>NW_026889776.1:6855000-7480000 GCF_033153115.1 Saccostrea echinata
ATAACAAATTAGGAATATTTACTGTCTGAACTCTAAATTGTTTTTCAGAAAAACTATCGCTTACAGAGCAGGAACTTCGCCAAATCTGAGAGACTTTGGGAGTACGGTGTTATACCGTACGAAATTGACTCCAAAATCAGTGAGTATCGTATGGAAACTGGCCTGACTTCAATGGACATATTCTATGTGAATTGCCCTTACATATAATTCCTCTTTTGATTCATACTATTGACATTATGATCTGTTATAATGAAAACTTTCGTTCGTAGCCCAACCTGATCTGATAGCAACCATTAAAGCTGGAATTGAGCAGATGAACACGTACACCTGCTTACGTATCCTGCCTCGTTCTGAGACAACCAATCTAAATCTGCCTCACAATCAGTACATTGTTTTCCAGCCAGACTCGTGAGTTTTATACTGTAGATTTGATATATGGAGAATTAGAATTATTCTGTGGTATGTCTTGTAACCGAGAAGACTAATATCTGACAAAAATATCAGTTAATGATCTCTTTATTTAGTCAATTTTAGAGGTGTTTTAATTTTTTTTTTTCACAAATTATAAAGATACCTATAATCTTTTGTAATGGGTAACATCCTGATTTGGATACCCGAGTTGGACTGTATTGGCGACCTTTACCTGAATTGAAGATTATCAACCTGCAATTTAAATGTTATCTTTTTTGTAAGAAGAAATAGTAAATTACATAAAATATGGCGGCCCGCATTCGAATGAACTTGTACGAGGATTGTACCATTTTAAAAATCCAAAATAGTAAATTGTCTGCTTAATTATTCGTTGTAGGATCTGTATTTCTTTTCTTGGGAGGTATGAGTACCTAAGTACTGACGCCCAGCCGATTGGTCTAAGCTACCCGCTATGTAATCAGGTAAGATACTATTTGCTGGTTCCCACTATATCTGAACATTGCAGCATGAAAAGGAACTAAAATGGCCTTGTTGTGCCCATGTTTTGTAAACCGTCATTTTGTAAATACTTGTTGTCTTAAGCTAGATAAAAATAAGAGACATAAAATTAGAGATACATAGCGTAAATCTTAATACTTAGAATTCGTCTAATAATGAAAAACGAAATAACACAATTTTAACAGATAACCATATATATAGGTACTTTATATAGCATATTACACAGACCGAAAGTTCCATATGTAACTTTCTGCATGCAAGCAGTTGTAAATCATAATTTAGATACGGTATTTTTTTTAAAGTTCGTCACTAACCCCTATTTTAGGTGCAGACGATACTGCACGAGCTTATGCACGCAGCTGGCATGCACCACGAGCAGTCACGTGACGACAGAGATCACTACATAACAGTAAATTACAACAATGTGGTGGGTGGTACTAGTAACAAAAACATGAATATTCATCCCACGTACGACAGATACCCATATGACGCTGAGTCCGTGTTACAATATGGACTGTATGTAAGTGATCAACACATTAATCCAACAGCAGTTGTGAGCACAATTTCATCTGGAATACATAGGGGTTTCTTATATGGCTTATTTCGTTATTTAAACAATAAAATGTTTTCTTCGTTTGTTAGTAAAGTGATTAACTGTGCTGAATTAAAGGGACAGTAAAAATCCTGAATAGTTCCTGTATTATATTTCACTGCGTTGATTTATATTATATAAATATTGCATGTAGTTGAGTGTAACATTGTAAATTTTCACCCCAAGAAAACCATTGTAAACCTAGGCGCAGGTTGACAAGGTGAAAATTTTTCAATTTTACACTCAACTGCATGCAATATTAATTATATTATACCGAATGTTTTATACATATTATAGTGAACCTTAAATTCTGTGCAGTCAATATTTTTTGGAATATCACCCGTCGTCAAGCAATGTTGACTGTTGCTACGCTGGAGGGCGTGGCTTCATTATTTAGCGAGTAATGGTGTTTTTTAACAAATGTTTCTCGACGAATCAGATTCAACTAATTTACATGAAAGTATAATATTTATAAATACATTTTAGTACATGTAATAGTAGATCTGATGTCTCGAGTGCATGTGCAAAGAAACCCTTTAGCAAAAATGATTTTAGGTTCACAGCGCAATGTTTTAGCTGTCGCTTTTTTTAAAAGATTTTTTTTTAATCAGGACCAGGCTTTGAACAGTAATCAGAAAACCATGGAATTTAAAGACAAACTACTAGAGTTTCTTCCCGCCATGACTCGAAACCTGTCCTTCTATGACGTGGCTGAAATAACGAAGGCTTACAAGTGCACAGGTGCTCGAAAATACTTATCTGCCTAAAGTGTGCAATATGTTCATTATGATGTAAGGCGTATTCTTTCATATTTGTTTAGCAAGATAAACGGGGAAATTCCGAATCCATCTCCAAATTAGGATGTATAATCGATTAAATATTGAAATAGTGATTAACTATAAATTGCCTTGACGTCACGTGAAAGATTTCACCCTCGAATATTATTAGCCTTTTCAAGTAGCTAATGTACTTCCTTTATTTAAAAAAGGTGACCCATCATTATTATCAAATTATAGACCTGTATCATTATTAAGCTGCGTAGGTAAAATTATATAGCGAGTCATTTTTAAATATGTTTATAATTATTTTCATTCAAACAATCTTTTTTATAAATATCAGGCTGGTTTTTTACCAGGTCATTCAACTGTTTATCAGCTTATTGAGACATACGATTACATAGCTTAAGCTATAGATGAAGGAAAACACTGTTGTATGGTTTTTCTGTGATTTGTCTAAGGCATTTGATCGGGTATGGGTCTTCTATTTAAGTTACAAACTTATGGTGTTAGTGATAAATTATTGCTATGGTTTCAAAGTTATTTAGTTTTAAGGACACAAAGGGTATTGCATAGGAATACTATGTCTAAATTTAAACCTTTACATGCTGGAGTCCCTCAGGGGTCTGTATTGGGACCACTTTTATTTTTGATATATGTCAATGATGTTGCTGAAAATATGTCGAGTTTAAGCAGGTTGTATACTGATGATAATTCTTTACAGAACTGTTCTGAAAATATACATGATATTCAAGTAGGATTGAATTATGATTTAAATCAACTTTAACAGTGGTCTAAACAGTGCCTATTGAAATTTAATCCTTCGAAAACCAAAGCTATCTTTTTTAGTACTAAGAAAAATGTCGATCTACCAAGGCTTAAATTTCAGGACTGTTATTTATAGATGTTGTATCATCACACAACCACTTAGGTATTCTCTTTTCACACGACCTTACATGGTCAACGTACATTGATTCTATCGTTGCCAATGCATATAAAAAATTAGGTCTCCTTAAAAAATTGCAGTTCAGGGTAAGTGCTAAAACTTTATCTCTTATATACTACTTTTATAAGACCTCAGTTAGAATACGCAACTGAAGTTTGGTGTGGGTGTTCTAGTCAAGATTCCGAAAAACTAGAAAAATTAAAGTTAGCAGCAGCAAGAATAGTCACTGGATTAACTTCTTTGGCATCGCGAGATTCTCTCTATTTTGAAACTGGATGGGAACCACTTGCTATTAGAAGAATGTCCAAAGTAAGAACAACTATGTACAAAATTTTTCATAATATGGTACCCGAGTATCTGAAAGAAATATTTCCAAACATTCGATCACACGAATCAAATTATGTAACAAGACAATCACAAAATTATTGCATCCCGAAGTGTAGATTAAACATTTATAAATCATCTTTTGTCCCAATGGCAATACGGGAATGGAACTCTTTACCTCTTAAAACAAGACAATCCACTACTATAGGTTCCTTCAAAAACTGTATAAACTCTCAAAAAACACCTACTCCTGCCTTTTTTCTTTTGGTGTTCGTTACTGGAATGTAATTCATACTAGATTAAGACACAATTGTGTTCTCAATATAGATTTATTTAGGTGTAACATCATTGACAGTCCATTATGCACTTGTGGAAAAACAGAAGACGCATATCATTACTTTTTTTCTTGTGCGAAATGCATTGTCCCAAGAAACGATTTGTTTAATGCTATTTTTAGAATGATTAATTTACGTATTGTAGACACTCACGTACTTTTATGGGGAGATGATTCGATTAGCATTTCTGAAAATGAAAGTTTATTTTTAAATGTGCAATTGTTTATTAAGAGATCTGGTCGTTTTTGAATTTATATATTTAGATTCATTTGTACATACTACATCAAATCAATTTTGTACATGCATATCCTATGTAAGATAATCATATTGACCTTTGGTTCCAGTGTAGTTTAATTTTTTAACATTATTTTGTGTAATTAATTGTTATAAAGGAGAGGACGTTCTAAGTTTTAAGAACTTGTGTCCGATCCTTTTGTTTTAATATCTAAACAATAAAATATGTTCAAATCAAAGCCTTTTCAAAGTGGCAACATGTCTGACAAATATCAAAGCTTTTTACCAAATCAATAAAAATTTTACTGTCTACAAATATCTTTAAAGGTTGTTTTATATTCTGTTTGTGCAGACCACTGCCCTTCCTTGCCTACGTGTGAAAATGGCGGATTTGTCCACAAGGGGTGTGAGTGCTTGTGTCCTAAAGGTTTGAAGGGGGAACGATGTCAGGAGATCGACACCGATTCTGGTGAGTGGTCCATAGAGTAAGGTATAGCAAAGTGCATAAATGTTAGTATCTCCGTAAACGGTCATTTCCAAATCAAAATCGTTTTGTAAAGGAGGACTAGGTATTTTCGCAAACTTTACATTTAATTAACTATTTCCTATTGTTTATTTTATATATTCGTCATCAAACAGTACTGTGATATTTTAGGCTGCGGTGGTATCATCTCATTAGGCGCTGGAGAAAACCGGGAAATCACCTCCCCCAATTTCCCTAATAACTACAACGCAGGCGCTAAATGTACCTGGTTAATAAAGGTAAAAAAAATTATATAACTTAAACTTTCCATTGAATTAAAATGAAATTTATAATCGTTGAAGAGAATTTGTGATGAAAAAAAAATCAAATTGCGCGATTTTTTTAGGCAGTGTTATGTGCAATTCAATTTCTTTTAGATCTAGTCCGTTAATTTTTATTGGACAGATTTGCACTTGTATCTGCCAAGAGTTGTTTAGCTTTGCTTTACAATACTTGTTTTAAAAGGGTCCAGAAGACAAGCAGTTAAAGATGACTATCCTTGAGTGGCACGTGGCCTTCAATAGATGGCGGCGGGTTTGTTATCACTGGGTGGAGATCAGATACAATCTGATTGGTCAAACCGGGATCAGGTGACTATTATAAAAAAAAAACCCATAAATAATCAAATAATAATTAAATAATACATAATAAATGTGTCTCTTTGGAATATTTAAAGTACAAAATCATTTATAAATCAAATTATTTTCAGAGAATGTGGCTATCATCGACCAGGAAGTGGCGTTTTTGTTAATACGTCGTCAGATGCCAAAGGCAAACTGTTGCTGTTGTTTGACAGTGCTTTTAATGCTAATGTACCTCCAACAAAAGGGTTCAAAGTAAAAGTAGAAGTGCTGTAATTAAAGCACAATCTCACAATGAAAGTATGTTAAATTGAAATAAAAATCAATTGTTGCCAGTTGAGATTTTCTTTAAATTCCAATTTAATCATGCAGTGAAGAAAAAAACCCAAATGCACATGTACTTGCTATTGATCTGCAGAATGCTTGACTGCAAATGGTCAATGTACACGTAATATTTACCTTTTTTTTTTTACTGAATATGAAAGTGCAAAAAAAAAAAACCCCTAAAAAACAAAAGAATAGGTATACATCTATTTTACGAGACTTTTATGCTACATGCACAGTACATCCTTTCAAATTTGTATCAAACTGGAAAATCCATTGTTATCTCCATTACCGGTATATACATGAATACCTGTTTATCATCGTTTTGTTTCACATTCTGATTTAAAAAAAAACCGAAAATCTTTATCATTGACATTGTTTATTGTGTATACATATTTTTTTAGGAAAAAAAAAAAAAAAAAACGAAAACAAAACTAAACTAAAAATTGTGGTAAAAAAAAAATTGTGACCCTAAAACAGAACCAAAAAAAAGATAAAGAATTAAAATACATCAAAGCGGGAAGCCAATACACAAATGGATTAAAATTAAATGTATGCAATCATTATTTTCAAAAGAGGTTCAAGGTGTAAAAAAAGAAAAAAGAAAGAAAAAATGTTACGAAATGTTTCATAACAATTCAATTTTAAATACACCTTTTACAATATTTTCTGCATACGAGAAAAAAAAATATCACATTCTGTAATTTGACATGTAAAGTCTTTTTTTAGACATGTGGTGAAAGAAGCACCAAGAGAGAATTTGTGGAGAGAGAGAAAAATTATATTTATGAACTCATGACACAATATTTACATTTATATACACAGTATGTACAACTTTATTTAAAATATAGTTCATATTGTAAAAAAATGTTGATAAAATTTATACCATTCTTCCTGTACGTGAGATAATATCACAATGTCTGCTCTACCAGGATAAATTCATATCAATAAAGTAATAAATATCAATAGAAAGTAAGTAATGACATATGGCAAAGTAAAAAAAGTCATGAATTGTGGAGGACAGAAAGTTCTGATTCTAAGGGAGATAAATCAGGAATTAAAAATATCCATTGGTGATGCAACATCAGTGTCGACAATAAAGTACAGGCAAGAATACAGAAAATATATGTAGGACAGGTCAGATAAAATCCTCAATGTAGCTTCCAGCCAATTCTTTGTGACAATTTTGGAATCACAGCAGTCTGTTCACTAAAACAAGTTAATTTGATATAATGTCTGTGTTGGTGGTATCTATAATGTGAAGTGCAGATAATTCAAACTCGAGTAGCACCATTGGGTTTGCTTCTCCTACAAGAAAAAAGTTATAAGTAAAAAAAATTATCTACATTGGACGAATCATAGTTAACATACACACTTTCAGCCTGCACACACTGCATCAGAAATTGTCCCAAATAATGGCCAGGTCTATAATTTGAAGGGGACGATATCCCTTTTGTTCACCTCATACCCACAGCATTTGGTGCCTTATCACAAATGTTATGACAGGATCTTTTTTCTTTTTTTTTTTAAAAAGTTCAAGCATCAGTATCACAAAAACATAATACCTGGTATATAAATAAACTGCACCCCACGAAAAACAGGTCTTTAGAAATTACTTTAGTGCCCTTAACATACCAGCCTGAACATGGTTTGATTAGTCTAAGTCACATTGCAAGATATGATTCGCACATGATCAACTCTACATTGCTACAGAATTTCAAAATAGGATCACATTGATCTACTATTAAGCTGGCAACACACTTTATTTTCAATATGCATCAAAAGACAATGTTTGATGATTCTAGGTTCAATATGCAGAAACAACATACGAAATTTGAACATTATAAAAAAAATGATGGTAATTGTGATTAAGGAATAATATCAAAATATGTGGATATTAACAAGCAAAGTGGTTAGGTAACTGCAATTCATAAAGAGCCTTTGAAATAATATACTGTGAAATCACGAATTTTTGTGGGGGGGTTTTCATTGTTTTGCGAGGTATGGAGAGACCCACGAATTCATGTCAACCACAAAATGTGAAATGTCATATACAAAACTGCTCAAAATTCACCATCCACGAAATCTAATCCCCATGAACCCATAGTTTTTCCTCAGACCACAAAAATTTGACCCCATGAAAATACACGTATGTGATTTTACAGTACTCAATTTACACAAGTCATGATGTATCTTATAAACTCCATTCCTGAGTAATAAGATTTGAGTTCTCTTTATAATAACCCTGACCTAGCTATGTTCCACCTGTCTAACACTTACTTCATAGCATTGCCGTGTCCCTCAATGGCTATATTACACCTGTCCTCTACATCTGTCCAGTCCCCCTCGTAATCCTGGGGTTGGGGACACGAGCTCCGCCTCTTCCTGCTGCCGGGGGAAGTCTGTTTTAGCGTCTCCACATCATTAAACACCACAGCAGTTCCTCCACCAGCCGTGGGGAGACAGTCACCCTGTAACAAAGACAGAGGTCAATAATTACATGTACACATGTTGTGCACCTCATTCAGAATTTTCCCTCCCAACTTAACTGAAATTTGGTATATTCAAATCAACACTTTTAAAAAAGTTTTTTCCTCTTGTTAAAGTAAAAAGTTAAACACTGTATATACAGTATACACTAAAACACGCTTACAGCTAACATGCTTTTAATGAATTGACGCTTACAGTAAAGTGATTTTCATTCCCCATGGCTTTAGAATATATTGTTAACTGAACAGATAAAACAAATTAGGTTTATAGCGAAGCAAAATCTTCTGTCCCTAGCACTTCGTTATAAGCGTGTTTTACTGTATTTATCAAAGCGAAAGGAAGGACAATCTATTGGGGATAAAATCAAATCTGGGGAGGATTTCTATCATTCCTAGCTCAGTCCAACATGATAAATCTTCCTCCTCCACTTTACCTACAATATCTACATGTACTCGTGTTACACGGTTTTTGTAGTGATGTGTGGTGCCCCTTACCTTTTATATCTGTAGTGAGCTTGTGGCCCTACCGTGTATATCTGTAGTGATGTGTGGTGCCCCCTACCTTGTATATCTGTAGTGAGATTGTGGTCCCTACCTTGTATATATGTAGTGAGCTTGTGGCCCCTACCTTGTACATCTGAGTAGTAAGACTGTGGCCCCTACCTTGTATATCTGGGTGGTTAGATTGTGGCTCTTACCTTGTACACCTTAGTGAGATTGTGGCCCCTACTTTGTACATCTGGGTAATAAGATCGTGGACCTTAAGTTGTATATCTGGGTGGTTAGATTGTGGCCCCTAGCTTGTATATCTGGGTGGTTAGATTGTGGGTGGTTAGATTGTGGCCCCTAGCTTGTATATCTGGGTGGTTAGATTGTGGGTGGTTAGATTGTGGGTGGTTAGATTGTGGCCCCTAGCTTGTATATCTGGGTGGTTAGATTGTGGGTGGTTAGATTGTGGCCCCTAGCTTGTATATCTGGGTGGTTAGATTGTGGGTGGTTAGATTGTGGCGCCTAGCTTGTATATCTGGGTGGTTAGATTGTGGGTGGTTAGATTGTGGCCCTTACCTTGTATATCTGTACTGAGATGGTGGCCCCTACCTTGTATATCTGGGTGCTTAGATTGTGGGCCCCTACCTTGTATATCTGAGTGGTCAGGTTGTCCTCTGAGTCCATGTCTTGGTGAGTTAACATATACTTGGACACTTCTTTTGTATCTTTCACCTCAAGTTTGGACACAGATTTTTTCTTCTTCATCTTTGGCTGAAGCACCGTATCTGCAAACAAATAGACTTAATGAATAATTCTCTACATCAAATTTTGTACAGAGTTACACTCACCATAAAAATGGATTAATATAGAAAAAAAATATTCTTAAAAGTAATGTTTTGCATATGAAATTGAAAATTAGATTATCTCATTATGTCTTATGAAGTTAATAATTAATGCACCGACAGTGTGCTAAGTTTTCATTACAAATAAAAGTAAACATGATACATGTATCAATTACATTTATGTGCCGTTATCTAAAAATAAATAATACAAGCCAAAAATAAATAAATAAACAAACAAATAAATAAATAACATTCTACAGAACATGTATTTCTTTTTCAAAATTCATTTTTCTTTTGTTAAGATTTCTAAAGAACAAAAGAAAACATTAAACTCTTCTGATTCATGATATTTTTAAATTGCAAGAAAATATATGAAAAGCGCTTGAAAGATGACTCTTGGATAAATACATACAAGTATAATGTATACACTTCAAAATGCAAAGTACAATACAACAGTTTAATATTTAAAAGCAAATACATGTAATGTATGCAACTCACCGATTACTGCAGAAGGAAAAAGAGTTAAGATAGGTCATTAAATAGGTAGACATTTTAGTGCATACAGGATAATGAATAGAAATAAACGCAGTAAATTTCATCATACTGTACAGACAAGCAGACAATTTGAGTATGTTGTGTTAATTCTTTACGACAACCAACCTAGCTCCACACTTCCTGGGGGGCGGTGGTCCAACCAGATCTCAGCATTAGATGACCTTGACCTTCTATGTCGTGGGTTGAAGGGTGGGGTCTGAAAAATAAGAGGAATGTAGTTTAACAAGATGCATAGGTAGTTTATGATTAGCAGGCAGTATCAAAATTTTCAGTTGTTTACTGCCCAAACTGGCAATTTCTCAAATTCTTTGAGCCAGCATTTCTTGATACAGAATGCACCAGTCAAAGCATTTGCTATCATATACATTACTTCCTTCATAGTGGTTTTGAAATACAAGGTTTCATACAGTCTTTAAATCAGTAACAAGAGCAACACGATTACATGGCAAAATACCCTATATGTATGAGCTCAGACAACTATATATTACCATATCATAATATATATGCCAGTGTTAATAGATTGACAAATATCACTTTACATGTATGAAGTAGTTCACCATATCATAATCAATCATTTCAATAGTTCTAATTTTTTAGTAAATCTGAAGGATTTTGACAGATGAATTAAAATAAAAATCAAGTATAATAAATCATTAACTTTAAATTTAAATAAATTTCCAACATGCAACCTATTTTATTAATTTATTCATTTTAATTATTCAGCAAATGATATGAATTGTCTTTATCACTAAACTGACTCACTATAATCAGATCTTTCTGCACCAAGATGGAAAATTATAACCTTTTGGGATAAAATAATACGCTCTTTTGATTTCTTTGATGTTCATAAAAATTATTTAAAGTTCAAATTTCTTTTCAACTACATTACACTCGCTGAAGACCTAAAGGAAATATGAAGAAGATTGCATAATGTGATCACAGCTGTCCTATATCTGTAGGCATTATTAACATATCTTTACAATGCTTAAAATAACATGGAAGCAGTCTTAAATAGAACTTTTTGCATGTTATTTTTAGCATTCCTTTGGCATCAGTGTTCTTTTTTTGAAATTATAGATTCCTTGAAAAACAAGTATCTTTTGAATTCAATGTCTAAGTCACATCAGATGGCCATAGCCCATTTTTCACTGTCTTGTTAATTTGTAGCTATTGTCTCTCTATGATCACGAAAAGTCGTGTTCAGCAAAATTCCTTTCTTTATGTTGCTATAACAATATCAGCATATTGATGAACTCAGCATACATTGTACAGAACACAACAAAAGTTTAAACTGTATGTATAAATGCTTTGTATTACTGTACTTATAAGATACTAACTGGCTTGGGAGTTTTGGAGGTAGATTTTGTGGTGGGTCTAAGATTTGCCCGGGCGGCACTCAGTGTGGCTCCAGTGGTGACTGTCCTGGCACGAGGAGTGGGGGTGGTCCCTATTTTTCTCATGTCATTCTCTGATCGAGCAGACAACATTTTTGCAGGGGTGGTTTGGGTCCTGGACTTAGGTGCAGGTGTCCTAAAAGTTTCCCTTGGAGCTGGCATGGGAGTACTTGCATCACTGTCTGTCTCATTTACAATATTCCTCAGCATGTTCAACTTTTGTTGTCTCTCCCAGATTTGGCCCCCATAGTCTTGTTCAATTTTCTGTCTTTCTTTTTCCTTAAAAAAGTGACATTAACTCAACTTATCAGAAAATTCAACGAAGAACGCAAGAAGCACTGTAAGATTATTCTGAGGAGTACAGTGTTTACAAACTATTGGAATCAATGATACTGACTAGATTTCTTTCCCAGTGTTGGTTGTTCATGTCCAGTCGAGCTTTGAAGTCATTCTTTAGTCTTTCCTTCTCCGATTTCTCCTGACGGATCTTCACCTCTTTATCTTGAATCTGAAACAAATTCTCTTAATTTCATTTAATCAGAAATATTTCAAACGATCCAAACTATCAGGACTGAAAATTGCTAATTTTTTCTTAAGAATTTACAAGTAACTCTTGATAGCTCGAACTTCGATCTCTGGAAGTTCTTGACCCCTCAAAGTGAGTCTCCGGTCCCTAATTTTTCCCTTACATAACTAAGCAAATTTACTCTTGATTTCTCAAACTTTTGATCCCTGCAAACCCTTGATCCCTCGAAGTCAAAATGCAGTCCCCCTATGCATATTCTATTAGAATTTACCCTTGATACCTCGAAGTGGCTATGTGTATACAAGGTTATATAATCAGCACCTTTACCTGGACATTTAAATGCCTCAGGCAGAAGACGCGGGTCTGGAGGAACGGGATGTTTATTCAGGTGACACTTATGCTTCAAGGTGATAATTGACGTATAATTAATCATATTTTGCCTATATGCTATTAAAACAATTATCATCGACTGTCACAGGATAATTTAGAGATGCAGTGTCAGTCAAAAGTAGTAACTGATTAAAAGACGAAACACTAATTTAATTTTTATTTTGAGTCAGTGTCAAAGTTAAACGAAATATGAAAAAGCAGAAACAGCCTCAAATTGTCAATATGACAACTATTATTGGACAAATACATACAGAACTACGTTCAATGATCATGTTTGGAATAGTCAATGCTATTTACGATGCTGTAAAATGTCGTTTTCATGTAACGAATGCGTAGTATGATGTCCCTATTACAAAGAATAAATAAATATACATAAAATGACGATATATATTTTTTGATTTACTCACTTTAATGAAATATTCATCTAAATTACGAAAAAATATCGTTGTTTTATGAAAACCACGTGTAAAAAAGGTTAGCACTGCATGAAAATCATTACATCCGGTAAGACTAATTTTGAAATCTGTCAACAAACCCGGAAAATTCCGGACTCTTGAAAACTTGAACTCTTGATCTCTCGAAGTTTTTCCTCGGTCCTGCAGACTTCGAGGTATCAAGAGTTACCTGTAATTCTATAGAAAAAAAATACACAGCATTTAATGTGCATGAATTTAAAATGCATGTACACATAACATTCTTTAATAACAGATATTCCAAAATCCTAAAATCCTGGATATTTCTGGAAGATATTCTTCCATTATAAAATTAAGGTTGGACTTTAAAATCTGTTAACCCTTACCATGGCCTCCAGTTCCCTCTTCTGTCGTTCTGACTCTTTGGTCTGTCGTGTGTTTTCTCCCAGGCGTCGTTCTAGGGATCTGATCCGGGATTCCAGTTTCTGGACATAAGATTCAGATTTTTCCACCCTTTGTTGGAGGTCCTCATTCTGGATCATGGCCTGGTCATAGTTCCTCTCAAACTCCACAAGGTGAGCTCGGAACTCATCATCTATAATTTCAACACATTTCTTATAATGACTTGTATTCAATACCGTCTGAACTGCAAACTCTGTAGCAGTAATCTTAATTAAAAACATGTTTTACATACAGTACATGAGCTTGAGTAGATATATAATGCTAACAATACCCCCATCAGAATTTTAAAGGATCCAATCAACATGAATTTATTCAACTTAAATGATTGTTATCTTTACATATTTCTTTAAATCTTTCGTTTGTCCTCTACATGGAAACTTCTTTCTGAATTAGGCCAAGATAAACAAGCATTCTGAGAGTATTGCATTAGCAATACTAGTCCCCTACCGGCAAGTGTAATCTGGTTCCCGTTAAAAATTGAAAATGCCATAATTCCGTCAAAAATTAATGAAGCGGGACGAAATGCAAACTTGATCTATAACTAATCAAGGTAAAGTCACACACCAAAAATCAGCTCAATATCTGAAAGCGTTTAGAAGAAAATTGCGGAAAACCCTTGAAAATTGAAAAGGCCGTAATTCGGTCAAAAATCAATGAAGCGGAACGAAATGCAAACTTGATCTGTAAATCATCAAGATACACTTACATACCAAAAATCAGCTCAATATCTGCAAGCGTTTAGGAGAAAAGTGCGGAAAACCAAGTGGGACAGACTGACAGACAGACAGAGGGACAGACGGACAGACAGACAGACGGACGGACAGACTCAGAGGAAACCTATAGTCCCCTTCGGTTTCACCGGTAGGGGACTAATAATGTGTTTCCTATTCCAACCTGAAAAAAAATTGGGTACGTAGGTATGGAAAACATTTTATTTTATTTTAACATTTTATTGGCAAGCACACTACCATTTTTCCCTGGGGAAATCGCTGTCAAAACATTTCTGATTAATGTGTATAGGATATGCATTTTCTGAAACACAGAAGTGATCGAGATTAGGATTTCTAATAGTGAAACTGGAATAGTTTACTCCTGGAAAGATACCTGCGGATAAATTTTTTAGGGTCAGCTCATATATTTTAGGGTTGGTCGGGGAACCGGAAACCCACAATTTATCTAGGCCTTAAACTTCTGAGAAATCTATATAAAATTTCTGAGGACTGACTTTGTTTGTCTAGCTCCAGCTGTAGAACTTTTCTCCGTCTTTGGCGTTCCTCCAAAAACTTCTCCAGCTCAGCCAGGATGATGTTATCAGTGGACCGCAGCAACTATAAACAAAAACCTTATTGAAGAAAGTTTTCCTTGCCAGAAAGTTAATATTTTCATAAAAATTACTATAAAATTGTCAGGCCAGCAGAAAAGAAAGTGTTGTATGTGTGGTTGGATTAGAAAACTGTACACTTATGTGATGTTAACTATTATAATGTTTTACTGTGTCTTAGTTAGGGCTGTCACGGTTCCAAAATTTTTCGGGTCGGGTCTGTAAATTTTCGGTTCGGTTTCATCTATTTTAAGCCTTAAATTCATGAATTTAATGTGATAAATCTTTATTTTTTACGTTACATTCACCTTGAAAACAAATCTCTACCATGTTAACATTTTGACATTGGTGTTCAGGACTACTAGGCCGACTATAACCTACAACCTGATCATTCTTGCTCATTTTGATAATTATCTAATCCTTTCTAGACAAGTGTTTTGTCATAGAATGAAGTAGAATTCAGCTTTGATGTTAATTTATCACTTTTACCGCCATCATTCTTTTTGAAATTGATGCCATTTTTTGTATAAAACAGATTCTAATATATAAACCAGACCCGAACCGAAATCCGGAAAAATGGAACCGAAACCGAACCGAACATCTTGGACCGCGGTTTTTGGTTATTTCGGGGATCAGAAGCCCTAGTCTTAGTTAATGTACTTACAAGTAAATGTCAATTTTTACATTTATAATTCATACATATACCATACATGAAATATGTTTCCTATACAGTGTATTTGTATATCATTGACAATTTGACATAAAGAAATTAATTTCTAATACAAATAATTTTTAAGAATGTAAAATGTATATACAAGCTCACTTCAAAAGGAGGGAATCCAGGTCCCAGGGTAAAGTCAAAGGCAGGCAGTTTGGCAGGTGTACACAAATCCTCCTCTGAAAATACCAAGCATTTCATTCAGTATGTTCAGTTAGATCAAAAATAACTGTGTAAACTGTTTGTCATAAGAAACTTTTCACTTTATACTGTATGTGTATATAAAGTAACACATTCAAAATTAAGTGCCATGACTTGGTATGGAGTGGTTGGCATAACCATGACTTAGTGCTACAGATGTCACCATGCATTGTAATCAGTTAAGATTTATAAACCATATTCATGAATTAGCGCATCGTCTGCACCAAATTCCCTTAATTACAAAGCCCGCTTTTTTAAGTGCGCATACAGTATACTTTTCTATCCTCTTTATTACGGGGGAAATGGTTATCACTCTCGTCTTTAGCACATTAAGGAGAACAAAATATGTGAAGTTATATTTTACTATTCATTTGAATTGAGACCTGGTTTAAACTTGTCTTTATAGTTCTGGTTGATCTTCCGTCTCCCTGGCGTTAATCCAATGTCAAATCTCACTTGTTGTTGCCGAGCAATAAGCACTTCCTGTGATAACTCCGCAAATTTCATCACATGCTGAAAATAAAAAGTCCTCCAAACTTATAGTTTTAAAAATAAATACTAATAAAATTAGAAATATCTTGTACATACTAGTACATGTATATATTATCAATTCTGTAAGGTCAAGGCAAAAATGATTAAAACATAGGGGAAGAAATAAAGCATTGAACTGAAAATGACTTTTTTGTCATCATGGATATTACAGACCTGTTTACCCATATTGTAGTCTCTCAGTATTTTTTATTAGATTTGTCCGTGAGATTTGACATTTGCCAGTAAGATTTCACTTTCCACCAATTTTACATACATTGCTAGAGAACAACTACATTTCTGATTACCATTTCTGTCATTTTTTTTTTAAATCACCATGCTTTGGCAATCCAACATCACTGAAGTGTTTGAAATATTTGTCTTTTTAGCGATTAAAAAGCGTCAAACTCAGACAGATCATAACGAAAACTAACTGATAAAATCCAAACGAACAGATTTCCGATTTCCGTATTTTCATAAAAGCAAAACGTGAGACGTATTTTGGACTCAAAATCCGTACAAAATACGGTGAAATCGTAAGAGTAAACAGGTCTGATATTACTAGAATTTCCCCCGTTCTTCTTTAGAGGCTCTGATTTTGATATCAGAGGTGTAGTGTAACAAATAAATTTCTTACTATTGTTTCGTCAAATTCGTCTCCTTTAGGATTAACACAGACAACCATTCTGACTTTCCCTTCTCCATCAAAATAATTCTTAAACAGATGTGTCAGCTTAGAATCTCTGTACGGAACCATCTACAATACATATCATAATCAATTAGTCAACACTCAAAACCTTAACACTGATTACAAAAATAATTGCAATCTAAAATATTGCATGTCCTGATCCTTCACTTTTGTTGAGCCTCTGTATTAATATAGGTTTAAAAAACACCAGATTTTACAACTAGACTGGTCAGACTGGTTTCCAATCTTGATCTAAGTCATCTGACGTGCCTTTAATGTTAATTAACTCTATTAATTTATCTTCTTCTCAACAATGGAAACACAATTTTTCAGAAAGAAGAAATTCCACAAATACCTTGTTGGAGTTGTTTTTCTGGTTCTCACGGAGAATCTCTATACAATTTCTCAAGGCCATCAGAGACTGGTTGATATTTCCTGCAAACACCATATCATACATATAAGAGAGTCAGATTATCAAAGGAATTTACTTTACTTTAAATATATGTATAAAAGCAACAAAATTTAATTTTCATTGTAGGGGCAATTCAATCAAATACACAAATGAGGTACCTTGCAAGGAAAGACAACTCTTGCATTTCAAAATATTTTCAAGGAATATAAAAAATTTATTTCAATGGATTTCTCTACAGTTTTAAATGAAATGGAATGGTGAAGCTGCAGGTGGTTAATCATAAGCAATCAAAGAAGAAAATCCTGGAGGAACAATGCACTGACCTGCTTCTTTCAGTCTGTCCCCAGCATTCTTTGTTCTGTGGGTCCTCTCACTGCCGGCCAGATCCACTAACGACAGCTGGCTGACACAGATCTTATCTGGGTCCTGACATCAGTGAAAAAAATTACAACATTGCTATGAATAGGATTCTATTTAGTCATGTTCTCTTTACCGTTTTATTTTCTTTCTAAAATTATGATTCATTACAGCAATAAGCAAGAAGAATTCATTTGTAGTAGTTTTTAAAGATACATGTATATGATGAAATACACTGTATATTGACAGTTCAGCTAAGTGTCATTATATTCAGTATATAAATGGCTAATAATATATAGTCTCCAAACTTAACTAAAAGCGCAATAGAATACAAACTTCTTTTGTGCATATTCTAATGTATTGACACCTTTGAATTGTGAGTATTTATGAGGACTACCTGTAACACTTCCTCCCCCCGGGGGTCTAGTGGGCCCTGGACTAAGCGGATGTTGAAGATACTGTGACTGCGACTTGACTCTGCATTCAGAGCTGTGTGGGCAACCTTACGTCTCTTTTGTCCTGAAATGTTATTATCAAATGAATTTATTATCATTGAACAGTGATTCAGAACCTTCAATGTGTGTTATTTTGTTAACAGCCAAATCATACTGTTTAAATCACTATTGTGCATGGTTATTTAGGCATAATTTCACAAAACTGCCTCATTTCAAAAGTTAGGTTCTTGTTATTGATAAAGGGAAATAACTCTCATTGATAATAAAATCTTTGGCAAAAATTATTTTGCAGAAAAATAGTTGCAGATATACATGCACAGTGATTTTTTCAGCGTCACATTTCTGGAAATCAGCTTTAAAGAAATGTTTAAAAAATTCTATCTTCGGTCAAACATGCAGTCTTCTAAAAATGCTGTATTTACACAGGAAAACAGATATCAAATTACATTGTACAAAATGACACTGACTATCTAAGACACCTTCAGTCTACCTTTAAAGAGGACTTCAAAAGCCTCCTCTGGGCTGGTGATCTCCACTTCTACACAGTTCATCACGTACATACAGTCACTGGAGTCTGTCCTCAAGATCTTAGTCTGGGGAGGCCTACAACAGAGAGACATAGAATAAAATAAAAGTGTTAATCCATATACATGTATGGATTGCACATCATCTAGACTAATGCTATTGCAAGATCTAGACCAGTATCAATACTTTATCATTGATTATATTATAAACCCACAACTTAAATGTACAAATATCTACATGTATTTTAGAATTCAATTGCTTGCCTATACATGCCAGTTTATCACACACAGTAGAAATGTGGCACAAACTATATGTAAAATAATTCAAGCTGAATAAACTGGAATTTGTTCAAGATCACATTAACTAAACTTGCTTATCATTCAGTATCACAGAAATGCAAAGTCACTGTAACCTTGAATGAAATATATGGAGATAATGCAGATACAAGATGCTGTGATCTGAATTTATAAGACCCTGTGACTTACTTGTAACCTGTGATGGGGTCATAAGGCAGCTCTTCTAACAGATCGTACACGTAATTGTTGTAGATTTCTATATAGGAGACAAACACAGCATACTGATTGTCATCGTCCACGCTGGTAAGAATGGTCGGGTCGCTAATCCTCTCTTGGTCTCCAAAGTTACCTCTGTAACCACATAAACTTAATAATTAACAATGACAATACCCCTTTCATGCACAAGCGTTTCAAGTTAAATTTTTTTCCCACTTACCAACTTGTAAATTAACGTAAAATTTATTGTGGCTGGGTGAAATTAGACAAGGCACCCATATGGCAAACCTTTTTCTCAAGAACACTGTATTCTCGTCAATTTTATTTTATCAATTAATAATTCAAGAACTGAAAATGATGAAAATCTGGTAATTGGGAGACTCGGCATTCAATTTACAGATACTTCGGGAGTCAAAAAATCATAAAAATTACAAGTAAATCAGGAGAGTAGGTGGGTTTGTTTGAAGTGAGGGTTTTAGGGGTGGTTCCACACTAATTAAGAAGTTAGTCTGTTGTACTCTCTGTTTGGGGTGGGGGTATTGGGGGGGGAGGGGATGATGTCCTACCCTCTGTTTGAGGTGGGGGTTTTATGTGTGTGTGGGGGGGGAGGGGGGGGTTACCTTTTGTTTGAGGTAGGGGTTTTGGGGGGGGGGGGGGTGTCTTACCTTCTGTTTGAGGTGGGGTTTTGGGGGGGGGGGGTCTTACCTTCTGTTTGAGGTGGGGGTTTTGGGGGTAGTTATCCCTGGCATTATGTCCCTCTTTTGTCGCTCTATCATGGCATCAGCTTCAGACTGCACCTCAAAACCATTCATTTTGTCTGATTTAAAAACCTACCAAAAATTAATCACACATTTGTTAGAACAAGAAGATAATCATTACTGAAGTTTCATAAATATCTGTGGGACAGACTCGCTGAAGAGGAAGCTCTTAATTCTGTATTATTTTTATAAAAATATTAGTATATCCTCACTGAAATTATTGTAGTGTGAATAACAAAAGTTGCACTTCTAAATAGACTGTGCATGTACAATTATTTTCTGACACAAAGAAGGCTAACACTAAATTATACGTTAGACGATGACTTACGTATTTCTTGGCCTGAACCCCACTGATGCTGTTAAACAGAACATCTAGACATCGGGGGAGGATACCCTGATCTTTGGGGGTCCCTGTCATTGTGTACGTCTTACCAGAGGAGGTGATGCCATATGTAAAGAGTAACCCTATAAAACAATACAGCAATGTTAGCTCCTTGTCATGTACAGTGAGTCAGTGACCCTAAAAAAAAATATATATTTATGAAAAATTGGAGAGACTGAAAAACAAATACATATTTCAAGTCAGATTGAGCAAATTTTAATACATGTACGTATTATGCCTTAAAGTGGAAAAAAAATTTATGTCTGTGCATTGTTTGTCCACACATCAAAACGTTTACTGCATATATTTATTCTCATCCACAACTGGCATTACCCTTTTCAAAACCTTGGTTGTCAATTAAATATAAAGTACATGTCTGTAACAGATGACTTCAGTCTAATCTATTGTTATATGTTATGGTATGTTGATGTTTATCAGTTCACAATAACTAACTTTTCTTTCTATTTTTAGCACCCCTCTTTTTTTCATATCAATTTATAATACTGCATATCATCTAAAAGAATCAACCAATTACCATTTTTGCCCTTGATTAGGTCGTCCACTAGGGGGCAGGCCACGTAGTCAAACACGGCCTTCTGTGATGTGTATTCATCAAATACGTATTGGAACGTGAACTGGTACTGTGAAAAACAAATTGTAGGTGAATATACCTGTATATTGACAGAGATCAAGTACATTGGAACAATAGAATAACACAGGGCTTTCTAAAAGATTAAAAACAGGTGGTACTTTTTCAAAAATAGGAGGGATTTTAATTAATTAAAATTTTTAAATTGTTAACCTATCATAACAACATTTTCAATCTCAATTCATAGGTGACTGAAAATACCTTCAGACTTCACAACCATTTCTAACAAGACCTAGTATGGTTAGTGGAGTTGACATAAATACTAGCCCAGGGAAAATTCAAACTTAAAACATTGTTCCTTATCAAGGCGATAATTCATTCATTCTTACCTCTTTGATCTGTCCATTTCTGGCCACTGTTAAAGAATTCTGCAATACAATAACAAAAAAATACATGTGCATGCTATAAACATGGTAAACTGATGCAAGTATACAAATGATATTTCTTTGCTATCAGATTTATTTTGTATTACAAATTCTTTTGCAGTTTGATGGAGTGACAACTATTACTGTTATTACTACTATTACTCCAATGTCATTTATCACAGTCCTACCTCTGGTGGTATCAACTGAACCACTGTAGTATTGAGGGGCTTTACACAGCATGTGTCATTAGGATTGTCTAAAGGGCGGATGCGACAGTATACCTAGAAAATAAAATGTCTGGTTACACGCAGCTGTTCAGACTTATGTTCAGCTGGTAGTATTTCAATACAATCCACTGAAAATGAGGTTTTCTCTTTAGAGGAGAGGCTTCCATAGCATATCATTTTTTACTTCACTGTCGAAAATACTTATGATGTGATAGCCTAATATACTTTACAATCTGTTTAGTTTCTTCAAATTATTTAAATAAATCTTTTAAATTCATTTTTAACCAAGGTACAAAAAATTACTAAATGTAATTTTACACGGATTTTAAGCCTAATTCAACAAAATGACACTTGTCTTACAATTAGGCCTTATTTCATAACTATACTAACTATCACATTAAACACCACTGGATTTATTACATCACAAAAATCACTTCAAGTCATCTTATTTTATTTCTTTCTCATGAGGATAAAGAATTACTAATTTGATAAGTAATTTTACCTGTACATGCAAGGTAAAATTTTTGGTATAAGTGATGGCGTGCAGCATATTTCGGTACATGTACACATGTACATGTAAAACTTGGATTTGATTTATTAACATGTAACTATAATGGGTAGTGCTGAATTTTGACACATTACATCTACATATATATCAGTGGACCAGAAGTATAAGGTAAATAATTTCTTGAATAAATGTTCTTGTATCTGTAGTTTACCTCCACTGGGTCAACTTCCCCTTTCTTCTTCGAGTTTTTACCTCTCCTGTAAAAAAGACGGAACTGTTTATCCATCACATTTTATGCCTACGCAACTAGGTTATAAGCACCTGTTGTTTTTTGTTTTCAGGTCTTTCAAGATCAACTTGGCCTTCGATGATACGTCTTCTTATATCCAAAGTAATGAGGGAATAAAATCACTTTTTTCACCTAGGATATCTAAAGCGATGATATTTTTAAATTATATAAAGGCATGATAGGAATCACACATTTTCTTTGCATAGGTCAAGCAAAGAAGAATGAGAATGGATTTTTAGTAGCTCACAAGAAGGGAGAACCATTATATTTATTATGTAAAATAAATGAAAAATAATTATAATACGGTTAATACCCCAAAATAAAAACATACAGATCTATAATTTTGCAGTAAATAATCCAACATTTTTAATCACAAGAATGGGATCCACTATTTAAAAAAGATTGACTTACAATATAACCAAAAAAAGATTGACTTACAACATAACCAAAAAAAAGATTGACTTACAATATAACCAAAAAAAAGATTGACTTACAATATAACCAAAAAAAAGATCGACTTACAATATAACCAAAAAAAAAGATCGACTTACAATATAACCAAAAAAAAGATCGACTTACAATATAACCAAACTGCTTTGAATAATACAATTCTTTATCTATCACTGATAGTCAAACCACATCAGAAACTTGATAAACATGACAAAGGGTGGCCTATACCAATATATAGAGGAATGGCGGACTAACACAAGTCTTGTACACTTATACACTAGTCCATTAAAAAAATCCAGGGTCTAAATATATACAGATTATGTAAATTATGACATTTGTCTTCATTCTTTGTTTGACTGAAGACTGAATGTAGATCTATACAAAAATATCATGAACATATTTTGGAATCACATGCATGGAAATTTATCAACTAAGCCTAGATAAATATATTTTCTTTCTGTCTTAATGTTAATAAAATACTTACTGTGGCTTCATAATTTCATAAAAATACACCACATCTGTAAGGAATCATTCAAAAGACTGATCGCCGGTGTGTAAACAATGTTTCTTACGTGCTCGTTTAAAATTTACCTCGGAAAATCACATGACCAATCGGCGCTCTTTGTCAGCGCCTCTAGCGGAAATAATGATAAAAGGTAGATAACTCTAATATCCATCTTGATATTACATACATCGATAATCTAAAAACGCTCAAGATATAAAGAAACAAAATGATGTTTGTACCATTTACAGAAGATTCTGATATTTTTCAGTTCTGACGCATCTCCATTATCAGTCCCGTAGGAAACAATTTCAGTTTGGGGAGGTGAAAGGGGGGGGGGGGACACACAACATCTCAGTTCAGTTTGGGGATGGGGTCATACGATACAAAAATTTCTTGACAAGCCCCCCCCCCCCAAAGTCATCAGAAGTTAACTTATTATTGAGGGGACACAAATAGCAACAGTATACCATAAATCGGCAAAAAATTACGGGGGGGGGGACCTATAATAGTCATTCTAAATTACTGAATGAGAAATTCTATCGCATGCTCTTAAAAAAATCGAAAATACCATTTTTGCACATAATAAATTCATAATTCGTGGTGTGTTTAGAGTACTGCCCTAGATTTTATTCGTTTAGAATTATATTTAAAAAATCAAAGTATACAAATCACAAAAACGATATCAATTTCTATAACAAAATGATTTCTGGTTAGGGGAGGTCAAGGGTACCCCCCCTCATAGACCCCTCCCCCCTCACTCTCTTTCCTGAAACAACAGACTTAGTCATAATATATATATTTACATTTTTAAAACTATGTTTGTAAATTAATAAATCAAGATATTTAAAATCTAAATTTTGACTTGTTTCTCTCTCAGTTTTTGGTGATGTATGGAGCTTGGCGACAGCCCTGCAACCGTTTAAATATAACTTTGAAAACTAATTTTTATAATTGCATAAAGTAGCTGCTACAATAACCATTCAAAGCACTTATAAAGTTTCAAAATGATGTCTGATTTTGAAGAGGAAAAAATAACAAAGTTTCACATGTGTATTTTAACAGAAACATTCTATTGAAAGCAATTTTATTGGATCAAAATGCCGGATATTGTAACTTTGAAACTTTTCAAAAAAAAAGTATCTAAAATCTATGAGATCCTATTGGCTAACGTTTTCATTTATTCATTATCAGATTATGTTCTTGTTCAAGAGGCTTTCATTTAAGAAAAAACTTATCCTTTATACAAGGATACCTTATGCTAAGTTTTATTAAAAATTGCATGGTCCAGTGATTTGAAAAAAAAAATCTGGAGGAAGTTGCACGAGACAAACACACAGACTGTATATTGGCACGTTGGTAAACCTTTGATCCTCTGGCCCAGGAGAATTTAAAATGTATACACTGTCTTATTTCTAATCAGAAATGACTTTGATTTAATATTGATTTGCTTCTAAAAATAAACACTGTTACAGTACTAATATGTTGTAGCGATGCATTTATTATGCAATTTACCGTTTTGTTTTGAAAAGAATCACATGTCATTTACCTGTTAAGATTAAGTCTTCCAGTGCGCGCCCTGCTTATCTGTCTTTCTTACCTTTCGTTCACTTTTGGGGTTGTTATTTCATTATTTGTTGCTGGAGATCCCACCCACTTAGGGCGAAAATAACAGATATTTTCCATGTTTCTTGTGAAGACCCGTGTATGACATCATTATTGACGTCACAATGCGTTAACGTTTTAACCTAATCCCTGGCAAGCGTAATAAAGCCTTAATAACAAAGGGAATTTTGTTTTTCTTTTATTTGTAAAAAGAAACAGATACACTTTATGGTTTATTAGGGTTATATGTACAATTGGAATAATTTTTCTTTTTTATAAACTATAAATGATTCATTTAAATTACTTCCTTTATTAATTGTTCTTGTCCAATGAAAATGAGTATCAACAAATGGAAATTCTTGCTGTTCTACATTGACGCCCCAATGTCATATCAATCTGTCGAAAAATAAAAAAAATAATGATTTTAATAACCTCTCCAAAAATATTTTCTATCATTATATATATTACCCTTTTATTTAACATATCATATAAGTTTGATAAATTTTATAGAATTAATTAAATTTACGTCACTCCGGATTGCATGTGCATGACTGACACCCGTCTGGCCCGAGTGGTCCTATTTCGTAACTTCCGCCACAATTAGCGATGCATTTCTCCATTTCCATACAACTTCCTATAAGGCCATGCACTGTTCAATATTCAAGTGAATTTAAAACTTAATTTGTAAATATATACGCATAAATTAAGTTATGCAATGGTTTGCTTTTGTTTTGTTTTTTTTACAAACAAGTACAACTTTAGTGAAATGCACTTTAAATTGTCTAAAACTTTCACATGTAGCCTCATACACTACTTAAGAATGGTAATTTTCCGGGGGTTTTGGGGGGGAGGGGGTTGGTCAATACTGTACATATATTTTTTTAGACCTTTAAAAGATGATGATATGCTTATATCGTTAGGCACTTGTATGTATAATGCAAAAAGATCACCCACTTTTCCCATTTTTCGCGGAGCATGAGGGACCAAAGCATTCGGAATTGTAGGCAACCTTTTCCACTGTTAAATAAAAAATGTAAAGACCTCTTATAAGTTCTCCATGACTTTGTATTCATACAAAATAAATAAAAAATATATGACAATGATGCATAACAATAAATGAAAGCTTTCAGAATTTTTTTTAAAAAAGTCCTTATTCTTTTGTAAAATAAAAGGTATCAGTATAAAGTTATAACCAGGGGTCACTTACCTTCTTTATCCGTTGTTTTACCTACCCCAGGGCCTGAAAAGGAAATATAAATAGAATAGATTAAAAATCAGAGAGAGAGAGAGAGAGAGAGAGAGAGAGAGAGAGAATACCCATGGATAACATTGGCCCATGCATTGGATTATGATCCACCCCTCCTCCTCCTCCTCCTGACCCACTTGCTGCCGCCATGAAGGGAGATTTCATAGCACTACCCATACCTCCACTGGCTGCAGCGGCGGAACTCAGCGATGCCTTAAACGGCCCGCTCCCTCCAGATCCACCACCGCCACTACCTCCCATCATCATACCACCAGATCCACCTATGCAAAACAAAATGTTCGAAAACTTGTGCTTAGTAGCTGGAGGTACATTACTTATCGTTATACTACTCTATATAGTATCTATACACCAACATGTGAAATTGAAAAAAAAAATATTAAAATTATTATAAAAATAATTTTTAGTTTTACTGCTTTTATACTTTGCCAGAGTGATTTACATTTAGATGTGTCCACTATTCCATTAGTAAACTATAAACTATACTATAAGCCATAATTCAAAGGCAAACTACATGTATATATACTCGTAGAAAAATATAATCAGAAAAAAGGCGAGCGTCTGGCGGATAAGAGTTACCTCCCATTCCCATGCCTCCTCCTGAACCACCCCCTGTCATACTGGCACAGAACGGCCCCGCACACCCACCGCTGGATCCGCCTATGAAAACACAATCGGATCAAAATTTAATTTTACACAAAGTAAGGCAACCAGAAAAGAAATATTATTTGAATATTTTGTTTGTTACAGTTTCTCTACTTCACGTATTTAAGCATTTAAGAAATTTAAGATTTAGCATATAATTCAATTCAATTCACTTTATTGACAATTACCATGTCGGCATACAGTCATGAACAGTAATAACATAAAGCATATTGACACGATTAATACATGCATATACAAAGTGACAAATGTAAGGTAAACAAAATAATGTAGAGTATATTCACATATTTCTAAGTATTCATTGCTGACTTTCTTTTCTGGTGTCAAAGCACTTTTTCAATAAACAACATATCCTAGCAGTTGTAATATTTGTAGGATTGACAATTTTTCTAATGGGATTATCACTAGTATATGTGTTTATATTAAATATATCACTATAATTGCATCTTTATTGGTCATACTTTTGAGCAGTATAGTACAAAATGTCTTCAATAAATAATTTACATGAATAGCATAGACGTTTTTCTCTAGGAATAGGGGGTTTACAGTATCTACCCGTTTCAATATACAATGGATGGGCACTGATCCTTAATTTTGTTAATACAGATCTCTCTTCAAAGGCAGCTTTAAATAATTTTGCAATTTGTATTCATTTTGATTTACAATTTTACAATAAAAAGCTAACTTTCCAGAGTCTGATTTGCTTATATTTTTCAGTTGTTCATGTATCTTGTTTTGGTAATGCTCTTGTAATTTGTTTTTCAAGGTTGTGTGAGAAATATCCAAAGAAGTGATATTTAATTTTTGTAGTAATGAAGACAGTTTTCTTTGCCAAGATATTCTAGATAAAGTTTTTTGTCTTCTTTAAATGCAGAAATCACTAATTAATTATTATAAACATGTTTGTTTTCCATTTCCTTAAGTCTCTTAAAATATTTAAACATATATTCATAACATAAATAGTACAAAGGAAAACGACCCAATTCACACAAAACAGCAAGATTTGATGCCTTTCTTTAAATATTAAGTGTTTTGTTTGATGCCTTTCTTTAAATATTAAGTGTTGTGTTTTTTCAAAAGGAAATTGGTCTGAAGACATTAAATCACATTTGAAGTCAGTTATCCATACTTCGGATCCATATGTGACAATTTGCATTATCATTGAATGATATAATTTTCACATAATTTCAGCTGAAAAATTAATTTTTGCAGGAAAATTTGATTTAATAGCATAATATGCTTTCCTAGCACGTTCTGATAGTTGTTCAGCTGCAAATTTCATTTTTCAATCAGATCTGAACACAACACCCAAATATTTATATTCATTAGTTACGTTACAGGCCCGTAGGAAGCAATTTCAGTTGGGGGGGGGGGGCACAGCCATACATTTTTCAGTTGACAGTTGAGGGGGCACTACCAAAAATTTCCTGACAAGCAAAAAAAAAAAAAAAAAAAAAGGTCATCAGACGTTTTTATTCAGGGGGCACAAGCATATAATATCTATGTTTACTGTAGTAATCTAATATATCGGCAAAATTATTGGGGGGGCACGCCCCCCCCCGTGCCCCCCCCCCGGTTCCTACGGCCATGAGTTAAAACAATAGAAAACATGGCGGCCTTTGGTACATATTGGCATAGTATCTAGATATGCAGGATATGTGCTTACATTTTTAAAATAATTCACAAAATCATCAACAAAGATATTGAAAAGTGTTGGACTTAAATTATCACCTTGTTTGACTCCTCTATTGGCTTTAAATTTTTCACTCATTTGATTGTCCTTTTTACAAGAATAGTATGTATTTGTATACATATCTGTCAAAAGTTTGAGAAACATATATTTAATTGTTCAGATATGCGTTTCTCTTTTGATTGGATTTCATGAAATCACTCAGTCTTGAAAAAAAAATGCAATTGGATGATTAATAAAAATAAATCCGTCCGTCTGAACACAACCTTAACAACTATGTCATGTGATACACTGTGTGATAGATAGTCAGTCTTAAAACTCACCGCTTGACCCAGCCGACGGCATCATAGGATTACCACCTGGTCAAAGAAAAACAAAGATAATGACAAGACGATAATCTTAAATCAAATTAATAAAGAGACATATAAATAAATATAATATAATAAATATAATATACATATTATATATAAATATAAATAAAAAGTTAGTTGAGTATAATACATTGTTCTGCCTGACTGCAAATAGCTATGTAATTCTTACATCGTTACAAAGCCTAACTTAATCAAAACAAACCACTTTAGAATGTATCAAATTTAAAATGTTTACATATTAAAAATTATACGGGAAAAAATGCCATTTTTCTGGTTTTTTACCTCATTTCTTTTAATATCTTCAGAATCGATAAGAAAAATGAAATTTTCTTAGACTTTAAGTAAATTATAACCCTTCTCTTACCCCCTCCGGAGCCACCGTCAATACACAAAGGGAACTGACACTTTGCCCCTCCCCCGGAACCAGTACCACCTCCCACATCTGTAGCAAAGAAAATTATAAATACAGACTGTAAATGTTGTTTGTAATCTCCTTACAAAGTGTCATTGCTCAGTCGTCATAAGTATAAAGTTAAATGTTTGCTATGGCTCGTATACTGAATACTGTCTGTCTGTCAGCTGAAAAAAAACTATGTCGTAGACGAACAATATAGTTATTGAGAAGTAATAAAATCAAAGAATCATACCCATGTTAAATACTGAATTTTTTTCCATACACATCACGAATACTGTTGCATATTACTGTTTCGAGTCTAATGCAGCAAAGAAATGTATGAAACGTCATCAATCTCGAATAGAAATCAAATTCATAATACTAGAAACATTCTCTTACATATACATATTAAGCTACAGAGAAACTAATTTTGACACTATAATGCACCCAATTTTCTTCCAAACCAAACCTAATGCCTGCTTACTGTTTAGAATATTATTTCCGCTTCCTGTATGCATTCCAGTCATTCCGCTACCACCACTTGCTGTATTCATCCCGGTCATCCCACTGCCGCCACTTCCGGCTGTCCAAGTCTGCATCCCGCCTCCACCATTATTATTGTTGTTACTGTTGTTCATGTTATTACTATTAATGTTGTTGCTATTATTGTTGTTATTGTTGTTGTTTGATGTCTTATCTTTGCATCGACAGCTGGGGCATCCGTCGGACTATCATGGAAAAAGTATAGACATGTTTAGGGGCGACCATTTGACTCTAAGAGGGAGGGAGGGGGCTGGCAAACTTTTGGAACTCGATTGTATAATTTCATGACAGTGAAGAACAAATTGTTTATTTCCAAGATTATCAGGGACAGATTTATTTTCTTCATCTCTGAAAAACATTTTTGACTTAAGCAAAAATGGAAATCTTCTCAAACTCAAAAACTCTATATTTGTGGGGGTTGGGAGGGGTAGAATGGGGTTTCCCCCAGTCTACCCCCTCAGAATCAAATGGTGGTACCTTACCCATGAGAACAAAGACAGTTGGTATGTTAATTTTTATTCTTTTTGTAAATCTATTGGTTTTACATTTGAAGTCTCAAACTAATGAGTCTTTCCAAATACAGACAAAAAAAGAGAGAAGATTTTGTTTATAATATTTATAATGTATCATCAGTGCAATGGGGGCAAGAAAGGTGCCCTTTTTAATACCTGTGTATTTCCTATGTCATATCCGGTGTCCTTACATTTGATCATGCACGCGATCAGTTTAGTACACTCCATTATGTTCTTTGTTGTTGGTTTAGGTGTTGTTGTTGTTATTGTTTTGGAAACAAGATTGTTCTCTACAAGAAAAAAAGCATTACTGCACAAATTCGAGTTATGAATTCTTGAAAAAAAAATGATTCGATTTCTAGTTATGATTCAAAACCTCTTTTGATGCACGTGCACTTCTGACAACCATCTGCACCAGTTTCCCCTATTTTGGCCTCCCCTTTACATGACATTATACATAATTTAGTTCCTATACAGCTGTTCTGAGGTTTGGCTGCTGGGACATTTTCACACACAGGCATCCAAGCTTTTATGGCTTTGCAAAGAAAAACAATTGTAAAGGAGCTTGCGAAAATATTATACCATTTATTTTTTAAAGCACGAGGTAGTTATTCTAGAATCCTACCTGGTGCACAAGGACACGATTTACATCCGAATTCGTCCGTGACGACACAATCACGTGGACAATCGATGATAAGCCCTGTGACACAGTATCTAGGAACCCCTGGGCTTATCAACGGAACGTTTTTTGTTTTACAACCCGAGGGGATAGAATTTCTTCGAGGAGGGAATTTCATCATACCATGTGAGGGTCCATTCATTTGAAATGGTGACTTTCCCACGAAAGAGGAACCCGGAAATGACATCATGCCCACTTCCGGTTTCTTCTCCTTCTCAATAATGATTATATTAGTTTTATCTTCATTTCCTTTTGACCCCCAGCTTTCTCCTCCGATGGCTCCCCATTTTTCTCCCAAAGAAGACAAAGAACCACTTTCACTGCCTGCAAATCCCCCAACCCCAGAGTCTGTGTTAAATCCGCTCCAAGCATAAGTTTTGTCACCAGATCCTTGTTTTTCTAAAATTGAAAACTGAAGACTTTTAATTGTGAGCAATTGATGGAAACGATTGAATTCAAAAGTACCTTTCACATCATCAATATTCATCATCATTATCTTCAAAGCATTAAAATAGTTCAAAAACTAAGCCTAATGATCAATTTACCAAAGCCCTTTTTACACCGACACACTCTACATTTGTCAACGTATTCTATACACCAAGGGTGACAGTTGGGGTCCTCTGGTGGGCATTGATTCAATTCCGGTAACTCTGTCAAAAAAGTAATATTTTCTGAGAAATTTATACAAATTCGATAAAAAATCATAAGAATTTCCTAATTGAAAAATAATCCATAACGTACCTAAGCACGAATGTTTGTACAAAATTGTTCTTTAATGAAACGGATATATGGAGGAAAAGTACAATTTAATAAGAAACATATTCTGAAAATAAAATGATTGATCAAATTCAGGTATCTAAACATAGCGATTTTCATGCCAGATACCATTTCATAAAGAGAACTGATAAACGAATTGCAAAATCAACATAAAGATACAACTGTATAAGTATTGAGACTAATCTCTTTATAAAAAAAAAGAACAAAAAAAGTTTCAAAATTACTTTTTATATATTAAACGAACAATTCAGTAATCGTAGGTAATATTCTAAGTACAACAAGATGTAATATATGGGATATATGAATAAGTGCCATACTTACGTGCTGTAATGACACAGGAGAAAAACAACAGACCAACAAGCACGCAGAGAGTGTCCATACTTGATTTTGTTTTGAAATCGTGGTTACAAATCATTAAAATGTGTTTTCTAAGTAGTATTTTTTTTTTTTTTTAGAAATTAGTCCATCAAGAATATTTAAAAAAACGATCACAAATAATTTCCCCGAAACTTGAATGCAAATTTTTCGAGCACCTGCTTCGAGAGGTGATATGAGGGGGTATCTGACCTCTAAGTACCTAGCCCCCTCACTTTACTGAATTTATTACGAGTAAAAGCATCTTATCCAGTCTATCAGGAATATATTATGTAAGATGGAATGTGTAATTCTATGAATACATGCCATAATTCAATAACAAAGGATATTTATCAAAATATGCTTAGTATATTTTATCATAGTTTGATTTGTTCAGCTGCTTGGGGCGAGTCAATATGCATGTGGGTGGAGTGTTTTCTAGTACAAGTTCCGCCCAACTCTCTCCAAGTATAAGGTCTTTTAATCACTATAAGGCAATAACAATCTTTTCATTCTATATCAAATATGTAAAAGTTACCTAATAGATGCATATGTAAATCCTATTTTTTGGGGAATAAAAAAAATGCATCTTCACCAATTAGGCTACATAAAAATGTCTAACAGATATAAAAATCTTGAAGAGCTAAAATTTAATTCTGAGTTTGAAATACATTGTATTGAGAAAATAAGATATTCCTTTATATATTGTTTTCTGATCTTTTAAAACTGCAATCAGATATGATAATTAGATTTTGCAGAATTACTGGACAATTTTGAATACATGTAACAGTTGATGTACACAACGCACATTGCCTAACCTATGCTTTTGATCTTCTCAAACTTTTATCCATTTCACATTCTATATTATTTATATACACATATAACGTAATTTATCAGAATTAATGTAATATCCTGATATTTTGTTGGGAAGTCGTAAGCTCCTATATCTTAAACAAAATGTCCCTCACTGACGGAAATTCCTCGCACCTGCAAGCATTGATAAGACCATGATCGAGTCTTCCTGTCGATGACCAGGTTATCAATTCAGGCCAAGTCAAAAATTTTCACCTGTTAATTATGGAAATGTGCCCTCCCACATATTTCAGTACCTTTTTAACAAACACACAACCAGAAATTTATTGAGGCTTGGCCCTGAAATAAATAAGTTTCGTAACATTTTAGCATTTTATTATTTCGTTTTCGGTATTTCGAGGCTAAGGTTACATAATCTTGGCAAAGAGGGAATAGAAGCGACCAAATTAGACAAAATGGACATAAAGTGTGTAGTTCTAACCTTCACTGTTATAGCTACAGCAACATGTAAGTCCTTAGAATTATTATTACCGCAGATTTGATTTAAGTGTGAAATCAGGAATAATGAGAAGATTTTATGATATTTCAGTATTTGCTTCATATTTATTAATAGGTTTAACTTATGATTTTGAGAAACATTTATCTTATGTAGATCAAGGACACAATCAATTTTTATTAAGGACTCGGTTGAAGATAAAACATGTATGTTATACCCTGACTAGAAGGAAACGTCTTGAAATAATTAAAAATGTAATGTTTAGAATAAAGAGTTGAACAGTAAATTACGCTAAAGTTGCATGATGTTAATGTTCCATTATGTTATAATGAAAAGACTAGGTGTATTTTTATAACCTCATAAGATTTTTTTGTCATCTACTTTTATGTTATATGGATAAAATAAATTTAAATTTTAAAAATATAGGTTTGCCTAACCCAACAAACAGAAAGGGTACGGTTTTTTTTTAAAACTCTGCATCTCTTTGAATTTGCACTGTTTCATGTTTTGCTGTGGTAACTTTCCCAGGTTTCCGAAAGAGAAAATCAGCCAATCAAATGCTTACTCAGGATTTATACAGCAGAGGAATGCTGGGAATTTCCGGTGCAGGACAAAGCATGACAATAAATCAAAATGCACTGCTCCCCCTTTTGCTTGCTAACCCTTATTTCACCGAGTTGTACATGGAAAACCCCTCCCTCGCTTCCCAATATGCCACACTGCTTATGTATGGTAAAGAAGATCTAACCATGAATAAGTGTCTTTTTTCAGCGTGTTTCATTATTACGTTTTTAAGTATATGATATGTTTGCTTTTTCTGATGTAACTGGAGAAATTAATTTCAATACAGATCTGGAGGTTTGACCTCATGCACTACTCTTTTAACTAAGATGTATATTAGATTTTATATTGATTTTATGCATATGTTTAGCCGGAAATGTCCGGGCCAATAATAACGACTGTCCACCATTACCCCGGTCCTGTCCCACTCAGTGCTATGCAATTAGCTCTACTGGATGTATCATCTGCCAATGTCCTAAATCTCAAGGTAATCCCTATATCATGTTTCCAACTTCAGTTAAACATGTAAATCAAAATAAAATGGAAAAAACTAAACTTACTGGACACTGTATCATTTACGCTATTTGCATTACAAATTCTCCTTCTCTTATACTTGACAAATGATTACAGGGTCGTCTTCATCAAATTCCAGTCACACCGCAGCAGGGGGCTCCTCTTCCGCCGGAAACAACAACGGATGTCCGCCATTCCCATCACAATGTGACCCTAATTGCCTTTCTTTAGACAGCATTGGATGCCCTATCTGCTCTTGTTCAACAAGTAACCATTTAATTAATATGCATTTCATGTGCACACTATGCCCTCGAGATATGATGGTTCCAAAATAATATAATTTAATTAAATTTTTCATTTTTTAAGCTTGAATTGACACAACACCCTAGAGCGCTCTTTAAAATTGTATGCATATTTCTTGTAATTTTAGAGAGTACCATGCAAAAATGTTGATCATCCAAATGCTTTGATATGTATTAAAAATGTATCGAAATACGTGTGTTAATCATGCAATCATACAGTATACGTATGACTTTGGAAGAAATATCTTAATTTTACCGCAATCCTAGGAAAAGTGCATTTTTTTTTCTTCTGAAGTACTAGTAATGTGCATATTTTCTTAAAGATCGCTAATGAAATCCGGCATTTATATGTCGTAAAGATAATTTATTTTTGTATTGTGACTCGTTGGACTCACAAAGGTTCCTGTAAAATTCCAGGATCATAACAGTTTTGAAAAATCATATTTTATAAACTCAAAATTGCGTACCAAGCGCTGCCAAAACCGTTACCTTAAACGATTTATGTATTTTTCACCTTTGGTGCAAAATTCAGGATGAAGTACAATGTATTTTATCTTACCCTTTGTCTTTTATTGGATGCTTCTGAAAAATCTCAAAATCCAAAAAATCTTGATGCACGATGAAGTATTTTATTTTACCCTGTGTCTGTCATTAATCTCAAAATGGCTCTTAATACGTCACATTTTTCCTCTAAAATTTTATTTAAAATAATTTTGGATATATGGGTTTTTTTAATTTTGTTGAAATAACACTTCAAATAAGACCTTTTTTGAGATAAATTACAGGCTGATGTAAACTGATGTAAACTGTTACTGATGTAAACAAAACTGTGACTTGCTTTTGCCAGTGCTTTTAAGGTTTCAAAAAAGATATATTTTCAATCTTTTTTCTTCTTCGTTGCGTTTCAAGACCATCAATCATCCTCACAAAACTCAACAAGTTCTGGTGGAGCTGGAAGTGCGCCGAAAGTTAACGGATGTGCTCCTTTTCCAAAGGGCTGCAGCGCAGACTGTGCACACATCGACTCCATGGGGTGTATAATCTGTGCCTGTCAGACAGGTAACAGGAGATCACAACCGTATCATTAATTTTTTTGCATCTCCATTAAAAACAGATAGATTTCCTTTTCAGAATCTTGTGTGTAATTAAACTTCATAAGTATTTCAACAGAGCGTTGATATTGTTTGTTTACTATTTGAATGGTCCTGATAACATCGGTGTTTTCTCTTAGGTGGATCAGGACACACAAGTAACGGTACATCTTCTGCCTCCTCCTCCTCCACCCAGACCTATCAGGGGAACAGTAATGGATGTCAGCCCTTCCCCAAGAACTGCCGTCCAGAGTGCGCCGCAGTAGACGCCCGAGGGTGCATCGTCTGTCAGTGTCCCACTTCAGGTTAGTTAAGTCTATAAAAAAAGTCTCGTGAAAAGTAAAGTCCATAGAGCAAGATAAATAAATAAGTTGAACAAGGAATGCAAAAAAGAAAGATTGTTGCCTAAAATCGTATGTAATCTTTCTTGAATTTCTGATTAGGTTCTAACAACTCAACATCTACCTCCGCACAGACAACCAGTTCCGGTGGAAATGGAATTAACGGATGTCCACCATTTCCAAAGAACTGCGACTCCTCGTGTGTATCTTTGGATGATATGGGATGCGTCGTTTGTACTTGTTCAGGTAAGTTCTTTTGCTGTGAATTTTAAAAGCATCTTTGAAAACAATTAAAGAAGTATCAAAATTAGAAAATAAAATTTTATTTTTGTAAAGCTAAGCTTTTTCTGCAAATAGGTTGCTTTTCAGGCATAAGAAACGAGAACAGAAAAAGTATTGTAATTGTAATTTTTTTTTCAATGCAGTTTCCAATAACAATAAAACACAGACTGGTGTTCACCAGATCGGAAATTACGTCAACACACAAGGTCAAGGTTCAGCAGGAAACGGAAATGGATGCCCTGCAATAGATCCAAAATGTCCAGCTCATTGTACTTCTGTTGACAGTCAGGGATGTGTTCGCTGTACCTGTCAGACAGGCAAAAATCTTAACAATTACACATTTATACACTAATATCTTTTTTGATTTCAATTGAAACATTGAAGCCCCATATTAACTGTTATAAGCAATGTAATCAATTTACATGTAATAACTTTCTGATTTACCATTTGTAGGTTCGACGTCTTCATCCACCTCACAATCCGGATCTGTCTCAAACAGCAACGGTGAATTAGTTTTTCTACACCTTAATTAAAATAGTGATATGTTTAAATTCATTCTTAATACTGTATTAAAAGCCTATACACATATAAAATTAAATTAAAGAATTCTACGTAATCCACAGAGAATTTGTTATGTGTATGAAATAGTACTAACTATAAAGCTCACCTCCCAGTACTTCCAATACTTTGATTTCAGCTGGAGGGTGTGCATCAATACCTAAGAACTGTCAGCTCAGTTGTTTAAATATCGACGCTAGTGGATGTGTTATCTGCGCATGTCCTGCTGGTAAGATTCGTTAGTTTACATTTCATTATTTGTTTGTTTGTTGTTTAACGCACCTCTCGTCACTGTTGTCACCTTAATTGTGGAAAATACATGTAAATAGTGTTTAATCAATTTATCTCGATCCAATAAAATGTTGAGAATGCTGAATTGGTTACAGAATAAGCATTAAGTATTACACTGTTAAAATTGATTTCAAATTATTTTATTTTAGTTCTATATATAATGACAGATCACTCTGACTGCTTAAAATACCTAAGATCTCTTAAGAGTGTAGTGTATAAAGGGTCCATAAGCTGGGATTCTGTTTTTGTCTTTCGTTTTTGCCAGAAATTCTAAATTGTGAATTTTATTTCTTTGTTGTGTAAATTTCCATATTCTAATCGAAAAAAAAAATTATCATTAGGAATTGGCTTTGGAAGCACGTGTCCACCATATAACGCAGACGACTGTGATGACGTATGTAAGGTGACAGACACACATGGCTGTCCTATTTGCGACTGCTCACATCACTGTAAGTGCACAGATAGGCAGATCTTCTTTTTGCATCATACTCAACGTCACAATAAAAAAAAAAGAATGAACACTTTATGTCAAAATATGGCATCGACTGGAATTCTTAGTATTAATTTTTTAAAACAATATTTTCGTTATTTATCCACTTAGTGGGTTTTACTACCACCCCGCCCAGTCCAAACACAGGAGGGGTTCCGGGAGCCGGAGGGTGCCCTGCTTTTGACTTCAGTAAATGTGATCCCGCATGTGTATCTATGGATAATAATGGATGTTTGACCTGTACATGCTCAGGTAACCATATATTTCGAAGATTTTTGTCTGATTAAATAACTTTCTAAGATAGTACAGATAGTACATGTATTTGTCACAATGTTAAAACCAAATTCCGCGCAAGACGGCACATGTAAAGAATGATAATCTTAACGGATATTACAAAGTTAGTTAAAATTGTCTATCTTGCAGTCTTCTCGAGTTCTTCTGATAAACAAGAGGCCCAAGGGCCTTAACGGTCACCTGAGTATGATACAACAATTTAAAGGATGCATAGAGTATAATATGAACTGAAAGGTGAAACTTTGTTGCCAAAAAGCAAGAAAAATAGGGTGATCATGATCAACAAAATAATTGGTCTTCATATTCATTGACAGTTTATAAATTATGTTCTATAAATCTGATCCCCATTTATCACTATCACCATACAGTATATTAACAAATTATCAATGCTTCTGTACTATTTTAATCCTTTGTTGAAATTTCTTACATTGGCCTCTCTTGGTCCTTGATGAACATTTAATAAGACAAGTTATTTTTGTCTCATTTTTATTTATCTACTACTTACAAGTCTATCTGATCATTAAAACTATGAAAGTACTTTTTGTATTATACAATAAAAGTTTTTGCATAATTATCATACTCTATTTACCTTTCAAGTACATTATTTACAGTGATAAATTATCAAAAGTAAATGGCAAAGGGGAATAACTCCTCTCAGTAGAATACAAAATAATAGAGCCCTGGCCAGCACCAGAACACTTGACCAAATGGTCCAGATGTTCAAAAATCTGATAAAAATAATCTTCCTTATTAAAACTTTTACTCTTTTTGCCTCTGATATGCCCAGGTGCGGAGAAGATTTTTAAAGAAATAATGCATTTTTACTACAGATTCACTATATTATCAATAGACCCCCCCCCCCCCCATCACCAGAGCTTCTGACCCTGGGACCATAAGTTTGTTCATTATAACTAATCACTTTGTTTATCTGCTTAACACCAAGGAGCAAACAGGTTTATTTAATAGAATTAATGCATTTTTACTATATTATCAAGAGCCCCACCCTCACACCAGCACATCTGACCCAGGGGTCATGAAATTCACTACTCTGGAAGAAGCACTCTTGCTCATCATAACTATACACTTAGCTTCATTGCTTTTTTAACCAGAAGCAGAAATTTTCAAATAAATTTTACTTTTTCACTTTATAATCAATAGAAGCCTCCCCCTCACCAGAACCCTTAACTCTGGGGTCATAAAATTCACAATTTTGGAAGAGGCATCCTTGCCTATCATAACAATGTACTTAAATTGTTTAAACAATACCCAGGGGCAGAGAAGAAGATTTACAAAGAAATAATTCACCTTCACTACAGGATCTATATTGCCCCGCCCTAGCACCAGAACTCCTGTCCCCGGGGCCATGAATTTCACAATTTTGGAAGAGGCATCATTGCTTATCATAACAATGTACTTAGTTTGTTTGAATAATACCCAGGGGCAGAGAAAAAGATTTTTAAAGAATTAAAACATTTTCACATTAAATCAATAGAGCCCCGCTCTAACACCAGAACCCCTGATCCAGGAGCCACGAAATTCCCAATTTTGGAAGAGGCATCCTTGCTTATCAAAACTATGTATTTAATTTGTTTCAATAATACCCAGGAGCAGAGAAGTAGATTTTCAAAGAATTAAGGCATTTTCACTATAAAATCAATAGAGCCCCGCCCTAACACCAGAACCCCTGCCCCTGGGGCCATGAAATTCATAATTTTGAAAGAGGCACTCTTGCTCATTCTAACTATGTACTCAGTTACTTTATTTAATACCCAGGAGCAGAGAAGAAGACTTTCAATGAATTAATGCATTTTCACTATATAATCAATAGAGCCCCTCCCTAACACCAGAACCCCTGACCCTGGGGCCATGAAATTCAGAATTTTGGAAGAGGCACTTTTGCTTATCATAACTATGTACTTAGTTACTGTAGTTAATACCCAGGAGCAGAAGATTTTCAAAGAAATAATGCACTTTCACTATATAATCTATATAACCCCTCCCTAGCACCAGAACCCCTGACCCTGGGGCCATGAATTTCACAATTTTGGTAGAGGGGTCAATGCTTATTACAATCATGCCAACAGTTTGACTGCTTGATGTCCAGGAGTAAAGAAGAAGATTTTTAAAGATTGCATTAATTTTGGTGGTTTTAGCCCCACCCCTCAGGCCCCAGGGGGGCAGGGATCATGAAATTCATAATTTTTGTTCCCCTTCACCCATAGATGCTATATGCCAAATTTGGTTGAAATTGTTTGAGCGGTTTCAGAGAAGAAGCTAAAAATGTTCAAATGTTAACGCACATCGCACGACGCACGCCGACGGACAAAAACGGATAGCAATAGGTCACCTGAGTGACTCAGGTGACCTAAAAAAGTGATTGAATTTTTTGATGATATATTCTTATATATATTCTTATATATTTAAAAGTATTTTGGATAGAATAAGCATGAAATGAGAAGAAAAAATCGCGATTCTGTTTTCAAATGGTTTAGCCAGTCCGAGCCTTTGTCAGCTAGAATAAACTTTGTTTTGGAATGTAAATAGTTATTGTAGAAAGTTCCTAAACATTTGATTTTCTGGTTACGAGATAAATGTAGGTGAAAGAAGACATATTTTTACAGCAAGCACAGTGTCATCTGGCGGTCAAACCACAACACCTGGGTCTGTAACCAGTGTACCTGGAGCTGGAGGGTGCCCTCCCTTTGACTTCAGTACATGTGATCCCACATGTGTTGTTATGGATAGTCAAGGATGCATGTCTTGTCATTGTGCTGGTAAGAGCACATGTACTCTTTTCAAATACCAATAAAATACACAATTACTCTGTAGGGAAATAAACTTGTCGATCTAACAATTTAAGTTGCCTCTAGAATTTTACGCACCAGGGATAAACTGAAACAAGAATATTTATCAGTTCTTGTTTTACTGTTCCGAAGGAGAAAGGGAAAGATTTGCAACAATTGAAAGCAAAAATGATATTACATTGCAGCGACAACACAAGCGCCTTCTGGAGGACATTCGAATACCACCTCAGGAACGGTAACTAGTGTTCCTGGAGCTGGAGGTTGTCCTTCCTTTGACTTCAGTACTTGTGATCCCAAGTGTGTCGTCATGGATGGTCAAGGATGTTTATCCTGTAACTGTGCAGGTTGTTCATTTTTTTAACCACGTACTGTATTCAATGGACAAGAGGTAAAATTATTAACGAAATGATGAACTTAACTTTCTCTGAAAATTATCTACTGCCTACATTTACAAAGGCTAGGTCTATTTCGGTAACAAAACTTGCTTAAATGGTTCCCCGATCTTGTTGAATATGTGGTGTATTTATTAGTGACAATGGCGCCATCTGGAGGACAATCTAGTACAACAGGGACAGTAACTAGTGTTCCTGGTGCCGGCGGATGTCCTTCCTTTGATTTCAGTACATGTGATCCACATTGTGTTGTTATGGACGCTCAAGGCTGTATGACATGCCAATGTGCAGGTGAAGATTGGAGATCTAAGCGATCTTTGAAGATACTTTTCCTCTTAAGTGAAAGATAACTTGGGCAAAATGATAAAAATTGAAACATCTGTTAAAACTAAAAGAAAAAAAATACAATAAAAGATGTGCCAAATACCAAAAGGAAACACCTGGAACAATCATGGTAATGTTTACAAATATTTATAGTAACAACTGCAGTGCCATCTGGGGGTAATTCTAATAATACGTCAGGAACGGTAACCAGTGTACCTGGGGCTGGCGGTTGCCCATCGTTTGATTTCAGTACCTGTGACCCTAACTGCGTTGTAATGGATGGACAAGGTTGTCTTTCATGCCAGTGCAAGGGTTTGTATTGATTAGAAAAAGGAACTGTCAAAACAATGTGCACTTTCTTGTTTATTTCTCATGAGAGAAAAAAAAATTGTTCCTGTCATTTTAAACTCTTCCGTATTTGCGTCCATTGCAGCGACTACAGTTGTTCCTAGTAATAATTCTACGTCAGCAGTGACGTCAGTTCCAGGAGCGGGAGGTTGCCCTTCTTTTGATTTCAGTAAATGTGACCCAAATTGTGTTGTCATGAATGAGCAGGGCTGCATGACATGTCAATGCAAAGGTAAGATGTACAAAACTTCAACATTTGTGCGACCGATTTTTTCATAAGCATCAAATATTGGTTGTTGTCACTAACAGTTGAATTCAGGGTTCTACTTTAATAATTATTTTGACTACATTACTGCAGAAAAGATTAGGGATGCATCGCTTTCTGTCATGATTTGGTTATATTTTCTAAATATGAGTACAGGAACAATTGCTTGAAAATGTTTTACCTTTATTCATTTAGTAGATAGGTAGTAAACATATTTTGAAATTAAAAAAATTGTAAGAACATGATCCAATTTTGGATGGATATCCGCTGAGTGACCCCAATGAAATCCACCACTGATAGTGTAACATAAAGTATATATTACTGTTGTTAATGTCACTGTACTATATACCTATGATTTGCGTTGTATCAAGCAAACTTTTTGCATTACACTTGGAGACTCTTCAAAATTAGGAACAACAGCAGCACCCTCTGGGGGTCAATCAACAACAACAGGAGCTGTGACAAGCGTTCCCGGAGCTGGCGGATGTCCGTCTTTTGATTTCAGTACATGTGACCCCAACTGTGTAGTAATGGACGGACAAGGTTGTTTGTCCTGTCATTGTTCAGGTAAGAAACTTTTTTTTCTTAATCAGAATTATAAGTAAAACGAATTGTAAAGACTAGATAAATACAGCATTCCTTTTCATTGATAGCTTCAACTACAGTGCCACCTGTTACAACCAAATCGCAATCTGGGCATACTACTCAGCAGCCAGGAACGACAACTGCTGTCCCAGGCGCTGGTGGATGTCCTTCTTTTGACTTCAGCACATGCGATCCAAACTGTGTTGTCATGGATTCCCGTGGATGTCTCTCATGTTCTTGTGCTGGTAATGAATTATTTCTTTTCTTTGTGAAACCTATGGTCATAAGTATGTAAATGTATGTGAACTTATTAGCATACTTTTTTTCAAGTAACCACCACAGCCTCTTCAGGATCCAGCACAGCCTCAGTTACTTCAGTTCCTGGAGCAGGCGGGTGTCCCTCATTCGATTTCAGCAAATGTGATCCAAATTGTGTTGTCATGGACGCTCAGGGCTGCATGACCTGCTCTTGCTCAGGTATTTTATATTTAGGACACGTGAGGCAAAGACCAGGTGACATTTTCTAAATAGGAAATGTGTGTCTTTATGTATGTTTTCGCGTTTGTATCACTTTTCCTACAAATCGTATAATGCAACCCTAAATATTTAACAAATGCCGTACAAGGGACCCAAAAATTAGAAGAGATGATTAAATCTGGATCATGGAAAAGTAGCTTTCGGCTGAATCAGGGACTTATATATTACATGTATATGCTATATTCTATCTATATGCTATATGCAAACCAAATTACATAACTGCGTGCATGGAGGAATTCATTTGTCATATTTGGTGTAATAAAACGTATTACCAATTTTTGATCCAGATGAGCATTTAGGGTCATAAATCTCAACTAGATTTGCTTAAGTTACTAGTTTATTTAGACTTGACTATTAATCTTGATGACTTCTAGGGCTGTCACGGTTCCAAAATTTTTCGGGTCGGGTCGGTTCTGTAAATTTTCGGTTCGGTTCCGGGTTTTTCGGGTCGGGTATTTACATCTATTTTAAACCTTAATTTCATGAATTTAACTTGAAAAATCTTTATTTGTTACATTAAATTTACATTGAAAACAAGTCTTAACCATGCGAACGTCTAGACATCGGTGACTTGGCCTACTATTAGCCACAACCTGACCATTCCTGCTCGTTTTGATAATTATCTAATAGCGAGCGCAGCGAGCGGCGCTAAGCGCCGCTCGTCACTGCGAGCTCTAACGACAACGCCTGGGCGAAGAGAAAATTCGGACTACTGCACATTCATTCAATAGAATTTTTTTCCGCAGTAATTCTGACCCACAGTGCATCGCTTCTTGTTCTCGCTGCTAACTTCGTTCACGCGGTGACAACAACTAAAAATTCACACAAAATAAACTCACCTTAATTTAATGGATATTGCATGCAGATAGTAGATTAAACGTTCTTTGTTAAAATATTTGCACTTTTTAAACTTTGTTTATGGAAATGCAGCTAACATACGACGTCATGTGACATCACAGTCTAGACGTTCCAAATGTCTCGTGCGGTTTGAAGAGGCGGATCATAATAATGAAGTGAACACTGCGCTCGCCCCAACGGTCGCACCGTCAACATATTACTTCCGTGACAAGTGTTTTGTCATGGAATGAAGTAGATTTCAGTTGTGATGTTTATTTATCACTGTTATCGTCATCATTCCTTTGATTCCGTCGCCATTTTTTGTATTGAACAGACTCTAATATATAAACCAGACCCGAACCGAAATCCGGAAAAATGGAACCGGAACCGAACCGAACAACTTGGACCGCGGTGCTCGGTTATTTCGGGTACTCGTGACAGCCCTAATGACTTCAATGTCAGACTGGGAACGATAAATAAATATAAGTGCTTTATAAGGTAATATGGTCAGATTACCTTCATGTTGATATTCATAGTGACTGCTGTCCCTGCAAATGGTAAACAGACTAAAAGACCAACCATTTTTCAAACAACCTACACACCCCGGCCTACCACCACAACGACAACCACTCCCCGACCCACCACCAGTACAACTACACGAAGAGTCATAACTACGCATGCTCAAACAACCACTACCGGTGGAGTTACATGTCCTGCCATAAGATGTACTTATCCCTGCGATGCAGGAGTAACATTTAATGCTCAGGGTTGTCCTATTTGTAAATGTAGAACTTCTAGCACAAAGTCACCATGATTTGTTTGTATTTATATAATGAGAAAATACAATATAATGAGTAAATATACAGTGTTCCAACATTCATTGTGTGTATTATGACTTTTATTAGGTCACCTGAGTCACTCAGGTGACCTATTGCTATCCGTTCTCGTCCGTCGTCGTGTGTTAACATTTGAACATTTTTAGCTTCTTCTCTGAAACCGCTTAACCAATTTCAACCAAATTTGGCATATAGCATCTATGGGTGAAGGGGAACAAAAATTGTGAATTTCATGGTCCCTGCCCCCCTGGGGCCTGAGGGGTGGGGCTAAAACCACCAAAAATAATGCAATCTTTAAAAATCTTCTTCTTTACTCCAGGACATCAAACAGTCAAACTGTTGGCATCATTGTAACAAGCATTGAGCCCTCTACCAAAATTGTGAAATTCATGGCCCCAGGGTCAGGGGTTCTGGTGCTAGGGAGGGGTTATATAGATTATATAGTGAAAGTGCATTATTTCTTTGAAAATCTTCTGCTCCTGGGTATTAACTACAGTAACTAAGTACATAGTTATGAAGAGCAAGAGTGCCTCTTTCAAAATTGTGAAATTCATGGCCCCAGGGTCAGGGGTTCTGGTGTTAGGGCGGGGCTCTATTGATTATATAGTGAAAAATGCATTAATTCTTTGAAAATCTTCTTCTGTGCTCCTGGGTATTAGATAAAGTAACTAAGTACATAGTTATGAAGAGCAAGAGTGCCTCTTCCAAAATTGTGAAATTCATGGCCCCAGGGTCAGGGGTTCTGGTGTTAAGGCGGGGCTCTATTGACTATATAGTGAAAATGCATTAATTCTTTGAAAATCTTCTTCTCTGCTTCTGGGCATTAAGGTGATAAACTAAGTATATAGTTATGATGAGGAGGTGGGCCTCTTTCAGAATTTTGAATTTCATGGCCCCAGGGTCAGGGGTTCTGGTGTTAGGGCGGGGCTCTATTGACTATATAGTGAAAATGCATTAATTCTTTGAAAATCTTCTCCTCTACTCCTGGGCATTAAGGTGATAAACTAAGTACATAGTTATGATGAGGAGGTGGGCCTCTTCCAGAATTGTGAAAGCCATCGCCCCAGGGTCAGGGGTTCTGATGTTAGAGCAGGGCTCTATTGATTATATAGTGAAAATGCATTAATTCTTTGAAAATCTTCTTCTCTGCTCCTGGATATTATTTAAATAAACAAAGTGCATGGTTATGATGCATAAGGATGCCTTTTCAAAAATTGTGAATTTCATGGCCCCAGGGTCAGGGGTTCTGGTGTTAGGGCGGGGCTCTATTGATTAAAGAGTGAAAATGCATTGATTCTTTGAAAATCTTTTTCTCTGCTACTGGAGATTATTTAAACAAACTAAGTGCATGGTTTTGATGCATAAGGATGCCTTTTCAAAAATTGTGAATTTCATGGCCCCAGGGTCAGGGGTTCTGGTGTTAGGACGGGGCTCTATTGATTATACAGTGAAAATGCAATGATTCTTTGAAAATCTTCTTCTCTGCTACTGGAGATTATTTAAACAAACCAAGTACATGATTATGATAGGCAAGGATGCCTCTTCCAAATTTTCAAATATATGGCCTCAGTTTTTGGGGTTCTTGAGGAAGGGGGGGGGGCTCTATTGATTATATAGTGAAAAAGCATTAATTCTATTAATTAATCATTAATTAATCCTGTCTGCTCCTTAGCATTGAGCTGATAAATAAATTGCTTAGCTATGATGAAAATGGGAACTTCGAACAGAATTTTTAAATCTTGTGGTCCTAGGGTCAGGGGTTCTGGCATAATAAGGGGTGGGGGGGGGGGCTTTTGATAATATAGTGGAAAAGTGTTAATTCTTTGAAGTCCATAGTTATGATGATGAGGGTAACTCTTCCAAATTTGTAAATTTCTTGACCCTTGGTCTTGGGTTCTGGTGTTAGGGTAAGGCTTTGTTGAATCTGTAGTGAAAATGCATTGTACCTGTGAAATTCTTCTCTACTTCTGGGCATATTGGAAGAAAACTGAGTAAAAGTTTAAATGATATAAGTAAGCGTGTATCTACCAGATTTTTGAACATCTGGACCATTTGTCTAAGCATTCTAGTCCTGGGCAGGGCTCTATTAATTTGTATTCTACTGAGAGAAGTTATTCTCCTTTTCCATTCATCTTTGATAATTAATCACTGTAAATAATGTATTTGAAAGGTTAATAGAATAAGATAATTATGCAAGAATGTTTATCATATAATTCAAAAAGTATTTTCTTAGTTTTAATAATCAGGTAGACCTGTAAGTAATAGATAAATAAAAATGAGACAAAAATAACTTATCTTATTAAAAGTTCTTCAAAGACCATAAGAGAGGTCAATGCGAGAGGTCTTAATATGGGTTTTAAAATAGTACAGAAGCACTAATAGTTTGTTAATAGTCTGCATGGTGATAGTGTTAAGTGGGGGACAGATTAGAACTTAATTTATGAGTTGATATTGAATACTAGACTAATTATTTTGTTGATCCTGATCTTCCTACTTCTCTTGCTTTAGGGCAACAAAGCTTCATCTATCAGTGTATTTAACTTCTAAATTGTTGTATTATACTCAGGTGACCGTTAAGGCCCTTGGGCCTCTTGTATAATTATGTCATTGAACTAGAAGAAGTGGGAAAGGTAAATATCCTATTTATCTTAATAATTGTGTTTTTTTTTTAATTCCATCTAGTTCATAGTTCTTCTTTTATATCATCCCAAAGTTCCTTCAGTTCAGGATGCATTATTCTTGTAGCTCCAACATTAAAATCTTTCTTCACAGAGATTTCGAAGTCAAAATCGAGATATTCCCGCTTCTTGATGTCATAGGTCGGCCACCTCACAGGAGTTTCCTCAGAATTTGGATCTCTAGAACAAACGAAAAAGTGTCAAAATTAGATACTCGTACAACATATTACAGTCTTTCTATCAACTTTTTATAAATGTTAAAAGCTCTAGTGACATTAAAACAAAGTCCAAGAAACGTGTACTTCAACTGCAACAGCACGAACAGTTCTTTCAGAGTCATTTTTCTCTTGCATATAATATCGATAACGGATTTATTTATTTAAGACTTGGTTTTGTTCTTAAATTGAAGGAAGGGGTCAAGACATTGTGAACATTACATTTTGAAAGCTTTTTAGCAGTCGATAAGCATGCCAAAATAATTTGTCTTCTAATTATCTCCAAATATAGACAAAATGCGTTTTTTAAATTTTTTTTTTAAAATTAGGTAAGGTCTAAGATCAATGTCAGGAGCCAGGTTTAAGGTCAAACGTACTTAATATCAAAACCAAGCTTTTTATATGATTCAAATCTGTAGATAAAAAAATATTTTTCTTAAGGTTTGCCAGAGTAACAGTGTCTGTTACAAAACATAATGAAAGGTCTCTCAACAATGATTAAGTCAAAGTCGACAACTTAAAGATTCAAAAGATGTTACAGACGAACAGACAGACAGTCAGAGAGAAGCCTGGTAGAGTGACCCCCTGAAAATAGCTTTACTTTGCAGGTCACCAAAGCCTGCATTATACTTGCCCAGTTTTGGCGAAATTCGAGAAATAGCGGATAATCTTTTCACTGAGTCTGTTATGTCTTTCTTCTGTGTGATTGTAAACCGGAAGGACAGGCATGTCAAAAAGATGATACAGGTCGTCCGCGTGACCCGCTCCTCTAAACCATGGCGGAGGAGGCGGACCAAAGGGGAGGGGGCTTGTGGCAGACAAAATATAGTGGTAGGTTTTGTGATTGGCATTGTTTCTGGCATGCGCAATGAGAGCACTAGTTGCTGGAGCGACCATCACACTATCTCCGTAGAAGTCAGTGGCTCGATTACTTTGGTCATCGTCTCCTTTATCTGTTGTGTAAAACTCACATAGTTTCTTACTCAATTCCGGTTTGTTGCCAAACAACTCTTGCACTAGGCCGGGTATTATGACATTACAGAGGACGTGCCTGGGAATCCCTTTCTCGACAGAGAAATTATAAGTCTCTTGGAGTTCGGGCATAAGAGTGAAATACAACAGCGATCCTTCCGCACTTGTAGTTCCTGTCATAAAATCCAAAGACCGGAAGAACTGTCCTTCCGGAGAACTATCATCATGCATTGTAAAGTACAGCTTGCTCGTAATCAATTCATCGTCCATGCTTGGACCCATCAACATTTCTACTGTAAAGTTATCGGAAGCCATAAAATCATAAATATTGACAGCATGTAAAACTTCGCTAGCTGGAATTTTCTGGAGACAAGCGAAAAACTCAGCTTTGTTCTGTATTGGACAGCTCGTCTTTTCCGAAATTCTCTCGTTCATTTTATCGATGTCGGAATCTGCAGTGATGACCTGTCTGTTTACTACACCACTCATGGAAATAGCTCTTTGGAACATCCCAGTATTTGCCGGTATCAAAGTCTGAAAATGGACACTCATTCCTCCAGCCGATTCACCGAAAATAGTTACAGAATAAGGATTTCCTCCAAATGCTGCTATGTTCTCATGAACCCAACGGAATGCCATCATCTGATCCCAAAGTCCATAGTTCCCCTTAGATACAGGATCATGTAGATTCAAGAAGCCAAATAATCCCAGTCTGTAATTAATCGTTACCACAATGACGTCACCTTCCGCTGCTAGTCTCTGACCGTTTGTCTCACCAGCAAATCCTACTACAAATCCTCCCCCATGGACCCACACCATTACAGATAGACTCTGTTTTGGAGAAACTTCCCCCGGGACGTAAACATTCAGTTGAAGGCAGTCTTCGGAATATTCCGGGGTATAGTCTATGCCCAATCCAATATCTTGTTGCATGCACGCCGGTCCATGGAGATCAGGAATTCCTTGTACTTCCGTCCATCTTTCGACTGGCTGTGGCTTTCGGAACCTGAGATCTCCGACCGGGGGCTTCGCATAGGGGATTCTAATGAATCGATAGACTGAAAGATAATTTTTTACCAGCTCATGGTAACCTCTTACTGGACCGGAAGGTGTTTCTATGACAACTGATTTTGGTTCATTAGCATCACCTTTACCGTAAGCTGTCAGAATTGAGAGCAACAAGATGCAGAGGAGATCCATATCTGAAATTACAGAATTTCAGTTAAAATAATATTGTTTTTCGGCATTTTGACAGAATCATTTAAAGTGATTCGGACACTCCGATTTTTACATTAGCTAAAATAGACATTGAACCACAAACAAATTGTCGAAATATTCGATTACGTAATTGATAATAACTGTGTTTTTAGCTCTACTGGTTAGAGACCAGAAGAGCTTATGCGATAGTAAGGTGTCCGTCGTCCGTCTGTCTGTCTGTCTGTAAACAATTTTTCAAAACGCTACTCCTACACTTTTGGTCTGATTTCAATATAACTTGGCACATAAGTAGACTACACTAAGATACATAATTTTTGTGTATCTGATTTTGATTTCAATGAATGATGTTGCCATGGTTACTAAAAATAGAGATTTCTGGTAAATACTTTCAAAACGCTACTCCTCCTACAGTTTTGGTCTGCTATCAATATAACTTGGCACACAAGTAGACTATACTAAGATACATAATTCTGTATATCGGTTTTTGATTTCAGTGAACGGTGTTGTCATGGTGACTAAAAATAGCAATTTCTTTGAAATACTTTCAAAACGCTACTCATCCTACAGTTTTGGTCCGATTTCAGTATAGCTTGGCACACAAGTAGACTATAATAAGATACATAATTCTTTTTATCGTTTTTTTATTTCATTATACGGTGTTGCCATGGTTACTAAAAATAGAAATATCAGTGAAATACTTTCAAAATGCTACTCCTCCTGTAGTTTTGGTCCGATTTCAGTATAACCTGGCACAAAAGTAGACTAAACTAAGATACATAACTCTTTATACTAGTTTTTAATTTCGATGAACGGTGTTGCCATGGTTACTAAAAATAGAGATTTTTTGACATACATTCAAAATGCTACTCCTCCTACAGCTTTGGACTGATTTCAATATAACTTAATGGCACACAAGACTACACTTAGATACATAATTCTCTATACATGTACCAGTTTTGGATTTCGATGAACAGTGTTGGTTACTAAAAATGAAATTTCTGTGAAATACTTTCAAAAGGCTACTCCTCCTACACTTTTTGTCTGATTTCAGTATAACTTGGCACACAAGTAGACTACACTGAGATACATAATTGTGGTTATTGTTTTTTGATTTTGTTGAATGATGTCGCCATGGTTACTTAAATCCAAATTTCTGTAAAATTGTTTTAAAAGGCTACTCCTCCTTCAGTTTTAGTCTGATTGCAATAAATCTTGCCACAGAAAGAGACTAAACCAAGGATCATTATTCTCTTTATTGCTGTTGCAAAGTTTCAAGTCCAAGTGCTACTTTTATCTTTCTTTATAAGTACAACCAGTTGAGCTACAGTCTCGTCAGAGACTTCTGGTTTATTCAATTAATTGTAATTGCATGAGGAAATGCCCACTACAACGAAAACCAGTCCAGAAGCCCATTAGTCCGAAAAGTATAAAGTAATTCAAGTTAACTTATTCATTTCGACATTTCAATTCTTAAGGTCAGACGACCAATATTCCTCGAATATCTGTTTTGTATAACTTCATAATATGTAGACAAATATTAATTATTTCTATTATATTGTGATTTGTTAACTGTTTTCAAAATGTCCTAAGAAATTTATGAACCAAAAAATTGTGATATTGACAATTCAAGAGATTTCCAGTAGAGTTACATGTATACAGCAAACACCACCATCTGGTATCTAGCACAAATGCCTTGTACCTCAGTTTTTTGTTAGGAAAGTAAATAAAGTATCAATACTTCAATGACAAATTCTTAGGAAAAAATTGTATATAACTAAGGAACGTGTCGTTTGACCTTAAAACCATACTTTGATTCTCCAAGACGCTTTATATGTCCGCCAGTTAATATCCAATTTCAAATCCTTATTGTAAATTTAAACTTAATATATACGAAATCTTCTTGGGTTACACTCCTTTGAAAGAATGAAAAGTCATATTTTGGATTGCTCTCTGAATAACTCAGTCTATTTTTTTTTTTGGGGGGGGGGGTCACAGTCAATGTTCTAGTTGAAAGTGCAGACGCTATTCTATATTTTGGATAATTCTTTGTGAAATCAAAAAATTATTTGAAGCATAACTATGCATTTATACATGTATATCATTATACATGTACATAAAGTTTTGTGTATTAAACTATTAATACATAATAAACATAGCTATGGTAAAATAATATGAAATATAGCAATATACATGTACATTCCTAGTCAGCACTTTTACATATTCTCTCTCTCCCTCCCTCTCTCTCTGAAAAAAAAAACCAAACAAACAAAACTTCCCTCATTCTTTTTGGATATTTTTACATATGTATACATGCTTCCTCCGACATCTTAATTTCCGAAAATCAGAATAAAAGCATATAAAACTTTGGGTTCAGAGGTAGTACATTAATATAAAAGATTTCATTTTGTATATTGAAATATAACCGATTGATATTCGGTTTAGAGTACCAACTGGACTTGTGAGGATTATAGACTACTAGTACTGGACCGTAGCAACTTTTCCCTAAGAATTATAATTAACACGTGAAAGTTTTAAAGTACAAACAATATATCTGAAATGTAAATAAAAAAATTGCAGAATGTGGATTAATACATGCTGTGACAAAACTGCAGAATAATGATCTGAATAAGCATGTTTGATACGCATTCATGCATATACTACTAGCAGGTTAAGTCGGATGGGGGAAGGGGGTGATGATGTAATTTTATTTCCATAAAAAGGGAACCCGGGTCCCCAAATGCAATACCTCTCAATACTGGTCTACCTTTTCCCTTTCCTCAAATAAAACAGGTGTTTAAGAAAGCTTTGGCAATTTTTTACTAAAATTGATAAAGTTCTTAGTTATTCGTCCTTGCATTATTAAGTAGTACATATTGAAAATAAGGTACATGAAATAACTTAAATTTTTTACTTGGTTTGCATCTGATTCTCTTTTCTTATATGTTAAGCAATATAGTTGTGTCAAAAGATTTTATTATTAGTTAACGAGTTATAAAATCTCTTGGATCCGCCAACCAATTGCAGTATTCTGCAAATTGCTAAAATGGACATGTTCAGAAATCGATATAAATCTTACCTTGTATTCTCCAATCCTTAACGTCTACGTACGTCCAAAAGTGGCGAAAGAAAACTGTACTGTAGAATTTACAAATTCTCTTGTTTGCTCTCCATAGATGGATCGATTTAAAATCCTACACTTTTCCAGTTAAACACTTGTTTAACACCAAAGTTCAAACATACGGTGGAAACCATGATCTTCTATAAATAGAAAATGTAAAAAATCTTTTACACTTTACACGTAGATCCACCACAGTCAGTGTTATGAAGAGTACCACAATAACATTAGAATTGTCAGATCCCCGATTTTTAATTGACAGGAACAATAGACAATCAGTGTTAAAATAATTTCTGAATACTTTTATGTAACACAAAGCTGGATGTGTAATTTTGTAAAACTAAAACTTTTTTTAATTTAGAAGGGACACTATCAAGTTGGATTAAAAAAAAATATTTAGGTACCCGTAACGAGAAGAAAAGAGTCATAAATAAAATAGAATAGACAACAAAGAGAACAGAAACACAACGAAAACTTACTAACGATGACTTATCATGGCTTTACTGTTATTGAGAAGAAGATATTCAAAGATTTTCCCTTTATTTTTATGTAAAACTTTAATGGCCCATTTTGGCCCCACCCCACCCTACCGGCAGGATGGGGGTCATGATTTGAGCACATTTGAATCTACAATACCTGAGGATGTTTTCATATAAATATGACTAATCATGGCTTTGCTTTTATTTAGAAGCTTTTTCCTATAAATACATAAATGTAAAACTTTGATCGTCCATTCTGGTCTCACCTACACTCTGGGGTCACGAATTGAACAAACTTGTACCTATATAATTGAGAAAGCTTCTATGTAAATGACTAATCGTGGCTTTGCGGTTCTCGTGAAGAAGATTTTTTTTCTATGTACATGTATTCTCTCGAAAACTTTGATATTGCCCATTGTGGACCCAATGGGCAACGGGTCCTACCCCCAGGGGTCATGATTTGAACAAATTTGAATGTACACTACTTGAGGAAGCTTCCATATAAATATGACTTCTCCTGGCTTTTTAAGTTTTGGAGAAGAAGACTTTTAAAGATTTTTCCACTATATTCCAATGTAAAACTTTAATTTGATCACCCATTGTAAAATTTGAAGAAATTTGAAGCTTTCACATAAATTTCAACTATTCAGGACCAATGGTTCTTGAGATCAAGATTTTTTTTCATATATATTCCTGTAAAACTCGAACGCCTACTGTGGCCATATCCCACCCCTGGAGGTCATGTTCTGAACAGAATTGAATCTAAACTACCTTCAAATGCCTACACGTAAGTTTCATCTTTCTTTTCTGGGCCACTTGTTCTTGAAAAAAAAAAATTTTAAAAGAAATTTTTTTCACTAATTCTTGATTTCCCATAGATAGGGGCGTGGTCCTTCAATTGAACAAAGAATCCTCTTTACATAAGGATGCTTTGTGGCAATTTTAGTTGCAAGCAGTTCTTGAAAAGAAATCGAAAATGTGAAAAGTTTGCAGGCGGACAAAATGTGATCAGAAAAGCTCACTTAATCCTTCGGCTCGGGTCAGCTAAAAGACAATTGCCTTTCCCGCCAACTTCAGTTATGTAATATCTATAAAAGCGACTTCATTATTCCATAATTGACTTTTTTTTATATCTCTTATTAAATGTAATTGATAATCTTTGTGTGACCTGCTATCCACTATATGATCTGTCTCTACTCAGTATTCTCTGCTGGTAACGGGTTGGAAATAAAACATTTTGGTCGATTTTACCAGCGAATACTGAGTATCTAACTAAAGAAATTGACAAGTCATCTCAACATAAGTACAAATGAATTTATTCAGAAACAAAATGAACAATGAATGTATGTACAAAATGTGAGTTAGAATGACTATCCTATCCTATCTAGTGAATATCCTATCCTATTTTATGACTATCCTATCGAGTGAGGCTCTGACTCGCCGCTCACGTGATTTGCCACCAGTAACACTTTGTCTATTATATGGACGACCCCATTTGTTACTTTAATGTCTGCTTGAATCACTTTAGCATTTTCCACCATAACACCATCTGTAATGCAATCAATGAATAATTTTTCATTAAAAATGCAACATATCCTTTTCATGTGATATACAGTTTAACTTCGGTATCTCGAACACCGATACATGTATCTTGAATACCATGGGTATGTCGAAGTAATTTGAAAGTCCCAAACGCTTATTCCTTAAATATCTTACCCTGGATATCCCTAATCCTCGGATATCTCGAAGTATTTTCTTTGTCCCATCGAGTTCGAGATAACGAGATTTGACTGTATATATAATACAAGACTAGATGACGTTTACTCTTATATACCACAACACTACTTGACCATCCCAGTCGGGACGATCATACTTGGATAAATTTAGGGATAAATAAACTAGCTGGACTCTACACTAAGTATCAATGTGATTTTAAAGATGATTACGTAAAAATGACGTAAGATGTGTTTTACTCATTAAATTTTATGTCACGATAAGATTTTGTCACACTGTAAAGAAGTAATCTTACTGTTGTTCTTTTTAATGATGACGTCACTTCCCTGCACAGTACGAATCTTCATTCCGTCGGTCAGCCCCGCGCTGTAATAGGTACCCTGTATATAGTGGTACTGCAGCAAGGCTGTAACAAACAATATGCAATGTCAGCCCCACGCTATAATAGTTACCATGTACATAGTGGTACTGCAGCAAGGCTGTAACAAACAATATACAATGTCAGTCCCACGCTATAATAGTTACCATGTACATAGTGGTACTGCAGCAAGGCTGTAACAAACAATATGCAATGTCAGCCCCGCGCTATAATAGTTACCATGTACATGGTGGTACTGCAGTAAGGCTGTAACAAACAATATGCAATGAAAGCCCCACGCTATAATAGTTACCATGTACATAGTGGTACTGCAGCAAGGCTGTAACAAACAATATACAATGTCAGCCCCGCGCTATAATAGTTACCATGTACATGGTGGTACTGCAGCAAGGCTGTAACAAACAATATGCAATGTCAGCCCCATGCTATAATAGTTACCATGTACATGGTGGTACTGCAGCAAGGCTGTTACAAACAATATGCAATGTCAGCCCCACGCTATAATAGTTACCATGTACATGGTGGTACTGCAGTAAGGCTGTAACAAACAATATGCAATGTCAGCCCCACGCTATAATAGTTACCATGTACATGGTGGTACTGCAGTAAGGCTGTAACAAACAATATGCAATGTCAGCCCCACGCTATAATAGTTACCATGTACATGGTGGTACTGCAGTAAGGCTGTAGCATATATAATGTCGCCTCGGACTGTAATAAGTACCCTGTGCATAGTGGTACTGCAACAAGGCTGTTAAACACTGACAGCTCCGCGCTGAAGTAGTTACCCTGTACATTAGTATTAATACAGCAAGGCGAAAATTTTAACGATTAAGCGAAGCGATTTGATGAAGAAGTTGATTAACCTTTAATGTAGTATATAGTCTAGTTTTGATACAGGCAACTTGAAACAAACCATGCAGTAGGACACAAATTTTTAGAGTCTACGGAAAATATTAATGTGCATTTCAGCCATTGTTGTCAATTGCAAGCGCGTTGTCGTCATTTTTTACGAATACAAATTACGAATAATGATGAACCCCTTTCCGAAGTGCTGGCCATTTTCATAGTGTTAAATCCCCGTAGACTTTGAATTTGCTGTCGTGTCAATATAATAGTTGAACTCGAGGGTTCAAAGCAAAATTGGGGGAAAAAATGAAAGCCTAGGTATTTATTTATTTTGAGTTATAATGTTGGTACCGTGGGGCAGACTTTAGTAGGCGGGACTAAACTTTAGTTGTATACAATCCAAGGGCAACCTACTTCAAATCAGATCTATGTAAGGTTGCATCTTGCTCAGATTGATAATAATGCACTTCTGCATAACATGTACTCACTTCTGGAGGCTGCTAGTGTAAGAAACTCAGTGTTGAGGAATCCTGTGGGCAGGGCGTCAAAAGCAGCCTCTGTCGGCGCAAATACTGTGAAAGGTCCCCCTATAATTAAAAGTTGTACTCTAAATTTTCTATGGAAAACAATTAAAAGATGCATTTGTATCACACGAATAAAATAAAACTCAATGATTCCGAACACTTCCGTACCTTGAATGTCATATTGCAGATTTGATCTAATGAATGAATAGGTGAGCTGAGTTAAGTTCTGATTGGAAGCGCAGTACTGTAAAACACTCTCTTCCGGCAGTGGATACATGACGTCATCAATAAGATGAACTACACCGTTTGAAGCAATGTTATCGCGTGAGCTAATTCTACTACCGGTTGCTGTCATTACCTGCATTGACGTTCATCATAGTAGATAAATACATGTAAATTTAGAAAACAAATATATATATATATATATGTATTTCATTTTAAATTAAAAAAAAAAATTCTTTTTACCTGGCCATTTTGGTATACATTTATCCTTATTTTGTAACCATTGGCCCATGATCCAATTTCGATATCATTTCTAAAATTTTTCATTAATTGGCTCCCGGCGGTCACGTGGTACTTGATAACTTTGGTGAGTAAATCTTTGTCGTGAGATAGTTTTGACATGACGTCACTTGGAACTTTGGCAAAGGCATCATCAGTAGGAGCAAATATTGTAAATGGTCCTGTGAATTTGGTAATTAAGGTATAGTCACGTGATCAAATGATAACTAATTTCTGAATTACTCATTTTGCTTTATAGATAAAGTTTCGGGATTTTTCGCAGTAAAACTTCAATTTCTTTTTTGTTGCTTATTTTTTTTAAATTTCAAAAACATGAAAAAGGTTCCTAGGAATAAGTCATACCCAGAAGGTCTAAACTTCATTCTTAAGCATAATAAAACTACACTGTATTTTTCAGATCTAAGTTAAAAAGTTGAATTTTCTTATACGAAGCATGTTTTAATTATGAAAAGCATGTACTGTATTTTAAAATTTTAAAGTCTACTCGAACAAAATCTTCGTATCCCATAAACACCATTGTAAATTATTACCTTGTGTGCCTAATTCGTGAGACAGTCCAGCTTTGGCCACCAGAGACGCAAAGGTTCTGGCCTGAAGATCATGCGCCAGCTGAAGCACAGTTCTGGTTGAGGCCACACCGAGGAGACAGAGAAAGACGGACAACACCCTCATACTGTCTGATTACAGTAGAACACAGGAAGGCCATCTTTATAGCTTAGGAACTTCCCTTATCTCACGTGTGGTAGCACGCGGTACAGTGACATAACTTACTGGGAGTTACGAAAACAAATGGAGATGCATTGTTAAATTACTAAGGTAGTGACTGAAGAATTGATCTTTTTTTTAATATTTGACTGAGATTAAGAGAACAAATTTGGAAAATTGTAATTTTGGGCTATATCTAACGATTGAGGAGAAATAAACATTTTTTTCAAGGAGTTTATACACTAGAACATGTAGAAGTCTTGATTTTCCGGGTACAATTGTTGATGCACAATATGAATTTTGATACACTTAATTGCATTACTATGTTGAACAAGACATGTAGTAACTACACTCGTTAACAAGTCCTTAATATGCCTCAGCTATACTATCTGCATGGTACTTTAAGGAAGCTCTAAACACTGCACACTAAGGAGTTCTATTTGTTGGGTAGTTTTATTGAGTAAGAGTTATCTGCCCTTAGAAGAAAAAAATAGAATAAAGTTAATGACACAATTTGTTATGTCGATTGAATTAAAGTATTCTTAATGTTATGTAATACCAAGATTAAGTAATTGAATACATTATTTCCATTAATTTTCCCAGTGTAAGTAAACAACAGTGATTTCTGTTCACAAATAGTCTATTGTCTTTGAACATTTTTTTCTGCAGAAATAAGGCAGGTATACCCTATGTTGAAAATGAACTAAATACACTGAATATATATGTGCACCTTTATATGATATTTTTTTCAAAGCCCAAAAAGCATTTTTCATTAGTGATTAGAGCCTCCTTAAACAAGAATGTCCTTGTGACTTCATAGGTAAAAGTGAAATTAACGAATTCCTGCTATATAGAGAGGATCGACAGCTTCTGCTATACTAGTATATAGAGTGAAATACATGAGTGAGTATGCGAAGAACACCATGTGCAAAAATATATTCTGGTTTCAATAAAATTTCTTACAGATTTCATGCAACACATTTTAAAGACCTAATCGTTGGAAATTTTCCATGTGATGTCACGAACAATACAATATAAATACTGATAAATGTTCATCATGAAATCTACATTTTTTTTTCGTGTGATGCAATGATATGATATCAATACATCAAAATATAGGTCGAAATTAATGAGAATTTTCTGAGAAGGCCATTTTTCTGAGAAGGCATATTTTTGTTTAGATTGGGGAAATCAGGAAATCTCTCATTAAAATTATATTATAGATATTATATCTAAAATACGTCATTATAATATTATATATATAATACATATATAATATTTTCTTGCTGAGTTTTGACCGACAAATATCTCTGAAACCAGAAAATGATGGGTATCCAAAACTATCCATGCATTTAGGGAAAATGCATGTGTTACTGTAGTACATATTTGGATGTTTTGTTCCTTAAAAAAGTAATTTTATCAATCTAGGTATCGAAAAAGTGTTTAGCATGGTTGCAATGCATTGGTTTTCACAGACAAGTGTAACTGTATGAAGAAGAGTCGATTTTTTTTCAAAACATGCTTGTCCTTTTCTGAGAAGTAGATACATCTTTTGTAAAAAAAAAAAAAATAAATGCTTCGAAGGGTTGAAAAATATCAAAAATCACATTCACAAACATTAAAAGAAAGTTGAGGCAGAAAAAGAAGAATTTTGTATCAGTTAGATCAATGTTAAAGAGTTATAGTTCTTTGCTAAGGGATGCATATTCTTAAAAAAAGTTTAAACGGCAATTTTCAAGTAAAAGCTTGAGGGAGGGAGAAAATATTTTATAACCAGAACACTAATGGAAAACAAAAGGACCGTACGTGGACCTCAATGCTCACCTGAGTCACGATGACCCTGCTGTTCTTCAGGAGATTTTTAAAGAATTTTCTCCTTCTTCAAGGAAGCTGTAAACACTGCACACTAAAGAGGTCGAATTGCAAGGTAGATTTATGCAGTGTGATCTGCCCTTAGACTTACGTTAGAATAAACGTGAATCTACAGTTAATGAGACAATCCGTAATACACTAAAGATTCTTAGCATTATATCAGACAAAGATAAAGTAATAGAATACAGTATTTACATGTTGATTATACCAATGTAAGTAAACAACAGTGACTTTTGTTCACTAATACTCCATTGTCTTTGAACAATTTTCTTGAGAAAATCGTACCTTATCTTCAAAATGAATTAGATAAACTCGTTGTGTACACCTTTATATCAGGAAAATGTTCTCAAATTCCAAATAAAAGTTTTACCCTTGTTCTTAGAGCTTCCTTAATCACACGAAAAAATGGCCCCACCTTAGCCTAAAGGGCAGGCGCGTAGCCAGCATGGAAATGAAGTGTACGCAGAGAACGGAAGGGGGCTGGGGGGATATGTTAGTTTCAAATTTCACAAATCAAAATTTTACACTACCAAATTACCGTGATTTCACTATGCTACAACAAAAGGGGGGCACTCTTTCAATAAACATTTTAAATAGTAAAAAGTTAGGTTTGGAAAAATGGGGGGGGGGGGGCAGGGCACCCCCAGCTCCCTACCACCCCCTATACTAAGTGTCTGCTGCTGAGGGCCCAGAAGCTCCTGAGTTTCACTAAATATTTCATTCATTTTCTTGCAAAATAAAAATCATTCCATTTAAGCATTTAGGTTTTGTTTAGAAAATAAAAGACATTATATTGTTTTAACGCAAAGTTAATACTTCCATGGAAACTTACTGTACAGATAGTGTAGGCTAAATATTTAACTGATATATTGGTATCATATCTCTTTTTAAAGTTCAAAAACAAGTATACTAAATGTTAATTATTATAACAAAAAATATCGTATTTTAAATCATAAACTAGTAGATAATAGCATTCAACGATGTGTTTGAAATTTAATTTCTCAAAGATCTTTAAAAAAAATTTCAATGTATTAAAGAACGATTACAAATTATTGAATGATTTATTTGGATTTGGCAATGATTTAATAATGAATTTCAATTTTTTTTTTTTTTTTTTTTTTTTTTTTTGCATAGTCGTGATAATATAAAATTCAAATCGAAACAGTATGGCACAAAATAATTCGAATATTTGTGGAATGGTACTGATATATTTTCTTTGAATAACCCCTCTCTCTCCTAGATTTTTTTTTTTTGGAAAATGATGTGTACGCACTTGCGTATTTGCGTATAGGCAGCTACGCCACTGCTAAAGGGGTTACGACATAATTTGAATAGGGTTGCTTCAATGTATATCAACATAATTTGAATATAGGGTTGCTTCAATGTATATCAACATATCGACATAATTTGAATAGGGTTGCTTCAATGTTTGTCCGCTGTCTGTGCTACTTAAGGATGCTTGATTATTAGGCTATGACTAATCATGGTAATGTTGTCCTTGACAAAGATTTTTCACATGTGCATTTCTTGTGACAAGACCTTCCTTTGTATACCAACAACTTTGACCCTTTGATCTTGACCTAAGAGTTTGACCTACTTTTTGAAAACTTTAACCTTGGACATAACATTTGAACGGTTGGTACTAGGGCTTTCATATTTCACAGGGTGTATTTCTTGTGAGAAGGCCTTTTCAATGATTACTGCTAGGGCTTTGATATTTCACAGGTATATACCTCGAGACAAGATCTTACTTTGGGTACCAACATATTTGATTTGCAATTCAGAAAGTTTGACCTTTGCTATAAGTTGCCATACAGGGGCATCAGTGTTTCACAAACACATCTTGTTCACACAAGATTTGGCACTCTTGCAAAATCAGCATTACCGGAATTTTTTCTTTTCAAGCAATCACTGTCATGGTGGAAATGGTTTCCTTAGTCGTTTATTTCCAAAGTACAGTCCTGGCATCAGTTTCTTGATACCAAAAAGTTCTGAAGATATTTTCCTACTAAAGATATCACTTTACTTGATTCTGAAATTCTTTTAAACGCCTTCACTAACCTCGGAAAGTGAAGAAGAATGATTTTGTTTTATACAGGTAAAAATGAGGATCGTGGATCGGCAAGGCTGATGAAGGCAATTTAAATAATTTCTTAGGAAAAGAAATTGAGAAGTTGAAATGTTTGATATGAGATCATAGGTGTCGGAAGCAAATCGAAAAGGGGGGGGGGTAAACCAACAAAAAATAAACATTTGTGGACTAAGCCCCAATTTTCAATGCCTATATTATGTCTATTTTTGCAAAAAAAGTAGGGGGCTAAGCCCCCCCCCCTCCCCGATTATAATAATAACTCACAAAGTATAGTGGACGTTTTGCATGGTAAGCTCTATGTGATGCTCTAGAAACTATATATACTGAAAGGAAAAAAGAAACGCAGGGTAAACTTTTGAAGTGGTTTTATGCAATTTTTCAAACGCATTTTCCAGTATTGTAATCTAACAGTTAGACTCATCTTTAGTCAATAAGTAACCAAAATCTCATTTGATTTTGACTGATAATTCATTCATCTGAGTTATTGAATGAAATATGGAGATAACGAACGGTATTCAAGCTCAAAGTCCATTTAAACGATACAAATCGGGAGCAGAGCAAACACGGACTTCCAAAATCATCAGAAGTGGGATCAGGTCCCACCCACCGTGTGCTCCTTGTCATGATCGGGAAATAACGGAAAAAATCCGTCGACAATTCAGTGTGTAAATAATGGCCTAACAATTAGTATGAAAAACGTCAGTCAGCATATGACTTAATGATAGATTGTATTTGCTGACAAGGTCATTGTATCGACCATAGAACTTACGAAATGATGATTTTGAAAGAGACTGTTGATATCCTTGTTTCATCAGCTTGTTTGTCAATAACTTACCTCGTTTTAGAAACTGTACATATGTAGAGCATGCTCTTGCGTATCGAATCAACTAAGAGATATACACCCCATATGCAGGTGATAAGGGTATATTGCTGCATAAGTAAGGAATGTTGACGATTGAAAAGTTAAAGTCATCACATTTATCATAAAGCTTTAACGTTAGATTACCATTAACGTCTTTTCTAGTAAAATATCCAAATATGAAACAGATGTGTCAGGCTCTGGTATCTTTTATTTCAAGCTCACTGGGATATATATCGTGTCGACATATGAATAAAAATATCTATTGTTAATTGATAATACGTCGTCGATATATCTAAATGTCGAGTTGAAGGCCACAGCAAGAGATTTCTTTGATTTTGAATAAATTCTGCTTCATGTGAATACAAAAATAGGTCTGCTAACAACAGGGCGCAATTGGTACCCATGGGTATTCCAATAGATTGTTGGAAGACCTGGTCTACAAAAACCACATAGATATTGTCAATCAGAAACGAACTCAGCCTCTTTTTAAAATCAAGTTCAGAGTATTTGTGTGTTCAATCAGAATGTTTTATAACAAAATAATTTTGCAGATGACCAATGATAAAGGTAAGTAAATTTACGAGTTCCATTTTTATTGAAAAAGCAGTTGTCAATGATGTCAAAAGATGACTTTAATTTACCGTGGGGAATGGTTGTATACAGAGTTGAAAACTCTTCAGTTTTTATGCTATTGATTTTGGTAAAATTTTGTGATTTCAAATTTTCCTAAAGTTCCTTGGAATTTTTAATTATCCACATAGAACTGATTTACACCACTTCTCGAATATATTGTTGCATAGTACTCCTGAAGTTTCTCCTTCACTGCTGTTAATATTTTAGTGAGGAGTAAAGAAAGAGGCTTGTAGAACTTGGTAGAATCTCATACAGTGGCGGATCCAGGAATCTTGAAAAGGGGGGGTCCGACCAGTTTGGGATTGGGGTAGGGGCCCACAGCCACACCAAAAAAATTGATTTATTAAATCTTATGTATATTTTGGACACAAAAGGGGGGACCCGGGCCCTCTGGGCCCCCCTCTAAATCCGCCAGTGTCATATGACGGTACCCCCTAAAAATGAAAATCAAAATCACCAATGCCTCTTTCGTGGATCTTTCACAATCTTGTTTCTCCTCTGCAAAGAGTTCTACAGTGCATTTATCTTTCTCAAACGAATATCATTTACTAGTAATCATTCTGACAATATAGTCCTTAGCTGGTGGAGAGTCACTTCGGCTTTCCGACGCCTATCAGCCCTACCTTCAAGTTAGTCTAACAGAAAACGAACGGGGGTAAACATGCTGAAAGTACGACGCACGTGCGCAGGAGTCGAAAAGAACACCGACGTAAAGTTGTCGAGCTTACAAACCAAAATTGCGGAATCTGTTTCTTTCAATTTATGGGTGAATGTAATGATTATCATTGCATACTGTATTAATAGCGGTTTCAATGGTAATGAGATGTCAATTACACGGGAGGCAGGAGCAATAGCCCAGTCTTGACGTGAGGTTGTTACGCGCCAACGTCATCGTCACGGTTGGTTGGAAACCCTTCATGTTCCTCTCTAAGGATAGATAGATCTAAGACGTACTTTGGAGGAAAAATTTCCCACAATCTACGCAGCAACCTGTTTTTGCTCTTTTCTTGGCTTATGTTATGCAATAGGCATACTTCCATGGAACTTCCGTCATCCGTACCACAATTGCAAGAAATAATTCCAATTGTCTGTAAATATCGTGTTAACCTCAGGTGCATCAAAAGGTATATCAAGATCTCTAGAAAAACCCGTCATCATTAACATGCTCGTGCTTATAGCTTTATACCTTTTTCCTTACATGAGTCATTCTGAGCACTGATTTTAAAGCACAGTAACCAAGATACCCCTCCGACCAGTTTTCTTAATTTTTGGCCAAACATTCATAAAAAAAAAAATTCGCATATTATGTTACCCTGTGTTTCTTTTTCCTTTCAGTATATTTTTTTCTGTCTCCTTCGACAGCTATGTACACGAAGTTGTATTTAAACATATATATAAGAAAACGTTTTATTTTGGATTAATTTTGTACATTTATAAATTATCATAAGATGAAAGTAGTTATTTAATGTCCGACTAAAATGATACTCATTTATATTGTGATATTTTGCTTTTTTTCATTTATTTTTTTTTTTACAAGACAGATTCACATATATTTATGAAATTTAAAGCACTGAAAACAAATAACGTGACCTTTTTTTATTGTATAATTTGATTATTCATAGTAAATTATGTGAGTTTGTATGGGTGGGGTGTAACTACGCCTATATGAAACCTAATTATATAGTCAAATTTTACGCCTAAAATCACTAAATTACAGCTAGGGCTTCTATAGAAGCTTTGCACCCTTGAGCCCCCACAAGGGCTTCTTGGACCTACTGGGGACCCCCTGTCTTTGAAAAAAAAAATCACTCTAATCAAAATTCCTGGATCCGCCCCCTGTTAATGAAACAGATTCATTTGTATATTGTGTTACAACTAATATCTGAAAATAAAATTTATGAAAGCAAATTGTCGTGCAGCTTCAAATATTTTTCACTCTTCTCTCTATTACCAGGCTCACAAACTATACAAAGGCTACTCGCGGGCACGTAACATGGGGGGGGGGTTGCCCCCTCCCCCCTTTTTATCCAAACATAACTCTTTACTATTGAAAATGTTCAATGAAAGGCCGGTTGCCCCCCCCCCCTTCACTTTTTCTTGCAGTATTTTCAAATAAGGGTAATGTAGTAAGTGTATTGTATCAGGTAAGCTCTGGCTGCCCCCCCCCCCTTAAAAAAACGATGCTATGTCCCTGCCTCGTATTTGAAACCTGAAACATCCGTCTACAAGGCCGTCGCCAAGGCGGGAGGGGTTGCATTGGGTGTGGTCGAACTCCTCCCCCTTTTGCACCACTGACCCATAGTGCCGAGTAAACCAAATGATACATTAATGCCCTTCGCCATACATATATATGCGGTGACGTCTCATATATGAGTGAAATTACCTTGCAAAGAATGTAAAACTCATATAACAGACCCGTAGGAAGCAATTTCAGTTTGGGGAGGCCAAACCATACATTTTCAGTTGGGAGGGGGGGGGCACTACCAACTACCAAAAATTCCTTGATAAGCAAAAAAAAAAGTTTTCTATAGTATTCTATATATTGGCAAAATTATTGGGGCACGCCCCCCATACCCTTCCCCGGTCCCTAGGCTACGGCCATGTTTAACTGCCTGAATCAATTAAATGCCTAAAAATGAATTTCTGAATGCACAGGAACCATCCAAAATGGTACCCATTTAAAAAAAAAACATTATTGCATATGGCTTCTGGAGCCCCGGGGACACCCTCCCAGCACCCCCTTTCCAGAAACCTGACGACGGCTCTGGTCTAAATAAAATATCCCCGTTTGTTTGTGAAAGTGTTTGTAATCCCCCTCAAAGTCCATCATTGTTCTTGATTTTCCGTTGAATTTCTTGAATATATAGTCGCCCCTCCCTTTTTTCCAATGTCTGTATCCGTCGCTGTATTGTGATATCATCTAACAAAGGCAACTATTTCAGATGGTAAGATGTTTTAAAAGAAATATAATAAACTCGTGATTTACAGAAATCGATTATCAATCTCCTTAAATCGAGGAAATTGAATCCGGCGTTTTTATTGATTTTTGAAATTGGCGCCTTAGTTTTTCAACAGGTAACAACAGGAATGTAGGATTATGGGATATGTACGCACATGTCAAGGCCGCCATTGCAATTCGCAGAAACTTCGCGGGAAAACTTTACAAAGTCATGAAAACAACAAGGAAACAGGTAATACTGTTTGAAACATTGTGTGTTTCAGGAATATATATTCATTTTAAAAGAATTCTTATCGTTTATTAGTGAATTTATAGAGATATCATGTCGAGTTTTGACAAGGTGCGACAGACACATTTTCTCTGATCGTGACCCACATGGCCGAAAGAATGTTCGCGAGAGGCAGGTTTTGTCAACTCTGTGATTTCCAACTTATTTATTGTTATTGTCATTTCATTTGAATTCCATGCAGTGGTTTTCATTACTTAATACTTTATACTCGGCGTTTTTCATTGTACACTGTAGTAGCATGAACTTCTGAAAGGCTTTGTTCTCGTGTGTAATGAATTCTTGTGCCCTTGTCATGTAAATTGTGTTGAAGATTGACGTTAACAAACAGTTATGCTAATTCTCATTGAAATTACTTTTAATATATATATAATTGATAGTGTTATAAAATTAATTAATGCTAGGCTTATTATCAAAGTGGCAAGGGGAACAATAGACATGATAAGAGTTTTAACTATGTACAAGTGTTCAACTGTTGGTTGATCCAGTTGATTGTTTATCTATTATTAAAAAGTAGAACAAACATATAATTTTTTGTATTGTAGATGTGGTTACTCGAAGGGAAAAGGTTTAAAAACAGCCACCTTACACGCCTTGACCGTTGACCATCATGTCCATGCTGATGGTAAGTGGTTGAAAATATGGATTATTATTTGCTTTACCTCCTTCAAAAAATGTTCACTTATGTTGTGATACAACCAATTTGAAGTTGAAGGTTTTAAATTAAGATCTGTGGAAATTGAGCTGTGAATGATCTCTTTTTGTGTTAACATCTACTATGACATTGCACATCAGTTTTTACAGTCTTGTCTGAAGGACCAGTCTTCATCATGTGTTCATGTCCCAAAGTGGGATTCCAATAGACAAATTTCACATTTATGAAAGTTATATCCCTTTGCAGGGTCAATCTGGGGTCAACCAGCACAAGACATTGTTTTCCCTCTATAACATTACCAAATTTTTGGGACAATATCCGGCAAATTAATATGTTCATTATGTTTTTCTTATGTTGCCCCATACTAAGGCAATTCAGGAATGGGTCAAAATTGTCCAATTCTGTTTGAAGGTTGAAAATATTTACAGCTAAGTTACAAAGAATATAGTAACAAAAATGTGTGTTATGCCGACAATGGGAGATAACTCTTAAGAATGTGAAATTCGTTTATCTGCTACATATAACAAGGATCAACTCCTAACTTTGTGATTCTGGGATGAAATGTTCACACCACTGTAGCATTTGGTAGACTGCCACGACTGATCAAAATCATCAAATCACAATAGTCACCATCTGAAAAAAATCTGTCAGCCTGGCTGAAAACCAGCAAGCATACAGTATTAGATGTTTTTAGTGCAGTCTTAGGGTACAGCATGTACTCTTGCATTCTGCATATCCAGACCTGCATACTGTTCAGCTTTTGGCATATTTCTTCTATTATATGGCATTAAAATCAATTTTACACTTTTAAAATGTCATGCTTTAAAAAAAAAATTATCCAAGTTTTTTTTGTTTTTTTTTTACTAAGGCCTAAAAAAAAAAATTATGTTTCCTGTAACCCGACTGACCCATTCAAATTATCCCCGGGTGGATTTTTTTTCTGCCAATTCTGCGTTTGATCAATCAGCTGATTCCATTTATACAAAAAATATTAATTGTAGCTTTATTTGAGATATAAAATATGTCAACCTAGTCAACATTTTCCTTAAATATAGAGTAATCATTATTGTAACATCAAACATTCCCCCCCCCCCCCCAACTTTTTGAAGTTTGTTTTCTGCCCCGAGGCAGCCATGTTGGGTGTCCGCTGTAAATATAACACCTGGTTAATTCAGTCTGGGGATGATTGATCTCTTTATTCATAAGAAAAAAAAATTCCGATCTACCGACCCTTGATTTTTTTTTGATGTTACAGGAAACAAATTTTTTTTTTTAAGCCTAATGTACATCTGTAGACAAGATCTGTTAAACTTGATATATCAAGGTTATAGTTCTTTTAAGATCCCAAAATGAAAATGATTTATCTGAGATATTATGAGTGTAAGACATGTTGACTGTTAGGATGGAAGAACCCCAGATTCCCTTCTACTTTTTTAATGTTCCGTACTATTTCTATTCTTAGGGACAGCCCTGAACGTCCCTTTGTTATGTGATATGCAAGAAAGAGTAAGTTTGGTTTAAAGGTGCTTAGACACAGATTTGAACTTAATATTTTCTCAAATTTTCTGTATAATATCACAACTTATTTATTGCAGTATTAATTAGCATTTCACACAAAAATATAATTAAAAAACTTTTTTCATCTGGAAATTATTGGAACTACGAATTCAGGGACGCGTTTGATTAACACATCTTTGCACTTACACAAATTTTAACTTTATCCTTAATAATAAAAGAAGGGATTTTATTATGTATTAATGAAAAATATTACATCTGTTATCCAGAAAATTCAGAGTAGAAATGTTCGATAGCAAAACCAACTCACCAGTATTGTCAGTCCGTGCTCTGATGTGTACAGAGTTTAACAAATTGAACACACCCGTGAAACTTAAACTGTTTTTGTAAACAGGGCACAAGCTCTGTTATTGTTAATGTTTACGATTCACTGGGTGTGTTCAATTGTTAAACTCTGCTAACACCACTGAGCATGGACTTACAATACTGTGAGTGGGTTTTGCTTTCGAACATTTCTACACTGAAATTTCTGGGTTATAATTTTAATATTTTTCATTAATACACAACAAAATTGCCACTTAAGAATTAAGAATAAAATTAAAATATGTGAAAGCGCAAAGATGTGTCAATCCAACGCGTCCAGAAATTCGAAGTTTTAATAACTTTTATTATATTTTAGTATGAAATGCTATAGCAACATATAAGTCATGAAATTATACAGAAAATCTGAGAAAATGTTAACTTCAAATCTGTGTCCAAGCACCTTTAAATTATATAAATCATAGAGACATCAAAATAGGAAAAAATTATGAAGAATTATGCCTTTTGTCTCTGATAATTCCACCAAACTGTGAGTTTAGATTAAACCTCTGCAGGGTTCGAAATTCACTATATACAACTCGCAAAACGCGAGTTAGAATTCCCAAATTGCGAGTTAAAAATTAGGTAACTCACAAAAACTTGCGAGTTGAGTTTTTTTGCATCGAAACTGTAGCAAAATTATATAATATGACAGAACACAGTACTTTTGATTTAAATCAGTAATTTAAATAAAAGTTACACTGTAGTTGTATTTTGTGTATTGTACAGTAGTCACTTTTTCCTTAAGTTACATGTATATAATTTATATAAATTTAACTTTATATGAAAATTGCGAGTAGTCTTATAAAATTGCGAGTTCACTTTGTTGGTACTCGCAATTATTTGCGAGTTGTAATTTTAGGGAGTTTCTAACCCTGCTCTGTAATAAAAAGGGTAGGCAGGTTTGCATATCTCCATAGCTCTACTTATTTAATGGGAAAGAATTTTAAAACATCATTTCTATATAAAGTATTCCAAAAGGAAAATCAAGAGAAGTGAGAAAAAAAAAATACAGGAAGAAAAATTATTTTTTTTATATAATTTAGAAAATCCAAAGAAACAATGACACAGACATTTTGATTATATACTGAGTGAGGACAAAAACTTGATATACTAGAAAATTTCGCATTTTATAAAAAGAATACCCCTATTTATCCTGTGTTATGTACGCACCTACTCTTCTTTGTGATTTTTCTTCTTCCGCTGACAAACATACACTTATCCACTGAAAAGGAAATTAAGATGGAATTGTTTGTTAAACATTTTACATTATGTCTCGCCAATATTGATGGTTTATAGATTTGAAATTGTTTCTTTTGTTTTGTCCCAGCATGATTGTTGTGCAAATAAAAGAAATAATCAGCACCTCAGTCTTTCAAAAGCTATTTTTATGACTAAGATTGGGATTTCGAAGCCAATTTACTTTGAAATTGAAACTGATTAATCAGCAAATAAAATGCTTTAGTAATCAGAATTTGAGTTTCATCAATTATTGAGTGGCAGTTTACCTGGATGCAGCCGTATTTACACCTTAAATGTTGCTCTTTCACAATCCCATCATCCATGCATTTCAAAAACTTACGAATCAATCATGCAGTTGGGGATATTTTTTTCTGATAAATGAAATAAAAATGAGAAAAAAATTTTTTTGGAGCTGCCAACTCTTACAATTTTGACGTAAGGATTACGTTTGAGTGTCGGAAGTGCATCTCACTATTTCTCTATTCTTCCTATTTCCATTCTTCTCCATCAAAAGTTTGAAATACCAAAATTTTTATAGCTCTCAACATTCAGTTTTCACTATTATAATTTTAAAAAAGTCGGTCCTTACTTGTAATTGTCATTGTCCATTTCTATGCTAACTTCAGTAACTTGTGATTGAAATCATTTTAAAGGAAACAAAATTTAAAAAAAAATCAGAAGCCAGGGGCATAGACAATCCTTGAACCCCCTCCTTAAGATTTTTCATTTTATGATGTTGACAGAGCTCTCTGCATCAATAAGGCAGATGCTCCAGTTTTGTTTTCGGTCAATTTTTATATGCAGTATTCTTAAGTAAAAATATGTTTAATTTTGTAACCCAAAACTGTTGCAAAATTTTGAAGTTTCTTTTAAATGATTTTTGATATTGCATACATAATTTGTTTTAGATATGGTTTCTCAAATGCAAAAGATTTGAGGTAATACACTTTTATCTTTTTTTTGTGCTGAGTTAAGATATTTGTGTTCTGTTTTTGGCTGGCAATTAAACACACTATTAGAAAAATAGTAGTTGTTGATTAAATGGAATCTTGATTACCAGTACAATTAATCCAGTGATTAAAGCACAAGCTACTAGGGCATGTAAACTAGAGAGAGATTTAGCAGAATTAATCACCGTGTAATTTCTCTTTTCCTGATTACCACTGGGGTAAGAAATAAGTAATGGTGAACAGTTATAAAGAGAAAGGCCCTCATTTGTCATTAGGCCTGGTCGATTAGACTGTCAATTTCTACCCTCTCATGTTTATTTTCTCATTACTCAGTTCTCACCTTTTATCCCCATGTTTATCGTCACATGGATGATGACGTAACGACACCTTTCTGGTCCTCAGACTTCGGTCCCCAAGCCTTGTGTATTTACCTGCTATCATGCTCACTCTGAGATTGCAGCTAGGCTGTACAACCGAGCTATCAAACTGAAGCTAGACTCCAGGAAACCTATCACGGCTATTGTGTCTCCCTCCCCACTATCACAGGTATATCATGCAGCACTGTGTTGTGCCTGATGGGCTTATCTCCCTTGCTGGGTAAGTCTGGCCAGAGTTATCGTTCCTTGTATATTTTTTATTGTGATGCCCTTGATAGGGTAATACCTTATCAGGGATTAGCAGAAATCATGTGACCACCAATACAGCTCCTTATCTTATTTCAACACAAGCTTCTAGTACAAATATTTATTTAATTTCTTTCACTTTTGCTGAACAAGACACTGTTTTGTTGAAAACTGTTCAAACCATACCAAGCCAGAGTGAACATTCCTTAACTCGACATCCAGTACCTGCAAGACCTTGCATGTATCTCTCCTTTCCTTACAACAGAATTCCAATTTGTGTTGATATTGTCTTTAAATGCTAATGGAATTGTGTTCATTTCTCATTGAAATGGCGCTCAATTACGAAGACAAATTTGTTCTGGTGTTCTCTTTATAAGTTCTCTTGTGACAAGTAGACCTGATTGGCTATTAATTTAAAAACCAGGGCAGGTTTCCTCATAAGAAGTAGCTAAATTTTCCAATAAATCATTGAGATTATCATTTGGAGGCAAAGAATTTTTTTGTGGCAATTAATAAAACTAAGAAATGTCTGGGACTTTTTTCCTCATACAGTAAATTGTCATTGAATCTGATGATGTGATATAAACATGTAAGGGGAGCCAGTTTGATTTGGATAAAGTATTTTTTTTTCCTTTGATGGATAGTTAACAGAAACTGCAAAAAATTATGTCATAATTTGTAGCGTAAACAATGTGCAACTTCATTAAACAAAAAAAGATTTAAGGCAATTGTCATTTGAAAAATTGTTAAGATGTGCCCAAAGGCATTTAAAAAAAAATCTCAAATTAAAGATTTGAATGATTAGATATGGAAGAATCTGTCTGACAGATCTTAAAAAAAAAAAAAATGGCCCAAAAATGCGATGGAAAACAAGGAATTCTTGATTGGGGACAAAGAGGTTAATGATAAAAACAATCTGAATGGTAGGTTAGGGTATTCCTCCCCTTCAGGGGCCTCTTAATTCCAGAGAATAAATAAAGCAGACTTGCATTTCTGATTGTAGTATGAATTTTAAAGTGGCCGGGTACACCATATAAATATTGACTTTAGTCCTTGTTGGATGTGTATATGTGTGTGTGTGCAGGTGTGTGTTAGGAGTTAATGTGGTACCCATGTGTACTCTACAGGGGTAGAGGATGAATTACAAATGACTGACCAAGGATTTATGCATCTTATTACAGAATTGCTCCATTTTTTCGGTAAGAGAAAATTTGTGGATTTATGTGTGTCAAGTTGAAATAAGTTCAATTGTTGTCTATTGGAGGCAAAATTTCAAATAACTTGACACAAGATTTTGAATATGTATAAAATGTTTGTAGTTAACTTGTTCCATTTGGAGAAGAACAGAGAATGAGAAGCAGAATTACAAATTGTAAAGACCACTGAAAAGTAAGCTGTTTTACAGAGAGGAACAAAGTCATAAAGTTAGTCATAAACTTGAAAAGACTGTGTAGGTGGTGACATTTTGTCTATGTTCTGTAAATTTGGTAATAGGGGTATGAATGATAAACAGGACTCTGTGGTCAAAGTTGCATTTAACGTTAGCTGATAGTTTGTCGGAAGCTGATAGAAGACAAGGAGAATTTATGTTTTAGAAATATTGGAAGAAGTTACTCTTGGTATCATTGAGATTTTATCGTTGCATAATTTCTGTATGTGCAGTTGTGCACTTGCTTCAATTGTAAATCTTTAAATTGTTTAATGGTTATTGAGCAGTCTTTATTTAACAAAGCCTTGGAGGACTTGGCAAATGAAACCTGAATCCTGTAGACAAGGTTAGGTCTCTGTTGGGTGTACTAGAATGTCAGGACAAGGTCCCTGGTTTAGAGTATGTCAGTAGGACCTGGCAGTGGTCTGATATGTAGTGTGTCAGGAATTATCTCTTCATCAGCTAACGTTAAATGCTCATACAAAGCAGGTTCACAATGTGTAATCTGAATTCAATGCAGACAAGGACAGCTTACAATATTAGGTACATATTAAATGAAGAATCTTTGATATTGTTTACCTAAATTGAGCAATTTAAACTCCCTCCCCCCCCCCCCCCCCCTAAAAAAAAATAAATTTGCTTTTAATACTGCTGGGATAGTTATCCATAAATGTGTGTGTGGATTTATGTATTATGAATTGCAGTATTCTGGCCATATAGGAAATGCTTTAATAAGATTATCTTTTTTCTCTAATTTTTGAGAAGGACATTATGGTTGTTGCTCTTATTTCACTGAAAGCTGTGGTTCAATTTTCATCAGAGGCAATCTTTTTGAAGATTAGAAATTTAACAAATAACAATTGTGTGGTAAGATTTCTTGAATGCATATTTTGAAAAAGAAATTAAAATTTATTGCAGAAATACTCTTCAAATTTTCAATTTTATTATTTGAAGAGTTGTAAATTGGAAGACAAAGGGTACCATAGAATTCCATGAAATTTGAATCCTGAGAAAATTGGTGATTTTTTACAGAAAAATTGAACTGTCAGCGAGAACTTCAACTTAAAAAAAAAGAAAAGAAATACTTTATGCTATATAATATTTTCTTTGGTGTTATTTGTTGATCAGGATGAAGAGTTTGACAACATTAACAAGTTGTACAGTTATTTGAATCTTTAGTAGTTGTATATTACAGAGATTAGGGAAAAAGGTTTTGCGGGGAGAGGGGTGTATTTATTTGAAGGGGTATAGTAGCATATGTATGTTAAATGGTTTCATTTGGACTTTCAGTTTGATGTCTAGGTTTATATATGTGCCTTCATTCAAATACAGACTGGGGATTTGGATAATCCCAGGCAGGGGTACGTATGGTCTTGATCTTGCTGGAATATTTGCTGTTGTTTGTGTCTTTGGGGTCTTATATGGGCTGGGATGGCTGCAAAACAGTGAGTTGTTGGTTCTGTATTGCACTCGTCCCGGCCGATATGTAGACCTCACTTTCAGCAGGTGCACTTAGTCAACTTGAACATTTTACCAATAATGAAACATGATGTTGGTCAGAAGTATCATTGTTTTTCAATGTAGGAATGATATTCCATGTTTTGTGTAAAATATTGCAATGGAGTATTGAGTGAACATGAGGATTCTAAGCCTAAATGTAGAATACTTTCTACTGGATATTACTGTAGTTTCTTAGTGAAGATATTTTCAAATGGGATATGGTTTTTCTGTTGAGTCCTGCTGGGGACCACAAATTTGAGTCTCCAAATTTGTGCGAGTAGTGTCTGAGCTAAGGTTAAAAGGTGAGATAAATAAGAGGGAGCCAGGGTAAGAAGGCCTGGGTTTCTGTGTACAGATAGATTATAGATTTCTGGTGCTTCCTTGTTCAGTATGCAGTGTACAGGAATGTACAAGAGACAGTGTAAGAGCTTGTTATTCTGTAGAATGCAACAAGTTTGGTCAGGTGAGGTGGGCATGCAGGTAAGGAAATCTTGTAAAATGTTACAATGACTGTGTACATTCTCATGTCCTTAGAAGTACTGTTTATAAGAAAATTCAGTGCTGTGGATTGTACTTCAACACTGTAGATCATATCGGACTTGGATATCCTCCTAAGTCTTTGTTCAGAATAATAATTCTGAGTGTGACATACTTTTTGATCTCTATTGACCCATTCTTAGACAGTAAAGGAATGTCTGAATTGCTTCATATACAAACATGGCGATGTACCTGTATAAAAAATTTGTAAATGTCCTTGGGTAGTTCTGATGTCTTCAGAGGGTTCTGGGGAGATTTTTATGTTTGATAGGAAATCTATAAAACCTGATAACTAAGCCAAAGACAGGAGGATCATAATCTGGGGGGATGAAACCAATAAAGAATCGTCCTTGTTTTATTGAACTTCACTGTCCATCATGGGACCAACTTTGGTGACATGCTAGATCTCCAAATGTCAAATACTGCTCTCATACAGAACTGCATGCCATCCATAGTATGTTTACATGTCAGTTAGATCAAGTTATTAATGAAATGAATGTTTTGCACAGAGTCACTGGTTAAATTGCATAAAACAGTGTGAAGTGGTCTAAAAACTTGTGTTAAATACCTTGATTTTATTTTAAAACGTATGGTTTGGTCTTTAGCTATTCCACTCTTAAAGGAGGAATATACAGCCTGTAATTTAGAAGGAGACATTGGGTTGTTTCACTCTGAACTTACTCCTCAAACGCTATAGCAGGTTTGAACGAACATTCCCTACCCTTTACAAGGTGGTACCCTGTTGCTTAATCTATGCCAGGTCCAGAGTTCTCACACCACTTTTTAGAAATGGGGCAGGGGCTGTAAAAATTGAAAAATAGCAACATTTTGGGGAATTTTGGGATTTATAATTGTGAATTTCATGGCCCCTGGGACAGGGGTTCTGGTGTTAGGGTGGGTCTCTAATGATTATATAGTAAAAATGCATTACTTCTTTGAAAATCTTCTCCTCTGCTCCTGGGTATTAAGCTGATAAACTATGTACATAGTAATGATGAGGAAGGGTGCCTCTTCCAAAATTGTGAATTTCACGGCCCCTGGGTCAGGGGTTCTGGTGTTAAGGCGGGGCTATATGGATTATATAGTGAAAATGCATTAATTCTTTAAATATCTTCTCCTCTGCTCCCGGGTATTAAACCAATGAACTATGTGTATGTTATGATTAGGAATGGTGCCTCTTCCAAAATTGTGAATTTCATGGCCCCTGGGTCAGGGGTTCTGGTGTTAGGGTGGGGCTCTATTGATTATATAGTGAAAATGCATTAATTCTTTGAAAACCTTCTCTGCTCCTGGGAATTATGCTGATGATTTAAGTACATAGTTATAATGAGGAATGGTGCCTCTTCCAAAATGATGAATTTTATGGCCCCTTGGTCAGGGGTCCAATGGGGGGGGGGGGAGCTCTAATGATCATATACTGAAAATGAATTAATGCTTTGAAATCTGCTGTTTGGTATTAATCAACCATTTATGATGAGCAAAGGTGCCTTTTCGAAAATTGTGAAATGTGTTGCGCCAGGGTCAGTGGTTCCTGTGGGGTGGGGCACTACTGGTTATATAGTGGAAATGCATTTTTCTTTATTCCTCTGATCTGCCTCTGGGTATTAAGTAATCAAAGTAAGCATGCTAAGTATATAGTTATGATTAGCAGTGGTGCCTCTTTCAGAATTGGGAATGTCATGGCCTCTGGTTTAAAACATGAACCAAATTCAATTGTTGGGAAGTTGTTGCATGATACTCAGGTGACCTAAAAGGCCTTTGGGCGTCTTGTTACACTATATATTATATAACAACTAAAGTAAATAGAAGAACTTGAATACATGTACCATAGCAGTCTATAAACAAGAGGCTGAAGAGCCTTAATGGTCACCTGAGTATTAATACAACAATTTAGAGGATCCATAGAGTGATAGATGAAGCTTTGTTGCCAAAAAGCAAGAGAAATATTAAGTTTTAACAAGCAAAGAGCCCCCCCCCCCCTCCCCAACCCTGGGGCCATGAATTTCACAATTTTGGAAAAAAGCATCCTTGTGCATCATAACCAAGGGCCATGAATTCACAATTTTGGAAAAGGCATCAATGCTTATCATAACCATGCACTTAGTTTGTTTATATAATTCCCAGAAGCAGAGAAGATTTTTAAAGAATTAATGCATTTCCTATTATCAATAGAGCCCTGCCCTAATACAAGAACCCCTGACCCAGGGGCCATGAAATTCACAATTTTGGAAAAAGCTTCCTTGTGCATCATAACCATGCACTTACTTTGTTTAAATAATAAAAGAACAGACAGGTCTGGAAAAGTTTGATAAAATCTTGACACCAGCAGTGGTTAGAGCGTTCGCTCCAGAGTCGCGGAGTATGGAGTTGATCCTTATGTCGCAGGTTCGAATCCCACTGTGGGACGTGGACACCGGTCCTTTGGATGATACCATATAAACAGGTCCTATGCCGCAGTAGGTGCTGGCACAAAAAAGATCCCTCACTGCTCAATGGCCCTGAGTGCCGAGTATAGGTCAAAATTTGCAGCTCTCCACCTGCAAGTGGTAGCATCTCCATATGAGTGAAAAATTCTCAAGAGGGACGTTAAACAATAAACAAACAAACAAACAAAACAAATCTTGACACCCAGGGGTAGGGTGGGACCCCTATGTGTTCAGAGTTTTACATAGAAATATTTAGGAAAAAAATTTTAAAATCTTGTCAGGAACAGCAAAGGCATGATCAGTCATATGGAAGCATCCTCAGGTAGTGCAGCAAGTTTGTTCAAACAGTGATTTTTTAGGGCTGATTTGGGGCCGAAATTCGGCCCCAGTCCCAATTGAAAATATGCCTGTATTTTCCCAAAATGTAGTGCAAGTTTTCCCAAAGAAAAACTTACAAAATATTAGATCAAATTCAGGTTGTTTATTGCATTTTTAGCTCTACTGGTCAGAGACCAGAAGAGCTTATGCGATAGTAAGGTGTCCGTCGTCCGTCCGTCTGTCTGTCTGTCTGTCTGTCTGTCTGTCTGTCTGTTCGTCTGTCTGTAAACAATTTTTCAAAACGCTACTCCTCCTACAGTTTTGGTCCGATTTCAATATAACTTGGCACACAAGTAGACTACACTAAGATACATAATTTAGTGCATCGGTTTTTGATTTCGATGGACGGTGTTGTCATGGTTACTAAAAATAGAAATTTCTGTGAAATTCCTTTAAAACGCTACTCCTCCTACAGTTTTGGTCCGATTTCAATATAACTTGGCACACAAGTAGACTACACTAAGATACATAATTTAGTGCATCGGTTTTTGATTTCGATGGACGGTGTTGCCATGGTTACTAAAAATAGAAATTTCTGTGAAATTTCTTTAAAACGCTACTCCTCCTACAGTTTTGGTCCGATTTCAGTATAACTTGGCACACAAGTAGACTACACTAAGATACATAATTTAGTGCATTGGTTTTTGATTTCGATGGACGGTGTTGCCATGGTTACTAAAAATAGAAATTTCTGTGAAATTCCTTTAAAACGCTACTCCTCCTACAGTTTTGGTCCGATTTCAATATAACTTGGCACACAAGTAGACTACACTAAGATACATAACTTAGTGCATCGGTTTTTGATTTCGATGGACGGTGTTGTCATGGTTACTAAAAATAGGAATTTCTGTGAAATTTCTTTAAAACGCTACTCCTCCTACAGTTTTGGTCCGATTTCAATATAACTTGGCACACAAGTAGACTACACTAAGATACATAATTTAGTGCATCGGTTTTTGATTTCGATGGACGGTGTTGTCATGGTTACTAAAAATAGAAATTTCTGTGAAATTTCTTTAAAACGCTACTCCTCCTACAGTTTTGGTCCGATTTCAATATAACTTGGCACACAAGTAGACTACACTAAGATACATAATTTAGTGCATTGGTTTTTGATTTCGATGGACGGTGTTGCCATGGTTACTAAAAATAGGAATTTCTGTGAAATTCCTTTAAAACACTACTCCTGCTACAGTTTTAGTCTGCTTCTAATATAATTAGGCATACAAGAAGACTATACTAAGATACATAATTTATTGCATTGGTTTTTGAATTCGATGAACAGTGTTGCCATGGTTACTTAAAATAGAAATGTCTGTGAAATTCCTTTAAAACGTTACTCCTCCTACAATTTTGGTCTGATTTCAATCTAATTTGGCACGCAGTTAGAATACACTACGATACATAATATGTATTTCTGTTTTTTTTTATTTGGGTGAATGGTGTTGTCATGGTTACCGGTACTAAAAATAGAAATTTCCGTGAAATGCTTTCAAAACGCTACTACTCCTAGTTTTCATTTGATTTCAATATAACTTGTCACAAAAGTAGACTACATTAAGATACATAATTCTATTTATTGTTGCATGTTGCAATGTTTCAAATCCAAGTGCTACTTTTCTTTTGTTATACAAACAGACCAGTAGAGCTACAGTCTCATCAGAGACTTCTGGTTTCAGTGAAGTTCAAGCAGGTTTTGTTGTTCAGCCATGTTGGATTTCTTCATAATTAGATAATTCATACCACTATTGTTCTTGATGCAAGTAATTAGATAATTCATACCAAGAATAGTCTTGATTTATTATAACAATTGTTTGTTAAAGTAATTCTGGGAGTTTCCCAATTTAGCCTAATTGACGCTGAAATTCCCAATTCTGAGGCCCCCAGCCCCCAGTCCCAAAGTACTGAAAAAAAACACTGTCAAATGATGACCCTGGAGGTAGGGGTGGGGCTACAATAGGCACTCTGATTTTTACATTGGAATAAATAGGAAAAAAGTCTTTAAAAATCTTATCAGAAGATCTGGGCCAGAAGAGTTGAAACTTAGTAAGCTTCATGACATAGTGTAGATTCAAGCTTTTCAAACATGAAGCCTGGGGGAAGGGTGGGGCCACAATGAGCAGTTTTATGTAGGAATACATGAAAGTAGTGGAAAAATTTTAAAAATCTTCTCAAGAACAGTAAAGGCTTGATGAGTCATATCAACGAAGAAGAATTATTTAGGCAAAACAATCGTAATTAGGCAGAAAACGCCATGATATTTCAATAATATGTATTATTTCAATGCTCTTTTTAACCCCACCCCCTTCCTTATGACAAAGACTACTTCTTTCGCCCTGTTATAAAAAGCAAACACTTTAAATATGTGAATCAGTATGCATTAATTAAAAATTTGAGATGAAATTAACAAAAGTTCAGCGCGCAAGATCATTATATACAGTTCAACTTTTGCCATATTTTTAGAAGTCTGTGTTTACCGCGAACACCCCTGTCACCGAGTGTCGCCAATATTTTTCCTACCTTGAGAGGGATTTGTATGAAAATTGCTTTATTACTTTGAATATTCATTACAGAGCGGGAAAATAGCATTATACTGGCAAGCAAAAATTTTAATTTTAATTGCAGGTGTGATAACTGTATTTCACTTGAGGTTCACGTCAAATTTTGGCTGATGCTAAATAATTCCTGAATCTTCCCTTCCGATTCGGGTATTTAAACACGAGACTGGAGCTGAATTTTTTTATGAGATGAAAAACAATATGTAAACTTCCTGTATAGACTAGATTCAGTATAATTTAGGGCATGCTGATTTTTAGATCTACTGGTCAGAGACCAGAAGAGCTTATGCGATAGTAAGGTGTCCGTCGTCCGTCCGTCTGTCTGTCTGTCTGTCCATCTGTCTGTAAACAATTTTTCAAAACACTACTCCTCCTACAGTTTTGGTCCGATTTCAATATAACTTGGCACACAAGTAGACTACACTAAGATACATAATTTAGTGCATCGGTTTTTGATTTCGATGGACGGTGATGCCATGGTTACTAAAAATAGAAATTTCTGTGAAATTCCTTTACAACGTTACTCCTCCTACAGTTTTGGTCCGATTTCAATATAGCTTGGCACACAAGTAGACTACACTAAGATACATAATTTAGTGCATCGGTTTTTGATTTCGATGGACGGTGTTGCCATGGTTACTAAAAATAGAAATTTCTGTGAAATTCCTTTAAAACGCTACTCCTCCTACAGTTTTGGTCCGATTTCAATATAACTTGGCACACAAGTAGACTACACTAAGATGCATAATTTAGTGCATTGGTTTTTGATTTAGATGGACGGTGTTGCCATGGTTACTAAAAATAGAAATTTCTGTGAAATTCCTTTAAAACGCTACTCCTCCTACAGTTTTGGTCCGATTTCAATATAACTTGGCACACAAGTAGACTACACTAAGATACATAATTTAGTGCATCGGTTTTTGATTTCGATGGACGGTGTTGCCATGGTTACTAAAAATAGAAATTTCTGTGAAATTCCTTTAAAACGTTACTCCTCCTACAGTTTTGGTCCGATTTCAATATAACTTGGCACACAAGTAGACTACACTAAGATACATAATTTAGTGCATCGGTTTTTGATTTCGATGGACGGTGTTGCCATGGTTACTAAAAATAGAAATTTCTGTGAAATTCCTTTAAAACGCTACTCCTCCTACAGTTTTGGTCCGATTTCAATATAACTTGGCACACAAGTAGACTACACTGAGATACATAATTTAGTGCATTGGTTTTTGATTTCGATGGACGGTGTTGCCATGGTTACTAAAAATAGAAATTTCTGTGAAATTCCTTTAAAACGCTACTCCTCCTACAGTTTTGGTCCGATTTCAATATAACTTGGCACACAAGTAGACTACACTAAGATACATAATTTAATGCATCGGTTTTTGATTTCGATGGACGGTGTTGCCATGGTTACTAAAAATAGAAATTTCTGTGAAATTCCTTTAAAACGCTACTCCTCCTACAGTTTTGGTCCGATTTCAATATAACTTGGCACACAAGTAGACTACACTGAGATACATAATTTAGTGCATCGGTTTTTGATTTCGATGGACGGTGTTGCCATGGTTACTAAAAATAGAAATTTCTGTGAAATTCCTTTAAAACGCTACTCCTCCTACAGTTTTGGTCCGATTTCAATATAACTTGGCACACAAGTAGACTACACTAAGATACATAATTTATTGCATTGGTTTTTGAATTCGATGAACAGTGTTGCCATGGTTACTTAAAATAGAAATTTCTATGAAATTCCTTTAAAACGTTACTCCTCCTACAATTTTGGTCTGATTTCAATCTAATTTGGCACACAGTTAGAATACACTACGATACATAATATGTATTTCTGTTTTTTTTTATTTGGGTGAAGGGTGTTGTCATGGTTACCGGTACTAAAAATAGAAATTTCCGTGAAATACTTTCAAAACGCTACTACTCCTAGTTTTCATTTGATTTCAATATAACTTGTCACAAAAGTAGACTACATTAAGATACATAATTCTATTTATTGTTGCATGTTGCAATGTTTCAAATCCAAGTGCTACTTTTCTTTTGTTATACAAACAGACCAGTAGAGCTACAGTCTCATCAGAGACTTCTGGTTCTATATACTCTATTTGAGTGGGGAGTGATTAGGTCCTGGACTTGATTTTCAAGCACCTGGTTGACTTTGACCGAAACAAACTTGCGTGCCTTGCTGGATGGCTATGTATTTTTTGGTACTAAAGATTTTATAAAGAATTGTTTTACAAGATCTGAAAAGGAAACTTCTCAAGAGTTTGTTTTCAATTAATACCACCTACTCAAAGTTGCGCATTTTTGGTAAGAATATATAGCAAAATTTAATACTGTTGTGCAACCTGCATTAGGTAATGTAAATTCAAATTATGACTCCAAGGGGGATTGGTGGGCCACATAGGCGATCAATGTTTTACATAGGAATACATAAGGAAAAAATCTACTGATGAAGTACAGTAAAGCCATATGAAAAGGACACAAGTGAGCATTATGGACCATGGTCCATAGGGACACAAGTGAGCATTGTGGACCATGGGCCTCTTGTTTTTGGCACATCATAATTAAAAGGGTGGATGTAATAAGTGATCCACTTTCTTAATTTTCTTAACACCCTTGGAGCTGCCAACCCTTATGATTTTTGTGGAGGACTTGCAATTTGAGCATCTAAAATATGCCTAAGATTTTTGTATTTATTCTTCTGATATATCCTTTTTTTTCTCCATCACAAATTTGAAAAACTGGAATTTTCATAGCTGTCCGTTTGGAGTGTTTACCATTATAATAAAAGAAAGTCATAGTCCGTGCAGCGCTTGCTTGTATTGTCATGTCTGTTTATTGTAGGCTGTCTGACTGGTGATCTAAATATTTTCAAGTTTTAATCAATCAGTGGCTGTGGTCCCGTTTTCTATTTTTCATTTTAAGATCTGGTAGCTCTGCACCCTTGACAATTATTGGGTCAAATACAGTATTAAGAGCACTGCATGATGCAGTCTACCATTATCATATATATTGATAAATTGGGTTTTGTATGTTCCATCATTTATGATTGAAGGTGTAGAATGAAAAAAAAAAGAAAAAAAATTGCTTGTGGTTCTGAATGTATAAAGTTTCCAAGGGAGCCTTCAGTTGCTTCCAATTGGTAATTCCTTTTGGTGTCATCCTTCACATGGCAAATTATTGAGGTGTCATTTGTAATCCATATACCCTACATACAAAAACATCACAGAATAGCTTATGCAAATCACAGAAAAAAAAATTATCTATGGGTGAGATATCTTTCTAATGGCAAACAATTTTCAATTTTAATTTTTTTTTGGTTGAAAATGAATTAAATTTCTGCATGACACTTTAGGTGACTGAATATTGTACAAATTCAATTAAATTTCACAACCTTGATTATTCTGGTCCTTGAAAGAGCTTAATTACCTGAAAAAGCTTCGTTTGTCACAGAAGTAAATTTAGCCCTTTTTTTTGAGAAGTTAATGTATATATATTGAATGGTGACAGCAATAAATGCTTCATACAATGGATGCATTACTTTTACATCAATAGAAAAGTGTTTAAAATTCATCAACTCTTAAAGAAATCTAATGACAAAGAAATCTACAAAACCAACTTGAAAATATATTTAAAAGAAATTTATAAATATCCGGCATTCTGGATGCTTTTCAAATCCTACATAATATCCAAGAATTTAATTACATCATTTTGATTTCATCTTGATGAATTTATAAAAGGAAGGCAGGTCAAGATGTGTCATGGGATTGGCACAATACTTGAAGCTAAATGTCAGTTGAGAAGAAATTTTCTTGTTTCTGTAAGTAAAATTTTCATTGTGTGAAAAAGAAAAATTAAATTTTTTTCAAGTTCCTTTGTATTAGTTGGAGATGTGCAGAAACTCAACTCCAGCCCATGGTAATGCTCCATAATAAGAGCCATGCTTATTTGAAGGTATAAATAGTTGTTATAGAGACCATTATAAGAGATAGGATTATAGATAGGTCATTATAGCATAAGAGAATGTTGTCATTGTTAAATAGTCAGACTGGGAGGTTGTTGTCAACAATTAACACACTGACAAGGGTTGTTGTTAATAATTTACAGTATCACTTGGGTTGTTGTTTACAGTATGACTTGGGTTGTTGTTAACAGTTTACAGTATGACTTGGGTTGTTGTTTACAGTATGACTGTGGTTGTTGTCAACAGTTTACAGTATAACTGGGAGTGTTGTTAACAATTTACAGTATGACTTTGGTTGTTAATAACAATTTAAAGTATGACTGGGATTGTTTACAGTATGACTGGGATTTGTTGTTGTTAACAGTTTACAGTATGACTTGGGTTGTTGTCAACAGTTTACAGTATGACTGGGAGTGTTGTTAACAATTTACAATCAGGGAGTGTTGTCCACAGTTTACAGTCTGACTGGGAAGTGTTGTCAACAAATTATAGTGGACTGGTTGTGTTGTCAGGAGTTTACAGTCTCTCTAGGAGTAATGTCAAGAGTTTGACTGGAGTGTTGACAGCAGTTTACAGTATGGCTTGGAGTGTTTTAAACAGTTTACAGTATTACAGTGTTGTCAAGAGTTTACAGTCTGATTGAGTGTTGTCAAGAGTTTACAGTCTGACTGGGAGTATTGCCAACGGTTTATAATGTGACGGGGTGTTTTTAACAGTTTATGATCTTAGTGAGAAAGTTGTCAACAGTTGATAGTCTGACTGGGAATGTTTGTCAACAGTTTACAGTTTGATTGAGAGTGTTGTCATCAGTTTACAGTAACTGGGTATATTTTACCATGTGAGTTACAGAGAGTGTTGTCAACATTTTTAAAGTTTGACCTGGGGTATTGTTAACAGTCTGACTGGAAGTATTGTCATCAGTTTACAGTATGGCTAATAGTATTGTTTACAGCTTAACAGAGTGTTGTCAGAATGGTTGTCATCAGTTTACAGTATGGCTAGTAGTATTGTTTACAGCTTAACAGTGTTGTCAGAATGGTTGTCATCAGTTTACAGTATGACTAGTAGTATTGTTTACAGCTTAACAGAGTGTTGTCAGAATGGTTGTCATCAGTTTACAGTATGGCTTAGGGCTGTGTATTGAGTAAAAAAATTCGATACGATACAATATTTTATAATGCGATATTTGATATATTGGATTCTTTAACAAGTCTATCAAAAAAGTCTTATAAATCATTTAATGCATGAATTTTATAAAAACTAATTGTTTGATAATCCATTTCGAAGGGCTTGTCTCACTGTCTCTACAAATTACACTTCAAATTCAAACTTTTAATGACTGTAAAAACAACATGTTAAAGTTGTCTATGTATAATATTATAATGGTAATCTAAGATGTGCTATCTCCTTAATGATTATGTCATTATTGATCAATTCTTATTCAAAACAGTGAAAATATAATCTTTGGTCATTGAAATTCCCAAATTTTCACAGAATTATGAGAAAATATGCCTGTCCAATACGTATTGGAAGTTATTTTTTCGATACGATACATTTTTAAATATCGATACGTATCGATATATTGATACAGCCCTAGTATGGCTAGGAGTAGTCAACAATTTCCAGTATAAGTATCGATAGATTTCAGGTGATTATATTACATGTACACAGTTCTCTCTGTCCTAAATGCTTTGATCTGTCTATATTTAGTAAGTTGACACATTTCCTTTGGTGGTGAAATCAGAGCACCTGTTGAATGGATGTTTAACAGAGACAGGAATGATTCCCAGTGAAGCTCCTGTAGAAGTGCTGTCAGTTTATGCACACAAATGATTTATTTAACCAGATTTGACATTCAACAGTTGTTTATTTATAACTCATTTTTTTCTCCTCCATAATGACCTGACAATCTGGTAAATATTAGGTGATAATTGGCGGCATAATAGCCTATTAAAGCAGTCATTGAAATCCAGCAAATTGCACATTGTACCCAGTTCCTCTCAAGACTGCAGGCCTTTTAAATCGATGGCTTTCTTATCAACAGTATGTTGTTGATATTGTTTATTTAGAATTTAAATGTATTGGAAAAGTAGTAAAAGAATTGCTTTAAAAAAATCAATATACATGAAGAAGGGGGGCCTATGAATTCCACTGTTTGATTTGGTATTAGACGTGTATGTACTAGCCTTGGGGTGACCATTCTTCATGGAAGCACTTAAATGCATGAGTGTAAATCTTGCCATGTGCGTATCATAGTGGATGCTGCTGCAGTATTTCACTGTAAAAGGTAGGAATGACTGGAAATTTTATAATTCTTACTTTTTATGTGGGGGTTGACACACATGGGCAGCAAGTTTATTACAGGATCTATTCTCAATGATACCAAAAGTTTTTAGATAATGTGATTCGGTCTTCTATTTATTAGGGGTTTCTAGGAGTTGACTACCATAAATCCAGGTACAAAATCCAGTTGAAACTTTTACTAGGAAACTCTTACAATTGTGCTCTTGATTTTATGTTTTCACTCAAGCAGTTTAAATACCTCACCCCAAATTTGTAAATAAGACAAGGAAGTGCAACTGCGGGTATAAATTTGGAATGATTCTAGGCTTCTTTATATCTGGTTGTAAGTGTGTGACTTGTATTCAGAATTATGTACAGTAAAATGACAGGTACATGCAGATACAATCTATAATCTGGAAAAATGTGGGTTTGAAGTTTTGTTAACACTTTTCTGTATTTAAGTAATATTTTGTATTGCATTTCATGAGAGACATATTTCCTGATTAGATGGCAGCTTTTGTTACAAGCTATACCTGTAGAAAATAGAACAATATTAGCAAGGTTGGGGGGGAGGTATAGGTCTTGGTTTGCCTGCGACCCAGCACCCCCACCCCTGACCCACCCATCCTATTTTATCTTATTAATAAATTTGTAGCCAATTGGTAGTTTTAATTTTGACCTGTGTTTAAAAGTACTTTGATATTACTTGCCACACAAAGAATTGGGGTGTATGGTAACAGTGCAGTGGTGTTTTAGCGCGCCTCTTTGTTGACCGGGCCGCGTCACGCCTGATAATCCACCAGTGATCCCGCCTTTGTTTCGGTGCCTTCTCTGTATCGCCACAATACAATAATTCACCAGCTCTTATTGATCTCAAAGAATATTACGGGGACACCCAGGGGAGAACCCCCAAACAAAGCTCGGAATTGAGGGAAAAAAATCCCGCAATGGTTTAAAAGGTCCCACTGTGCGTTAGAGGAAATATTGAACTTTTACAGACCTGTGCGAGTATGTGTTTATTCTGTTAAGAATTTGGTCAAGTCTTTTTATTATCATTATACACAATCTTTTAAGTTTTTATTTTATTATTGTTAGTGTAGATTTGACTAAATTGATGAAATTCTAATATTTTCATGACTTCCTACTTATACTATTCATCATATTTCCTTGCGAAATCATGCGAGTTGCATTGCTTTCAATTCGTGTCGGTGTGCTGTTGAATACCCGTATCCCATGGTGAGCCCCGTTCTGTGTTATACCTCGATTACGAGACTACTGTTGACCTTCTTACGACACACAGCTTAAAAAAGGGGGACCGTCTAAAACCCTCAGGGAAAGAAGGACACTTTTTTATAGCGAGAATCTGGGGATCTGGGATCGTTCTCCCCAGAGTCGGGTAAATCGACAAACTCCTGTGGAATTAGAAGTCGATCGTCAAGTACTCGAAGAGCACCATGGAACCACGTGTTTTGGACAAACACAAACAATACACAGCGAGGTGTGTAAGAATTAACGCGTCTATTTCAGGGTAATTCAATAACTGTGAATGACTTTTATGAACTATATCGTATACCATTGAAGTATAAGGTAGGTCTCCGGATACCTGCTTCTTCAACAACTAGGACAATGTCGTATACCTGTAACTCGGACATACCTAATTACCTCGGAGAAAAGGAATGTGCGCGATTAGAATTAACTATCCCCATTCACTGAGGGATGCCTGAGCGGGTAGTTAACACGAGGAACCTGTTATGAAATAGGACAAGACTACAGGAGCCCTACTTCGTCATGAATTTCTAAATGACATTAGACAGGATTTATTTATCTGATTACAGTGTAAAAGGTAAGTGTGCCTTTTATGTAGATTGAGCGGAGTAGTGGTCCTATTACGGAATCTCTTTCTTGTATGGTAAACAATGAGGTGAAGGTCTAAAACAAAACACCAAATGTGTACATGTAGTGGCCATATTTAATCCTAGACTTGAAGTGCCAACAGATTCTGTAGACTCCAGGAGAACACATTCGGCGGGAAAACGTCTACCTCAAATCAATCATTTGGACCGTAATGTCATTGTTTCTTTTTCTTGGAGTTTTCTTATAACGAACTTGGGAAAAAGTAACAAAAAGTTTTTGTTTAAAAATGGTGTGTACACTGGTTGAGAGAAAATTGCCTGACCCATTTTCAAGGAGATACAGGCCGTGTCCACGGGAACAGTAACAACACCAATATGGCGACCACCGCGCGCACGTGGTCAGTATAAACAAAAGTGAAATTATAAAGCACAGGGGTTTATCCAGTCAAAGAGCCACTAATTCCCAAAAGTAAAATTCATTACACTAGAAATATTCCTGGCTGATTTATTTAATTATATAAAATGAAATGGGGCGGAGTTGGCTGTCTCACGCCTCAATAGAAATACTGTATGAAAATTCAGATTTTTCACTGACTCAATTCATGGCTGCTCTGTTACAGCTAAAACATCTTTTTATATCCACTTTGATGTTTGACTACAAATTTAACTTTACCATTCAGAGACCAACATTTTAAAGGCAGTGCCATGGAGATATGGGGAAAACGTCTTAACTCAGCGGGATTATACATACTAAATCTACAACAAAATTCCAATATTAACGTCTGTATGTAAAGTTGATGATTTATGCTTTCATAACGACATGTGTTGTGCGTTCTTAATGTCATTTGTAATTCCATTTCTAGCTTTTTACTATGCGTGGCACGTAATACGGTCAACCTCTACTGCAGCTGATATATTTGTTGGGATACAAATATATAACAGCTTTTCGAACATTTATTTTGAATTTCATTTCCTTCATGCTGAAACCACTTTTACACAGTTCATTTAAGAATGAAAATAAACAACTAATCGTTTTGCATGTCTTACATCTCTGTATATTTTTTGTTCTTTGCCTCTCTCTCTCTCTCATGTATTTTTGCTACTCAACGTTTAAATTGATACCCATTTCTTCTGTGACGTGAAATTGTAGCGATGTATACATGAACTGTAATCTAATCGATCTTTTAGAATATATTTTTTTTTGAAGCTTATTTAGTCATGAATCAACAAATAACAACAAAGCTGTAAAGATTCTGGTAGATGAGTCGACCACCTGTTCAAGGGTGATTGGACACGAATACAGGCGACACCGTCGTTCATTGTGTCCTACAGGTAGAAGTAATGACTAGAGCATTGCAAATGTAGATTACTGTTACATTATGACATCAACTTAGAGAGGAACTCAAGGGAACTAGCATTGTCTCACGACCAGCATTAATTGTTATTAAACCTCTAGAAAGATGCATGGTAGATAACGAATTAGTGATAGAGGAGAACCACCGGACCCAATCCGATTAGTGATAATTTGTGTCAGGCGGACAATCGGAGAGTTCCATCGTTCCGGGGGACGGTCTTTTTGAGGGCGCTGATGTGGTGTTCATCTTGTCAGCATTGTGATCCGGCGAGGAGTTCAGACAGACTGTTATAACGCGTTTTATCTTTCTGTATACATCTTAAATGGAATATTAAATCTCCAGCGATCGTCCTATACAATATTTAGAGCTGGTGATGACATTCCACCTAGGTAATACGAGCCGTTTTGTGCATTGATATTTTAAAAGTATCTCGTTTATTGCCCAAAAGATTGAACACTTGTATAGGCGTGTTGGAGACATATCGGAGACTCGCACAAGCAAAGCAAAAAACGCGCACCGACTCTTCTGAAATCGATTTCACTGGAACTCGGATTGCATTGAATTTGGACCCCCTTAACCTTATAAGCAGTGAATTATGATGTTTTCTGTATAGATTCATTTATGATCTAGTTTGATTTACGTTGAATCATTTTCCGTGACCAGGGATTCATATCTGGCCACTTCTGCAAATGTTAATATTTGGAAGCATATCCTGCGATTTCGTCTAGGTATGGGATGCATACGGATTGATGCTTCAGATGAAGAACTGGGCTTAGCAGTGTTTTTCTGAATGGCCACTGAGCTATAGTTTTATATATTTATCATGTATTATCGTATCATGTATAAGTCGAAGTATTACTTTTTGATAATCTGAATTATAAACCGTTTATCTGTTCTCGGATTATGTAGTGAGTGAACTGACTTAATCTGTACGACCTTTCAATACCTTATAAGAATATTACGTGTAAGATGTGGGGTATCGTTTCATTTACAGTTAATTACAATGCATACTGTAGAAGCGAGAGACATTGACATTATTAAGCTAATTACTTCTCTTTACTGTTTTGTAGCCAAGAAAATCCAGCAGGGGAAGCCGACACTGGCCCTTTCTCTGGCAGGGGTAAGTTGACCACATGTAATCAGATTCGGGGAATTACCTTGAACGTAATACTTACTGTTAAATGACGTTCTCTCACTGCCAGCAGACGTCACTTAAACCTACCTGTCTGTGGATAGAGCCGGACAGAGCTGATAATCCTTGATTAATGCAGATTATTGGGATCAGGGAAAGCGTCTGAGATTTGATGACCAATCGTTCATTGTTTCCCTGAACTCTCAACAAACCCCGGCTATAAAAATGTATAAATTCTTAATATAATGCCTTGTTGCATTTTAAACTCGGAAAGGCAAATTAATTTTTATACATGGGACAAAGCATGGAATAAGTAGGCTTATTTTTTCCCTTTCAGTCCAAAGGGAATGATCTAGTGTTTGGATAATGTCATGAGGTGCAGGCTGCGAGAGGTTGCAATCATTTCATGATCTCGCGTGAATTGCACCTGTCCCGGCCTGCTGCTGATGATAAACGCAACAGAGACCGCGAGACGAGAACTCGGGGATTCTTAAGGATTGGGATTATTAATTAAGGTAAGAATATACAGGTGAAATAGTTTGCCAATAGTGTGCTGTATTTTCTGCCTTTCCAAATTTCGCAGAAGAGAGCTTTGTGGTCAGGAGGTAAAAATGATGTTGATTGATTTAAATGGAGAGGGTTTTTGTTTCTGTGGGAAGATTGTGATCACGTTTCGGCGGGGACCAGGGCAATATTTGGTGAATTTACAATCCAATTGCACAAGTCCCGGCCTGCTCGTGAATTGCATGTCGTCAAGATGACAACGATCTGTCAGTTATCAGGCTTCTGATAGTAATTGCCAAAAGTTTAGGTAAAACACCTGATATATTGGATTTATATACGTTTGGTTTTAGAAGTAGTCCTTTTTGTATTGTAATAATGTATGGAGGAGGAGGGGGGAATCACTGAACCAAGATTGATGTGCTATGTGATAGAACGGAAGTATTTTATCCAGCAATATACATTCTGTAAATTGAGAATTCTTTTGTAATATCAGTATACATTTTGTCAAACGCTTAGTAAAGATGGAAAGTTGACGTTTAATTCTGCTTTTAAAGCTACTCGACTGTTGTGCGAAATTCATCGAGATATTTTAAAACAGATTGTAATAGGGGGAGATAACTCTAAGCTTCACAATCACAGAAGAGATTTTTGAAGAAAACGTGTTGAGAACATCCCCTGTGTAAACGTAAATTAATTTATAGGAGTTAGAAGACGAACTTTTACTCAGAGTTTTGTTATGATTAATTTTTTGGCATTTAATTTAGTGCAGAGTCATTTGTATTCCTTTAAAAGGATCATGGAATAAAAGAATTAAAAGCAGAGAGGGTTTTAAATCTTATTTGATGGAGAAAAAATCTAGATACAATTCCTGATATAAAGTTATAGCAGTTTACTGAGAGTTTAAGCATTAGCCCAGACTGCTGGACGATAGGAACCTTCCTCATTGCTCACGTGATTGCTGGGGAGGTAGTAAATCTTTGATACGAGACTGTCAAATTTATTTAATATGTGTTTCCTATCTTCTCTTTACTCACCGCTCTTTCACAAGTGGTCTTTGCGATCACAGCCATTCCCACAATAAATGAAATCGGCTTCGACTGAGTAGCTTCTGTTTTCAATTTTTCTCATATTTAAAATGTTTAACCTCATTTAATTTGTATATTTTCACGTTTTCTCTTTATTTTGAGTTAAGAATGGTAAATGTACAGAACTGTGTATTTACAATACTTTATGAAACAACGATTCTCATCACCACTAGGTGATCATGACATTCAAACCTGTGCTTAAATCAGTTGTGTCACAAACTATTCATCTTTGCAAATATACCATGAGTGTTGGAATTAGTATGGATTGTAGCTAACAAAAATGTTTAAGAAGAGTTGGGGCTAAATGCTAATCTGTAGTTCAATGTTTGAAAATAAATATGGTTGAAAGACCATTACTATATGATTGAATAATTCCTATCTCTCTGATTGGCTGAGATCCAACAATGTAGAATATTCACCTGCTCATGACCTTCCAGGTGAATAAAAGGATTTATTTTCTCTACATTGGTCTAAAAATAAATCGGGAAATTCCAATTTTTAGGGAGCTATTTCACTTGCTACCGACTTCCACTCAAGGGAACATAACATTAGGGAATATATAATTTGGATGGGGGTTGGGTGCAGGGAACCTCCCCCAACAATTTTTCTAAACGTAAATTTTTACTTTTAATTGAGACTAAAAATATTCATTGAAAGATTGGTCCTCCACTAATGGACCTTAATCCCCCACCCCAACCATTAAAATAGTGAAGCTAAAACAATTCTCTTTTCATGGGGGCTAATCAAAATTTTTTTTAATATTTCATTTCTCCCTGATAATGTCTCCCCCTTTTCAAAATCTCTTCTATAAAAAAGCCTGGCATTATTTCTTTTTTTCAAAGCATCTAAAGTAGATTTTAAAAAAATTCAAATTAATACGACTGGTAATGTTTATTTGACCGTGCTTCTCTCATTGCACTTAGCTAGGACTTCAGCAAATATAAACATATAAGATGGCATGAACTGGTGAATGAATTCGTATCATTTAATTATTGAAACATATAAGAAAACAATTTTTGCTGTTTTTGAGGTTAATACGATGATTTAGCCACCTTCGAAGTACAATATGCACCGAACCCGCAGGTGGTTAAATCATCGTATTGACCTCAAAAAGAGTAATAATTGTATAATATTATCAGACCGATTTGCAGCTTAGTCGGGGTGTTTTTAACATTTCAGACATACGTAAGAGATACCTTTAAAATTTTCAAATTGGAGATGAATTTGCTACTAATCATTTAATGGATTTTTTTTTAGCTCATCTGAACCTAAGGTTCTAATGAATTTTTCTGATCACCTGCCTTCCGTCTGTTCATTGTTCGCATTTTAGATCTTTTCTAGAACCTGTAGGCTTATTTCAACCGAACTTGCCACACAGCATCTCCTGACATAGTGTTAACTATAATTCAAATCAATGCACCGGGGGTAGGGTGGGACCACAACGGGTTAGTCATATTTAATACGCAAACGTCCTTGATGCAGATTCAGGGGTTTTTTTTCTTCAAATCATGGTCCCTGGGGCTACAATGGATAATCACATTTTTACTCTGTGATTTTTTTTTAAAATACATTGTATAAATCTTCGTAAGAACAACATGGCTATGATAAGGAATATTAATATGCAAACGTTCTCGTTAAGAGCGAATTTAATTTTGTACAAATCGCAGCTCTCAGAGGTAGGGTGGATCCACAAAAGGACCTCAAGTTTTACATTTGAATATATGGAAAATATCTAAAATTTCCTTCTCGAGATCAGGAGAGCTATGAATAGTCCTCTTAATATGCAGGCATTCTCAGGTAGTGAAGAATCAAATGTGTCAAATCATGGCCGGGTTAGTGGCGGTGGGACGGGATGCAGTAAAATTTTCAACGCACGACCAGCATGCAGGATTATGATTAGTCATTATTTCAGGTAGTGCAGATTCATTTTTAGCTCACCTGAGCCGAAGGCTCAAGTGAGCTTTTCTGATCACTTTTTGTCCGTCGTCCGTCTGTCTGTCCGTCTAGCTGTCCGTCTGTCCGTCCGTCTGTCTGTCTGTAAACTTTTAACATTTTTGACTTCTTCTCAAGAACCACTGGGCCAATTTCAACCAAACTTGCCACAAAGTATCCTTGGGTGAAGGGGATTCAAGTTTGTTCAAATTAAGGGCCACGCCCTCTTTCAAGGGGAGATAATAAAGAATTAGTGAAAATTTAATAGTATAATTTAAAAATCTTCTTCTCAAGAACCACAGGGCCAGGAAAGATGAAACTCATGTGGAAGCATCCTCAGGTAGTGTAGATTCAAGTTTGTTCAAATCATGACCCCTTGGGGTAGGGCGGGGTCACAATGGAGGATCAAAGTTTTACATAGAAATATATAGGAAAAACCTTCAAAAATCTTCTTCTCAAGAACAGCAAAGCCATGATGAGTCATATTTATATGGAAGCATCCTCAGGTAGTGTAGATTCAAATTTGTTCAAATCATGACCCCCGGGGGTAGGATGGGGCCACAATGGAGGATCAAAGTTTTACATAGAAATATATAGGAAAAACCTTTAAAAATCTTCTTCTCAAGAACAGCAAAGCCATGATGAGTCATGTTTATATGGAAGCATCCTCAGGTAGTGTAGATTCAAGTTTGTTCAAATCATGACCCCTGGGGGTAGGGCGGGGTCACAATGGAGGATCAAAGTTTTACATAGAAATATATAAGAAAATTCTTCAAAAATCTTCTTCTCAAGAACAGCAAAGCCATGATGAGTCATGTTTATATGGAAGCATCCTCAGGTAGTGTAGATTCAAGTTTCAAATCATGACCCCCGGGGGTAGGGCGGGGTCACAATGGAGGATCAAAGTTTTACATAGAAATATATAGGAAAAACCTTTAAAAATCTTCTTCTCAAGAACAGCAAAGCCATGATGAGTCATGTTTATATGGAAGCATCCTCAGGTAGTGTAGATTCAAGTTTGTTCAAATCATGACCCCTGGGGGTAGGGCGGGGTCACAATGGAGGATCAAAGTTTTACATAGAAATATATAAGAAAATTCTTCAAAAATCTTCTTCTCAAGAACAGCAAAGCCATGATGAGTCATGTTTATATGGAAGCATCCTCAGGTAGTGTAGATTCAAGTTTCAAATCATGACCCCCGGGGTAGGGCGGGGCCACAATGGAGGATCAAAGTTTTACATAGAAATATATAGGAAAAATCTTTAAAAATCTACTTCTCAAGAACAGCAAAGCCATGATGAGTCATGTTTATATGGAAGCATCCTCAGGTAGTGTAGATTCAAGTTTGTTCAAATCATGACCCCCCGGGGGTAGGGTGGGGCCACAATGGAGGATCAAAGTTTTACTTAGAAATATATAAGAAAATTCTTTAAAAATCTTCTTCTCAAGAACAGCAAAGCCATGATGAGTCATATTTATATGGAAGCATCCTCAGGGAGAGTAGATTCAAATTCATTCAAATCATCACCGGGGGGGGGGGGGGGGAGGGGGGCCACAATGGAGGATCAAAGTTTTACATAGAAATATAGAGGAAAAATTTTTAAAATCTTCTTCTCAGGAACAGCAAAGCCATGATTGATCATATTTATTTGGAAGCATCCTCAGGTAGTGTAGATTCAAGTTTGTTCAAATCATGACCCCCTGGGGTAGGGGAGGCCACAATGGAGGATCAAAGTCTTAAATAGAAGTATACATGAAAATATCTTCTGAAAAAGAACTGCAAAGCCATGATTTGTCATTTTGATATGGAAGCAACCTTAGGAAGTGTAAATTCAGTTTTGTTCAAATGATGACCCCCGGGGGTAGGGTGGGGCCCAATGGGGGATCAAAGTTTTACATAAGAACATACAGAAAAAATATTTCTTCTCAAGAACAGAAAAGCTATGTTTAGTCATATTGATATGGAAGCATCCTCAGGTAGTTTAGATTCAAGTTTGTTCAAATGATGACCCCTGGGATAGGGAGGAGCCACAATGGGGGATCAAATTTCTACAAAGGAATATATGGGAATTTTTTTTTTTAATCTTCTCAAGTACAACAAAGCCATTTGTTATATTGATATGGAAGCATCATCAGGTAGTTTAAAATTCAAGCCCCCCCCCCCTCCCCAGTAATCTTTTCAATACTGAACTGATTTGTGCTTTCACCTATCCAATGTGCTTAGGTGAGCGATGTGGCCCATGGGCCTCTTGTTTTCATATTGTTGTACTATTATGGGACCACATTTGGGGATCAGAATTTTATATGGGTATACATTGAAAAAAATCTCAAGAACATTAAGGGCATGAAAGTTGCTCAGGTGTGCGTTGTAGCCCATGGGCCTCACATTTTTGCAAGAACACATTTTTTTTAAATTAAGTTATGAATATTTTTTCCAGTTTATTATTACAAACCTTTTCTTGGTGAAATTCGTAGTATTCAAGGTTTTGAGAATTAATAAACACATTTAGATTAAGAGAATACCGAAAGTGTTGGTTTACCGTATTCCTATTGTATGTCGTTCGTTATCCTGATCTTTTCCCAACAGACCTGCTACATTCCGCTACAGTGAGGATACATATGGAAGGCACGCGTACTGTGGCGAGGTTTATTTCGATACATGTAAAATAACGAATAAATATGTCTCGCATCAGCTTTTGAAAAAAGTTTGGTCAGAACATCTGATATAAAATTATCAATTACAATTTAATTTTCATAGCTTATTTTGACTTAATGCAAACTACAACATTCTATCAAAATGCCGCTCACAAAGTCGACTAGAGACAAGATTTATAAAGGACTTTTTCTTGTGGTGGAAAGGTTCTGAAAATATTCACATTGTTTATACATGTAATTCAGTGTTTTAGAACTTTAGCGCTATATATTTTAACTCTAAGAAACTATTTATTTCCTAAACCTACACCTAAAAATTTACAATTTAAGTGCAATTAAGTGCAAAGTGATATTTGGTTTCTTAGAGAAAAAAAATACTGAGAATCTTTGTTCAATGAAACAATATAATGCGTTCTTTGTTCATTAATGCAGGAATTAACGGTTGCAAGTAGCCATTGCGGAAAAAATACATAACATGCAATACATTGATTATGTATTTTTACTGCAACAGCTGCAACGTTAATTCCCAGTTCCTTCGAAACTGATGAGACGCGCAGCCCTCCATAATACATGTTTAATTAGCAAAGTGATTTTAGTGATAAGACTTCGACCTCTGTATATGTGTATATGTTTAAATCTTATTTCAAACTTGTATAACAGTCTGCATAATCAAATTGATATACCGGGTACGTATTTTTAATGTGACATATACATTAACTATACTTTTTAATGTGACATATACATTAACTATACTTTTTAATGTGACATATACATTAACTATACTTTTTAATGTGACATATACATTAATTATACTTTTTAATGTGACATATACATTAACTATACTTTTTAATGTGACATATACATTAACTATACTTTTTAATGTGACATATACATTAACTTTACTTTTTCACAAGTGATTTTACAGGTGGATCAGGGCTCGACATTAACGCTTGTCCGCTTGCCCGGTACCAGTGAAAAAAAATTACGGACAAGTGAATATTGTTGGGCACTTGTCCGATTGGACAAGTGCATTTTTATGTAAAGGAGTCTCTAAATAATAATAAGAACGACTGTGAAAGATAATCGGTAGTTTCAAGACGGAAGCTGTACATAAAAACCGGACTTCGATCCCGATACGGATCGCTACTAATTGAGTTCACATTGACTCGGGATCGAAGTTCACTAATTGCATACTACTGAAAAGGCATGGAACTTACGAACTTAACGAAGTTTTGTTCACTTGTGGACATTTATGTTGTCAGGACAGAAAGCCTAGATAAAATTTCATTTTATGCGTTTGTTGTAAATATCAATGACATCATGAATCAATCAAGCACATGTCATGTGTAATGGACTTTATTTTAGTTTTCAAGTTGACAGTATTAGATCTTTATTGAAAAATTTTTGGACAAGTGAAGTTGAAGTTCGGACAAGTGAATGTCTTGGTCACTTGTCCGAATGGACAAGTAAGAAAAAAAGTTAATGTCGAGCCCTGTGGATCGAGTATTTTAATACATGTCATAAACAGAAGCAGGTGCACGTAAAGCCTAGACTAACTACATTATAATCAAACTTGCAAACACGCAAAGAATTAGCTGATTGTAAAAAGCTTAACAAACGCAAAAAGAAAGGCAACTCTGAAATGGAGTATGACACATTGGGAACTTTGGTTCTCTACCAACTTATAAAATTTTTCCCCAGACAAAGTTATCAATTTTTTTTCATGGTAAAGATGTAATCCCGTTCACAAGTATATTCACTGCTAAAATTACACATAAATATTTTTTTAAACTGTCGGTAATTGTACATACGTACAGACCACGAGACTTTTTGAAAAACGGTGCATAACGGTGCACAACGGTGCATATGATGTACCAAAGAAATATTAACAAATTTAAAAAATATATATAAATATACGAAGTGCATAAATATTTTTTTCATACCTCTTAATACTAATCAAATAACTGTGAAAAAGGCCATCTTATTGTGCGGGAATAAACTTTTTTTTTTCATTCTTCTAAATACCTATCAAATAACTATAAAAATAACTATATCTCAGATCCTGAAGTGACATCATCACCGAAAAGTTATCCAATCGGGTTCATAACTCTTAAAAATTATTTGAAGTCTTAGAAACGGTCTTTTAAAAAGTTGACATTTGTACCCCATAAAAATATAAAAATAAATACATTTTTAGAACAATCAAATTGTCTTTAGTCTAGCCTTAGATAATATGTTCAGACGGTGCGACCGTTAGTGAGGGCGGAGCATTTAAAAGCTGTCTTAATCTAAATAGGTGTTAATCATTTCTACAGCTGAAAATCTGCACTGACCTTTGGATTTGCATACGCCTCAAAAACAGCAGAATTCTTCTCTTTACTTTTATTTTGCTTTAAGTATCTACAAGAAATATTTATTTTTATGACATTAATTCTGATATTTACATGTATATGTATATTTACTATTGTGTAAATGACATATTTACAATCAACAAAATGTCGTTCATTACCATGTATTATATTCTGTAAGTTACCACATCTGTGATGGCATACATGCATGCATTTTTGCCTCCTTTTGTAAGCTTCCATGTGATAGGACTATTGTTTCAGAGTGCACAAATGATATATGATTTTTTCCCCAAGAAAAACCAGATGCATAAGATTTATATTTTTTAAAAGACATATACTGTTATTTTCATGTAAATTAACTTCACATTGGAATGGATAAAACATTTCCAAAAGTATTTTAAGTTACAAATTTTTGTTGAAAAGAATACAGTTCAACATGGTCAATAATGCATAAATTTTATCCAGCATTTTCTTATCATATGCTTTTAATTATGCAACTTTCAACATATGTTTATCACTGTTTGACAAGTTGATGCTACATGAATTGATATGCACATTAAAGTGTTATTAAATGGTCGTAATTATCATATGAGACAACATGAAAAAAGGTGAAAAACAGTGAATGTTTGTCTGCTACATGTAGGTTGATCACCTAATTCTAACAGAAGAAGCATGGTTCAATATGCATCAGCCAGCGCAGTACAACTATAAAAATAAAATATTTGAATTAACAAGAAAATTTTATATTGATGATTGCAGTTATGCAAGGATATACAGTGGCAGTTAGCGACTGACATGTCACCCACCGCTTTCAAGTTATATCCGCACATATCTCAACAAACTGGACTGATGCACATTGTACACTACCATGTAAATGATGTAATTGCAGACTACCAATGAAATTGCAAATTAGAAATTAACACAAGGATAGTAATTTACTAATAATAAAGTCATCCTTACACTCATTACTTCTGTGTAATGTAATTACAAATATCAAGAAATTCGTATCGGTTACCAAATGACACAAAACCAGCAGCCAATGACATGTGTACATTTTTTTTTAAATAGAATTTATAATATATATAGTTAAGTAGGAATTCATAATCTTTGAAAGTTAATTTCTCTTAAAGTCCCAAGATTCTTGTGTGTCGACATCTGAATCAGTTTCACTTGCTTCTTCTAATTGATTTGCTATTTTTATGTTGTTTGTAACTGACAAACACATGAAATAATACCATTTGTTTGAAAGTTCTTCATTTGGATGCACTCCATCATACAAATCCTTATATGATGTTTTGACAACTTTTTTTAACTTTGTTGTTTTTTCTACCACATTTTTTTGTGGAACAAATAAGCAAATCTCTGTCCCATCTTATAGGGGTGGTTAATTCACATAAGGAGGAATTAATTAATTTTAAATCTTCCTCTAATTTTTTTTGTTGCACTTTTCTGTCCTCTAGAGAATAAACAGACTGCTGTAATTTTCCTTTGGAAATATTGAAATTGTAAAATTTCTCAAGAGAAACAGATGGAATACATGTTAAATTGACTGACACATTTTCATATGATTGAAAATGTATTAGTAAATCTTTAAATTCAGAAATAATGGACTGCACATTTTCATGTGATTGAATATATTCAACTTCTATACCATGTGCATGGGTGACTTTATTTGTCAAATTGCAAATTCCAGCAGCAAATACAATCCAGATCTTATGCAGTTTATCAAATTGAATAATTTGTTTTATTTTTTGATCAACAAGAGTTCTGATGTGGCAAATCTGGTTGAACAATGACATGGTATGTATAAGAAAAGTCGAAAGGTTCTTTGAATTGCAGATAATTTTGCAGCTTAGCACCTCTTGAATCCAAAGCAAAAATTATGTGCCGCATGTTCTGCAAAGAAAATGAAAAATTATTACAGTAAAACACGCTTATAGATAAACGCTTATAATGAATTGACACTTACAGCAAAGTGATTTTCATTCCTCATGACTTTAAAATATATTTAAACTGAACGGATACAACCAGTTACAATTATAACAAAGCAAATTCATGCAAAGTCGTTTGTCCCTAGCACTTATAAGCATGTTTTACTGTATTTAAAAATCAGAGTAAACTAGTAACTATACACTACTGTAACAGTAGAAATGTATGATACTTTGTAGTATTTAATTGGAAATGGCATCCCAAGTAAATTTATTGTCTTGCTTTTACTAGTTATGTTACTACTTGCTTTTTCAGGTTAAAGACAGAATTCTTAATCTATTTACATGGAGAGGGAATTGTATTCATTAAGAGATTACATTTAAAATATTGAGTAGAATTACACATAAGGCACAGAAACTCAGGGTTAGCGACTGGCATGTCACCCACACCTTATTAATTAACTGTGCACGAGGTCTATGTTCTTCATACAGGAAATTAAGTTTTTGCAAAAGATGAGAGTAAGTATTTTTGTGGTGTCTTTAAACAATTGTAGCAGTTCAGTTTTCTATTTGTGTAGGCCTGAGTATTATCAGTGCTTATGGACATCCTTACACCAAATCCTGATTTTTAGGAAGAGTTCTTTCATGTTAAGAATGATATTTTCACACAGAAGAAGAATATTATGCAGCCAATTCAAAATTATATAAAAGATTTTGTATAGCATCAAGAATATCACAGAAATTAAGGGTCAGCGACTGACATGTCACCCACACCATGAGTTAATGTGCAAGAGATCTAAGGAATTAAGAGTTTTATTTTTCATAGAGGAAATGAATTTTTTGCAAGAGATGAGAGTAAGTAATTTTGGTGGTGTCTGTAAGCATTTGTATCCTATCAATTTCCTTTGTGCGGGCTTTAGTGGTATCAGTGCAAACTTTTAGGCAGAGTCGGTCTTCATTAACAAGTACATGTGGATGCCAAGCAAAGTCAGGATCTTCTTCATCACCACCAGCAGATTTTGCTCGGGATAGAGCTACAAATAATGCTCCAGGATTTCTGGACTCAAAGGTTTTATTTCCAGGATGGATGACAATATATCTGCTAGCCTCCCCATCACCTATTGTCATGCCTTGGCAGCGATGAATGGTGGTTCCCCATCCTAACCTTAGTGGTATTTGTTTTCTTTTACAGTTAAAGCAGTGGCAGTCTACTTTCCTTTCAACAGCAACAACTGGCACAAGTTTTGGATGACTTTCAATAAATGGAGGACCTGTGTACTTGGTAAATTCTACCATTACTACATCTGGAAGACCATCATTTGGGGTTTTTCCATTCAAGTATAGAATATCTATAACCTGTCCCATGGAACCATTGAATAGTTCAAATGAGACATTTAAGTTGACTGTCAGCATGACTCTGGAACCTCTGCACAGAAACAGTGTTTCTGAAAGACCATTTGTAGACTCACTTGAAACTGTCTTACAGTGTTGTCCTTGGTCTATTGATTTGATTCTGGCAATGGGAGAAATTTCATTGACCTTGAGCAGTTGCTGTTTATTGTGCTCCCATTCTTCAGCATGGGTTGGAAAAACAAATAAACCATTTTGTGTCATTCTGTCCAATAATGATTGCCCATGTGTTAATTTCAAGGAATCCCATTGAAAATTTTGAAGCCATTTAGCTTGTGAATGTGACAAACCATAATTTCGTAAAGCAAGTAATGCCTCTTTCAGTTTTATCTGGTTTTTATTTTGACGAATGATATTTGAAAGAGTGACAACAGTTTGAAATTCTTTCCAGACAAGTGCACCATGAAGTGAAGCAGGCTTAGTGCTTTTACAGTTGTATACAGGAGAATCACAAACTGGAGGGAGTTGAACATCATCTCCAAGAAAAACAACCACTGATAAACCATCCCATGATGAAGAAGACATAGAACCCATATTCATACTATAGCGACAGAAATATTCCATCCACCCGAGAGTACAACAACCTACAAGTGATCTTTCATCAACAAACAAAGCGACTAACTTTTCACAATCACTCTGTAACTTGGAGAGTGTAGTTCCCACTGGGGGTGTCATTTCCTTGGCAGATTTTGGCCCAATTGGAATCTTAAGAGAACTGTGTAAAGTGACACCAGAAATAAGATTTGCACTGTTACCCGTAGGACAGAGGACTTGCACAGCATTGTTTGTATGAAAGAGCTGTTTGATGGATTTTACAAGACACTTTATAAGAAAACTTTTCCCTGAACCTGCAGTACCAGCAACAATCATCCTCAGAGGCTGAAAATTTGAAGACTGATTTTTATATTGTAAGAGAGTATTCATTACTATATTATAAGCAAATGTTTGCTCATCATTCAAAGATTCATAAGACACATTTGGGAGATCTAATGTATTGCTAGAAACATTTTCTGCAGTTTGTACATTGAGGTTTTCAATGAATTTGATGCCTTTATCATCAGGGTTAGGAATGGTCTCCCTAGTCCAGTCATAATCTGGTCCTCCATCGTTATATATAAAGTCGGGATTTTCATAATCAAAATCAGGATTTGGTGCAAGGAGGTCCATCCATTCAGGTTGTTGGGAACTTGAATGTGAATTCTCAGTATCTTCCTCTGGAACTGAATTTGAAACCTCTGGCTCTTCATGTCGTCTTGCCCTTTCAACATCTGCCCTTACAAAATTTGGACAAAATTCAGAAGGTAGAAAATTTGTGAAAAGTTGTAACCATGTGCTGTTGTTATCCTTTAAATCATCAATTTTTCTCCAGTTTGGCATATGGAGCAGCATCATAGTGCGACAATAATCTTCATTTAGGGGCCATGAGGCTCTAATTTGACTGCCAGAAATAACTGGGACTTTTCCAGACTTACAAATGAACTGGTACCAGGAGCTTTTATCATTTTCATGTCTTTGAAGGTATTTATCAAGAGGTGTATGTCGTGTGACAGTAGAACCAGTTTTTTCAAGAACCCTAGAACCTGAGAGACTAACAGACTGAAATTGATGACTGCAGCGGAAAAGTGGAAGACAAGATAGTTCAAAGGAGGCTTCAACACTAGAAATATCCCGTTTAACAGTATTCATAAGCAGTTTTGTACAAATACTTTTGGCATTGGCACCAGAATTTTCATCCTGGTTGTTAGCCAGATTATAAAAAAGGTCAACAAGGGCTCCTGTAGGCTGGTTTCCTTTACATGCATAACCAGAGACATATCGTTCTGTAGCAATTATTTCATCAACAGAGTTATTCTCTGGATTGCTTTTAGAAAGAATGATTGAGACATCACCATTAGCTCTCCAACCCTGAGTATGATATTGGGAATGCTGGACAATCTGAGGATGATCTCGCTCCATCTCTAGTCTTAATGAGCCATTTTTATCTCGGACAACTGCAGCTTTACTACATAGAGTTTTACCAGGGTTGTCTTCTGTTCCAAACTCCATTCTACACACTCGCTTTGATGATCTCCCCCTATGCTTGGGAATTTGAAGACAGTAATCGGAACATCGATGAATATTAATTTTGTTTGTTAGAAGGAGATGGTCTTCCAGTAAAGATTCCTGAGATTCACTAACATCCATAAGTATCTTTAAAAGAGGATTTTTTTCTTCTGGTGGAGGAGGAGCTGTTCCTTCAGGTGGGGGCCAAAGGTCTTTCTTTGAGTTTCCTTGTTCATCTTTACCAACGGGATGGGAAGCTGTCATTCCAAGATTCGATCTGGCCCATTTTGAGAGATATTCTGCACAATCATCATCTGAAAGACCTCTTTCAATAAGTGTGGACAGTAAATTGTGTGGTTCCCTATCAGAACGCCAGCACAAACCATGCCAATGGACCATTCCACGTGACTTTGCAAATTCTTGTCTGTACCAGTATGTATTTACTTTAAATACAGGGTTCATGACTTCTCGAAAGTAATTTTGAGTTCTTATTTCAAAATAATGAGCAACAACATGGGGATTGGCTTGTAAAATTCAAAAAAGAGTGTTTCAATTTGATTTGTAGAAGCCTGTGTAAAGCTTTGAAATGGAATTCAGCACAGCTTCCAGTTGTGAAAAAAGAATGGCAATCCATGCCCCTCATTTATTTGATAGTGAATGAGTGCTCTCAATTCTTTAGCCCTTTGTGCCCAGTATTGTGATGTTCCGCGCAAGTTTGCACCAAAATATAGATTTTTTTCAGGAATGCTATTGTTGCCATTTTGCAGTTGTTCTTTTAATTCAGAAACTGTCATATGCTCATCCCCAAGTTGTTGCTTAATGATATAGGTACTTTGCTCTAGGGTTCTCTTTCTCATAATGATATTGTGGACAATGAATTTGAAGTATGGATGTCTGGCAAATCGACCGTCTTTGTACCACAATAAATGATCAGCCCATTCTGTCATAGAGGAACATGTTCGGGGTCTGTTTACATGGAAATTTCCAGTACCATAGGGAATGAGACAAGGAAAAGCAAGAGTGAAAAAGTACTTAGTTGTGAACTCAGAAATTGGAATGTTATCTCTTGTAGGCTGGGTTTTTTTGAGATTTTTTTTCATTAATGATGTCTTCAACCACATTCTGAACCTCTTGTTTATGTCAATACTTGGTTCTGGTATTAGAACCCCTGAATCGGACAGACCATCAGTTGGGCCAGGTTCAAACTGCTGTGGAGCTGGGCCTTGGTCATCATTTTTGCTCTCAAAAGTGTCGAGTTCAAGAGTTTGAAGTTCAAGTGGGCTGTCAAAAGGGAGTTGATTTAGCCTATCATTGCTTATGATGATATCAAAGTATGATGGGTTATTGTTCTTGAGCCAGATGAGAGCATTTTGAACAATAAACCTCCTTACATGATAATCCTTATAACTCTCATCTTTGCCCTTTCTTCGAACTTTAGGAATATTTATTTCTGAGGGAAGTTTGGGCAGGATTTGCGCAGGTTCATTTATTTGTTGTTGGAATGTTACACAGTGACCATTTGCAGCGATCCCCCCATGTTTAAGCATATGAATATTGATGGCAGGGGATATCCTACTAATTAGTTGCTGTTCAACTATTGTTAATTCTTGTAGCTCAGCAGGTACTGACTTGGGATCCATATTGTTTTCAGATGAGAACATTTTTACTACTGATTTATCTACAGAGCATCTGAAACATTTTTCTTGGGATGCCATTTTTCTTTCTAACCTTCGTTCATTACAAATACTACATAAATTGAACTTGTATGACATTTCCTTGAGATCAAATGCTCGAATTGCATCCACAGCATAATTGAAATGTTCATCGTCATGTAAGGGGGGTGGTTCAGGAATATCATTTAATTGGATACCTAAATTTTCTTGGACCCTTGAAATTGACGAAAGTATTTCTTTCTTCTTAAGATTTTTGAAGCATTTGACTCATCTGGAGGCCCAGGGTCATAGTGAATTCCAAGTTTTCTGCATTTTAAGTACAGATCTGCAGTATTGGGGTCATATGTTTTCGAATGTTTTACTTTGTTCTTATCTGTTGTTGACTTGGCATTTAGATTTTGATTTAAACTAAATGAATTTTCTAAAAGATCATGTGCCTTAGCTGTTGGATTGCACTGTACAGGGCAATGTGTACCCTGGTTAGCACATGTTTTCATTGTTTTGGTAGGAACTTCATTCAAGTTATCAGCAAGTGTAAATGTTTGTCTTTTGTTTTTATTTGTACATGCTTGATGTCTGTTCCTAGTATCATTTGATATGTGAATTTTCCCACCTGCATTGTTAAGCCTGCAAGATGTGTCATGTGAAGTGGGGGGAATGAGATTTCTGATTTTGTGCAGAACTTAGAAATGGCCATTTTTAAGCAGAAGAAAGATGGATTTTCCCCCTGCAATTTGTGCAACTGGTTCATAAGACTCCAATGTAAAAGTACTTTGATTATCAGTAGGAAAATGATGACAGGAGACATGTTGCAGGTACACATGGATTTTGACATTAAATAATAATGCTGCAACCTTCACCTCAGCAGCTGTAGCCCAGCCACTACCTAAAACCATTTTTTCAAAGTATTTATCTTTTGTGTGCAAGCATTTGTCATGCATCAGCTTAACTGTGTCTTTGTACATTTCCCAATTTTCATACAGATGACCACAGATGATATTTCTGTAAATTTGTGTATTGTTCATATGACCATGAAGTATCAAACTTAAACAATGAAAAAAGCAGTGACCATCACCTGGGACATCAAAGACCTTGAATTCAGTGTTTTCAATACAGGTTGACCCATTGCTTGGTAGGGTCTCTAATTCAAAGAAAGGACACTTATCTGCACTTGGAAAAGTGGTCTTCAGCTTTTGTGAAGATTGATTTGTTTGAGGACATACATTGCATCCTAATTCATTTTGAGGTTTTTCAGAAAGAAATTGAGCAGTTGGGCTTTGCATCTGTTCATTAAGTGAGTTTTGTTCAAGACAAGCTTGCGAACATGGTACTGTAACAAAAGAACATACAGTGGAATAATTGTGATCATATGGAATTTTTTCAGCTGTACAAGATTTGGATTGGTAAGGATGATCATGATCAATTTGTGCCACTTGTAATTGCAGCTGATTGTGAGAAAACGTGCTACCATTATTCATTTGCAACTCTTCAGAATTCATCGTAGTATTCGACATTTTTTGCTTGAAGTAGAAAATGTTTACAGAAAAAATAAATAAATTATCTAAAAAATCCTAAACTTACAAAATATTGGACGTAAATGCCAAGAATACACAAATTGACGGAAAAAAAACTACGTATATCATATCATTTGTACACCTGAGAAACTTACAAAACCCTGCACACTGTTTTGTTTATGTTTTCATTCTATTTTGGTAAATTTTGGTAAATGCAGACGACAGCGCCGCCCGTAGGGAAATTCTGACCAATCAAATCAAATGTCGTTACGACTTGTGAGCGAACCAAAAATAGAATTAAACTTCTAAATCGAAAGTAGCACGGATCTGATTGCAAATGGAGTTTATTTTAAGTAAAAAACAATTACTACACATTATCCTTGGATTGAATGTTTATCACTTTTATTAAAATCTCATCAACAACGAGAATTTGCGCGTGAATCAACATGGAAAAGACTACGGACGCCATATTGGCGACAAGGATCTCAGTTCCATAGATATTGTAATTGACATATAGTTTACAATAGAATTCTTTTATTTTTATATACATACGTGTTACCTATAGGGAGAGCTTCGCTCTCACGGGCCCTTCGGGCCCGTGAGAGGGCTCCGCCCTCTACTAATATTTATTAGCATGATATGAAAGTAAAAGTGATTTTTGATTTCTAACAATGATAGCACAAAGATTTTACACTATGTATTATATAACAATTGATGTAAATAGAAGAACTTAAGTACCGCATAAGTATGTAAAATACATGCACTTTTCTCCAAATGCTTGGATACCTATGATTTTTTATCCTATAATATATTTTTAATCAATTTTCAATTTAGATAATGCATAGCGGGTTGCTTTTATTCGCATTTCCAGAAAATATGTAATTTGAGATTTCTAAAGAGATACCATGGGTAAATACACATTACATTGAGAATTCAGAGATTTCAGAGACATTTTATTTTCAATTACCCAACTCCTTATTTTCAGATCCTGGAGGATAGGACTACCTTACTTTGAATAACCTTTCATGGACACTAAAATTTAGTAATTAGAAATGTTGAAAATTTACCAGCTTTTAGGGACTTTGCCCCCCCCCCCCCCCCCCCCCCCACTTAAGCTTCACCCTAGACCTACTTGGAACCTCAAGGCAGCCCAACAAAACCTCTGCTTTTATTTGTTTCAACGTCAAGCACTGCCTGGCTACGACCTTTGTATTATATAATACATATAGATGCAGTCTCAGGGTGCTTATACCTTCAGAGACTAGATTTGTATAAATTTACGGTATGTTACTCGTCAGCTTTTGAGAAAATTTGGTCAGAACATCTAACATCAAAATTATTAAATACAATTCAATTTTTATGAAATATTTGAATTAAACAATGCAAATTATACAATATTCAATGTAAAAACTGCCCACAAAATATAAAGAAACAAGATTTATAGGGGACTATTTCTTTTGGTGGAAGGATATTTAGAAGAAAATTCTTCAAATCTATACATTTCTTTGTTTTAATATCTTGGAATCTTAGCCCTACATATTTTTACTTGTCGATTTTTTTTTTCGTTATTACGTTCTTGGAATATTAGATATAGGTTTCAATAAATATTCTTAAAACAAATTTTACACATTCATTCAACAGCCTTTGCCAAAAAATGAAGATATATTTAAGGAATCAAGATAAAATTTACATTGTTTTTTCGCCTGAAAATTGCATGTTTTGACCAATATCGCAAAATTTACATCACTGACCCATGCAAACTTTTTCTTTCATTAATTTATATTGCACCATACATTCAACCAATCAGCAATTAAGTCATAAAAATCTTGATACAAGAAAAATTTTTACTGTCTATCTAGATTTTTTTTTACCTCAAATATGATATTTTTTAGTGCAAAAACGTCACATAATTCACATTTATTTGCAGGATTTTTTCAATAATAAATAGTCAAACTATTTTACAAAGAAAAAGATTATATTTATTGCTGATTACGTTGATTGGTAAAATATGATTAATGTTAATTACCCAATCAGAATTTTATATAAACAACCTTAGTTTGTTTCGTGGTATCAGTTAATTGTATGAAATGATTTTTGTTTTAAATAAATGGTTGATTTTTTTATTGGAAAGGTATAATACATCAGTTAAAAAACATCGACTTAGATTATATTTAAAAAATGAAATACTCAATTATATTTACATTCTGTAATTTTCTCTCTTCATAATTGTTTATTTCGTTAATCTTTATTATGAATTAAGCGCATTTCAGAACTGGTGTGCTTAATCGACGTAAGAGCCGTTTGTGACGTTGGAAAGTTAAATAACGCAAATGAACATTGCGAGGAAAAAAGATTTAATTTTAAAAGCACAGTTGTTGTATTTTACGTTAATTAAACAGAGTAATTTGTTTTTTTTTAATTAAATTGAGTCAAAATAATATACATTTTGGTGTTCCTAGATATTGAAAATGCATATAGTTCCTTCTGTGTATTCTACCACGCAGCGACAAGGTTTTTCGTGTGTTATAGAGATTTCTAATGGATTTCATAAAGAAAATTACACTGATTGTAAATATATATCATTTACTGTTTGACAACGAAATGACTTCAGCTTTTCGATTTTCAATTTCCCTTATTTATGTAGCAATATTTCAACATCGCCTGCATATGATGTTTATATGTATCCAAACTGATTCGATACTCAAGAACATGCTCTGAATGCGATCATTTTTTTTAATCGAGGCAAGCTACAAACAAATAAGTTGATGTTATAAGGATTTCAATAACTCCTTTTAAGTCAGCTTTGAGCAAAGAGCTTGGTTCACTTTATGCATAAAATGGCCCTGTCCTTATATCAATTAATTGACTATCACCCTCTGTCCCATTTCATATATCAAAATAAAGTAGAGACTTAGTGCTTTCATTTCCTATAACAAAATTTCTTTTTGGGAATCCAGGTATTTGAAAACAATCTTTGAGAAAATGGAATGTTCTTGAATTTGCAGAAAACATGCGTATTTGACTACATTTAGCAAAGAATTAAAGTATGAGCACAGCCCACGATCCAAAAATTAAAACATGTTTTGTGATCATCAGAAATAGATCTTTCGTTATGTAAGGGTATATTTTGGATCAGAGCTTGTGCTCTATATGAAATATTGAAAAAATACCTCAATTTTTGGCCATTTTTAAGGGAATTCACAGGATATGGGAAAAATGACGCATTCTATGACGTCATAATGCATTGACTAGAGAGAAAATTACGTCATGTTCAATAGATACACTTTCACCAAGGGTCCAAGTTATGAATACTGCATTTTCAACCAAAACAGAGCAGTTTCGATTTTTCTGAAATTCTCAGGGCCAAAAAAGACCCAAAGTGGCTCTTGCTCTTTCACGGTCGTTATTATACAACTTAAGACTGGGTGTATTTTGCCTGACATGTTTCATACCATGTATTAGATCATTGATTTTACACTAAATTTGAGTACGGAATACTACGTCTACCTGATCAATACATAGAGCTCACGGCGGGTTTGACCATATATAAAATGGACTGTGGACTGTTTTATATGATTTGTTGCATGTGATGCATCATTTATTGCAGATGTTAGAAAGGAACTTCGAAGCTAAGAGGTTTGAGTTCCATAAGTTTCTTTTAAAAAGGGGGGGGGGTATAAGAAAGTATAATAGCCTTTTGAGAAATATATCCAGTTGTTTTTTGGAGGCATGCAGAACTGAAAATGTCTTCAATATGTAGGTAGATTTCTTTATTGGAAACATTTCCTCTCCATAAGATGTAACATAATATCTAGGTATGTCATATACAGTAAGCAGAATGATTGACAAACGTGATTTTCTAATGAAGATGATTTTGTCTTTGGTATGTGGTATGCATTTTCAGTTGATTTAAAGGAAACAACAATTACCAGTTCACATGACCTCAAGAAGCTTTTATTTTCTAACCAAGATGAATTTGTGTTCTTTAAATAGACATACTTCTTCAATATATTATACGATGAATTAAATTAGGAATGATTATAAGTAAAGCATTGAGAATGAATAAGGTGAAGTAGCAAACAGCGATTGATTTAAAAAAAAACTACAAACAATACAAATCTATGAACGGGGTATAAAACACTTATTCCCGGAAATTTCAGAGGTGGGATAAGGTGCCTAGGAAGATTAAGCATCCGCTAGCTACCCGTCACACACGCCGTGAGCTCTATGTATTGGTCAGGTAGACAGAATATTCCGTAGTCAAATTTAGTATAAAACAAGCGCCTAACAATTAGTATGAAATATGTCATGTTAACGTTATGATAAATTATTTATTGGGCTCATCGATAGTTTTGATTCAATGAATTGCATTCCGTATAGCTGCTGTATTAAACTAATGGTAGATAGATACGATAAAGTAGGTAACAAGAAAATGGAAATGTTGAAATCTTTAGACTATACTTGTATTTCTAATTTTGTGCATTTGTAAAAGACAGAGAATATATGAGATACTTACAAAACTATATATATCTTCAAGAAAGAATTATAAAATTTATAAAGAACGAAGGCCTCGAAAGTTATAGAGTTTATAAAATTTATAAAGAACGAAGGCCTCGAAAGTTATAGAGTTTATGTCAATACGTAAGTCACTGTACATTTTGTGATGATGAGATATTACACAGATCATTTCATTAGAGCTATTCTTGTAACAGCTCTTTACAGTATTCTTATTATTTAATTTCTGTGAGAAGAATTGAGGAAATATATTGGCTAAGGTATAATTATTTAACCAACATACAAGTTTCTATTCTACAGTCCGTTTGTGACACGAGTTTTCTGAGGGTTTCTTGATACTATATTTCAAAAATACCTCATTTTCATGTTGAAACTTGTTGTAGTGTTGTAGATTAATACATCTTTATTCTTTGAAATAAAACACTCATTTTGTATAGTAAGCACTCTAAAGTTTTGCGTTTTTGTTGTAAGAAAATTTAAGATTGGTACAAAATACCTTATATATTTCTTGGTGAAACTTTTTTGCAGGTTAAGTTACCTTTCATCTTTGAAAGAAAACACTCTTAAAATATATCATATTGTTGTTTGTGACAAGGAAATTTTAAGATTGGTATGACTTAACTGAATTTGGACGACTGTTAACATAGGATTTTAATCCTAATGCTTTAAACATCAAAGGCAAGGAACTTTCCATGTCAGTAATTACCGTCAATAACTCTATGCAGAAGAATTAAAGTGATGGTGATAAGGAACGTTCATTTTCTCAACTTGTTTCTGCATGGATTATCTTTCTTAGACATACGTGAAATGCATCGACGTTACTGTTTTCAAGAGAGGTCGTAACAACCAGCGTATATCATTTTTCATGATGACAAAATTCCTTTATTAAAAGCCATTCTAATTCTTGTGGAAACAAGGATCCGGGATCATCAAGCTTAGATGAACTCACTTTTGATGTCAATCTTACTTTTGCAAGAGGAATATAAAATGAAAAAAATGAGATTAAGATCAAAAGTGAGCTCATCTACGTTTTATGACCCTGGAGCCAGGTCTTCCAATAATTTGTTGGAATTCATATGGGCACGAATTAGGTTTCTTAGGCGTCCGGCATATTCTTATGAAGCAGAATTTGTTTCAAAGAATTTCTATTTGAGAAGAAACACAGAAAAAAGATAAAAATTAAATCTATGCACGCTACTGAAAAATAAGTTGATGATTTAGAGTTTTCACCATTCTAGTTTAAAGTCGGCATTTCGCAAATTCTATGGTAGTAATAGTGACATTTTTTGCAAATACAAACCATCGCTGGGTCAAATTTTGACTAGAATATGTTTCATACCAGTTGTTAAGCAACTGTTTTCATACAACATGTAATTTTGACTTATGATTACTCCTTACTAATACGGTGGGTGCGACCGGTTGACAGGGGATGTTCACTCTTCATAGGCACTTGATCCTATTTCTGATGTTTCCAGGTGTCCGTGTTTTTCGCGTTGTTCTCAATTTGTTAATACGATTTATTGAATAATCAGTTTTCGCCATCCTTATTTTCATCTTTTTCATTATGCCAAGTTACAGCAGATAAGCTGTCAATATAAACTCATAAATAAAAGTTTGTAAATGTTGGATAACAATGTTCTCGACAAAAAAATTAAATGTTCACACATTAATTTAAAAACTGAATTTCAATAAAGGCTGTGTGATTGACAAAAAGTGGTCATTTCAATTATACAAATGGTTTGTTGTAAATCATCGTCTTGGTATAAATATTTAAAATTGATACAAAGAAAGCAGTGTTGACATAAATATTGAGGTCACTCCTCAGCATAATCCCTAATATAAACTATAGGCTTAGAATAGGCATTCTTTTTCTTAATGAGAAATGAACTGAAATAAAAACAATTAATTTTGTATTAAAACACACGATGAAGAATAAATAAGAATAAATAAATAAATGATAATAAATGATAATGTCCTTTTCATCATCGAAAATTAAACATCTTTGCGATGACTTTAATGGCTTTTCTGATGGGTCATTTAACCACATTTTAAAAATACTAAGGCTGTCCAAAAAGTATGTTATAGATTCTTGTGGTTTGTTGAAAGAAGTAAAGGTTCTATCAAAACACAAAAGAATAAATATGTCGAGTAGTTAAACTGTCATTAAAGTAAGAATCTTCAATACAAAGAGTGTCATCTACTTGCTATATGATTTTAGAGAAACACATTTTGAAGAAGAGAGGGGTGGTGAAGACATGGGGAGTTAAGATTGTCACCAATGAAACAAACAACAATTTTCATTCTTCAAGTTAATAAGAAATGAAATATATACAAGTCTCTTAAAAATTGTATTATTTTTTTATTTATGAAAAGTCATCAATCTCTTTTAGAAATAAAAATTAAATTATCACCTTGTGGTAAACCTAGAATCTGCTATATAGACGTGAACCCAAACACCCCCCTCCAAAAAATAGTGAATGATGATAGAATGTCAGATAAAATGTAAATATCAGCAGATCAGATCTAACCTTTTTGTGGAGAGGGCTTATATAGGCTATGCCTGCTGCCCAAGCCATTTATGTTCAGTACATAATAAAATATGTTCAAATCAAATCAACCTTTTATTACTTAGATTTATGTAATATTTGACCAAGAAAAAAAATTGATAATACGACTATTCCCCATTATTTTTGGGATATATTTACTACTTAGATAAAATGTGGTGGAGTGGAACAAAGGTACTATTGTCCTTCCCCTCTTCAAAAGTGTTAGTCAGGTCAGTAGCCCCCATGACTATGCATATGATCTAGCTTTTTCAAAACAATTCTGAATAATATATATGTATCTCACAATAATCGTATATCGTAACAAATACATGTACATGGTACAAGTGCTTTCTCTGAATCCAGAGTGAAGTGACGTTTCATTAGAATCCTCGCCCCAGTGAAGCTAATTCAACAACATAAATATATTAATATTTCCTCCGGAAATATTAATATATTTATATTGATTTAATTATATATTTATTGTAGCAAATCGATATTACTATATCGATATGATTAAATCTCTTGCTTTGATCCATATCTTCAATACCAATATCTTAAAAAGTCGATATAAATTTTAACAAGAATATCATATGTTGTTATGATCCATGTATTTATTATATTTATTTTCATGATATTTTATAGAGAAATATATTGAAATCAAACTAACAATTAAACTTTATGATAAACATGATGGCTTTTAGTTAATTTTTCTATCGTCAGCTTCCCATATTTATATAGCAATATATCTTTATCACCTGCATATCGGATTTATCTTTCCAGGTTGATTCGCTACGCAAGTGCATGTTCTATGTACATACAATTTCTAAACGAGGTAGACTACCGATAAACAAGGTAATGATACAAGGATATATACAATCTCCTTTACCGACAAACAAGGTAATGATACAAGGATATATACAATCTCCTTTAAAGTCATCATTTCGCATATTTTATGGTCGATACATATACAAAATTACTAAATTATACAATATGTCGCTAGGTCGAATGTTGACTTACGTCTTTCAAAAAAAAACTGTTAGGCCATTTATTTCAGAAAATTGACTATAGATTTCTCCGTTTACCCAATCATGACAAAGGCCACGCGGAGGGTGTGACCGGTCAACAGTGGATGGTATTGCTTACTCCTTAATGGCATCTGATCCTTCCTATGATGTTTCAGAGATCTGTGTTTGTTCTTCCTCGGGATTTTGAGCATGATTGATGTTCATAGTATTAGTAATTCATGATGAATATTTTTTTTTTAAATATCTAAGCATTACTTTGTTTTGTGACGTCTATTAATTATAATTCTGCTTCATATCTTTTAGTCACCATTCAATTAATACATGCATGTTAACTATCCAGAACTACTTCAAAACACATTTGTTCTGCATAATTACGAAACGTGTACTTAGAATTTGGCCATATTTCAAATAATTTCTTTTTGTGTTTTTATACTTTTTAAAATTGCTAATCTGAAGTTGAATGGGTTTAATTTGAATTTTAACATGCATTTCTTGATGGAGAAAATCCTCCTCACGTTTGTTTTTCATAATTTAAAGCTCCAAGCAAACTATTTTTGACAATTTTTTAGCATGCATAAGAAACAAGGGAAGAGTTGGATTTATAAAAGCCACACCTGCAGGTCTGGAATGTTAGATAACGCTATTTGTAAATCTTTTTGAGAACATCTTGAAATCAATTTTGCATTTCTTTTTACCTTTGTCCTATAATTACATGTACCTATAAAAATATATTTCAGCTAATTGTGTCTTTAAATCGTATAAAAAATTTTGTTACGTTTTCGATTTCAATAAAGTTGATATCAAATATGATTAGTTGATAAAATAAAGAAAACCATTCCTAATAACTTGGATTACATTTCACAGCATATTTAATGGTGATGGTTATAAATGGACACATAAATCTGGTATTTCATCTGAGTGCATTAAACTGTCATGCGCATTTCTGTATAATTATGTAATTCTTAAGTGACCAAAATTACCTACACGCCGTAATTCACCAGTAATGATGGGTCACTAGAAAAAAATTTTTTAGTGAGATCTACTTTTGCTGACAAATGTCAACGGAAAATTTATAGTAATGGTTTTGTAACAAATTATGTAATCTCGTATACAGGTTTTATTTTTCTTGACAATGAAGCCTTGTGAGAAAAAGCCTATTATGTCTGTTGTTGTTTTTAAAGATGTATTCTGCTGATTATGCCGAGGTGTCAGCTATTTTTACGGAGCTCCTCTGCTTTTATCCATAAAAATTATGCATAAATTTTTGCCCAGTCTTCTAAAAAATATGAAGAAAAGTTGAATTCCAGATCATAAGTTTTTAGAGAAAGAAATTTTCCTTTCATTGTGTATGAAAAATCCAAAGAAGTCGGGTTTCCCGCCATATTATCAATGCCTGGTTCTCAAAAATATGCTGAATAACTAATATTTTTCTACTTTGTATTTTGTTTCAAATAATGAATACATCGAATTGAGTACCAAAACTGAGGAGTTTAATGCCAGATACTCAGCAGGATATATCCTTAACTCGTATCTCACCTAGGAAATTTCACAATTTGTCGGGTGTAAATGTGTAATCTGCTTGGAACTGTACTAGATCTTCAAATGTATACTTCATTGCATCAGACATTTCCACTTTCTGTTCAGTTACTCTTTATTTGCCTCAAAGTACTTGGCAATTCATTATTTTGGTTCATACAATTAATGTGCTAATTCAACAAGCATTCTGAGAGTATTGCATTAGCAATACTAGTCCCCTACCGGCAAGTGTAATCTGGTTCCCGTTGAAAATGCCATAATTCCGTCAAAAATCATAGAAGCGGAGCGAAATGCAAACTTGTACTATAATTCATCAAGGTAAAGCCACATACCAAAAATCAGCTCAATATCTGCAAGTGTTAAGAAAAAAAATGCGGAAAACCCTGAAAACTTGAAAAGGTCGTAATTCCGTCAAAAATCATTGAAGCGGAACGAAATGCAAACTTGATCTGTAACTCATCAAGATACACTCACACACCAAAAATCAGCTCAATATCTGCAAGCGTTTAGAAAAAAAGTGCGGAAAATTTAAACCAAGTGGGACAGACTGACAGACAGACAGAGGGACAGCAGACAGACAGACGGACGGAAAGATTCAGAGGAAACCTATAGTCCCCTCCGGTTTCACTGGTAGGGGACTAATAAAATTATGCCTTTCATCTTAGTGGAATTTGATCTAGCATTACATTAAACAATAATTTAATGCTGAATCTTTATTATGTTTTAAAGTGATATTGTTCATAACTTTGCGTATATTTCGGCAGAAAAAGAAACGCTTAGTATAAAAGAATCTTTTTATTCTTCATAGCCGAAACAATGGGAAAAAATTGCAAACCCTAAATCACAAGATTTCCTAGAAAATAGGGTATTTAGATCAATTGAAATGCATTGTGATGACACCAGCCCGAGCCAAAAGTAGCACATTGCACATGTGAGCACAACATGGTTTGCAATTATACATTCAATCTCATCAAAAATAAATCTCAAACCAATATTTTTAAGTATAGAAAAATACAAAAGGACAGTGGAAAAATTCAAAGCTGCGGCAGCAGTTTCACTCTTGTAAGAGTAATTACAGTTTGACTTTTAAAAAAAAAAATGTTATAAATTTAAATTATATAAATGAAACATATTGCAAAATATGTCCCAGTGATTTAGAAATAATTTCTACAACTGGCGGTTAAAGGGTAATATTCTCCAATATAAATCAAAACCAAAATATAATAATAATAATAATCTATATTTCTTTTGTGTCCTTTGTTGGCATTAGATTCCTTGTAATTTGAATTAAGAAGAAAATTAAATGAATCTCTTTAAATTACTGTAGCGAAAATCTGAGATTAATGTCTATAGAGTATACATGTAAAAACAAGATGTGTTTGTGAAACACTGATGCCCCCTTATGGCAACTTATAGCTAAGGTTGAACTTTCTCAAATGCAAGTCAAATATGTTGGTATCCAAAGTAAGGTCTTGTCCAGATGGATTTTTACCAGTGAACTATGAAAGTCCTAGCAACAACCATTGAAAAGATATGGAAAAGGTTAAAGTTTTTCAAAAGTAAGTCAAACATCAAGGTCAAGGTAAAAAATGAATGGTGCCCAAGGAAACGCCTTCTCACAAGAAATACACATGTGAAATAAGAAAGCCCTGGCAGAACCGTTCAAAAGATATGGCCAAGGTTAAAGTTTTTCATAAGTAGGTAAAACGTCAAGGTCAAAGAGTCAAGTTGTTGGTATCCAAAGTAAGGTCTTCTCACAAAGATTACACATGTGAAGAACGGAAGCCCTAGCACCCACTGTTCAAACGTAATAGCCAAGGTTAAAGTTTTCCGAAAGTAGGTCAAACTCCAAGGTCATTGGGCTACAATTGTTGATATCTATAGGAAGAGCTTGTCACAAGAAATACACATGTGAAGAATGAAAGCCCTAGCATCAATCGGTCAAAGTTGTTGGTATCCAAATAAAGTTCTTGTCACGAGGAGTACATATGTGAAGTATGGAAGCCCTAGCACCAACCGTTCAAAAGTTATGGCCAAGGTTACAGTTTTTCAAAAGTAGGTCACTCTCCAAGGTCAAGGTCAAAAGGTCAAAGTTGTTGGTATCCAAAGAAAGGTCTTGTCACAAGAATTACACATGTGAAGTATGAAAGCCCTAGCACCAACTTTTCAATAGTTATGGCCAAGGTTAAAGTTTGGTAAAATTTTGCAAAACTGGGTAAAACTCCAAGGTCAAAAGGTCAAATATGGTGGTACCTAAAGAAAGGTCTTGTCACACGAAATACACATGTGAAATATGAAAGCCATAGCTCCAAGCAATTAAAAGTTATGGGCAAGGTTTAAGTTTTTGCGGACAAACAGACGGACGGACGGACAGGGCAAAAACTATATACCCCCGAATCTTCGATACGGGGGCATAAAAATGAGTTTTACGATGACATTACAATAACTTACTAACGTTTAATGTTTGGTTTCTTGTCAGTGGTGCGAGTGGTGAACGTGATTTTTTTTCAACATGGATGTTAACATTTCTGCCAATCAGGGTGGATGAAATGGGTGATCCGTATATATATGAAACAAATCTTCTACATTGGTGAGAATATTAATTTTGTTATTGTGACATCACTGCCTTTCGTTTGATAAAATTTTATGATGTCTCATTAAAATGACGCCTCAAATAACATTATATGAGTTTTAGTCTCCTTCTTTGTTTTATTTTGCACAAACGTCTATTTAAAAATGATCATGTATAACTATACGTCCTTTTTTTTTTTTTTTTTTTTTTTTTTTTTTTTTTTTTTTTTGATAATGAATCCCTATCTTTTATCTTTGATTTTTTTTATATTAAAAATTGCACTGAAAATTTAAGGAAAGCATTTTTATTTATCTTGCAATTTCTGCAATTAAATGTTTATGGATGTTACTAAAAGGAATGTTATAAAAATTGAATTGTAATAAATAAATTTAAAATTAGAGATACTGACCAACCTTTTCTCAAAAGCTGACAAGTGACATACCTGAATTATTTTCACAATATTTGTTGGCTTAAACAATACGATTCGATTATAAGTTTATTTTGTTGTATGTTTTGAAAATGAAAATAAAAATAGGATTATAACTGGATTAGGTTTCATTTCAGCATCGCGGCGTAAAGTATTCATACCATTACGCGGTACAGAAATAGGGATTGTAGAGAGGCTTCAAAGAGAAATAATTCAAAAACTTAGGTAATTGAAATTATAATAATTAAATGTTCTTTAGTCAGAATTTATCGATGTGAAAACCTATGCCTTTGTACTCACAAAGTTAGCATAAAAGTGCTTCGCACTTTTATTCAGTTTTTGAGGACAAAGACATGAGTTTACACGTCGATAAATTCTGAAAAAGAACGTTTAATCTTATATACTGAACTCATAATGAAATTGTGTTCTCTGTTGGTAATTAATCTTTGATTTGATTATCTTCTTTATTGGTATATGATCTTTTGACATGATAAACTTCTTTATTGGTATATCATGTTTTGGTATATGATGTAATGATGAAATTGTCTTTATTGGTACATTGGTCTTAGATTATTCTTTATTATGATAAAGTTGTCTTTTTTATTGATGTTATCATCAAATTGTTTTCTTTATTGGTATATTATCTCAAGGTGAAATTGTTTTCTTTATTGGTATATGATGTTACGATAAAGTTTTTTTTTCTTTTAACGTTACAATGTTGTGATGAAATGTCTTCTTTCTTGGTATATGATGTTGTGATCAAAATGTCTTCTTTCTTGGTATAAAAATGTCTTCTTTCTTGGTATATGATGTTGAGATCAAATTGTCTTCTTTCTTGGATTATGCTGTTTTGATCAAATTGTCTTCTTTCCTGGTGTACGATGTTGTGATCAAATTGTCTTCTTATTGGTATATCATCCATGATGAAATCGTTTTCTTTATCGGTAACAACCATGAGATCATATACCAATAAAGATCTCATGTTTAGATTGTCTACTTTATCAATTGGTATATCATCTCAAGATGAATTTGTCTTCTTTATTGGTACATGATCTCAAGATGAATTTGTCTACTTTATTGGTACATGACCTCATGTTTAAATTGTCTACTTTATTGGTATATCATCTCATGATTAAATCGTCCTCTTTATTGGTATATAATGTCAAGATAATATTGTCTACTTTATTGGTATATGATGCTATGGTAAAATTGTCTTCTTTATTGGTTTTTGATGTGATGATAAAATTTCCCTCTTTTTCTGGATAGATCTCATTTGTCTGACTATACAAGCGCTTTATGACGTTATTGGTGATTTGTTACTGAAGAATTGTTTGCATTTGTGAATTTAAAAAAATGATCTCTGAACTATTGCAACTGTTTTATCTGTCCACCATGCAAAAAGATATTTTTGAAATAGTTTGGGTACAAAAGTTACGGCCAAGAAAGATTAAAGTTTTTCAAAATCAAACTTTGACATGTAGGTCCAGAAGTCAAAAACCATAGTACCTGCACATTCGGAAATGTCTTGTGTCATATGTGAAAAAACACTAAATTCCTGTCTCTTCTGGTGCAAAAGTAACAGCAAAATTTCAAATCTTTGAAAAGTAGGTCAAACATCAAGGTCAATTATGAAGTGCAAAATAACACATAGTTCTTGTCATTGGTAATGCACTATCTTCATAAGCTTGGGCCAAGGTTAAAAATATTGAAAAATAGGTCAAACGTCAAGGTTATAAAAAAAACCCATACTTCATTCTGAAAGATCATCTCATAGATAATACACATTTGAAATATCTACTCTCATTCTAAAGTTATATTTAAAGTTTCATTTTTTTAAAGTATGTTAAAACTTCAATTAATGTCATGTAGTCAAAATAATAATGCAATTGGAAAGCTATACACGTGAAATATAAAGCCCTATCTTCCCTCGTTCAAAAGTTATGACCAAGCTTAAAGTTTTTGTGATTGAGGGCAATTAGTTATATAGCCTATATATTCGTAGTGAAAGCTACAAATTACAGCACCAAAAACGTTTTATGAAATTTTTTTATTGTAAATCAAAAATGAAAAAAAAAATTACTACATTAAAAATTTTGCTTTATCTGCTGAGAAAAAAATTCATTTTTTATAATGTTCACGTAGTTGAGAGATCTAGAGGTGAGAAAATACACACTGTATCTTGTAAATTTCTTATTTCCCCTGTCACAATTGAATTCATTATCATTTAATTTGTTACGAAATACAAAGACCTGTCATTCCGCTGAGATACAGGTTTATTTAACAAATCACCTTAAGTTTGGTTAATTCAAAGCTGAAATTAGAAATCCATGTCTACAATAAACAAATTATGTTCCTTGTAAGGTGACTAATGCGACGTTCGTAAATTATGACAGTCTACATTGTATTATCAAATTTAGTTCCCGCTATTTATAACCATTATTATACAAAGTTTGTCCCTTTTGGTGATTAACAAATGTTCCTGTTTGTTTATAATGTAAGTGTTTACAGTGAAATCATTTCAGATCTTCTGTATGCAATCCTATAGGAACAATAAAAAAAATTAATTTCTTGCTTTTAGTCGAAATTAAAAATACCAAGACTTGCAATTTTCATAAGAATTCTTTGGAACTTTGTGAAACAGTGATGAAAAGTCGTCGAACAAAATCGCAAGACCATTCTCCAGAGGCTTTAAATTAGACAGAAAGATCTTTGTTCTGAATGTAACAAATTCACATATCTGTTAAAGCGAAACCTTAAGGATCTGTGATAAGAATATACCATTTATTCCGCTTATTTGGTAAGACATTCAAAAATTACTATATTAAAATAATCACTGTGGTTCTTGATTTAAATTGTCATCAGATTTAGTCTCCGCAATTAGCATAATTATCGTCGTCAACTTTCTTGCCTTTGCTTCAGTCACTTGGCATGTGAAAACTCTAAACAGTATCTAAAAATTGTATTGGCACATAAATTAGAAAAAAAAAAATTAAGAATCCGAAATAAGTTAACTATGCTGTTACACATATATTTTCGCTCTCCACATAAGACAAGACCTGATGCCGCCGAACTATTGGCACCAGTATATATTGTTGACAATATTTGTGCTAATTGGCAAAGATAAATTCAGAGCGATAATATTTCTCTTAACGGGTGCAGATCCATCAATATGCATACCTTTAACATCAATTTTGCCGTTTCATAACATTTTCTGAAATGTACATGCACATATTCCAAAAACAACTATTTAAAAATGAACACATCTAGCATTCTGTACAGTACACCTAGAGAGAGTCAGAAATAAACATTCTATCCCTAAATCATTTTACCCTGATTTAATTTCCTTGTTTTGTTAGCCTTCTTAAAAGAAACCTCGTTCTATTCTATTATTTTCCACATCTACGTTCTATTCTATTATTTTCCACATCTACGTTCTATTCTATTATTTTCCACATCTATGTTCTATTCTATTATTTTCCACATCTATGTTCTGTTCTATTATTTTCCACATCTACGTTCTATTCTATTATTTTCCACATCTATGTTCGCCTTTTCACCTGTTCAAAATCTTATCATTGAAAAACAAAATTAGTTTTGGAAGTAAAAAGATATCATGGTGTATTTTTGACTTTAAATATTATACTGAGGTAAATTTGAATAGATATATCGTTAACATCTAATCATTTCCCTTCTGTGGTAGTGGCAGGTTAGACATTTTTATGGCGGTCTTCAAACTTCTTTGACATATCCTCCAACATAATTTCTTTGTTTTACATCACAATCTGGGGATTCCTCTGTTCGAATCATTTAATTTATACAAGTAACTGAATTCTATGATAATAATTATATGAAAATCTTACTAAAATGTGTAAACATTTACTTACATTAAAAAAAATCATTTATTATTATAATTACAGTAATATGATAACCAGAAATTGAAACGCCATAATTAATAAGATATATAGTAATTTAATTATAAATGATAGTCCTAATTATAAATCTGTGCTCACCAACACAGCAGTATGATACCCTGAGGTTGTGTCTTCATCGTCTCACAGTCACGAACAAACAGAATCTCAACACAGTCCATATTAGCTTAGTATTGTAAAAAAAATCTACGTAGCAGAATCATTACTCTTCAGTTTCATGTATGCATCTTTGGGAACTATTGCTTCAAACTCTGCGTAAATTCAAATACAATCCTGTAACGCAAACATTTCTTTTTTTAAGCCTATGTAATTCATTAAAAATTTAATTTAATTTTCATGGCAATTAAGACAATTTTCATGAACCATGAACAGAGTAGAAAAGTAAAATATTGTGAATCTCTCTCTCTCTCTTTCTCTCTATCATCTCATAGATAATACACATTTAAAATATCTACTCTCATTCTAGAGTTATTTCTAAATTTTCATTTTTTTAAAAATTATGTTAAAACTTCAATTAATGTCATGTAGTCAAAATGATAATACAACTGGAAAGCCTTGTCCAGGTAATGTACATGTGAAATATAAAGCCCTATCTTCCCTCGAACGACCAAGGTTAAAGTTTTTGTGATTGAGGGTAATTAGTTGTATAGCCTATATATTCGTAGTGAAAGCTATTAATTACTTACGTCACCAAAAACGTCTATCTATCTATCGATTGATCGGAGGAGGAGGAAAAAAATGTCCCCAGTGTTGTCCTTAGCTTCTGATAATATATTTTCTACAAAGAGAAATGATTTTTTTTAAGTCAATCAGTTATTAATCTCAGTATAGTATACTTCCTTAATATAATCCATTTTGACACATTTTTGTGTAGGTCATTTTTAAAACATAGTTTCCTGTACCGTTTTTGAATTATTGTTTTCTATACTGTTATGGTTAATTGAGAACAATGCATAATTAACAGAAAGTTGTTTCTCGAACACGCTTTCAATAGATAACACACGGGATGTGCTGCAAATGCTATATTCCTTACAGTCTCATCATCGGTATCCAACCTTAGTGGCAAGGAGAACACCCTGAGTATTGCAGCATTTGGTTTTCAACAATAAAAAATCAAACGTATGAAAATTAATCAAAACTTCATGAAGTATGATTTAAATTTTCCAAAATGGTGCCTATAGGATTAAGCAAATGTTTAAATTGCCGGGTTTTTTTTCTATAAAACCCATCCTTCGTGCATATGAAATAGGAGCAATGAAAATTTACGTCACAGTTTTGACGTTATATATCTAGAGACAAATTTAACAATCAGGAAAAAAAACACAACAAAAAACACATTTTGTTTGTATCTGGAAGAACATGTTTCAGGTAGCTGTGATTACTTTTTTTGTACAATTTTCCTGTAGCACGATATGTCAGTTTATGATTAATCTACCTGAGATGATGACACATTCATATTTGTAATAAAACATGTATGCAATTCATGTACAAATTAAGATGCTAGCATGCATTTAATTACCTCTCCTAATTATTTTTCTGCACGTATTACACAAAGAATGCTGGTCATTAATAAACAGAAAATTTTGTACACAAAGTTGCAAGTTGTAGTTCTTTCTCGAACATTTTGAATTTTGAAATAAATTCGCTGCCTATGAAGCGTGACAATTTCAATGAAACATTGTCAATTTAAGGGAAGTTGTTGTGTGGTTTTGACTGAGAGTCCTCACGCATCACTTGTTACATAAGCACTCAGGCGTCCGTCATTGAAAATGAAATGTAGTTCTTTTTTTTAACTGAAAATTAGCATAAGATGTATTCTTACGCGTTACGCGTTCCACAAGAAGTCCTAGAAGTGGGATTCGTTTTGAAATGATTTGAAACAATGTGATAGTTTTCTGAACTTTTATTTTCGACGGGAAAAAGTTTCATCTGTTTCTAAAATTCATCATTTCAATGGACCGTCCCATTTACATTTCTTTAATTAACAAACATTTATTAACAATGTGTGCTCGATTATTTCTGGTTTTGTGTTTAATACAGGGATTTAGCAGCGCAGTGCAAACATACTCAGAACTTCTTTATCCAGTTCCCAGACACAAGTTGCAGACTTTGGGGAATCCCGTACCCGACCTCACAGCTGCAAGTTTGAAATGCTCTAAGGTTGGTACGGATTATGATTGTTTAATTTTTCTTATAATCTGTTTTGCATATTTGTTTAGTGATAATTTTATGAGACTTCATTGAGTTCTACATATTGAAACCTGTCACCTATTTAAATTTTATGAATTGACTTTGTTTTATGCTTAAATATATTTCTTTCTATTAAAATGTCAGTTGTACGCAGCAGTATTTCTTTTCAGTTTGTTACATGTACAAATACAAATACTATTCTAGTTTTAAAAAGACACAAGAAAGCAATACCATTTTTCAAAATATAGAAAAGCTTAACAATTACCAATTTCAAGCAAGAAAATAGAAACAGGTTAATTATATCCTAATAGTACTTATTGTATGACTTAATCATGGATTTTTTAAAAAGGCTGATACGACTTCATCACGTCTTACAGTGCAGAAAAAAAATCAATTGAATTTTTTGTAACGTTTTAACGTCAAAATTGGTTTAAGATTTGTAATGAATTCTAGATAGTATAATTAATAGTAATCAAGAATTCTTTAAATTAGATGTATTCTTTTTATAAATGCCAAAGTTCAATGCAATCTTGGTTTTCGAAAACAAAATTACTTAGTGTACAATAAAACTGACTATCATGAACAACTTTAATTTGTTTAGCAATCTTTCTTGTCATATCAAAGAATGATTAAACCATATATAAATGAGAAAAAGCCACATTATCTGGTTGGATATTAATTTACGAGACCGTACATGGAAAAGACATTATTCAAATGAATTTCTAATCCTCAAACAAGCCTTGAGAAAGAACACTGTAAAACGTGCTTAATTCATTTAGAGAAGTCACCCAATGGCAGTGTATTTAGCCCGCGTTTCGTATATCTCACTAATTAATTCACGGACAAATTTTCTTACAAACAATTAGCTTAATTTATGCTGTCAGAAAGGAAAGCTGTAAATATATAGGCACCCCTGACAGTGGTTTGTGTCATAAAAAATATTTCGTGATATCAATTATGTAAGATCTGTCAGAAATATTATTTAAAAACATTTAATTCGATGAAGAGGACGGTCTTTGAGTTATCCTCCCCTTAATGGGGTCTTTGGTATTACTTTGCCTGATTTATAAGTAGATAAACTTAAGAAAAGATCGATAGATAAATTAAATAAGATTTCTACGAAAACTGTTAACCTTGTTTTATAAGTCGAGAATACACGTATTTATAAAAAGTGTTGATCATATATATTTATATACATCAATACCAGTTAAAAATTTACATAGTACTCCGTGAAGTTTGATTAAAACTCGACTTATTCAATGTAAAGGTCAAAATGTGAGGAAAATATCTAAATGTGCATCATAGAGTGAAGAATAAGAATATACAATTATGTTTTCTACAAGATAATATAAAGTTGAAATTAAATTTTATTCTCGGATACATTGTTTCCCAGAAACTGTAAATCTGCATAAGGAATATACAAAGATATTACCTAGGAACTCAATTTCTCAAATTATTTTTAGGCTAATATTAATCAAATTTAACGTCATATGACATAAAAACGAGAGTTTATGAATTTCCATGTTTGACATTTAACGCTGCAGGAAATTTAATAAGTGAATTTAAAACGGACGAAAATGTATTTTTTAATTTTCTTTCCTACAGTTTTTTAATATGACGATGTGCCTATGAATAAATTTAAATTCAAATTCGTTTTATTTCATTTTTTCCAATTAACTTTATTGGCTCCATAACGTAGTAATATGAGGAAATTAAAGTTGAAATTAATTTGGAATGCTTATATAATGAAATCACAAACCTCAAAGTATTGGCATTTGATGTTGTTTATTTTCCTCAGTATAACAAAAAAAAAAAAAAACCATAATTATTATGATGGGCGTATTTTGTGTTTTATACTCCTGAACATTAAATTTAATGACAATTCAAGCTGAACAAAACCTCTTTATCCTTGAAAAAATTTTCTCTGCTAAGAACTTTTGAAATGAGATACATTGCTTCCAACCAACAATCTGCCATTTTGTAATGATCATTGAATTGATTTGATGTCTATCTACTATTTACAGTATACTGTCGTTATCAATTGCGTATGTCACATGCATTTAAAAAAATGTATATCTTCATTTACTTTGAATCAATTTTATTTATAAAGGTGTGTAAATTCGCTTTTTTCCCCGCCCATTTTCCCTTTTAGCACACAATCGCTTGAGATTGAATTTGGCATATGTTAAGTATGTGAATGTTTCTTGATTTCGCGAAGTAAAGCGTACGCAAAAATGGCAAAATTTATTATTTTACTGCATTGTGCAGTAATTTTGTTCGTCCTTGCTATAACGGCAAATCTTCATTGATAAAGAAATCAAATTCTGATGAGTTTGTTTACCCCCCCCCCCACCCCCCTTCCCCATTTCGTTGTGGCTCCTTATAAGGTCTAATGTTCTCATCTATCAAGGAGAGTACTGTTTTGTTCTGTGTGTGAACAATTCAACACTCATTGATTTGTGAACTGATTGATAGAAAATATCAAAATAGCTGAAACTGAGAAATGTGGAAAATGAATGAAACATGTCAAAGCATGTACAATGAACAATCTAAAAAAAATAAAAATTTATTTCAGTTCCATTAAACACATCAGAACAGGTAATTTAAATTCTTTTCGAATGACTCTCTATCTCTTGCTTTGTAGAAGTAAGATATTTGTTTTCTGTGATTTTTGAGATAAATATAGGTCGATTGCACTGAACTCACCTTGCCCATTTACATATGAATTCCTAATAAATTTATTTGTGTGATTTTTATATAAGTTCTCTTTTTAATACCGCATCAAGGTAGCAACGCTTCTATGTATAGGTCTTTTTTCGGCTTATAAGATTTTTCTGAGGTTTGTGATGAATACTCTTTAGCACCTATGATGTTTCATTGATAAGAATGCATAAGTTAAAACATTTATCTTGTCATCTTCAATTCAATTCACGGTCAAATTAATTAAATATCACGGCATGCATAATTAAAATTTGGCCATAAAACCATCTACATGTATCACTTGCACTCCTCAGTATTTCCTGTGCTTTTTTTATTCACCTCGTCTCTACGTGAGACACGTTTTGCGTGTAAATCGTAAGATAAACAGACATTTGTCTATTTTGAGGTCTATTTTGAGGTCTATTGGTAGATAAAAGGCCATTTGGAGCTATGTTCTTATATGTGGTTGGAATGTCAATATTGTTTAATTAAATGTCGATTCCTTTTTTAACTGATACCACCAAGGATCTGAATATCTTAGTCAGAATTTAGTATTGTAAAGTAGTCTAAGAGAAGATGTTTTATTACGTATTGTTTATAAAAGAAAGTAACTTTTTTGTTGACATGGCGATGAAGTGCCAGTTATTAACAATGAGTTCTTCCCCTAGGATCCTGAAATAAACTGAAGTCAATCATTTGTAAAATGTTTATTTGTAGTGAACTGACACTATAAAATTGAAGATAACAGCATGTTGGTGATGCAAAGACGAATAAAAGTATGAAATGGGTTTTTTTTTTTTGGCATCTTAGTTCTTTCAGCGCAATGTATTAATTTTGACTTATGCTTTTAAATATCATTGGCCATTATTCCAAATATCAACAGTTGTTGTTTTATTTTTCGTGAAGACCTGTTACAGATAATTAAATTAACATGGGCATGTGTTATTTTTTGGTAAAATTAACCTCAAATCGGAATATGAATGTATTTGATTGTACACCGACTGTTTCAAGTCACAAATGCTTGAAAGGGTTTGATTTAGTTTGATAAAATATATCATGCTGTAAATTTTGAACACACCCCTACCCAGTAAATTCTAAATTTACAATTTGATAAATTCAGTTCAATTCGACAGATTTCTGACTTAAAATAGAAAATGAATAACCCTCATTGGTATTTGCACGACAATTAACTGGCAATTAATTAGTTAAGATATTTATAATTAATTATTAAGATATTTATTAAATTCTTGACATAAGTCCAATATGTTTAAAATAATGTCTATTATGTTTCCTTTCATTACCTTGTTCTTTTGAATCTTTGTGACTGCTTGTTAAATATTTTTAACTGAAAATAATAATATTAATAATAATAATAATAAATTAAAACGATTTCGAGGAACGTTTAATATGTCATTGATCCATTGTTTCCTCCAGAAATAAATTGTCAATATCATTTACACAAACCAAAAATGTAACTACATGTATCTGTAAATGTATATCTTCTCTCGTCACAGCAAACTTTTCAATGAAGATGTGTTTTTTTTTCCAATCATATTCAATACTGAAAATTCTTGATAAACTCTGCCCTCAGGATGATAAATGAGGTATTTAATGTCACTTCTAGGTCATGTTTCTGAATACTATGAGTTAATTTACTAAAGTATTAGGTTATTTCTATTTTTTTATGGTATAACATCAGTCATTTCATGTATTTTCAATGTAAAAGAATCAGAATGCATTGATTTCAAGGTCAACATAAAAATCATTCTTTTTAAGTACATTACTGCCAGTTCAGTTTAGGTTTGGAATATCAAAGACACGGATCTTATTTTATTTATACATGCAATTCTTCAGAAAATTTCTTAATTTCGTTTAAGAATTAGATATGAGATAACTTTAAATTGGAGAAAAATAAAATTTCTTAACTCATGTATGTAAAGAAATACAATTAAGTATTCATGACTGATTGGTAATCATTCAGAGAAAACCAATGACATTGTGTTTTTATAACAACTGGGAAGCATATGGACGTAAACCAATTTCTCTAAATTCATTTGTTTGTCAGTATGTATCTTAATATGTATATAAACTGTTCTCTTCTAAAGCCAGAGGATTATGACTAGAGTCCCTGTCTTTATGGTTATCTGTGGATATTTCCATGGTGATTTATGTTGATAATTTCTTTCAATGAAATGTGTAAGCTAACCTTAAGAAAAAATATTTAATGTTTTGATTTGGCATTATTCTGTTGTAGAGGGATTGGCGATCCTACATTTCGCCCTAGCTTCCACCCCCCCCCCCCATTTGGTATTATAATCAGACATAAATAAACTGAGACAACCCTTAACTATATCTACAATAAAACGAGTTTTCTCATATTTATAGACTATTCAGGAGAATTAACTTTTTTTTCGTACCTTACACCAGTATTCACCTTTATTCAGAATATAAAGTACATGTACAGATTAAAAAACGATAGGGCAAGTAAAGTCAGAAAGATTAAAATTGTAAAATAAAGAGTGAAGCTATATTCCCTGATTAAATAAAAGAAATATACTTTGTCTACAGACTGTTTACTCTTTTGTAGGATGTAAAGTGTGGATACTGTGGTCCACTAGGGCTAATAAGAACAGACAACCCACCTTTTACTCCATATTTGGAGGGAAGTGAAATTAAGTTATCAACCTTAATAAATGACGTTACATATGGCACGGTTCAAGTATCTCTCTGTGTTCGTAATGATTCATCAAAAGATGAAAACGAGGCCTGTGTCCATGATGTACAACTTTACTTTCCGGAAGTGGAATCATTTACGTTTCCAATATCATCCTCTGGTGAAAAATCGATTAGCATTCTCCTTCCACGTGGATTGTCATGTCAACATTGTATTCTGAGATGGAGCCTAACGGAAAGTAAGTATAAATTAAAAAAGAAAGAAATCTATTTTTGAGTAGAAAAAATTACAGGAAGAGAATGTTAATGAATCTAACAGCTTTTGTACATTTTTCTTCATATCACTTACCGAACTGTTTAAATTTTAACTTGATAATTAAAGAATAAACATTATAACAAATAGTGTTTATCTGTTCATAAAGGGTAAACTTGAGAAGGGATTTAAACACATCTTTTGTCTTTTATAAAATTCAAAAGGAGACCCAACGTGCTCAGGATGTGAACTTACAACAATAAACTGCGCAGATGTAGTTATAGATCCCACCGCACATAGGAGAACCAAACGCCAAGCTGCAAAAAAACCAAAAAAGAAATCCAAAAAGAAAAAAGGTCTAGTGCCTCTTCTCCCGCCACCCACCCCAAGGACTCCTACAACGAGTCAAGGAACTTCCCCAGCCCCTACCCGATACACCACAAGAGGAAATACCTTTTTGGAAATGATTAAAATGATGCAACTAAAAAACAAACAACAAGCGACTAGCGTAAGAGACAAAAATCTCAATGTAATGAAAAATACTCGACCACCACCAAATCATTTTGCATCGAATCCTCTTTATGTATCCCCTGTGCCTAACAAAACAGTCAGAAAAGTTCAGGGCCACACAATTCCAAAATCCAAAACTGCAAGGAATTCTCAAAGGATTCCTCCCACAGCCAGTCCTGTAGTTGCGTACAAAAAGGTGAGAAATGTTCCGAAAGAAACCAACACTCTATTTAAAAAAGAATGGCAACATCAGTCCGGTTATTCTTCTGGTATGAATGCGCTAGAAAAGCCTGCAGAAAGTTATGAAAGTGGAGTTATTAGGAAAACTGCTCCTTCAAATGCTTTTCTTGATGCAATTCGGCGTTTTAAGAAGAAAAAAATGGGTTTAGATGAATTGATACAGGTCAATAAACCACAACTAGGAGAATTCCACGGTAACGTGGAAGTTACCCGGATTAAGAAAATAGAAAAACCTCAAGACCAAATGTCCTCTGTCAATACCCTTTTTGAAAAAGAGAGTAAGTTCAAGGAACCACAACTCTCGAAATATGATATTTTCGAGAAAATTCCTAAAACACAAACAACCTCTACAACTAGGACTACTATACAGACCACGAAAGCGCCTATCACAGTTCGCAAAATTTCTTCAACAATACGACCTAAGAAAGCTGGCGTCCGAAATTTGGCGAAGAATACGTTTTTGGAAGCTATAATGAAGATGAAAGGAGTGCCTCCCAAAATGCCTTCATCACAAGTAAAATCTAAGGTTATCCCTTCTAAAACACAGAAATCAATGACTACCCAGCGTGTCACTAAAAAATTAACAACGACAAAAGCTCCTACAACAGCAGTCACGAAGGTCACCACAATACCCGTAAACAGTCTTCCAAGGCAGACAAAACCACAGGCTAAGAACGATTCTTTTATGGAAGCTATTAAACGTCTTCAGAGTCAACGAGAAAACATTCTCAATCAAAGACAGCCACAAGTTAATGCTCTGTCAAGTACACAAACTACAGTAAAAGAGTCAACAGCAACTGCAACTCGCACTTTAGCTCCCTCAACATCTACAACAAAAGCAACGACCAAGGTATCGACAAAGAAAAGCAATGGACTTTTACCAGCGTGGGGACCATGGGAAAGAACATCAAAGACTACCAAATCTACCACCACCTCTACCTCTAGGTCAACAACACTAACATCTACTAAAACCTCCAAAACAACCTCAATGCCAAGTACATTCTATACTTCCCCAAATAGTAGTAGGCGTAGAACAACAATGGAAGAAACAGATTCTATTTATCAATTCACACAAATCCAAACCACTGCAATACCTCTAATAGAAGACAATCCGTTCATACATTATTTCGTTATCCTTCCTCCAATGGATAAAGATAAAAAGAGCACAATAAACGAAACACCTTCCACAGTCGACACGACCCCAATAGTAAATAGTACAACAGGAGAAGGGCTAACATCGAGTACACAACAAACTACATCAACACTATCAGGGGGCCTCTTGGAACTTGCTTCCATTGATAAAACCAAGACTACTTCAGTTGCACCATCAACGTATTTGATATCGAAGGCTATAAATATAGATTCAACCTTTGAAACTAGTTCACGAAGTTCAAAAGACACTGAAATGTATTCATCGAATGCTATAAATATAGACTCAACCTTTGAAACTAGTTCACGAAGTTCAAAAGACACTGAAATGTATTCATCGAAGGCTATAAATATAGACTCAACCATTGAAACTAGTTCACGAAGTTCAAAAGACACTGAAATGTATTCTTCTCCATCCACATCCTTAAATCCTATGGTAACTTCAACTCAAATGAAGACTACCTTGACCTCTGGATTGCTTCCACAGAGTTCTCTCAAAGTAAAGAAACTGACATCGTCAGCGGGAATTTTACCTTTGAGAAAAAACAAAGAACAATTAAAAACTACAATCAAAAGTCCCATCACCTATACACGAGGAAACGAAACTCTGAAACAATCTGAGGCTAAAAATACACCAGTATCAGTAACAAAAACTTCAAAATTAATAAGTGCAACACAAAACAAAAAAACAACAATACCAATGGGTATTGATGTATCTATTTCTTCTCAATTACCCCCAAAAACTACACTTGATGAAAAGTCAGCCTTAGCATTTAAAGAATTGTTTAAACCAGAAGAGTTCAAAAAGATTCGAAAAGAGAATTCTCTTCTTCCAAAGTCTAAATCTGCTGCTACAACAGTGGATAGAAGCGGTACCTCTGAACCAACAGGAAAGAGAGGCATCATATCAAAAGTACAGGCTTTTGGATCATCTTTTGATACCCAAAGTACACTTGATACTACTACACCAAACATCAACCTAGAAACCTTCATTTCAGAATCAAACAAAATAACTTCTTCAACGATGCAGGCTACAAAAAGCGAGATGCTGCAAGAAGAAATGCACAAACGTGTAATGGATGGTAAGAATTACGATTTGCTAGAAAAGGAATTACATGACAAACTGTTGGAGCCTAATCAAAGTTCAACTTCAGACTCACAGAAACCTGTTTACTTAGATCTCATCCACGAAGACATGTATAAACATTCAAATGCAAAATCAAAACCCTCAACACTGTCCACAGCAATATCTACAACACCTAAAGGGAAGCAGATAAACAGATTACTTCCCTCAGCGCAACCAAAGACCAACAACCAGAAAAAGAAAAAGTTAGGCTTCCTACCCCTTATGCCTGTAATGTCAAGCAAGCGTCCAATGCAGTTAAGCACAACAGAATCCACTATTTCAAATTTACCTTCAATATCAATCTCTACTACCACAACACAATCTCCAACTACTACAAGTCAACAAACAAAATCTACAACCACAACCATTGACAAATCTTCATTTTTATTTAAAATGCAAGAATTAAAACTTCAATTATTGCAAAAGGAAATTGAAAATCTTAAAATGAAGCTGCTAGAAATCAATCAAAGCCCCTGGTCGTCTAGAGTTCAAATAAAGCAGACCAGAACATCCTCCTCAAGATCTTCAACAACAACAACTGAAACCCCAACTACATCAACAACCACAACTACTGAACCTCCAACAACTACAACTACCACGGAAGCTCCAACTACCACAGAAGCGCCAACAACCACAAGTACCACGGAAGCTCCAACTACAACTGAAGCTACAACAACTACACAGTCGTCAACAACAACAAAAGCACCACCACCAACAACAGAAATAACAACAACTGAATCAACAACCACAGAACCACCAACAACAACCACCGGACCATCAACAACGACTATACCTACAACAACCACTGAATCTATAGCCATATTGATGAGGAATTTTTTGAAAATTTTCCGTCCCATTCTGTACAGACAACTTCATATGAGTGCAGAGCAGAAACAGAACACACCTGCTGTCATACCAATGACCATGATTAGGAGGACGACCAGATCGCCTACATCAAGTTCCATAACAACAACGCCAAAGACACTACCGACAACAAGCACTACAATCACTACTACACAAGCTACATCAACGACAACCGAAGCTCCTACAACTACAGTCGCAACAACAACGACCACACGAGTTCCAACAACGTTTAGGACTAAGATGACGACACCCAAACAAACAACAGTCTCCAAAACTACTCTCTCAGAAAAGATGCTACTGCAGCAGTTATTAATGGAGTTCCATCCAGACGTTTACAACAAACTTTACAACACGAAAGCAAAGGATGCTACAGAGACGACAACGACTTACGAGCCTACTACAGACCCTATCACCGCCGCTACAGGACCTGTCGTGGAACTGACGGAACTAACTGACCCACCTACGTCAAGTACAAGAACAACTACCCTAACTCCAACAACAACTACAACATCAATTAAAACAACCATCAGGACTAGACCTTCGACAACAACAACCTCATTGAGAACAACACAAACAACAAGAAAACCACTAGTAACACTGGCAGATAAAAAGATAACTCTACCCGGATCAACCACACCCATAAGCTATTTTGAATTCCTTGAGAAGGCAAAGAATGCTAATATACCTATTCCACCTCAGATTCAACAAGAATTGAAAAATCTTTTTGAAAAAAGCAAAGCAAAATCTACAACATCTACAGCTACCCGTTTCACAACAAGAATACCTAGAAAAAGTCAGGTAAACATTGTGCCAGTAGATCCAATACTGATTAGAGATTTTGACAATCCTTTGCCAGTGAGACGCTGGAGTCCATCCATGCAAGGTAATCCTACTTGTGTAATAATAATATTAATACAAGTTTTTCCTGTTTTCTTCGATGAACATTCCAAGTTAGAGATAAAGTCCATTTTCTGTACATTTTTTCTTTCAATATTAAAAGCAAATTCTTTCCATTTTTTGTTTGATGTCTATTTTATTATCCTACGCAACTATTACTGATCTTTAGCTTTCAAATTTAATTTTCAGAGCGTACAATACCACCTCGAATCACTACCACTACTCGTAAAATAACTACTGCCACGTCTGCATCACCAACGAGTAAAAAGCCACAGGTAGCAGAAATCCTAAAGAAATATAAGGAGATGTATGAGCATGGGGTGGACAAGCAAAAAATTGTCCAAGCAATCTTTAAAAACGTGGATATTGACACGCTCGTTGATAATAAGGCTCTATTTAACCAGCTTCTATCTACAGAATCTCCACAGGGGCAGGCAAACTACAGTCCCTCCACGAAAATAGGATACCCATATGATACTACGCACAATTATGGACCCAGCCCTTTAAAGAATATCCCTCATAACCAGGGACAGAATGTCTTAGAGAACCCAAATATGAACGTAGTACTAGCGTATTCTGAGCGACAATCGAACCGAGATAGAGCTCCCGGTCTAAGCGCTTTTGAAAACCAGATGATGGGAATACCAGTGGATATTCCAACAACACGACAACCCTTCCGGTTTGCTAACAATTTAAGAAAAGAATCACAGGATCCCGTGGGATGGGGTGCACCTGTAAACGACGTACAAATCCGTGAATATCGATATACTAATGGTGATACATCAATTAATAACATACAAAAGAACCAGCAAGGATTTGCCCAGGGACAGTACGAGTTTGCTCCGGGATCTTTTGATGCAGTAGCCGCGGAAAATCCAAATGCAGGCTTTGTATCGAACAATAATGAGGGATTCGGTAAAAACACCAGGCCCCCCGTCTTGCAGCTGGAAAATACTGTGGCGTACAGAGAGAGGGGACTAAATAGCCACAAGCATGGTCCTCTGGTGGTGGGTCCCAGTGGTTCATTAATGGATTTAGGAATGGTTAATAGGCTTCAGAGCGTGGACAAACAGGGGAGTGGAGCTGTAATTATGTCTAAATCTCTGGGAGCAAACTTAGTTCTACATGCCAAGGACAGTATTGGTGGCGGATCTGTCAGTGCTGTTAGTAGTGGAGGCTCTTTATCACAGAGTCCGCGTAATATAGGCCCACAAGACTTCACCATCAAAAAGCAGGTTGGATCGCTGTCAAACTCTGGAATCGCACGAAGCAGCCAATTATCAGCGCCAGAAGAATCACAGATTGCTGATCCACGTACATTCAGATTGAGGCGCAGTACACGGGGAATAAAACATCGCGAGTACAAACCTAGGAGACGGCAATACATGTTAGAAAAACAATACATTGTGGATTCCAGTGACAAACTGGTATGTCTCATAGGAGAAACACTGGAATGCAGAGGCACTGGAGAATTTACAGACATTAAGGGCATAAACTGGTTTTGTTTAAGCATGTGTGAAAGGGACAGGTGCCCCAAAGATAAGTGTCAGTGTGGTTGTAGGGATCCAAAAACTGACATGTGGCGACCCCTACCCAACTAAGTAAGCAATCAATTTTCTTCCTACCGGGTCATTGTAGTACACCTTTTCTGTTTTACTCATACTTGTACTATGTTCTGTATCTGTGTTATGGAAATAAATAAACTGTTTTGTTTTTGAATTTTAGTTTATTAGATTTTCTATAAAAAAAAAAAAAAAAAAAAAAAAAAAAAAAGTACTGTGATAGGAAACTGTACGACGTGCTCCTTTTCACATTTATGTACGTTATAGATTGAATAGAAAAACTTTTGTTTTGGCTGATTAAGGTTAGCATGGCTAAAGGCGGAATAAATTAATGGCAAAAGACCAGATAATCTGCTCAAATAAAGGCATCTTCTTTGATAGAGATTATTGATTACTGATAAGGAATTCTTGAAAAACAAGAAACTCTCAAAATTAAATCGATCATTCCTGGGAATTTTTAAACACATGCTCAAAAGCACGATAAATGCAATACATATATTTTCCCCTGTCGTTTTATTTCGAAACTTCCTTTCTAAGCCCCGAATCTACGATGCATTATTCAAGCATGACACGATGAATTCAAATAAAATTTTAATGACGTGACCTAGTGCAGGCAAACAAATTTCAAGATGACGGAAACGTATGATAAATGAGACGAATTATGAATAATTTCTCTCTTACTCCTCTCTCTCTCTCCATTTATTTTATGAGAACTAAGCAAATAAAAAAAAGAAGTAGAAAATTAAGGTAGATAATTTCTAATCGGTTTAATGTAAAATGTGTTGAAACAAATCGTGAGCAGAGTAAAACTGGACCTCCAAAACATCACCGGTGAGATTAAGTGCCAGGGAGGAGTAAGCATCCCCTGGCGCCCGGTTACACCCATCGTGTGCTCCTTGTCATGATCGGGTAGACGGGAAAATCCGTAGACAATTTAATGTGAAAATAATGGCCTAATAATTTAAATAAAACCATCATTCTTTGACTTAACGATAGATCGTATTTGCTTACAAGGTTTTTGAATCGACCATTAAATTTGCGATATGTTGACGTTAAACGAGACTGCTGATATGAATAAATAATCAACGTATTTGTCAATAGCTTGCCTCGTGTAAGAAATTGTTCGTAAATAGAACAAGCCCTTGCGTATCGAATCAACTGAGAGACATCATCTCCATATGCAGGTGATAATGGTCCTTATAGTTATCTTTATGTGATGTAATATGTATATTATCATGTTTAAAATTATCAAAGTTTTAGTACTCAAGAATTTGGATTTTTCTTTGACAAACCAATTCAATTGAGCCAAATTATATTAGACTTTGTAAGGACCTTAATCGAATGGCATTTATTTACTTTTTACCCGTAATAATTGTAAAATATTGATTAAAAACAGCATACATATGCTCTTTCGGCTCTAAGTATAGTTCAATTATGTGTAAGCGATCCTGAATAAAACATGCAATTTTTGATATGATATAAGTATTTTATATACCAGTATGTCTTAAAGCAATATGAGCTGCAACTTTGATGCCGGAAATTTTTGTTGCAAACTTGTAATTAACTATTCCACTGACAAGAAAAAAGAACATTTATAAACTTCTGTTGTTCATATTTGCGATGGAAGAACTATTTTAAAGCTTTGGTTGAAGCAGAATTACATTATTGTCGTCCTGTACAATATTGATTCCTTATGTAATTCTACATATTCGATTGAACAGAAGCCTTACTTCTGAAACAAATTAATACTTTATTTGAGTCAAGTTCATCAAAAAGGTTCAAATTAGATAAAAACTTATCAAAATAGCACATTTTAACGGCAAAATTGAATTTTCAAAAATGCAGCTCATATTGCTTTAAATACCTTCCAATTTTTTTTCCTTTTGGGAGGATAGTTTTTACTTTAAAAAAAGTTTCTTTCTTAAAGCTGAAGATGTAAACTATTTAATGATGTCGATATATATTATCATGTGGTGATAAAAAAATACCACGAGAATTGCCTTTAAGTGACCTCATAGTTGACATTATCAAAGGGGAGTAACCATTATTTTAAGATTTTGCAAATTTTTAAAGTTGTCTTTCTTTCATTAGGCTTTAAGGTAAAAAGTCTGTCTTGAGTGAATTTTGTCGATAATTGATAATTTTATAGAAAATTTCAAGAAATTTCATTTCGAAGTTTTTATTATTTTTTTAATTTTCTTACTAGTATATATGTTCATTTCATCATGCACCGGACACAAATTAGCCACGTATTAAACACTTTCCGATGCATGGGTAATATCTTCCATTTTTCGTATAGAGATACATGTGCATGCAAAATGCCCAACTGAAAGCTTTTTTTGCAGAAATAAAAAATATAAACACAACATATTCAGTGCAAAACAAAATTATCAATATATGACTACTACAAGTGGGATCTCTTTAATTTTTAAACTAGAAGATGATAACACTCGAGACCATGCAATTAAGGCGCAAGTTGTCAAATTACCAGGTATATTTCAAGGCCTATCAAAGGCGATGTGAAGCAACTTAAATGTCTTCACATCTATGAATCGATATAGTTAATCAATTAAAACAGAGTTGTCAAGTATTTTCATATCACCAATGTAAAAGCATTTCGGGTATTTTAAGGGCTACTGGAATATAGTTAGGATATCCGGTTCAATATGCCGTTTATCCTATACATGGTGAATATCGTCTGATCCATGGTAAATTCTGGTTCATTTGAAAAAAAAAATAATTTAATGATATTTTCTCAATAAATAGCATAAAATTGTGTCACAAATTAATATTCTAATGACATAATGCATGTTAAACTTTATTTTGTTAATATTCAGTTGGTAGCGATATAGCTAGAACCTCTTCAAGTACGAGAGTGTTCAATGCATAATGAACTCACCCAAACAGATGATTTTCAAAACCTGAGTATTATAAAAACCTTAATCCGAAGGACCGGTTACTTTGTTAATGCCCAGCGTTCATCGAAGTAGGTAAAAATTCAGTATCTCATTTTCTTTTTGATTGACCAGAGTCGATCATGATATTCCGGACATGAGCTGGACCAAATCTACTAAATGGACACCTTTGATGTTTATATGATTTGAAATGTATGTGTCAACTAACCTATTGAAACTGAGCTAAATACCTATTGAAAACATACACCAGATACGTTTAGTTTTAGAAATACGATAACATTCAACTCCTTTAAGTTAGACCAACGTAGATCCTACCATTCATTCTTTCCTCCTTAGTCTGAATTTTTTTCTAGACTACGGTAACCCGTAGCAAGAGTACCATACAAAACTAATTCTTTTTGACCTTCACATATAAATTTATTTATGCAAGATAACATTTGGTGTTAAGTTTTTCATGACTGATGACCACAGACATTTTTACGAGTCATATTACAATTCCTGTTTTTAATCAGTTTGTTCAATTAAAAGTGTTTCTCATCATTTACTCCGATTAATGAAGCCACAGGATATAGGATACTATCCTAAGCAATGCATATCCACGTGACTTCCCAAACCTTTGAACTGTTTAGAATTGCGTTGTTCAAATCATGACATTCAAAGTTCAATTATTTTATCAAATATTTTAATGTATTATAATTACTGACTGTGTTGAAGGCGAATTCTTGTGATTTAATCCAAAACTTTTATTGAATGATACTGAGACAAAAACATTGCTTGCATTTATTCAGGCTTTCTTACAGGTTTTTTTTTTTTTTTAAAAATCTTACTGATTGGCACATGTACACACAAAATTTTTAATTTGTGTTCGACTGTGCCATTGATGTTCTAGTTCTTTATGAATGTTACAAATGACCTTTTCTGAAATTAAACGAAGTACATAGAGACTATCCTTATTTATTTTAAGTGTAATTTCACTGAATATCTGTATATTTACGAGATTTGATCCAAAAGAAATGTTACCACTGCTATAACATCTTTTAAATTGGAATTCATCCGCAAAATTTCAGACTCTATCCATTACTTTGGCCCAAAAAATATATTAAGATCTATGAAATACTTTCCAAAATATTAAAACTAAATATAAGGTGAGGTTTGTTCATACCTTCCTATTATCAAAAGTCTGTTGTATTTTTTTTTATTTAAATTTCATTATTAGTTGTTTGTAAGACACAAAAATTCTAATCTCCTTCACAGTGTCAGTTTTTATATTAAAATCAAATAAAATCAAATAGTTTCAAGTACCACTTTTCCCATACAGCATGCATTAAAATTGTCTTGTTTTGCATCTTCAAAAAAAAAAAAAATTAGAAAAAAATATTAAATCATAAAGTACATATAAGGTGCAATAACCTCATTTATATTGCATTACCTTGTTATTTGCATAATTATCGAAATTAAAACATTGTCGTACAAGGTCAAAAATGGTGTCACAAGAACCTTAAAGTGGTGTAAAGACTCATTGTTGTAAGATAATCGAAAGAGAGAAAGACATGGTATGCCTATGGTCTTCATTCTCAACCTTTCAGAAGGAATAGGAGCGGTAGGGATGCACACGATAAAATATTTCATATTAGCAAATCACAATCATAAATTTGTAAGCACATTTTCACTAAATTTCTACCACCCTTGAAATTTTTCCAAGAAAAATTATGATACTTAATACTTGTAATGCTATGTTTCACGTTTGTATCATTCCACTCATTTGTACGTAATACAATTTACCTTTCTTCAAGTATTTCTTCTTCTAAATTATTTTTTGATCAGTAAACTTGTTATTAATTCTTGTAGGTAATATGTATCTATTTGTTTCTCATCATTAGTAATGGATGGCTTTCCTCGTCTATTAATCTTAATTCTTTGAGGTGAAATCATCAAACGAGTACAACAATGTTTTGGTAATGTAACAAATTACTCACAGGTATTTTAGAATTAATTTGCTACTTATAAATCAACAGGTGGGTGGATCAATTTGTGGGCTGTGTTTTTTAGATAACCGACCTTTTTTTGGAGGACAGACAGGTTTTGTGGGTAATTGATAAGTTCATTCTAATATATATTTGTATGTTACAATTGATGCAAACTTGCAATAAAGCATTAAAAGTATTAGGCATATCGCATGTCTACATGATTATGTCAGATACTGGCATAAGTAAAGTAAATTTGCCCAATTTAAAATAAGATTCTCTAAAAAGATTGCTAACTTGCAAAATAACATAATTTTCTTGTATGCAGACATAATTATTTTGCATGCTGACGTACTTTTCTTGCATGTTGACTTAATTTATCTTGCATTTAGAGACAGAAATATGCCACCATAGGATTTTAATTTTTTTTTTCAAAAGGAGAAAAAAGATTTTACTTATTCCATTAGTAATCATGAGTTTTTTCACGAAGACAAAACGATTAAAAGGGATAGAATCCTGTCATCTTTAGAGTTTGGATTCAATCTTTGATTTATATTTAACAATATTGAAATATATGGTCTTCTCTTAGATTTATTTTCATTTGATTCAAGATTTCTATAAGAGTTAAGTCCCTTCGGCTTAAGTCCAAATGTGCCTTCTTGTCATTAATTTTAAACTGGCCCATTGTGAGAAAAATGTAAACTTTTACTCATTTTTAGTATGACATTTAAAATAAGGAAATAAATTAAAATATTTTTTCAGTATAAAAATAGTACACTATTGCTATAAATGTTTAATATGACCATTACTCTTAAACAGTATTACATATCAGGTACATTTCCTAAAAAACATAATGAAGGAAAGGAAAAGATTATTTTACCTCAGGAAAAAATTACAGAATGTTGTATACATGCCTTGCATTGACAACAATTCTTAAAACTTATTTAAAATAAACGATATCTTAAAAATGCTTTTCAAGAGCCTCTGAACCGAGGAAGACACTAAACTTATGTGAAAATTTCCTGACATAGTTAATATTCACATATGTTCAAATCATAACCCTCAACTTCAAGTTCGATGCCACAACAAGGAATGAAAGTTTTTATTCAAAATATTGTACACGAGAAAAAGAAATCTCTTACTGTGGCCTTCCACTCGACAATTAGATATATCGACGACGTATTATCAATTAAGAATAGTTATTTCCATTCATATGTCGACACGATTTATCCCAGTGAGATTGAAATAAAAAAGATACCACAAAGTCTGACACATCTGTTTCATATTTAGATATTTTACTAGAAGAAGACGTTAATGGTAACCTAACAACAAAGCCTATGATAAACGCGATGACTTTAACTTTTCAATTGTCAACTTCCCTTATTTATGCAGCAATATACCCTATCAACTGCATATGGGGCGTATATCTCCCAGTTGATTCGATACGCAAGAGCGCTCTACGTATGAACAATTTCTAAAACGACGTAAGTTATTGACAAACAAGTTGAAAAAAACAAGAATATCAACAGTTTCGTTTTAAGTCATCTTTTCGTACGTTCTGTGGTCGATACAATCAGCAAATGCAATATATCATTAAGTCATATGCTGACTGACGTTTTTCATACCCATTGTTAGGCTTTTATTTACACACTGAATTGTCGATGGATTTTTCCGTTATTTACCGATCATGACAAGGAGCACACGGCGGGTGTGACATTTCTGCAGGGGATGCTCACTCCTCCATGGCACCTGATCCCACCTCTGATGTTTTTGGAGGTCCGTGTTTGCTCTGCTCCCGATTCTTATTGTTTTGATGGACTTTGAGCTTGAATATTGTTCGTTATCTCCATATTTCATTACATGGCAATATAAAGAAAAATATAAGGGGAAATATGATGATTACAGACTCAAGGTAATCTTATTTCTTCTTGCAGATTTTGCATACTGATTGATATGGTGTTGGAATGGAAAAATCTGTTCTGCCTTCAAAGGCACGCATATATCGATTCAGACAAAAAAGCACTCTATGATATTGTCAAATAATGAGGTCATATTTCTTTAAATTTTTAAACACATAAGTCACAAACTACAGATAAAGCACCAATTTAAAGCGTATGCTTTGGACAGTGAGAAGGAAGCAATAATTCTATTTTCTCATTCGACGATCGGTAAATCTCACCTGCTTACGTCAAGCGTTTGTCGTAGTTGAAGTATGTGTACAGTCACTACTTTATTTTAGTTGATAAGAGTTGAAATCGAAGATATGATATACCGCATACGAGCAGAATAATCTACCTAGTGTACCCCTTTTACAGTCAAGTGATTTGAATTGTGATTCTAAAAGTGAAAGTGAAGTGAAAACATACATACGATACCTAGTTCCACAAAAAGAAAGCATTCAGATCTCTTCATTCAGACCGTTTATTCTTTCCTCTATCGTCTGATATGGAGTCGCCTGCTACATTTCTGGATCACAATGACCCTTAATAATTTCACTTTCAACTTCACACATGATTGCAAATAATTCGTCCAAGATAACATATGGCTTTAGTATCTCCATGCCTGATGAATACCACAGAAATTCTGCATATCCATCCTGTGTTGAAACTTCAGTTTGATCAAATAAAAGTGTTTCTTATTAAAAACTCCCATAACGAAATGCTGGTGATATGACACAAATCTACAGATCACGAGATTTAATTGATGCGTATCAATGTGAGTTTTATAACCTTGAAACCACTTACAATGCATCGTTCGAACAGTGCAATAAAACTGCCTTTTCAGCATTGTTGTTCAAACTTTGAAGATTTCCAAATTCAAAATCTTGCTTTTTTGAAAAATGAACGTTGTTGTCATAAAGGTATTTTTTCATTTAACTTCAACATTTGAAAAACAAAATACAATTTCGCAAATTAATGTGTAAATAAGATAAAACACCTAGGTTTGGTTGTCATAGCAAATGGTGTAAGGTTGAAGTGTGTATCTGTATTAAAGATGAATTCCTGCTATTAAATCTGGATATTTAATTTCAATGGTACTACAGCACTGAAGAATTGCAACTAATTAATACTATCATTCACATGAAAAAAAAAACTTCCTTTGTTCAAAAGGATTTTCTAAAATTTTGACAAAAGCAGTGTGCAAGTGAAAGATTTGCAAAAGCACAATTGGTACATGTACATATGTGAAGAATGGTGTTATGGATGCTTCAAGTCCATTGTCATATATAACGTTTGTTCAACGAATTTCTCAAAGTGTATATTTATGTGTACTTAGTACAATTTCATTGAAAGTTTAGACTTACAGTTGAGGTAGAAGGCTTTCACTCGCATCACGTCAAAAGAACGGTGGTGTTTGCTTTTATCATTATTTTTTAATTTTTCATTTTATTATTATTATTATTATTATTATTATTATTTGCATGAAAGCATGTTTAGCATTAAAAAAAATGACCTTTAGTACGTCCTCGTTTCCTTATCATATATTTTATACCGGTTTTGTAATACTTTGTACACATTCACGTTTTGAATATGACATTTAAAAACGGAAAAAAATAGAGCATGTTTAATTTTATAGTACAAAAATAGAACAGTATCGCTATAAATGTTAAAACATAAAGAGATAATATGTTAGACATCCAAGATCCCTGACATCTTATTACTGTTAAACAATGTTAAATGTCAGATGCAAAACAAAAAAATATATACCTTTAAGAAATGAAAGGTTCTTTGAAAAAAATACTTGTGACAAAATTAGCAGTATAGAACAGACCTGTATAAGTTTTGTTGGGATGATCGACACATAATTGCCAAAAGATACTTATAAACAAAATAACTTTTTATATGTACATGTATATTATTGACTCACCTGAACCAAAGATTTAAATAAGCTTTTCTTATCACCGGTTGTCTGTCATATGTCAGTTTGTCTGTCCGTCTCTCCTGTCTGTTCACCTTTCATAGTTTTTACTTCTTTTCCAGAACTCCTTGGCCAATTTCAGCTAAGTTTAAGACGTACATGTATCTTATTACTCAGCGCATATCTTGTTCTTAATGGATAAGGTGCTGGAAGGGAAAATCTAGCTGCCCTCAACTGATTGTCGAAAACTGTGTAGTTTCTATGACCTTGTTAATTGGATAAGATTTCTTTGAATCCTTATACTTGTTACTTATCCAAACATTTATTTCATTTCGTGCCATTTTAAGAAATTCATAGAAAATTGTCGAGATGTTTAAAGGAAGAAGAGCGCAATTAAACACGGTGTACACAATTTTACTACAGTTAGCTGGGTAATCACATGTTAGTAATGCTTTTACCGGTAATTACTATTTATATTGCTTAACCATCACATCTATCCAAGTCAATTGAGTTGTGCCGTTCGAATCATAGATGTAGAAATAATTGCAATAGTTTGCAATTAAAGAAAATTAACAACAGAGTTTATTTAAGTTAAAGGTCCAAATATTTCTTTCGCCCATAAACCCCATAGTTATATAGAACATGTACATGATGTGAATATCAAATCGTTTTCTTTCTGAATTTTTTTTAATATTGCATGATAAGGTATCTATGTCAATCATATAGTCAGGAAAAAATGTTTCAGTGCTAATTTAAAACACGGGCAGATACGTGTTCATGCAAATATGACCCGCTTCTGTCTCCACCAGAGATATTATATAAAGTGTGTGTAAATTACGGTTAAACTCTTATGACATCCGTTTTATGTTAATACCCCCTTATTACCATTAAATTCTAACGAACGTGATTTGTAAGGGGTAAACTCTGTTTATCATGATTTCCCCTCGTTTTGCATAATCAGCGTATATATTTGCAACATTTTACGGTTGAAAACAATGATACTGTCTTATATTTGAGTCTTAATTACATTTTAAGTGAGAAACATTTTTCTTATCCACAAATGTGTCTGCTCCTAGTCTCTGTTCTACACCTATTTAAGCTTCGTTATGTGACAGCCGCTGAAATAGACAAATATTTCGCTATGTAAATTTAATACAAAAACATTTCCTGAAATGTTACCAGATACTGTCAGCACCAGATGCGCATAGATCAAACGCTATTCATGCAATGTCAGCTTTGATTCTTATAATTCAATCTTTATTCTTTATTTTTTTTCTTTTTTTTAAGAGGGCGAGGGCTTCTTTAAAAAATCCTTTAATTACTTAGAAGTAATTTTTTTTCGCACCAGTTGGACCATAATGTTTTTTTCATCTGGATTTTTCTCGAGAAGTGAATACTTTTGCATAGTTAATGCTGCATCAAGGAATACATTATTGCATAATAACGTTTTTATCTATAGCTTTTTTTTTTTTTTGGCTTTCTATACACACTTTTCAATATTAATCACAAATCATTCATTTAGTACAATTCAGAAGTACCTAGCATACTATGTGTAATTTTTTTTTTATGAAGTTGTTTATTTTCGATGTAAAAGCACAGATGTAGGAGAATTTGAAAATCAAACAGTAAGTTCAAATTTGTGTCCAGTAAAAACCTAGGATATATCTGATTAGAAACCTGTGTTATACATTTCGAGAAATGCAAAAAGGAGCATTTGCTCAAGATATTGCAAAAAGAAATAGAAAAGAAGTATGAACTCTTTTATTGCTTAATTATATTTTTCCACATGTAGTAGTCAAAAAGCTCTGATATATTATATTATATATTCATTATCTTAGAAATAACACTAGTATATATACTAGTAGTACTGAAAACTGTTCTTTATATGACATTGTTTCACTGTCTATCAAACAGACATTTCAGAGTTCTACAATTCAAATGTCGAAAGTTCAGAGATATCTCCACGAAAGGCTTGTTCGCAAATAAATATACCAAACGTTTGAAATAAGTTTTAAGAGTAGATTTATTTCACTGTTTACTTATTGTATATTATATTATATTAATTTAAGTCCTGTTTTGTACGTCACATTTTGTTTTGTATGAAGAAATAAAATGAGTACTGTGTATAAGTATGCTATTAGCAATTTAAATATCCTTTCATTGTCACTGCATGAATGTCTGACCTGAACAGTGATCAAAGTACAGGAGAGGGCTAGCAGAATCATAAAATATGAAAGATAAAACTTCTTTTAATGACAGTTTGATCCGTGGAATTTTCACCACAATGCAAGGAATTATGAATGACTGCAGATGATACATGGATCATAGTAAAAAAAAAAAAAAAAGAAAGAATCTTCTAATTTTTGGCCCCTTGTATTAAAAATGATAAATGATGAACAGAATGGAAAAGAAATGAAAATGTTTAATCAAAAATGGAAAAATAACTGCCTCTTGATATTGATGCTAGATGATAGAAATACAATTAGTGGCTCAGAATCTGCCTATATGAGCTCTTTTTGTGATGTTCTAGACAGTAAGTACTCGCTAGGAGCGCTAAGTGTTTTAAAAGTAATCAACTTGATATTGAAACAGTAAGGACAACTTTTCTTGTAAAGATGAAATTTAAGACTGAGGCCATCTTTGAAAAATTGTTTGGTTGCCCTCTCCCGACCGACTGACTAAAAACGGCCCGACTTAAAACTTTTTTTTGACCTCTAGGAAACAATTATTTTTTTTATTCATTGATAACTATTTTAACTTCACATTTGTAGGTGTTTTTAGTTTTAAAAAAAAATTGCCCGTACCTACCCACCTACCTACTCAATTTTTTTATCCTCAGTCGGGAGAAGGCAAGCAAACTTTTTTTAAAGATGGCCTGATATATGTAATATATTTTTTTTAACTCCAGTTAATCTTTGAAGTTGTGATTTATAAGAGTAAAAATTTTACGACTGAAACAACAATAGATAAATAGCTTGTCAAGAGAAGAACTGGAAAAATGTTACAGGATGGACGATTTTACAGATTATTCATTTCTTCTATCATGCAACTTTCATTTATTTGTTCCCTCTTAAATAGTATATGTGATCATTTTTTTTCATTATTCTTAAAGGAGTTTACATTAGACTGGTCTATGAAATGATTTTCGGCTTAATGATTTTCGGCTTAACAAAAAAGACACTACTTTCCATATAATCACATCCTCAAATGCATTTGTCACCATTTCTTCTAAAGAAAAATTCATTATCTGATACTTATTCATTTTTCTTATAAAGATATTGAGCAATTATTGAGTAAAAAGAAAAGAGGATTTATTCTTAAGATCAGTCGAAAGACGAACACAAGAAGCCAAAAAGCAAATAAAGCGATCTAAAATGGAACTGCTAGGTTTTATTAGAGTGTAGAAAAATGCAAAATATGAACAGAGAAAAGGATGGTGAGAGCTTATACAGTAGGGTATAGGAAAATAAGAAACAAGAAAAAAGAAAAGGAAACTGATAACTTGCAGAAGACTAAAAGCCCGAAATGAGAATACGTGAATATATACATGTAAATAAAATATGAAGATAAGAACAGTAATCAAGCTCAAAACGCACTGGAACAATACAAATTGGGAGCATAGCAAATACAGACCTTCTAAACACATCAGAGATGGAATCAGGTGCCATGGAGGAGTAAGCATTCCCTGTCCCCTAACCATCCCCGCCGTGTCATGATCGGACAAACGGAAAACATCTGTAGACATGAAATTAAAAGAAACCATTAATCATGATTTCAAAAGTTATCAATGGGATAAAATATAAGTGCTTGATGACATTTTAAAGCTTATTTTGAAGAACATGGTAGTAAAATATACAGAAATCTATGACTGAGTTTAATTTGGTTAAAGATTATGATGACATTTGCATAACATGCTAAAGTAAACTTACAATGAAAAATAATTGCTTCTTTCTGCCCAAAATCATCTTGGAATGCTCGTACAACTGCGAAAAAATTGTTATTTTAGAGCCAAAAAGTTTCAAAGGAGACGTACTTAAAAGTTCAGAGAGATATTAGGAAAACTGCTCCAAAATCACCCTATGACATTATGAAAGAGGCTATAAAAATGCGAATTTATTAATAATTACATCTGTTGTTTTTTCTATATATACATGGTCTTCTGAATCATGCTTTTTATGTAAGTTTATTTCTTAACATACATTAATTTTTATCACATTTTGATTTTCTTAACATCTCAAAGCGGAATTAGTTTTTTTTAAGGTATGTCACTCCTGACACTGGTTATATCAAGGATTTTTTAAGAAGGTTATATTAGATATCTACTCATATCGCATAATTGAAAATCGGAAAGAAAATAGAGGGTTAGTGTGCATATTACTGAGCAATAGTACAATAAACTTAAATTATCATTTTTTTAATTAATCACTTTAACCTCAGTCATATGAATTATGGCTATTAACATTGAAAAAAATGTTGCCAGTTAATGCGCTTAAATTATTGTGTGACGTTTTTGCACTAATAAAATATCATATTTTAGGTATTAAAAATCTTAACACTCAATATGATATTTTCTTATATCTTTATGAACTTATTGCAGATCTATTAGAAATGATGTGTAATAGAAATAGGAAATAACCGAAAACATGCAGACGACCACTGTAGAAAACGCATTGCAAGAGGTAACTTAAGTGACCCAGTTTACCTCAAAACAATAAGCAGTTCTGTAAACTTCAAACACACAAAGTGTTTGTTGTAATAGTTAGAATCATTAATTTTAGCTAAATAATATATAAATGAGAAAAAAATTTCAGAGCCACTTTGCATTTGACACATCACTCCTATAAACCAAGCTCATTTCATGGATTTTAGTTTTTAACTTACTATATATAATGCTTCAGATTTTTTGAATAAGAATCAAGAGATGTTCAGGAAAATGAAGTCTCAGTAGCTAACTACATGTTTGGAATTCAGTGTTTAAAAAAAGCAATATGAAATGTTCAAAACAATTTCAAAGAAATAATCTGGTCACTTTTTCATCTCTTAACTAGTATTTGATTCATAGGAAAATCAAAAGGAGAAAATGGAGCACAATTCGAATTTTCTGATTTTTATATTTAAGGAGCAGTACAAGAAAAGCGATGGATATTGATAAAAACCTGACAATGACAATGCTTAGCAATATGTACCTTAATGATTGAAAGTATTGTCTTCACTAAAGTTCGACTTGTTAACGACATAATAATGCATTTTAAGATAGAAATTTATAAATGACTAATTTATATTATCAGTCAATGAAATAAATAATAAATTAGACAATATCAAAGGAAAATATGTTTTATTGCCTTTTTGATACTCTAGTTGAAAGGTGATAATTTTTAAGTATAATGCATTTTGTTGAGTTGATGATTATAATTTTTGCTAGCCATTTTACTTTTGTGAAAATGTTAGTTTCGGTAATAGATTATGTTTTATTCATATAAGAAGTGTATTCATAACACAATAATTCAAACAACATTATAAACATGAAGTATAAGTTTAATATGTCAGAAATAAACATTTTAAAACGACAATAGGCGTAATAATGTGTAAATGACTGACACTTCTATCTATTTTCATCTACTTTATTTAAATGGGAGCTACTAAATGATCATAATATTTATATAAATATATTTCCCAAAAATATATCAAAAGAAGGGTAAATATAAATATATGTCGAACTTAATTTATATTGTCAATTAAACTGTTTTAAATAATTTATACATCTTGTTGTCCTCTTCACATTTGCTCTTGCATCGGTCAAATTAGTTAAAATTCATTGCTTTATTCAAAAATTTCCCCACACACATTCCAACATGTATACACACAAGGGAACCAGAAGAAGGTCAGATTACATTATTGATACATTTTGAATATTCTAAACTAGGAAAATTATAAATTCGTTAATAATGTATGGCTCGCTTGAATTGTTACAGAAATATGAAGATATTAAACAGTGATCAAGTCAATACAAAAATTAGGAGCAGAGAAAACCTCAGAAGAGGGATAAGGTGCTATGGAGAAGTAAGCATACTCTGGCGACCGGTTACACCACCCGTGTGCTCATTGTCATGATCGGGCAGACAGAAAAATTCGTAGGTAATATTCAGTGTTTAAATAATGGCCTTCAAAATAAGTATGAAAAATGTCAGTCAGCATTCAACTTAATGATAAATTGTATTTGCTGACAAGGTCATTGTATCGACCATAAAAATTGCGAAATGATGACTTCTAACGAGACTGTTGATATCCTTGTTTTATCAACTTGTTTGTCAATAGCTTGCCTCGTTTTAGAAATTGTTCGCACGTGGAGCATGTTCTTGGGTATCGAATCAACTGGGAGATATAAACCTTATGTGCAAGTGATAAGGATACATTGTATATTGCTACATAAATAAGGGAAGTTGGCCATAGAAAAGATAAAGTCATTACGTTTATCATGAAGTTTTGTTGTTAGTTAACCATTAACGTCTTTTTCTATTAAGATATCCAAATATGAAACATATCGGTCAGACTTTAAAATACAATTAAAATAATAAGCCTTACAAAGACAATGTTGTTACCTGCTTTGCCAGCTGGGACAAGTACACACTGATTGTGTAATCGACTTTTTCTCTTTTTAAAATTTTTAAAAGTTCGCCTTCTTCTTAAGAGGGAGAGTGTCAACTTCAAACAAACTATCTAACAAGCGTCTTGTGTAAACTGAATTTTTGTTTTGAAAAACAGGGTGACACCTTTGACGGAGACATATAATTATATTAAAAGTATATTTAAAAACGGCGTGACCCTTGGTACTAAGAAAGGGAGGGGGAGGAGTAAATAGAGGGTTATTTTTTTACTTTCACTTAGGAATATTTTGGAAAACTTTTAAAAAGTCTTTCTCAAAACAGTGCAGCAGCAAATTAGTCATATTCAAAAAACAAACATCTTCATGAAGTGTATATTCCCATTCGTTTGAATCAGGACTACCTGGATGCTAAAAGTTCAAGAGAGATGTGCATTCGAGTTTATAGTTTTAAGCCAATAATAAGTAACAAGTGATGAACTTTGGAACCTGTAGTGTGAATCCGCACAAAATGGGTGACATTTTTCCAATATATTCACGTGTAAAACTTTGGTTCATGTTTAGGCCCCATCCTACCCGGGGAGGGGATGGGGGAATGAAACAAGTTTGAATCTGCATTGACAAAGGATGCTTGCATATTAATTTCTCTGTTCATGGCACTGTTGTTCTTGAGACGATTTTTAAGAATTGTTTCCTATCAATTCCCATCTGAAAACATTGAATACCCTTGTGGCCTCATCCTACCTCCTAGGGCCATGATTTGAAATATACTGAATCAACACTTAGTCAGGAAGCTTTCACGAAAATCTCATCTTTTCTAGCCAAGTGCTTTTTTGCCTTTTCTTGATAATCTTCTCTATCAATAGGGTTTGGTCACTTATTCGAATTATCTTACATCCCTTTCACCAAAGGGTACATTTTTTTTAAAATCTGTATGAAAATGTCCCAGTGTTTCTGTAGAAGAATTATAAAACATGAAACAGTAACAGACGGACAGACAGACAAGACAAACGGTCAAGATGCAGATGAGTTCAGATGACCTTAAATTGTTTTACTTACTTAATAAAATCCTTGGAATCTAGAAGCTATATTTATTTTTTCTCTCATGAAATTTAAAGCAAGATTTGTTTCCCAGTATCTAACACGCATCCCTTACTGTACCTATTCTAGCCCCCCGGAACCATGATTTCAACAACTTGAATTTACACTTATGACACAAAGATGTTAAGAACTGAGGCCATTTTCATACAGATTCTATTTTTTAAAAAGATTTTTTTCCTGAATATTTCATAACTTAGCTTAGGCATCCTATTTTAGAATCACAGGCCACGGAAGGGGAGTATTTACTTAAGTTTTGACAAAGTGATTCTTGATAAAATATTCTTAAAACTAATAGATAAAATTAAATAAATGCATTAATTATTCCACTGTGAATGATATCCATTCATTTACTGAAAATTACCCAGGATTTGTTTTAATTAGTATGCATGGACAGGCTTTGATCAAAAACCTGAACATGAAATCAGACTGTGAATATCCTGAATTCCAGATATTTCAATAAAGAAGGGGAACAAAATATTTAAAATGTCTAACTGGCACATTAGGGTAAGCAATCTCTCTTGAGCTTTACTAACCACATCAAATGCATTAAAATATACAAGATTTTGTAGAAAATTTATTCTCTGATGACCGTGTTCATTTGACGAATTAATAAACGATAATTACATGAATTTTAATTAACTAAAGGACCATTGTTTCCGGTAATCAGCTTTTCATTTAGAGTTGAATAATTTTCCTCAAATAAAGAAGTGTTCATTTACACACGAAGCATATTGATATACTTGCAGTGAAATACTCCACCACAAAACGTTTATTTAGCAGGGTTCATTTCTGAAATCAATTAAGATATGTATCGTTTTTTGTTCTATATGACAAACAAACCGAAACAAATTAGCTGATTCCATAAATTGAAAATTCATCATGTTTCTTTAATTGAATCTTGCACAAAAATTTATTATAATCAATAACTTTTATTGGATTTACATCATGTCAAACTGATCGTTGACACATAAAAGAAAAAAAGTTGTCCTTTATGGATATAAAGCATATAAATCATTCCTCTGCATGTTGAAATAATGGCAAACCCATAGACAATTATTGATGTGTAATACGTTTCTTGCATAAATTTACGACTTTTGTAGATTTGTTTAAAAGGTACACAGTTTGACTTTATAATCCTGAATTTGTAATAGTTTTTGTTCAAATAATGAAATAGATTGTGTTTAAATCTCACTCTTACTCTTGCTGTGGCATTCAACTCGACATCTAGATATATCGACCTCAGTAAGAATAACAACAAAAAGTTTAGTTTCATTCATATATTGGCTCCATATATCCCAGTAAACTCGAAGCTCCAAAGTCCATTAAACATTACAAAATAGAACCAGAGCAAACACGGACCTCTAAGACACCAGAGGTGGGATCAGGTGCCATGGAGGAGTGAGCATCTCTTACCATTTGTTAGGCCATTACTCCGTATACCTAATCAATACATATGGCTCACGGCGGGTATGACCCATCGACAGGGAAGCTTACTCCCCCTGGATACCTGGCCTCGGGGCCAAAAAACTTAGATGAGCTCACTTTAAATATCAGTCTCATTTTTTGACTATATATTCCTTTTGTAAAAGTGAGACTGAGATCAAAAGTGAACTCGTCTAAGTTTTATGGCCTCGGCATCTGATCTTCACAGAATTGTATTGTTTTTATAGATATTTTTTTTAGATCGATCACAGTTCGTTATCTTCAGCTTTTTCATTATACATGAATGTCATAGTTACATTAGGTTCTCTCTTAAAGTGGGAATGCTAGCAGATGACATGATTATTACATTGGATTTCCCCCTAAATTGAGTATATTAAATTTAGATACATAAGCTTCTCTCCTAAGGTTGGCATGATTACTTAGGCTTTCTTTTTAACTTGGTATGAATTATAATGAATATGATTAAGTTATAAGTTATGAAAACCAGAATTATACATATGTCATTACCTCTTCATCAGGCTATAGAGCAGTAACATAAATTATATCAAGTATGTGGCAATAGTAGTCAATTATCTAGAGTTTAATGCTAAGTTGCGCATAATGTTGAGAGTAGATTATTAAAAGGTTGATACGAATGTTTCCCTAGAATGCCTATGTATTCAGAACCTATTAATCAACTATTTAAGTACATTCGGGTAATTAAACGCATTGAATTAATTCTGATATTATCTTGTTTTTGAGATGTTGAAATTATCTTTTGATTAAAAAACATTTAACAACTGTGATTCACTACTTTAGACAAGATGTGTTTATGGAACACTGATGCCCCCATATGGCAGCTCATGGCGAAGGTTAAGTTTCTCAAATGTAAGTCAATTTCCAAGATTAAGGTAAAAGAGATTCAAAATATTGGTACCCAAAGAAAAGCCTTGTCATAAGGAATACACCTGTGAAATATGTAAGCCCTAGCACCAACCCCTCAAAAGTTATGATGGAGGTTAGTTTTTCAAAAGTGGGTCAAACTTCAAGGTCAAAGGGTCAAATTTGTTGGTATCCAAAGGAAGGTCTTGTTACAAGGAATATATACAAGTGAAAAATGGAAGCCCTAGCATCACCCATACAAAATAGTTTAAGTATTACCACAAGAAACAGCTCAACTTTTAGTAATTTCAAAAACAAAATACATAAAAAACCAGCAGACCCCCCCCCCCCCTCGTTCCTTATTTCTGTTATGGTAACAGACGACTTAGTATCATACATACTAAACTACGACACAACTGTATTTTAAATTATGATCTTTATAAAAGAAACATTATTGAGAGTCCTAATTGTTCATGTGGTACACCAGAAGACCCATATCATTTCTTCTTTGTATGTATTAAGTATCAACATGCTAGAGAGGAACTATTTAGAAACCTACTGTGTCTTATTAAACCAAACACTAAATTGAATATTATTGATTGTCACCTACTTCTGTGGGGAGATGAGTCACAAAATGTTGAAATCAATAAATATATTTTTCAATCTGTACAAAAATTTATAAGAGATTCTGACAGATTCGATTAATTATAACAGCCTTACACTAAAACTCTAGTTAGTTATATATTTATCATGTAATTAATGTATGTTTAAAACAAACATGTTTGTATATCAATATTTTTTTCTATATATAGACCTTGACGTTTGTAGCCATTTATGGTGAAAACCTCGTAAGTTGTTAGAACTTGTGTTCAAACCATTTGTATATTATTTATACAATAAAATATGTTCAAACCAAACCCATACAAAAGTAATGACCAAGGATGAATTTTTTAAAAGTAGGTCAAACTCAGAGGCCAAGGTCAAAGGGTCAAAACTGTTGGTACTTAAGGGAATGACTAGTCACAAAAGATACATATGTGACATATATAAGACCTAGTCTTAATTGTTCAAAAGTCATGGTACAGATTAAAGTTTTTCAAAAGTAGGTCAAACTCCAAGGTCAAGGTTAAAAGGCCAATTGTTGGTAGCCAAGAGAAGAACTTGACACTAGAAATACACATGTTTAAGATGAAAGCCCTAGCTCCAACCATTCAAAACTTATGGCTAGGGTTAAGGTTTTTCAAAAGTAGGTCGAACTCCAAAGTCAAGATCAAAAGAACAAAATATTTATCCCAAGGAAAGATTTTATCACAAGAAATACACCTGTGAGGTATGAAAGCACTAGCATGAACCATTCAAAAGTTATGGCCAAGGCTAAAGTTTGGTAAAATTTTGCAAAAGTGGGTCAAACTCTTAGGTCAAGGTCAATAGGTAAAATATGTTGGTATCCAAAGAAGGGTCTTGTCACAGTGAATACACTTGTGAAATATGAAAGCCCTAGCTCCAACCATTCAAAACTTATGGCCATGATTAAGTTTTTTCAAAAGAAGGTCATACTTCGAAGTCAAGATCAAAAGGTCAAAAGTATCTTACCCAAGGACAGATCTTAGCACAAGAAATACACAGATGAGGTATAAAAGCACTAGCAGGAACCATTTAAAAGTTATGGCCAAGGCTAAAGTTTGGTAAAATTTTGCAAAAGTGGGTAAAACTCTAAGGTCAAGGTCAATAGGTAAAATATGTTGGTATCAAAAGAGTCTTATCACAATAAATACACATGTGATATATGAAAGCCATAGCTCCAATCAATCAAAAAAAATGGCACGGTTAAAGTTTTTGCGGAATAACAGATTTACAAACGGAAGGACAGAGCAAAAACTATATACGCCCGAATTTTCGATTACGCGGGCATAAAAATATTAAGACCGTTCATTGATTTCCTTGAGTAGATATTGCATAATGACCATGGTCCTTTGTACAATGGTTCTGGTTTGGTATAACGTTTAAAACTCTGGGTTTATGGCCATGTTATTTCTACCGAGACAAATGTTCGATTTTTAAGTTAGGGTTAAATGTAATCATTGATTACATGAAGATTCATAAAGGCGGGAAATTCAAAATATGGCTTTAAAGTATTGATCCCATGATGAAATTTTAAGGGTTCAAGATACTCTAAGTACAAAATACTGCATCCCTGAATTTGCCTGCTTTTATAGAGGGAAATAAAGATGCTCAAAGAAAAACGGATTTCAAAATATGTTGTCTAAAGTATTCACGGACGCTCATTGACTTCGATATGATGTAGAAATCATTATATAATGGCTGCAAAATATTTCAAACCTCTGAATTTTATTTTCATGCAAAAGAGGTATATTCTACCTTTAGAATAGTCAAATATTAGGGTCGGTAAATTATGAGCCTAAGTACATTTTGATTAAGATATTATGATGAACTCACTAAATTTTAATATTAATGTAGAAGGGTGTCAAGAATCAAGATATTCTGAATTTATTACTGAAGGAAAGGGGCTCACAACATATTCAATCCCACAAGACATTGATGGTTTATCCAAGATTTTGCACTCATCATATTTTGATTCCCTCCCCTTAGTGCACTAATGAAAAGGGGGGGGGGGGTTGATTCAATATTTAAATCCATAATGTCCTGGACCCATCTCCCCTAAAACAACAAATCAAATGCCCTAAAGTATAAAAATAAATAGGGTTTCCATATTTTGACCCCTTTTCTTTGCATTAAATTTTGGGGGAATCCATATTTTGCAGTCATAATATCTTAAAAACCACTATTCCCAGTAATATCAGTCGATGAATCATTATTTTCAGCAAAAATTATAACAGTATCAATATTTCATCATAACCATATTTTTTTTAACTTTTAACTCAAGAGTTTAATACATGAACGTCATGTGGGTTCATTATAAAGTAGAAAATATGTACTTATTTGTAACCAAAATTTCATATTATTTAGCGTTTGAAATTTCTAAAAAAAAAATTTATCTAGCCTTCTCGATATTTCACTCATAATTGCAGATATTAGGTTCAATTAATACAAAAAAAAATGTTGAGGACTGAAAAATCTAGCTGGTGATTTGATTTTGAATTTTTTTTCACGTATTACAGCATTCTAATTTTTGACAGATAAATTGCTATGTTACATTTAAGAAGAATAGATAAAAAATCCATAAAGTGTTTACAGTTTCCTTGAAAATTCATTTCAAAACTAAAACAAATAAATAGGCTGACCTCAGTGTGTTGTTTTTGATGTAATCCGAAAGTTCTAGATTAAAATTTTCTTACATAAAACTTATTTAAATTAATGTAATAAAGTTAAAAGTTGAAAATAAAACTATTACGTCAAATAAGTATTTTCTTTTACAAACTAGTTAATGATGGGCGTGATATAATTCAATTTACTGTAAGTAAAGTGTGGTAATCTGATATACATACCTTGAAGTGGAGTTTTATTCTATTTATAGACTTTGTAAACTTTATACAATTGTTAAATGAACTGTCAGAAAACGTCACCGTCAAATGTGACGTCCCTAGTCTTAGATGGCTTAGCTAGGTAACTTTAATTAGCATAAGTAATTTTTAATTTGCCTGCGTGCTATTGACAACAAGATGTGGTTCGGCTAAAGATCCTTGGGGATGATTTGAAACAATGTAAAATTGCTGAAGAATTTCTTTGGAGAATCTTACAGTTTCGTTTTTATTTTCCTTCAATATTATCTGGATCGCCGAAAATCTACCAAAAAATGTATCTAAGAATTCCAGGACTGCACACATTTGTGTTTGTTACGCTTTGTCTGTGTGTTTGTGGGTCACAGGGATTATTATCATTAGAGACATCACAATTAGTTTATCCCACACCTAGACACGGGTTATGGGGAGATTTACTACCCTGGACATCTGACCAGCTGAAGTGTAAAGAGGTAAGGAAAGGGAGACTTCTTTATAGATGAGTTTATCAGCTTCTCTCCAGACAAGACATGTTTTACAAAGGGAATATAAAAAATCTGAGCTATAGTATATGCCCATTATTTCTCTTGAGAGAATAAGTGCTTTAAAGGTCCAAAGTTATAAAAAGATCGTTCTTTTCTTTAAAAGAATCAAGGTTATAAAATTCTATAAAATTTCTTAATTTGAAAAGTATTTTTGATACGGAAAAGGGAAGAAAAAATATTTTCTCATTTATCTACCTGTCAAAAGCATAAGTGGTCATTTGTATGTATTTAGCGTGTGTCTGTCAGATTATATAGATATATTGTGACGAAGTACGACCACCACCTGCATAAAGTGCAGTTGTTGATTGACAGGGTTAGAACTATCGTTTGTATATACATTAATACACGGAAAAGTAGAGAAAAAGCTAATTAATTATAATCAAATATTCAATTTAAAAAAAGAAGAGTACATTTAACAAATGGTGGTAGTTCGTTTAAAAATATTTGATACAATTTTTTAGCTTATTTGAAAAAGAAAAAAGAAATGAAACTTGCATTTATGAATACTAAAACACTTGAATTGTTGATTATGTATTTTTTTTAACCGTTTTTGAAGAAAAGAAAACTAAATTAAAACGCCCCTGCATGTCTCCAAAATGAAGCTCCTTTTAGAGTTATAACTTAAATGGGCATTATGTAATAGCAAAAACTGCCAAGAATCTTTCTGAACATGAAATATCTGCTCCAGAGGAGATGGATTTTGCCTCCTCTAATTATCATGAGGATTATCATACCAGCAGAGAGAGATTGAGATATTTTAAAAGCAAAATTTCTCCAAATAAATAAACCTAGATTTTGATCAGTAGTAACCCCTAGCTTCAATTTTAATCCACCAAACGGAATGTTTGACGAGGAATTAAAAGTCACGCTGCATTAAATAAGAAGGGTTTTTATTGGCGAGTTTCAAATGTATGGGGTTTCCAATAAAACACATAGTTCAATGCAAAAGTACAGTTCATATTTTGATTTACAATCAATTTGCAATTACAAATGAAACAGGGTCACATTACGTCGCTGTTTTCGAACTTTGCATAATTTCCCCCCCTTTCGATCGGAATGTGTAAAAAGATATGGGTCAATCAATTTGCATAATAAATCAATATATATTACTAGTGTAATTTAATAATTATGCACAATTTAGTAGATGCTGTCTGATGTATTTATCTAGGGAGATATCTGTGTCATCTCCGATACTGCTGAACAATCTTTGGAATCTTGTCCTTAAGACGTAGGGACAAATAAGGAAATAATATTGAACATTCAACCTACTTTTTTGATCCTGTCTATATTTAGTGGTACAATAATTCTGCTTTTTTCCTACTTACAGTCCATTCAATTTCTGATATCATAATTTAACACATTAACAACGCGGGTACTTTTATTTGGGGGGGGGGGGGGGGGTAGGAGTGTTAGATTATATCAAATATTATGTTGTACAAAAGAAATAAACCCTACTCACTAATTATGCAAATGGCCGTAAGAAGTCTGAAGAATATGCTTGGTACATGTCCATTTTTAGATTTTAGCAGTAAATCACCTTTGCTATAAGAGCACACAGTATCTTTATTTGAAATTTGTAATTACTATATTCATAGAGCTTACAGTATTAACACCAATCATTATCATTTATTAATTAACATGATAATGCTCTATCTTGTCCAGTTTAATAGATTTATAGTTTGTTCTAGTCTTCAATAGTTTAATGCAATTTATCAATTATTTTTGGTTACCACAAGGTGCAGTTTTGTTCCATTTAGTATTCTGTCAAGTATTTCTCGGTGATTTGTAATTTCAGCGTATTACCATAAATCTATGTGAAACTGTTCACAGAGATATTTTTGTTTTATTACAGAATTGTTCCTTCGGTTGCATTTATAATTTGAAGCGTACATATTTCCGCGTGCGGTTTCGTTGTGCGTGTAACGTCTAATGATAGCATCCCCGAGAGTCGTGCAGAACATAATTCCTTTAGCGACAGAGAAAAATGAATCCCCGTATTCAATTTACATTTTAACGCTCTCTTCCAGTTGAAGCCTAGCACTTCAATACGTGAAGTATTTTTGACAAGGCACTATAAAGATCAAATAATGCTGAATACGATCATAAAAACGGACAAATGCTGATTATTCACTAAAATTTTATAAGACTTTTTTTTTATATGATGGTTTAAAGTATAAACAAGAATATATTGACCACAAACTTTGAAGTTCTCAGACTTCAGACATTTTAGAGAGAGATAAAATTAAAATTTATGCTTGAAAGAATAATCTGTTCTTTTTAAAAAAAAATTTAGACGTAATAAATTTAAATTATTAACAATAAAGTTATATTAGTGTTCAGATTCATGAAAGGCTTATGTACAGTATAGACACACAGATGAGAGAGATTTGGTCATTAAACAATTGCTTTTTCATGCCCATGGCCGTAGGAACCGGGGGGGGGGGCACGCGTGCCCCCCCCCAATAATTTTGCCAATATATAGAATACTATAGAAAACTTAGCTACTATATGCTTGTGCCCTCTCAATAAAAACGGCTGATGACCTTTTTTTTTTTTTTTTTTTTTTTTTTTTTGCTTGTCAAGGAATTTTGGTAGTTGATAGTGCCTCCCCAACTGAAAATGTTTGGCTGTGCCCCCCAAACTGAAATTGCTTCCTACGGGCCTGATGCCCGTTATCTTGGTTTCCCAGAGCATTACAAAAATATTTCAATAATTCTGCCAATAAGAATTCAAGCTTAATCTATAAAGGGATTTGAAAAAAAATATAATATATACATATGGGAAATATACATGTATATAATGGTACGCAAGGGAAGCGTACATGTTATACAATCTAATTTGCTAACGACAATAACTGAATAAATGCAATCTGTATAAAACAAATAATAAAACTCAATACATCATGTAGAGGATTTATTTTCAAGATATGTAGTACTTGGAGATAAGTAGTAGTTAAAGTGGACCTGTTAGTTCGAGGCCTTTTAATTTGACTAATGATACTTTAAATGAATTATCTAACTATTAACAGTCAGTCAATTAACGGCCATGTCATTAATTATCAGTTTAATTAAATCATATAAAAACCATTTAGAGAAGTTAATGATGTTATAAACACATAGTACATGATTATTGAATAAGATATCCATGTAAATGTCCGCTTCATCGTCAATATATATAACTCATCTAGGGAAAACGAGGCAGAATTTTCATAATCCCCATTCTTATGTCAAATGTAATAACCACATTACGTGTCCAAGGTTCATTTTCAATCATTTATTATGGAAATAAATTGAATAATGACCGCAGAAAAATATTAAAAACAATTAATTTACCAAAGAATTAAAACAGCAGCTGAGCTGTTTAATAAATTTGATATACATGAAAGGAAACGTAAAACAGAAAAACAATCAATGTTGGAGGTAAATTAAAACGATCGCAATTTCACAAAATACAAATTTTACGATCTCAAAGATTTTACGTTTTATATTTTTTGAAAATTCATTGCACTTTTCAATAGTAATCCCCTGCTCTGGCCAAATTCCTGTCTTCCTCTCAGTAGTATAAAGGACAATAATAAGGAAAGAGGCAGTGCTCTTTGTCAAGTCAGTAATGAACAATATAGGACTCCGCGACACACCAGTACCAAAAGCCTTCCTTACATAATATTTCATTTTCAAGGTGAACATAAAATACAAGCAGCCATTAGAGAGAAGAAAGGCAGGAAATTTGCAACCGGTTTTACATAAAATGTACTCGTGGAGGAACATTTTATTAATATTAGCGCCATTAATAAAATAATTAAAACATATGTCAAAATATGGGCTGTTAGTATAAACAAACAATCTTCCAATTAAATGAGTGCAGTCATTTGTACTCAGTTTTAATATCAGAAGTCCATGTTTTCCATGTAAATAAGAAAAGTTTAAAAACAGCACATGGTTTTGGAGAATAACATAAATTTAAACCTAAGTGACATCTGTCAAATAGCGTTGTGAAGTCGTTAATCTTCCTCAAAAGATTAAAAAAATATATACTGACTGAAATTTTCTGGACAACATATGTAAAAGAAGGCAAAACAATGGAACATTAGATAGCATTGAATTTCACGACAAAGTAAAACATAGACATATGGTAACAAGATAAAGGACTATATCCAAGAGATTTATTTTAAATATTTGCATTGTGAATATGTAATTTAATTATCGTGATTTATTTCTTGTATTTTAATTTTTCTGAAAAAATGACTTGGGATTAAAAAACTTTTTTTTTTTATATTGAGCTTGTAACATTGAAAAGTAAATGTCAGAGAAAAGACAATTTGTTTAATGTAATAAAAAAGAAAGTTTTATTCCAAGATGACATGCAAGGGATTTAAAATAGTCTTTTTGTCATGCAATTTTTATGTGCAACAAACTTTCAACGGAGATAAAAAAGAAAAAGGGGAAAGGAGGACACTTTGTCATAATTTGACAATTTTAATTATAATTTAAATTCCGAGATTGAAATAGTTAAACATATGTACACTATATATTTATGAAAAATGGGTATGACTTTTTTGACTTAAAAAAGTATCGTTTACCAGAAATGTACTTTATCCAAAAGTAATCTTTATAGGCTGAAATAAAATAAATAGGTAAAATATTAATACAGTATTGACTCACTCCACAAAAATATTTATGATATATCTATACTACTATATTAAAATAATAGACTCGAATTTTTGGCCTTTAATACCGAAAAATCGGAAGAGTACCGTCTTTTATTTGATATATTTTAAACATCATTGGTACTTGAAGATTACCAATTTGTTTTTATTTTTTCTCAATTAAGCTTCGCTAATTAATAAACAACGAAAATTCTTCAAAAAATTCCGGAAATCATCTGAATTTTTTGGATTTTACAATCTTGCGCGTGCGCATTACATTCACGCTAAATCACGGTGTTATAGGGAAAAGACCACTAATTATTTTCCCATAGAACTCTATACAAACCTTTTGCCCTCTCAGTACTCTACTAATTCAATTTCAGACAAATCCTTGGCACCATTTGAAACTTTATTCTAAGCGCTTATAAAAAAGCCCGAAAAAAATATAGGGTCCCATGGCGTTTATAGGTCAAAATTGCAGTTGTTTACAACTTATAGCGATCGGCAGTAAATGTCACTCTGCCAAAAATATCAACCCCCACTCCTACAATCTCCCCTGGTATTTCTATATTTTCTGTAATATTCCTACATTCCATCATTTATTTCAAACATCAATATTTTTACTTTAAAATGAAAATAATTACATACCTGAATTCAGCCAATCAGGTAACACACACTATTCAGTACTCTATACTACTTTCATAACAAACAAAACCACATGTACATCCGGGGATTTGGTGCTCTCATTCCTCAAATCAATCTCCCTTGCAGAGTTGTCGTTCGTTTCTCTCTTATACACGAATGTATGAGCCGTTGGTCGAGAGTGTGTTCAAATCAGAGAAGACAAAAGTATATACTAAGTAGATATATATTTGTTATTGTATAATTTCTCTAATAAGAAATCATTAATGTATATGAACAGAATATATAGCAAATTTCCAATGAAAATTTACACGTATTTGTCATAGGCGTCAGAACCGGGGGGGGGGGGAGCTAAGGGGTCTTAGCCCCCCCCCCCCACTTTTTTTTTGCAAAGATAGGCATAATATAGTCATTGAAAACTGGGGCTTACCTTTTTTCGTTTAATCGCTTCTGAGTTTATATCCATACAAATGTGATATTGTGGCCACATGGGTAATCATTCGCCATCTCGGAGACACATTTATTATATGTTATTTATATCTCTGGCCATCTCAACGGAGGCAAAAAGCTCATGATCGTAGGAGCAACATTAATGTAACTACCCGATTTATTTTATCCCTCCTTTCTTTTATGCTTTTTTGAGGGGAACTGAAGGGGGGGGGGGGTTTACAACTCCAGTTAGAATCACATCTTAGTGAAGTAGGCATTCTTTTTCCGCCAAAAATTACAATAACTACTATATAAAAATTATAGACTCGAATTTTTGGCCTTTAATACCGATAAATCGGAAGAATACTGTCTTTTGTTTTATGTATTTTAAACATCATTGGTACTTTATGATTACCAATTTGTTTTTATTTTTTCTCAATTAAGCTTCTATTTTTATTACTTTTTCTATGTACTAATTCAAGGATATTACATTAATTTTTATCAAAGCAGACAGTCTTTTACAGATTATATACCTGTCTATTACCTGTTTATATATAAAGTATATGTATTAGCAGTGCTTAACTCTTTTATTGTTGAGGTCATATTTTGAAAAAGTTGAGACCTGCAGTGTTAAAATTGTTACAAAAATTTTTACACCTTTTCTTTAATAACTGATTGTGTAAAAATACCAGCTTAGCACAATTCTTCATTTTCATTACTTTGCTTGATATGTAACAGCAGTGTGCTCAACTCTTTGCTGTTGTCATATTTTCAATGAACATCGATCCATAATTTCTTTTATTAAATTTGTTTGGAAAGGTGAAATTTATGTAAGCTCCGGCGTTATTCGAACTCAAGACTTGATTTATAGCGAACTGGTGGTCAAACCCATTCTGCGCTACGCCGTTACGCAACAATTTAAAAAAAAACAAAAACAAAACAAAACAAACACACAAAAAACAGAATTATATTAACATTCATTGTTTATTTCAAAAATACCTTACAATATGAATGTGTCGATGTATCTATTTTGTAAATGTCCGATATGCACATGGATGCATTCATAACAATGTCAACCCGTGCACGCACGGGTCAAAATCTAGTATTAAAAAAAAAAAATAGATCGACATGCAATACTCATTTTGACTAGATCAAATCGCCGTAATAATTATTACATTCTGTCAGTTATTGTGTTTACCAGGCTGTGTATCCATTAGTAATTATTGCAAATCAAACAATTATGATGTTTTCATAGCAGGTACACCTTTATCATAATTAAGAACGTCAAACATTAAAAAGAACAAACTGAATTTAGAAACTGTTTATCGTTATTTTACCTCATTCTTTGATAAAAAAAAAATCGAGAGTTTAGAGAAAGTGTGTTTTCCTACACCCCCCCCCCCCCCCCCACCACCACCACCCCAACACCGAAAAAATAACTATTTAAACATAATACGAAATTGTAAATCGGATCATTTCTCCAAACATCTCAATATTTCTTGACATCAATACAGATTATAAACCAGAATTCCTCTAAAACCTCCACATAAATATTTTCTTTATTAAATTTTATTAGCTTTTTACAATCCTTGGCATAATTGTCTCTATTTTTTATTTGTTTCAGACAAAAGACAGTAGCTGCAGATACTGCTCACAAAGGCATTCGTCAGATTTTAAAAACATAGCGGAAGTTAATATAGTGAACACATTGTCTTCTGGGGACATCGTAGAAATTAAATCTCGTGTGAACACGACACTTGGCGGGATTTTACGAGTTTCGCTGTGTGTTCGAATCGACTCTTCCAAAACTGAGGATGAAGAGTGCCAGCAGGACATCCCACTATTCTCATTGAATTCCAATTCTTACGAGATCAAATTTATTCGCTCAAAGGAGGAGACAACTCCACTCTTACTTCCTGAGTCTGTGGTCTGTGAACACTGTGTATTACGATGGAAGTTCATTGAGGGTATGTACCACAACTCACTCACATTACTCATATTGATTTCCTCTCAACAAACTATTGACAAATAAATCATAATATAATGAAATTTTAGAAAATATATGTTAATAATGTTCAAATATCAAACTCCTACCAATAAATGGACATAAATTTCTTTAAATGGCTTTTTTGTAGGCTTGTATATACATTGATATGGTATTTATATCATTTAATTCGCTTCTTTTACGAATGCATACAACTCTAACTTAGTGGAGAGAGAGAGGGAGAGAGAGAGAGAGTTGTATATATCCCAAATTCACAGTAGGTACGATGGTAATCCAACAAATTAAATACAGTGTTCTCAAAAATAGTTCCTCTTTATCTTATTCAGCTCTCAGTCGTGTTTACAGACAGTCATTATAGACTGTCGTTAATCAGTAGCAGTCTTAATAGGAAAAACTTAGATGAGAGGACACTCTGAATTATTGTCGTTGACATTCCTCTTTAGCACTTCCTGTCATACAGGATGTATTAATATGGAGGGTTATGAGAATAGATTTTGAACAATTTGACCATTATCTGCCAATATATGTACCAGGAATTGACCATTATCTGCCAGTATATGTACCATGAATTGACCATTATCTGCCAATATATGTACCAGGGATTGACCATTATCTGCCAGTATATGTACCATGAATTGACCATTATCTGCCAATATATGTACCAGGAATTGACCATTATCTGCCAGTATATGTACCGTGAAATCATAAGTCTGTACTATGTGGACAACGTTTTGTATTTTAATATTATTGCATAATTAATGACGGAGATATCTTTTAAAACATAATGTCGTAGTCTATAAGCTATGTAGCAAAGCAAGATTTCGTTTCGTCAAAGTGGAGCAGGTGCTTGGAAATCAAGTAACTGCTTACGTCACTCCTTCATTAAAACACACACGTACAAATTAAAAATCTGATATATTACATATGTTTCATCATGACGTAATGAAATGCCCGTTACATGTTTATTTGGGAAAGAAATACCAACCTGGTGAGAAGTACGGGATTTTTAATTGATTAAAATTGATGGCACTTTATATGGATTATAGCACATTTTAATATCAGGTATATGTCAAATAATCAAATTCTTATTTTTCATTAATGATGACATTTATTCATTATATAAACAAAGAAGCTAGTGATCTAGGCCAATTAAGACTTGTTTTATTGTGTAAATCCTAAAAACACATATCAGTAATTATTTATTAAGACACTCCAAACCATGTATGTAAATATCAAACCCATTACTGTCACTTTGTCACACAATCAAAGATCACTTCTCCGACATTAAACTAGAGAAAAATAATTAACACTCTCCATGTCCATAACTTTAAACAAAATTAAACCCGCCCAACCCACACATGCTACGTATGCTACATGCTACGTATGCTCATCGCATTTTATGCTGAAAATGTTTGATATGTTTCATATAAATCGTTTTTGTTGCTTCGCTTCTGCAATGCATTTAAACTACTCTTTTCTATCTTGCACTAGTATCTGCTCGATCTTTTAACTGAAAATTTTTACAAAAGTCTTTCATGTCAAAAATTCAGTATTGATATTTTTGCCTAATAGTATGCTAAGTCAAGTGATTTAATGTCTATTTCCCATATGGACATTGTTTCATAATACATACTCAACAAAGTGAAAGCATTTATTTCCTCCTGATGAATGCATCATTAGTTATTGGACAAAAAACAAAGATTTACCCTCATTCGCTGTGCATTTCTATGTATATCTTTCTCTATAATATACAATTGATCAAAATGCAAATGCTATGTCATTTTTCGGTGCAGAAAGCATTTTGCTGATATAGCTACACTTTACACTGTTCAGAAAAGAACACATTATATAATTTTATTGTGCTTTCTTTTTTCTAGTTGACCCAAGCTGCAGTGAGTGTAGAATTTCGACGATTAACTGTGCTGATATCAAAATTACCGGAGACAGGCCATCCCTTCACACAGTGAGGAAGAAACGCCAGTCCAATAGGGTTGACAGACGGTTCATTGTCCATGACGGATTGGCCGATAGCTGGCATAGCCCTCAGCAGACTCATTGGTCGCAACAAAGGCAAGCAAGGACTTGGACTAATCAGCCTAGACGTGGTAGCCAAACTACTATCATAAAACCGAGGCCAGTCACAAAGCAAAGGCTTGTATCACACGCCGGCACATCTCGTCCAATAGTACAGCGGGGATTCATGCAAATCCCAAAGAATAGTCCAATGGGAACCCAAGGACTTCAGCAAACAGTGGGTATCATAAACAACAGAAACGCCTCGCCAAACAGAGGGGTCTCTTTTTCTGACCCAAAGGCACAATTCCAAGGACAAAGGCAAAACATTCAACGAGGAAATTTTCACTCCCATTCAGCAGGTTCATTGCAGTTAAAGAATAATGGACCCAAGCACGTCCAAAAAGGAATAGGAAAATCTCAGTCTAATATACCACCTGGAAATGTATTGACAAGAAAATCAAACAAACTTGGCCATCTTCGGCATATGTTTAGAACTGGTCACATTGCTCCACAAGCGCGAGAGTTTGTTGCACGTGGAATTAAACGAGCGCAAACAGTGCGAATTCCCATTGACAGAGAAAAAAAGTTTAATCCAAATATAATTGACCCTTTCTACCTTATTGTAACCGAAAGCTCATCTACAAAGACTAATGAACAGGTGTCACAAAAAGAACAATTGAAAGAACAAGCTACGACAAAGGCATCAACGACAAAACCAAAAACAACAGAAAAACCTAAAGTAACTCTAAATCCTTCAACAGAAGCTCCCAGGCCTCTCTCGTCCACAAAGAAACCAAAGAAGTTGGGATTGTTGGGATTGCCATTCCGTACAACAAAACCGCCGCCATCATCCCCTACAACAACACCACCAACAACAACAACAACAAAATCGGTAAAACCATCAACTATAGAAGCAACCACTACTACATTGGCTCCTACATCCACTACAAATGTAGCACAAACAACCCCAATGCCAAATGTAGATTCCACGACAAAGAAAACTACATTAAATACTGGTTCTAGCACAGCCAGGCAGAATAGCTACCTGGATTTCCTCATGGAGTTGTATACTCTAAAACAAAAGCAGGGAATTGAAGACCCCGAACTTTTTGCTGCCATACAAAGAGAGCAAGGAATTAACACACAGGCTCCATACACAAAGACCATGACACAAAATCGTGCTGGAGAGGCACATATCGAAAAATCTATGCAAGAAACTCGGAAGACACCAGTTTCTAATTTAGTCTCAGAGTTAAATCCTTCTGTAACGGAGGCAGTGTCTGTGTCTGAAAATCCTAGCTCAAATCAACCTGCAACCGTTCATCATCATCATTCACACAATGATATGGAGGTAATAGATCCTTTTAAATCAACTGCAGCTGGTGGATTAACCCCTGCTGACCATAATCACCATACAATTCATAAAAATCCAAAATACTCTTTTCAAGACATCCCGAATGTTGGCAACATTAATGTTCCAAGTGTGATTGAGCAAAGACTAAGAGCTTATTTGACAACAAATACACCAGAATTGGGAAATATTTTATTCCATCAACCCCCTGAAATGCACAGTCACTTCCATGTACCCACTGAACCACCTCAAACAACATTTGAAGCACTACTTCAGACTGAATCGATGAAGAAAAATTTAATTGATAACACCAGAAAAATTTATAAAACATTGCAAATGGCTTACAACCCAGAAGAATCAGACAGTTCTGTTGGTACACAGAAAAACGAAATTTCGTATTCACAGTCAAAGGACACCAAAAAGGACCAAAGTCCGACTAGAGTACATACATCAAACGATGTCTCGGTTTTAAAAAACGTTGGTGTTTACATTGTCCCACCTGATTCGAAAATGAATGCATCTAAAGATTTCATGGGTACCCCTCCAACATGGAGGACTATGTCTCCAACATCTCACAAGAGCAGGTCTGTGTCTATCCGTACCGCCGCTCCAATTCCAAAGGGAGAAATCTATACAATGAAACCTTCCGATGCAAGTGCATTTGTTCAGATGATAGAAGATCAGTTTTCAAACCAGGAGTTACCAATACCTTCTACAAATATATTGGTTTCAAAAGAAACACCACGAAGGAGTTTATTGGAAGATTTGGTTATCTCTGCAAAGCAAGTTAGTGAACCATATCAAGACACAGAGACTACTACAGCAAAGATTGAGTCTTTATTTCATAGTGAAAATGCCGCTGATCAGAAAATCTCCCCTAATGCAATTGAAAATTATGAGGTAACCTCAGAATACAGTCCATTGACAGACAATAAAATAAGTCTTTCAAAGCAAACAACATTAGCTTCTCCATCAATGCCAAACGAAAAACAGAAAGAGTCATTACCTTCAACAACAAAAATAATTTCCATTCCTGGGGACAGGTCTTTCAATACCCTGGAAAGAACGAGTACTGTTCCTTATGAAGAAACAACACTGCCTACTGAAGCTACGGATATATCAATGTATACGACAAAAGATCCACGGAATGATCTTCGCAAACATTCCAGTTGGCAGAGGTTGGAAGGAAAGTCTACGATTACTGAACTTACAAGTGATAAATCAGGCAAAGATATTTTGAACGGAAACGGTAAGACTACTTTCATTCTCCCTCCATATGTGACAGATAGTCCGGAAAAGACTACAGAGACTAATGTAAAAACCAGCATACAGGCGTTGCTTCCAGATGTGGAGAGTTTTAAAAGGATGGACGTTTCTCAGAGAACAACAAAACTTCCTGTGATATCTACAAATACTGACCTCAGTGATATTGTTCAAACACAAGCACATAAAGATAAGACTCGAGAAAATATTGTAGAATCAAAACCGGCTCATACAGTAGAACAGTTTGATTATGAAACAGAGAAGCCCATCAAATATGATTCCAATGTTCAAACCCCATCATATAAAGATTTAGAAAGAATTCAATCACTTCCTCACAAAATTCAACTAAATTCAGAAAAAGTAACAACACCAATTCAAATGAAAGGTACGTTTGATAGTGCAATTATAAAAGGGAAAGTGATGGAAACCAGTCCTATATTGGAATCATCATCAGGTATTACATCAGAAATGACTTCAAAGTCGCCAACTATGAAGTATACAGTCACTTCCCCATCACCTTATACTCTCACCACATCTGCCACCACATTAGGCTTTTTAGAATTTCTCCGACTAGAAATAATGAAACGAATGAAGGAAAGGAAGAAATTGGCACCAGGAAAAGATTTCACGCCTTCAATATTAAACACGCCTTCCCCAAGAACCATACCCCAAATGACAACAACTGCTCCTATCCGAAAAACCACGACAATGAACATGGCTTATATAGAGCTTTTCCATCCCGAAAGATACAAAAAATTAAATCCAAAACCAACGACAAGACAAATGCCATTAACTACCACAGGAGAGTATTCAATAACCGATCTGGTTACCCCTGAACCTACTATTGCTTCAACAAAGTCAGAAATATTAACAGCAGAAACAGAACAGCAAACAACTACCACAGTAGAAGCGAGTACAGCTAATCCAACAACAACTACAACACCTGAGCAAACCACAATATCCATGGCTTATTTAGAATTATTTGATCGAACACGCTATAACAAGTTGCGCCCAAGGACAACTACGACTACTACAACATTGCCACTTACAACAACTCCACCTACTACGACCAAAATCGTAACCACCAAAAAGGCTCAAATACCCACAACAGAAATGCCAAGAACAGTAACTGCAACAGACATTCCTGAGACGACCACTACTCTATCTACAACTACCCCGAGTACAACACCTTCAACTACTCCAACGACAACAACCTCTACAATAACAACCTCTAGTACAACAACAACAACAACCCATACTACAACAACAACCCCTACTACAACAACAACCCCTACTACAACATCAACAACACCACCGACTACAACAACCTTATCACTAGCATTTCTAGAGATATTTAATCCTGATTTATATAAAAAACTTCGTCCAAAACCTAAAGTTGTCACAACACCAGAACCAACAACCACAACTGAAATTCCCACTACCCAGCTTCCAGATTTTCCAACAACAGTACGCTACAAGGAGAAAAGTATTGATTCCAAGAGCGGTTCTGCTTTCCGTAAAAGCGATAGGATCCAGATGATTGCAAACAAAACATTAACAACCGAAAAAATCATAATCACCACAACAATTCCAACAACCACAACGACAATTCGGACGACCACTACTGAGCCAAGTACAACCACCACAACAACAGAACCAACAACCACCACAACTACAGAACCAACAACAACTACACAATCTATGGCGTTCTTGGAATTATTTAACCCCACACTTTATTATAAACTCCGTCCTAAGCCAAAGACAACCACAACGACAACAACAATACCACCACCTACAACATCAACTACTCCAAAACCAACTACCACTACAACAAATTCACCAACAACGACAACAACAACACCAATACCAACAACAACTTCTACAACAACAAAAAAGCCAGAGACAACAACAGAAACGACAACAAAGCCAACTATCCCAACAACTACTACCGCTAGTCTCGCTTACTTAGAATTATTTAATCCTAACTTGTATAACAAGCTTCGGCCAACAACTACAACTACTACGACAGAACCAACCACAACACAAACGTCAACTACAGCTACGACTACAACAGTGCCAACAACAACTTCAATACCTACAACGACTTTAATCCATACAACAAGTACAACGCCGATAACAATTACAGAAACAACAATATCAATGGAGTCAAAGACATCTACAGAGGCAACAAGTACAACAAAAGCTGCAACCACCATTTCAGGACCCACATCACCATCAGAACCAACAACAGTACAACCAATTACAACAGGATACTCTACAGTGGAGAAAATAATACCTTCATCAAATGTAAAGGAATTTATAACAAATCAAGAGCCAACACAAACAAGTATAAACAAACAACAATCTACAGTCACTATGACCGATATAACACCAATAAACCAGTCGCTGAAACAAAGAGAAACAACCACATTTTCTGAAAGTAATTCAACAACAACAGAGCAATATACGGCAGGAAATCAGCAGAAAACAGGAGAAAAAATAACTTTATCAATAACAACACAAGCAACTCTAACGGATATTACACCACAAACAGCAGAAGCAAAAATAAATAATCGCGAAAGGGCAAACGCAAATCCTCAGGAGAGTATTCAAGTCATTCGACCAGAGATGTCCAATTTTATTGAAGGTTATCAAATTCTTCAAGATCAGCCATCAGCTTTCAGGAAAAAGAGCCGTGAAGTATCAGGTGGTTCTACTGATTCTTTTTACTCAAATAACATCCAAGAGAACAGCTTACATGAAAAATCAGTGGACATCATTAAAGGAAAAGATTCTGTAGACAACATCGATTCTTTAATCAATAATGCTAAGAAATCCCATGTTGACATACCAAGCCTCATGGTGAATCAACTTAAGACACTGTTTTCACAAAACGATAAAAATACAATCTCATCGAATAAAGAAATTCCAAGTCAATCAGAAACGTTGACAGTTTACAAATTAAATAGCAAAAATAAGGATGTATCGAACACATATAATGATAATAGTCCTGTTGTTACAAGAACGACTTTTCAAGTAGACAAATCTTTAAGCTTTGAAAATCAAACAGATATGACACCTGTCAAACGTGGAGATGCCGAAATAACAACAGCAACACCTACAGTCAATTCTTTTCCAAGAAAGAGTACTCCTGCAGCAAAGACATATACAATAACATCTCTGGATGAAACAAGTCGGGCATCCGACAGAAAAGTCGCTGATAATTTGATAAAAATCAAAATTAACAATCAAACATACTATCTAGACTGGGTGAAGCTGCAGTCGCTCGGTCTCGTGTCAGAAGATGGCACGTCGCCTAACACGAGAACCAGCAGCTTTGCAAAGAGCTCAAGTACAACACTGTCACGAACAACAAGAGATGTCAAATCAATAACAGAACCAGCTCACATCTTCGTAACCCCATCAGTCACATCACCAACAACAACCTTATTACCAGTTACAAGTATTACAACATTGAAAACTGTATCGTCTACACAAGATAATATAAATTCTGTTCAGCACACTAAAAGATCGGATTTATATCTACCTGAAACAAATGATCCTGAACAAAAAGTGTTAGCGGCGCTCCTACATCTTGCCAAAACAAATAATATTAAAATTCCTGATGGCTTATCGCAAGAATTAAATTCAATTTTTGATGAAAGTAGGAAAAAACGAATAAATATCAACCAATCAACGACTACAGTTCAAAACCAATTTTTCCAAGGTGGAGTTTCTTCAACTACAATGAAATATCCAGATATTCAAAATGAAAATCCAGAACAAAATACAACTGTGGCAGAAAATCAATATTCTGATAATCCTGGCAAACTTGTTGAACTAAAAGTAAACTCCGACACATATTATGTTGATTGGGATAAATTTCAAGCTGCGGGATTCATAAAAAAGCAGGATCAAACGAACGAAATCACAAGCATTCCAAATCACGAACAAACAACAGAGACCCCAGTGCCCACAGTCCTCAATAAAAGTCTGAAATTGAACGGAAAAGATGTACCGATCGTGACTACAATAAATGTGCCTACGTCAAGAGAAGAAATTAAGCCGACGCCACCGACTTACTCTGTATTGTACGAGATTATGAATACAACTAACACATCCCAGAATACCTATACTTCAATCTTGCCACCTGATGCAACACACATTATGTCTGAATTTCAACATACAGGTATAAACACTCCCGAGGCTACACAAATAATGTCTGAGTTCCAACACACGGGTATGAACACCCAAACTGTAAAAGACAGAGATTTGATTTCAGCTATAGATTTAATAAAGAATAACTTGAAATTACTTGAGAAGAGACTTTATGGGGGATCCTCCTCAGATGCACAGGGAATGACGGCTCAAATGGGAGATATTTTGCGTCAAAAAATCAATCGAACTACTTCCTCTAAAGATCGAGGTGACAAACCAAATATAACTTTTCTAAGAAGAAATAAATTTCGAACACTGTCTTACAATGATGGTAAAATACCTGAACAGGGATCAACAACTGCCGGATATCAAAATATGGTAAGTCCCCAAGGAACAGATGAACTTTACAAATTATATGCCATAGATCCACCAGTTCTCTCAGATAGCATCCCAAATGATGCAGTTTACCGTAGGAAAAATCGATCCAGTACAAAATCGTTATTTAAGGAACCAGACGATATTTTTAATATACAACAAAGAAACAGGTTTGAGTCCTTGTGGAATACAAAACAAAAACCCATCCCTCAGAGAACTAGAAGAACTACATTCGAACCATACTCTTATGTGTTTTCGGTCAATTTGCCATCATCCTTTGAAAGTCACACTCGACAACCAGGTTCGTATCTATTTCAAGCACAACCATACCAAGCACAAAAACGATACAATGACAATAAACCTACTGTGATGGGTATAGGTGAATACAGACAAAGCAAGGACAGTATCATGCCTATTCAACTATTCCCTAATTTAGATAATTCGGGCAAAAATAGCAAATTCTACAATTCATTAGACGACAAACACTTAGGAAGTAAAGGACTTTCATCTGTGAAAAGAAGGAAAAACCCCCTTAAAACGAAAGAGGATATACTCTTCACAGATCCCTTCTCAGATTCTCAGCAAGACCTTCATTTATCTGTACATGATGTATCAAATACAGCACAATTATATCCCCAGATGCACAAACATAATAAACCACTTCAGTATAAGCGGCGTGAATCAGCAATGCATAAATCGATAAGAGAAACAACTGTTGATACAACAATCTCTCCCGTGTCTCTAAAAAATGTAGAGAAGTCTAAAACAGTCGAAAAAGGGACTAAAGTAATGACAAACCCGACTAAAGTAATGCAGAATCAAAGATCAAACAGAAGAAACATCTCCCTGCTGCCAACAACAAGGACTCTTTCAACAAAAGTATCATCTAAATCAAAAACTACAGAGTCTATAAACTATGACGTACCAATTACGGAAAATCAATACACTAGAACAGAGACCATGACCAGTGAAAGAAAATCTATAAACAGTCAAAAGAAGTTAATAAACCCGACACTTACAAGTGAATTAAAAACCACTACTGAACAACCAACTACAACTATTTTACTTACCACAACAACAACACAAGCAACAACAAAAAAGATAACTGTACCACTAACTCCTACAGAAACATCAACAACTTTAAAGACAACAACTAGTCTTCCAGAGAGAACTACCACACAAACAACGACACCACCTATAACACCTGAGCCAAAAAGTGAACAAAGAACACCAGCAGAAACAATTACGACAACAGAAATGCCAACTGCAATCACCGAGTCACCAACCACACAGGTACCAAAAAAATCAGTGGGTAAAGAACTGGATTTGGCAACAAGACAATATATTGAAAATCTAATTAAACAACTTACAGCAAAAATGAGAAAATTAAATGCAGCAGCTCCCTCTGAAGATTTTCTTGTCGATGCTGTTATGAACAGAATAAAATCAAAACGTAGAAAAAGCACTCCAATTTCACGGAGTGTCAAACTTCCGTCAAAAGAAAGTGAAATGAAACAAACTACATTACAGGGAACAAAACCATATCGCACTTCATCTCAGCAGACCATAGAGAATACAAAAGTCTCCACTCCCAATCCTTTATCAGAGCAACAACGAACTGAAAAGGAAAATGTATCCCAAGTTCAAGATTATAATACAAGGTCGATGGACTATAAAACCTTTCCAGTAAACTTGCAACAGGACACCACTACATCTGTGAATGTGAAACCAAACTATGAAGAGACAACTAGAATTCGTCGAACCAGGTCAACAAACGTACCACAACCAAACGAAAATGAAATGTCCACATCTTCGTTCTATGAAACGGCAACGGAGGAGTTTGTTTATTCGAAACAAACATCGTCATTGTTACCAGTGGAGGCTGTTTTTTCAAGTAAAAAATCAAGACCATCGGAGCCATATTTAGCACCTTCCTACGATAATGGAATTGTAAGAAATTCCTCTATTACTGAAAATCGTACAAATTTTCAGCAAGATAATATTCAGATTGACAAAGAGACACCATCAGAGTATTCCTTTGACTTGCAATCCACATCAGTTGTTGACCCACCTACCATCAGAGAAAAATCGAATCTTCTGCCTTCAACAACTGCAAAAGAGAAACACGGAACTGAATACAAGTGGGATTTAACAGGATCACCATCTACAACTCACCGTTTGACTTCTAAAATATTAACAACGTCACAAGATAACACAATGAGAGCAGATATGACCAGAGATTTAAAGAAACTTTCGAATTTTCAAACAATCGATACTGACAGAGGACTAACAGATTCCCAATCATTAAACGTTTTCAATACAGAGAAGGGCCGACATACATCTTTTAATCCAAGTACAGAAATATCAAGATCTAGTACATCATTATCCACATTCTCTGACAAACTGGTTGATTTGTCAGGATATACCCCTTCGGGCATAGAATCTACACAACACCTAATCTCTGGTAAGTCAACGTATGAAAATAAGGATCCCAGAGCTAATGGGTTTCCTGATGCAACATTGCTCCAGAAAACAACCATCGATCGAAATCCAACAAAAGAAACTGCAACACCTGAAAAACGTACAATGGCAATAGAGCACACAATTGATATTACAAGATCACCATCTACAACTTTTCATACGGATAAAAAAATCTCTATAAATTCACAGGATAACACAATGACAACAGATATAACTAGTGGGAATTTTATAACATATTCGGATTTTCAAACAGCTGACTCTGGTAAAGAGACAACACAATCGGAATTAGTAGATACTTTCAACGGAGAAATGGGGCAAACAACGTTCTTTAAGCCGAGTCAGAAGACACAAAGTACATCATTATCTACAAACTCTGACAAAACGACTGACTCGTCAAAATATACTAATTCTACACAGTACATAATCTCTGGCAAATCTACGTATGAAAGTGTGGACTCCACGACAGCTAATGAATTACATGATGCAACCTTGGAGCAGAGAACTACTATTGATAAAAAACCAACAAAACAACAACTTACAACGTCCACGAAGCGAATAACGGCAAATAAAATTACTGGAATAAATGATCAGAGTGTAATTACAACACCGCAGACAGCAAGTCCAAATGTAGTGGATGAATCTTCAACAGCCACCTCTGGCACAGCGGCAACAAAGACAAATGTCAATAAGTCAAACTCATATCTACTTCATGTCACAGATCAGCCAAACACTGGAAAAACTAGGACAGCAGCATACGAGGAAGGACATTCAGATGCAACCGAGATATATGAAACAAGTACTATGACTCAAACTACGAATTTGCGATCCCATGAAATTGATATAAAGACAGTTGGTTCACAATCAACCTTAAAAACTCAAGCAACTGTTTCTGAAACTTACAAAACACCAGAGGATATCATGAATCACATTACGATTCAGCATTTTTCTGAAACTGATGCAAAACCAGCTGATATGCAACAGGGTGTAACATCTTATACAACTATTGATCTTAAAACTAAACTTGCACCTGGAACTTCTAATGTAGCATCAAGGGCTACAAAACAAAGTTTTTCAAATAAAAAGCAAACAACTACAAAGACTGCTGTAGACTCTGGCTCTAGTAAAACAACAGTAACTGAAGAAGTTCTGATCCCACTGGGAACAACTATAAAAGAAACATCTGAAGCTCCAACGGGTCAACCAAAAACTATTGTATATGATCATTCTTCTGTGGAAATTAACAACAAAGAGAACATGCCAACAATCACTCTCATGAAATCTAATCAAGAAGCTCAAGAAGCTCAATCTTCAGTGGGTAAATTTACCAAACAAATGACTGGTCAGACAGAGCCTAGGACATTTAGTACAACATATATGAATGACCCAACTGTTTCTGATAAAATAGCCAGCTCTGATCCGACATCATTAACTAAAGACACAAAAACGACACAAAAGTCCGTGAGAACAAATAATATGAACTCAGAATCCTCTATTTCTAAAACAAAACGTAATACTACTGTTTTTGAAATTTCAAATAACTTAGCATTCGATAGACCTGGAACATCTGAATTTTTGTACGAGCAGCCTGAATCTGTTGCTAATAGAATATTTGATAAAAAGGGCTCATCGAAAAATAATGAAATGTACTATTCCAAGGACGCTGATTTTTACAACACTAAACACTCCAGAAATATAAAAGAATTGATTACCGAACCCCCTGAACCCACTAAAGAATGGGCTTACTTGGAATTGTTTAACAGGCCAATGTTTAAAGAAATACAAGAAAAGCAAAGGAACACAAAAGCTCCACAAATACCAAAAAATACTGGTACACCAAAATTAGTGTATCTGTACACAACACCATTTGCCGATGAAACAGTTTCAACTAGAGCGCCAACAACAACGACAGCACCAACAACAACACCAACAACACCATCGACAACTCCAGACATGGCTTACCTAGAGATATTTGCTCCCAAGGAATACAGGGAAATCATGGCAAAGTGGAGAACAACAGAAACACCAACACCTACCACTACCACCACTACCACTACAACAACAACCACACCTAAACCGACGACAACAACAACTACTACGACACCAAGACCTTCAACTACAACTACAGAAATGACAACAACTGAATCTCCCACAACAACAGAACATGCTTCAACAAAAATGCAATTAACACCTCTCAAAGAAGGTTTTACCACAATCCTAAATCGATCCACCAGAGGACGAGCTGATATAACAGCAAGAACCAAATCTATAAAGAAGCGATTACAGCAAACTTTAGATTCCATCTACTCGACATCCACACCTAGACAAGAGCAGACTGAATCCTCTCTATACAAAACAACAGAAAAACAGACGTCTCAAAAAACACCTAAAACAAAGAGAGGGTTTACTAGGACTACAAAAAGAAATGCAGTTAAATCATCAACAAAGTCTCCAACGACTATGGAAAAAATAGTATACAGTGAAATAAAATCTTTGCTTGAAGAATTTAGTAACTTAGCGCAGAGATATGAAACAACGATGAAAAATCTGGGTAGTGGAAGACCATATACAACGCCAGTCAAGGAAACATATCAAGATATTCCTTATTCTACAACTCCCATGTCTTCTACTAAGACTTCAAAAAGAATCTACACTACCTCTCAAACATCAGGACAAGAATTCGACAAACAGTCCTCTAAAGTGGCAGCAAGAAGAAAGATAACAAGAGTTTTATCTGATAATAAAACAACTATAATGACTTCTGCAACAAAGAAAGCATCTACTGCAACACAATCATCTACAGTTTCTACAAACCTTTTAAGAGAAAATGAAACAATGACTACGGCAGTTGAACCAACAACGAGAACATCTGTCACCTCATCAAGCAAACTTACGACGACAACTATGGTCACTGATATCACTGATACCCAAGAGCCTACATCTACTCTTCCGATGACTACACTACCAACAACAACCGAATCTACAACTACTTCTACTTTACCTACGACAACAACTACTTTACCTACAACCACCGCTACTTTACCTACAACCACTACTACTTTACCTACAACCACTACTACTTTACCTACTACTACTACAATACCAACAACCACTACTACTTTACCTACTACTACTACAATTCCAACAACCACTACTACTTTACCTACAACCACTACGACAATACCTACAACCACTACTACAATACCTACAACTACTACCACACTTGCTACAACTACAACGCCTAGCCGTGCATACTTGGAACTATTCTTTCCAGAAATTTACAAGAAAATGTTCCCAGATCCTACTACAACAACACCAGAACCAACAACTACAACAACATTGCCAACAACTACAACAACAACTAAAGCTCCTACCACCACCACAGTGACAACCTCCACAACAACTACCACAAAGCCTACCACTACAACAACACAAACAACAACTTCAACTACTGAACCAACAACTACCACAACAACTCCAACCACAACAACTACACCAACAACCACAACCACAACAATACCGACCACGACAACTCAGTCATTAGCCGCAATGGAGCTATTCAATAGAGCTGAGTTTAGAAGAATAATGATGCGAAGAAGATCTACCACTACTACTACTACAACTACCACCCCAAAACCCACGACAACACCAATTCCTAGAACGCCTAGAAGAAACACAATTCAAACTTCCTCAGCCTTGAATAGTGATACACTTCGAATCATAAATCAGGTCGATCCCAACGCACGAATAGGGCCATCTAATATCCAGTATTTAGTTGGATTACGAAAGCCTAACTACAGTGTGCCAAAGCCAAACTACAATGTACAACCAATGCTGAAAAACACGTATTCACCAAAGAATGATCTAGAAATCACTACACCCGCTTCTTGGGTCACAGGCAATGTACAAGACAATACAAACAGAGGAAGCAGTTCTAACACATATGTCTCCTCGAAGAAACCACCGATACAATCTTTCGTAAAACCATCTGAGACAACGATTAAATCAATTAAAACACCTAAAACAACGGTAAAAGCAATATCTAAGTCCGAATCGGAAGCAGAACGACTTTTACGATTAAGACAGGAATTTGCACGCGGAGACATTGACGCAAAAACATTCCTAGATATGATTTTATACAACCGTCCTATGACTGTGAGACCAACTTTGGAAACTACGCGATCACCAGAGTTGAAGTTAACAATGACTTCCACCAAAACTCCAGCAGAAAATGCATGGTTAACTTCAAACACTATAAATGATATAACATTAACAGCAAATTCCCCACCTACAACCAAAATACAATCATTAGTACTGGGGTCAAGAAACAGACCATCTTCCACCGACTTGTCAAGTGCTAAATACACGACGTTACGTCAAGGGACAATACAAAATACGGAGGCACCAATATTTTCGAATAGAATTTCAAAGAATTTACAAGTCGAACAGTCTTCAAAGCAGGGATCGGATCCATCAGTTGTTTCTATCAATAAGCCAACGACCTATATTCTATCAAATCCAAGTGAAAATACTGGAACTCAACTAGGTTCTTTAACACAAGAAAATGGTGGAGCTCAACCCATGATTGAAAACTCCGAAAATACACCAGCCACTCAAACAAACAAAATAACCATAATACCTTCTGTGCAAGAAATGGCACAGCCAACAAACAGAATACCAAGTATTATGTCAGGAATACAAATAGATCCAACAACGAGAATTACAAGAAAAGCTTTGAATCTACTGAGTTCAAGAGGGGCGTCCCTTGATGCCCTGCAGTATCATGAAAGACAAGCCAGTCAGTCTGGGGTACCCTCTGGTTTAGGACAGCCAGCCGACAGAGATTTACACCAGCAAGAGATAACAGGAATACCAATAAATCGGCAAGGTGTTTATAATGGATTAAGTTTTGGAGGCCTTAGTGCCCAGATGGCCCCCGTGTTTTCTGACTCTATGGGAGATAATAGGCAGACAATGAGCCCTAGTCGTTTCGAAAATTTTGACTGGGTAAACGGTAAATTTGTAAGAAAACAAAACGCCCTGCCTATCACGACAACTACGGAGAGTTGGAGGGCAAGAACACAGGTACACAGTAGCCTGTCACAAATGGGCGGTGTAATGATGGATCCCAGCAACCTAGGAAACTTCAATTCTGAACAATTTGGCTTAAAGGCACATGAAAGTTTCCAACAGAATTTTGGTTTAAGTAACTCAGTTGGAAAACCATCAATAGATTTCACAGGTGGAAGTTCGAGCCTGGGTAATCTTGGCAATGTAGTAGCAACAGGTTCAATATCGTCATTTGAAAATAGAAGAATAGCTGCTTCACGTCGTGAAAAACTGGGGAATGGACAAATCATATGGGATGCACAGGCAGGACGAAGGTCCAATCAGCTATCAAGTGGAAATAGATTTAACCCTGGTCAAATATCAAGAGGTGACTTCTTCAACAACAGAGCGTCCCCCCAGAGACAGATTGACCGTGTTGTAAACCAGGTACCAAGAAACCAAGCTTCAACTGAAAACTTACAAATGAACTGGTATGAGTTTGGTTCAGATGGACAAAAAATGTCCTCCAATCAACTTTCTAATAGCTTTGGTCAAGTGCAGCCACAAACAAGAGAATCCATACAAAGCCCAAGTCAAGCAACGAGAACACGGTCCTCGGGTAGCCTTTCCAACCCCATGGAATCGGGTGTACTTGTATCTGCAAGTGGATTAAATGTGGACGTAAAAGTAGCTAAAGGGTTCAATAATAATCAGAAATCTGACAAGAGCGTCATAACTAGCTCCCTAGGAGCTCATTTTGCAATTTCACCAGAAAACCAAGGACCTAGCGATATCTTAATGCCGTCTGCGCAGATGCTTTCAGCAGATAAAATATCGGGTGGAAACTATCAAACATTTAACCAAGATCAAATCCGGCGTTCAAGTCAACAAAATAAACCGCCTCGGCCACAAGGCGTAATAGTTTCGAGTGGCTTAAGGAACGACTTTGGTCGATTCGACAGCGGTTCTGTAGTGCGTCCAACTTATATACCTCGTCCACCACCTCCACCTCCTCAAATCCCACGTGATGCCTTCAATTTCGGCGGCTCCTTATCCAACGTACCTAACTCACAATCTCAGGATCGAACCAGGCCTTCAGTGCCGGGTGTTCCTGTGCCTATTAGAAGAGTAATGACTCAACCTTCAACAGGTGTTTGTAGGGAGGGAGAGGTATTACAATGCGAGGGAAGAGGATTCCACAAAAATTACCCCAGAATACGGGAGGAGTGTGTGAGGAAGTGCACAACAGGACATTGTCCGGCGAAGCGCTGCTATTGTGAGTGTATAAACACACAAACTGGCTCTAGAAGGCCGCTCCAGACTTCAAATTTATTCAATAATAGGTTCCAGAGCGGTAATGTGTGAGCAGAAAACATGTAAAAACACTGAAAATAGATATCAATGGCTGTGGATATATAATGTTTTCCCCTTAAAGAATTCGTTAAAAAGCGTTTGTATGTGCCGAAAATGTGAAAGCTTTTGGTCAATTTGTGATGAAACGTGTGTAGTTTCAAATGGCGCATAAATTGATTTGTTATTGCGAATGAGTGAATTTATCAACAAACAATTCATGAAACTTGATAAATTTCTGTGTGAAATAATATGGGGTACATATCAAGTGAAACATTTTGTTCATGCTAATCCTTTCCGATATCCGATTGGGAAGAGCTACCCAAGCAATTTATTTTCTCATATGCAACTTCATGAATTGTATATGAGGTAGTGTGAAATGTGAAAATTTCCGGATTATCAGCTAAGAGTTAAAAAAAAATAGAAAAAGCTTGACAATAAGATTAATTAAAATGCCTTTCATTATAAATTTCATTTGTCAAGTTCATCTCTATTTCAAAATGAATTTTACATTGTAGATCCAAGGTTTACGGATCTATTTCTTTCCAGTAGGTTCTGCATTATCACATATGCTAAATGTTAATTTATTTTATAATAAAAAGAGTGTATAAGTTGAGAAGATGAAAATTTTAAACAAATGCTGATTGTTGAGATTTGAGAATTCTTAAAATTAAAATAAATGACTTTTTACCTCAGCAGACGGTTTTTACAAAGTTATGTATGCATTTTGTCTGAATCGTGATTGTGTTGTCAGGCCTCTGAGGAATAAACACTGAAACTTTAATTAAGTAGAATATCCTGCAATAAAATAGGAACATCAACTTACACTGAGTGCAATGATGGTGAAAAGGCGCTGAATATTTAGCAGCATGTGATTACATAGACTGACATTCAAAGCAAATTTTAATGAATAAAAGTAGTCAGATGTTCCTAGTTTGTTTCAATTTGTATGATTATAATATTCTCCATCTTGGGATGAACTAACTTGTTATTTCGTTAATTTTAAGATCAGGTGAGAAGGGGCGGTGATTATTCCTACGTCTCTTTATATTGTAATGTTGTTTTGATTAATAAACTATGTAAATATAACACCTGTTTTATTTTTATTTGCTGAAAGATAGTGGCTCTCAGCTGTTTTCTCCGAGAAATTAAAACAACGTGTTAAAATTTCAAATATACCGGTATACAGAGAACGGTCTTTCTTGGGGAAAGTTGTTGATGGAATTTGTTTTTAATTCTGCGTTTTTTCAGTTTATATCGTCGAAAGCTCCAAGGTGATGAGAAATCTCGAAATCTTGAATTTCTTTTGTACATATTTTTTTCCAACCAAAAACAGAGTGAACCAGTTATATTACGTTTTAGAAAACATTCGTAATGCATTCTTCATTTTTGATAAAACCATTTCTGAGATTTATGACTCCTTAAGAGGCTTAACATAATGTAAACTTTTATATCTCACAGATTTGGTTAATATTTATTACACAGGAATAGTGACATTATGAATGAATCAACCATGATAGTATGTTACATGAACATAAACTTCCACTAAACTATGAAAGTGAACACTTCTTACATCGTGTAAACTTGTTTAGAGCTCCTGGTTACCACTGAAGGGAGGGATCTCATAGGTTACCACTGAAGGGAGGGATCTCATAATCAGATAAATGAATGATTACACATGCTACATGTATGAAGCAAAAAGATGATTTAACAAAACATTGTACATGTAATTCAGTGAGTTAGATTTTTTCTCCGTTGGAAAAACAAATGCTAAGAACTCGTGTATTTAAATTTTCATGCTCCTGTAATGAAAGATTCGGGGGCATATAGTTTTTGCACTGTCCGTCCGTCTGTCTGTTTTTCTGTTTATCTGTGTGTGTGTCCGCAAAAACGTTAACATTACCCATAACTTTTGATTGTTTGAAGTTATGGCTTTCATATTTCACATGTGTATTCCTTGTGACAAGACCTTTCTTTAGGTACCATCATATTTGACGTTTTGATCTTGACCTTGGAGTTTGACCCAGTTTTGCAAAATTTTACCCACCTTTAACCTTGTCCATAACTTTTGATCAATTGATCCTAGTGCTTTCATACTTCACATGTGTAATCTTTGTGATAAGACCTTCTTTGGGATACCAACAACTTTGACCCTTTCACATTGACCTAGGAGTTTGACCTACTTTTGAACAATTTTAACCTAGGCCATAACTTTTTAATAGTTGCTACTAGGACTTTCATACTTCATATGTGTATTCCTTGTGACAAGACTTTCCTTTGGATACCAACAATTATAGCCCATTGACCTTGACCTTGGAGTTTGACCTACTTTTGGAAAACTTTACTTTTGAATAGTTGGTGCTAGGGCTTTCATATTTCACATTCTAGTATGTAATCCTTGTGACAAGACCTTACTTTGGATACCAACAACTTTGACCTTGGAGTTTGACCTACTTTTGAAAAACTTTAAAATTGGCCATAACTTTTGAACGGTTGGTGCTAGGGCTTTCATAATGTATTTCTTGTGAAAAGGCCTTTCCTTGGGCACCATTTATTTTTACCCTTTGACCTTGATGTTTGACTTACTTTTGAAAAACTTTAACCTTTTCCATATCTATCCAATGGTTGCTGCTAGGGCTTTCATAGTTCAGTTATATTCCTCGAGACAAGACCTTACTTTGGGTACCCAGTGGCGGATTTAAGGGGGCGAACCCCCCCCCCCCCCAAAAAAAAATTGTCAAAGTCTGCGTAAATCACAGTTTCGTCGAGAAAGTATAAAAATGTCTACTCGGTAGACCTCATTTTTACCCTACAAAATCTCTAGAATCCAGGAGCCTCCGGGGCCTTCGCCCCCTGGACCCCCGTCAGGGCTTCGCCAAGGATCCACTGGGGCCTCAAGGCGGCCTCCCGACCACCTGCATACTTTTTGCGCCCCTCTAACTTTAATTCCTAGATCCATGCCTGGTACCTCTGTCGGTGACTCGCGAATATCACAGTTATAAGCACGAGAAATAGTGCGTTTGTTTTAATTCATTAAAAATAAATCTCTGCGTTAAAGTTTGTCTTTTTAATTAGATATTTCCTTAATATATTTAAAACTATTAGTTTAATTTGAAATAATCCTTGAAAAATCATATTTTCTACTTTATGTCAAAAATTTTGACGCGAGCCCATCTCCTCTTAATCGGTTTTACACGCTGTGAGCACTCTGTATTAATAAGGTAAACAGAATAATCAATCCATAGTCAAAATTGATTTTAAAAATACCCAAAGGTCTAACAATTGGTATGAAACATGCCACTCAGAATACGACCCAACGATAGATTGAAGCTTGCAAACAAAGTCATTATAACGACCATAAAAATTGAGAAATGCTGACTTTAAGGTGATGGTTGAAAGCCCTGTAATATCGACTCTTTGTCCGGAGTTTGCTTTGGTTTAAATGACTGTACTCTGATCTTTAAAGAAAAATGCAGTATCTTGTTTCATATTTACTTTGTTATAAAAAGATAAGATAAACGTCTGGGCAAGAAAAATTGTAAAATCTTATCAGGCGTGCACGGAAGAAACTTTTCCAGACTGTGGGGACAGGTCTCTAATATTATTGAAGGGGCGTGCAGTGCTCGGATGGGGGGGGGGGGTATTTATACTTCCAACCAGACTATATAGCTTCATTAGTGTAAATTCTGATTTTATTTTTTAAAAAATAAAGAGATACACATACAAGAGTATATGTTTATTGAATTGAGATTGTTACTAGAAGTAAATAAATTAATTAAAGAATGTATCTATCATTTATCATAATTATCAAGTGGTAAATCTAGTACTTTCGACCCCCGACTCCCGACTCTCTCGGTTTTTAGCTCACTTACATTCACACATACATAAATATTTCAACATTGTTACTTGTAATATGTTAAATCAAGAACATTTGATTTCTGACTCCCGAGTCCGGGTAGTGATTCTTTTTTATTAAGAGCTATTCTATATATAGGGACACGCATAGTCTCAATATTTCTATAAAATCTCTTTGATAAAAGTCTTTGATACTTTGGCAAAATTGGTTGCTATGTGGTTAGCATGGTAACATGCCCTAAAATTTGAAAAATGATATTTTACAACATGTTCAGAGTCCCATAGTGAACTTTTGCAGCAATGCAAACAAAAAAATGAACTGATAATCTACCACAGATATTTTGACAAATTGAAATTTTCTTCTCTTCATCAAGGGCAGATAACGGTTAAGGTGCAAAATGCCGACTTCTAATATGTTATCAGTCATGTAAATTTGGTTCATTTGACCTTCGTCGTTATCTAGCAATATATATTTGACTAGTTTAAAAATGATTCAAATTGTCCATTATTCCTTCATAATACATTGAATACCTTAATATTCTTCATTTAACCAAGAAGAATCACTTCCAACTTCTTGGCATATGTGTTATATTCCCACATACATAAACATATCAGCGATGTTCTGCCCAAAAGTGGACAAAAACGGATACCGATGACCATTCGTAATATATTTTTTTAAAAACATTCTTATGTCTATATTAAACTAGTTCAACGTAATAATTGTGTCTACTAAGTTTGGACCTAATCTGTTAAGCGATGTGGAGAATATCAACGAAAAAACATTAATCCGAGAGAGTCTGGACTAGATTTTCCGCCTGCCTTTCCTGTCGGGATCGGCCTTCGCATTATTATTGACAAATCCAAAATGGACTTAGTTGTAAATATTATGAAAGTAATCGGAGATAAAAATGAGATTACATCAATAACATATCGTGACATTTTTAATTAACTATATTTTCCATGTCATACTTAAGGTAAATTCCAAGAAAACAGTGTTAAATATTGTGCTAATACTCGGATTACTGCGTTAAAGGCCCGGAAGTTGAGGTGTAATAAAGCAGAAGCTGTAAAGTTTGTATATTTTGAACATCGTCTTTTTTTTCTTGACATTCTGAAAGTTGTTTACTGAAAAATTATTATATTAATACTGAAGGTTTAAAAAATCTTTAAATCAGCAGAAGTTGTTTTGAATTCATGATCTTTAAAATATCCTTTTCATCTACTTATTCCTGCTATTAGTCTAGATGGTAATTTGTATTGTGACATGTTTTTCTGTATTATGCAGATAAACCGCCATGCCTGTAAAGAAGAAAGACCTCTACCTGGCCAAATCTCTGAAGGCTCTAAATGACCTTGCTGCTTTACCAGCTAAAATGACAAATAACCCCAAAATGTGCATATAAATTATTCTTTTACTGAATATATATTCTATGTCATCCTCTGAATTTGAAACCTTAAAAGAGAATGGGAACAGTTCTCCTACTGCAAAATAAATCATTTTAATACCAAAATAAGCCTCAAGTTTGTCATATTTTGTTTAACCATTTTTATTTTGGCAACCAAATATGATATTAAATCCTTCTACAAATATTTTGTAGACTGTTGAAATCTGCAGAGAAAATCAACAAAGAAGCTGTCCTCAATGAATCACTAGGAGATGAGGAGAAGGCGTACATTATGTACATGAAGTACTTTAATATTGTCACCCTTATCAGGAAGTCCCCAGATTACAAGAAACAAAAGGTACAAGATGGAGAGAGCTAACTGAGAAACGGTTTTAAAGGGGAGGGGGAGATGGCAACCTCATTATGATCTAGATATTTTTTGTGGGAAATTCTCAAGAATTTTCAGGAAAACAGTTTGTCAAAATCAAACATCTTCAGGCCCTCTCCACACTCAAAATGAAAAAAAATGGGTCTGTAGATAGGTGGGAAATTTTTTTCCCAGAAAATTTTAACTTCAATGCAACATTTCAATTTTCAAAATTTATTTTTCTGAATGCATAAGAAATTGTTTACTGGATGTAAAGACAACCAAACAATTTTTAAAGATGGCCTAAGAAATTTGTTTTTGTGGTAAAACATTATTTTATGAAGCATAAAATACACTAACCTTGAATTTCAAAACATGATTTGACGAGTCAAGGTTATAAAGACACTTTATTGAATTTATTTTTATAAATACTTGTATAGATTCAATTAAAATATTGATGTACATTAAAACTAAGGTGGATAAACTTTCAAAAATACAGGTAACTCTCGATACCTCAAAGTCCGCGGGAACAAGGAAAAACTTCGAGAGATCAAGAGTTCGAGTTTTCAAGAGTCCGGAATTTTCCGGGTTTGTTGACAGGTTTTAAAATTAGTCTTACCGGATGTAATGATTTTCATGCAGTGCTAACTTTTACACGTGGTTTTTATAAAACAACGATATTTTTTCGTAATCCAGATGAATATTTCATCAAACTGAGTAAAGCAAAAAATGTATATCGTCGTTTCATGTATATTTATTTATTCTTCGTAATACGGACATCATACTATGCATTCATTACATGAAAACGACATTTTACAGCGTCGTACATACTATTCAAAAAATGATCATTGAACGCAGTTCTGTAAGTATTTGTCCAAAAATAGTCGTCATATTGACATTAAGGCTGTTTCTGCTGTTTTCATATTTCGTTTAACTTTGACACTGCACTCGAAATAAAAATTAAATTAGTGTTTTGTCTTTTAATCAATTACTACTTTTCAATGACACTGCGTCTCTAAATTAATTATCGTAAGACAGTCGATGATAATTATTTTAATAGCATATAGGCAAAATATGATTAATTATCACCTTGCAGCATAAGTGTCACCTGAATAAACATCCCGTTCCCCGAGACCCGCGTCTTCTGTCTGGGGCCATTTAAATGTCCAGGTAAAGGTGCTAATTATATAATCTTGTATACAGATAGCCACTTCGAGGTATTGAGGGTAAATTCTAATAGAATATGCATAGCGGGACTGCATTTTGACTTCGAGGGATCAAGGGTTTCGAGAGATCAAGAGTTCGAGAAATCAGGAGTAAATTTGCTTAGTTATATAGTGGAAAAATTCGGGACCGGAGACTCACTTCGAGCGATCAAGAACTTCGAGAGATCGAAGTTCGAGCCATCAAGAGTTACCTGTATATTGAAATTATCTAAAAATGAAGACTTTTGCTTTTAAAGCATTTACAAATACACATACAAGTTACTAAACAAGAAAATATAATGTAAATGTGGACATGCAATTCTAACTTTGACTTTACAAGTACAGGTTGGTCTGCAAAACTTCTGTATTATCTGAGCTTATCACTGCTCTCATTATATTTATGGCATGAAGTACTGATATCACATCCTAAACAGCCATATAAGCTTAAGATTTTTAAAAAATGGATCTTTAAAAAATGAATATTGCATATAGTCAAATGCTGACTGATGTTTTTCGTACTTATTGTTAGGCCATTATTTACACAATAAATTGTCTATGGATTTTTCCGTTTTTCCTGATCATGACAAGGAGCGCACGGCGGGTGTGACCGGTTGGCAGGGGATGCTCACTCCTCCATGGCACCTGATCCCACCTCTGATGATTTTAGAGGTCCATGTTTGCTCTGCTCCCAATTTGTGTTGTTTAAATGGACTTTGAGCTTGAATACTGTTCTTTATCCCCATTTCATGTACATTATGATATTCATACAAAATGGAGGGGGGGGGGGAAGAAAAGAAGTAAAATATAATTGCATCTACATTTTATTGACTGTGTAATTGTTTTATTTCAGGACTATTTTGATAGTTTGATTGGACAGAAAACTTTGCTGAAATGTATGGATAAAGCAGAGGAATTATCATCAAACCTTAAGGACAGGTAAAAATCTAAACAGTCTGCATGTCATCACTGTCTCTAATATACTGGTTTGTCTTCTGCTTAAATTTCATTTAATATTGAATGTGAAGTGCAGATCAAAAGAAAAAACAGGATCCTGATGTTGGAGTGTTGTATAATATTAAACAGTTAGTTTGATCATGTCAGTTGTGAAATACAGAATATCAACAATTTTGTTCAAAACATGGTCTATTCATTAAATGAATAAACACACATTATAGAGCAAGAATCAAATATGTATTTTCATGCCCCCAAGGAAAAAAAATTGTTATTGGTCTTCTTTGTATATGTCCGCATCTTTGACCATGCTCACAACTTTTGATTATGCAATATGGAGATGTCATATTTTTCACATAATAGATTATGACTATCACATTTTATGAGTTATAAACCATTGTTTTCATTTAAATATCACTGGAATTGGAAGTACATGTATATATGTCGTATAGGACCCATAACTCTGTAGATAGATAACTGAGGATCATTGTAAGCTCATACTTAGCAGATGTGTACACACGGTCCTTGTGATCAGAGGTTGTGTTTTGACCCTAACTCAAGGTTATTTGGACAAGGTCAAATTTGTCCAAAACTGAACCATGCTATGGCCCACGGGATATTTGTGTTTCACATTTCTTTTTTAATTACATTGTAAAACTGAGTTGTGAAGATATTCCTGTTTATTAGATATGAGTTAGCAGAGGCTGAGGATGTAGCAAGCAAGTTATCTCCCCTTGACGATAAAACTGGTCCTCAAGAGGAACCAGTTAAATCTGAGGAAAAAGTTCCAAAACCCAAAGAGGAGACAGAAAGTGCAGGCAAAAACAGCGATAAAGCAGGTAAGGCTAGATTAGATTTAATTTATTTAATGTAGGTCATTATATTTTTGTGACACTTAATTTTTTCTAAATAGCTATTTGATATAAAAATAAAAAAGCAAGAAAAAATTATCACAAATTCTGGTTATTGTTGCATATACACATAAGACCATTCTCCAAGTTTTTTCTCTGTTTAGCGTCCACCCATTTTTCTAAAACTTACCTACCTATTCGCAAAAAACACACAAGACAAAAAATTAAACACAGACTTGATAATCATAAAACTGACGTCATTCAAGGGATTTGATTTCATTAATTTATTTTTCTTGTAGGAAGATCTATCCTTCAGCAAAATCAATGTATTAAGTGCTTAAAATATACCAAATGTGACATATTGTATACAAATACTTAGAGAAATTGACAGAATTCAAAGATTTCAACAAGAAAAATAAATTTCAGGACTCCTGATTTTGTTTGTTTTTTCTGATATGAAGTGTCAAAAACCAAAGCCTGACGGACGCTAAACATAGAAAAAACTTGGAATGGCCTAATCTCTAACAATGCCAGAATGAAATTTTCATGAGCAGACAGTCTTAGAGTAGCGTAATTATAAAAGAAAAAAAAATTTCTTGCTTGATCATATTGATTTGAATAGAATTTACCATCAACTTAAAGTTACAATAATACATAATTTTTGTATATTCATTTTCAAAAAATTTTGTTGCTGTTGATCCTAAAAATAAAACTATCATATAAATCATTTTAAAATTTGATATTAATGAAACATTGTAAATGAAGACTACATCAACATGATCAAGTTACTATTTTTAGCCCAGCCATCCTTATAGATTCTACCTGTATAAACTAAATGTACATGTATACATGTTGACATGCTGCTTCTCTTTCCACTTTAAATGAAAAAAAGTGTTGTTTTGTGTCAATGTTTTAAAGGGAGGATATAAATGTTAGAGCTCTAATGCCAGAAAAAGCAAGTGATATGTAGCATACATTTATCACATGTTCTTGCTATTCACTTTGATTATTAAACTGAAAATATAAGAAAATATTGTTTTTAACAGCTTATGTGGGTGAAACAACACCATGGTGTGTACCTTCTCGAGTTTCATCTTTTGCAAGGAGACTTTATTTTTTTTTCCATGCTGATAATATTTTCTTAAAGTCTGAAGACAATTGTGTAAAACTATCAGTTTATTTATAAGTAGATATTTAATTTGTTTTAAATTTCCATAAAACATGTCTTCCTAGAGATACATGTATGTTTTAGAGAAAGTCCAAACAATTGATTTAATAAGAATGTATTAACACAGTACTCAAATACATACAAGTAAGTATAGCTATTGTTTGAGATGTGAATAGTAAGCACATGTGTGTTCAGTCTTTTTATATGTACATGTAAGTACAGCTATGGTTTGAGGTACACATGTGTGTTCTATCTTTTATATATCAATAAATCAGTTTTCAATAATTTTTCAGCAGATGCTAGCCAAGAGACTGCTGGGAAAATAAGCCCAGTACAGCTGTATGATTTGTTAAATGACAAGGAAACAAGTCTGATTATAATGGATGTAAGACCAGGATCACAGTATCAGGAGTCACACATCAAACATGATTCCTGTATCAATGTACCAGCGGATGTTATCAAACCAGGGTAGGTGGGGCCAAAATAACTACAAGAATAGTATATGCAGAGTTCCTTATATCATACTTGCTATTGGTCCTAAATGGAAAAAAGTCTGTTGATACATGTATGTCCAAAATGTCCAACGAATTTTAATTTCCTAACTCCTTTTCAAATTACCAGTGATGTGTGTTTTGTCCTCCTTAAGTTGTTAGATTTTGGTTTGGCACCATCTAGGCACAACTGTAGTCTTACATGTGAACTTAAGGACATATGCAGTATAGTAGAGTACAGTGTGTCTACAGTATTCCTTTCCCACTGATAATTTTCCAAGATATTCTTAATTTAAAATCATAATACCATCAGATGTTCTCAGACAAAAAAAATAAGCATACATTGCCATGAGTTTTAAACAGATATCAAAATCCTTGTGTTTTTTTTTTTTAAGAAAAATTGACAAAAATATAGTAGGTATTTCCTATGAATTTGATTCAGAGGAGTTCTCACATTACCAGGAATCATAATATTGCACAAATGTCTTTTAATAATTGGAACCTTAATTATACAGGAAATTAGAAATTAAAGTTCCAAACTACATTGAGTATGTCCTTCATTTACTTGATTCAATTTATACTCTGTGTATTTTAGGACCACAGCAATCTACATAGGGGGAGCATTACCTGAGGAGGCAAAAGGGCTGTGGGGAAAACGGGGTCAAGTGGATCACATCGTCCTACTGGACTGGAACTCGACCTTAAATCAAGTCACCATAGCAACACCTCTCCGTACACTGAAGGATGCCTTGTTCAAGGTGGATAGAAATTTAGTCTTTGAAAGAAATATTTGTTATGTATTTTCTTCTCACTATTTTCAATTACAGCAGAAAAATTTTTATCATGAATTATTTCTTTGTAAATAGAAGTTATACATGTATTGTTTATTCCAAAACAACATGTACATGTAGTAGAATTTTTGAAAGTAGACAAATAAAACTTAAGTGAATAAAAGAGTTGCCAATCTCAAAATAGAAAACATGTGTGCACTTTAATAGCGAGAGGTATTGATTTCTTCCATTGCTCAGTGACTTAATATTTATGTATTACTTGTATTAAAATTTTATTTTCAGTATGATTCATCAGTGATCATTAAGAGTGAGCCTTTAGTCCTGGAAGGGGGTTATGACCAGTGGCTCATGTACTACCCCCAACTGACCACTAATGCTAGAGTGACCAACCCAACCCAGGAGGGACCCACCTCATCAGCCCCTTCCTGTAAGTACCCCCCAGGGTTCGAAATTAGCTCATGTCCGTAAGTCCGAGACTAGTAAAAATTGTGTTGGACTAGTCAAGTTCATGTAGCACTAGTCCGTACGGACTAGCAGGGACCTGGGACTAGTGACAAATCCAACTATAAATTTAATCTTAGTATTTTTTCCTCACTGCTTTCTTTCAAATGAATGCCTGTTTAAGCAAAAGTGTCTACAGTTTTATCATTAAAACGATGTAAACAATAACAAGCTTTAGAGAGATGAAGTTGCTAGCATTACCAGGGACGATTTTGCCAAAAAATTAAAAACGACAGATTTTCACGAGAAGGTGGCCGTCAGAAAGAAGTTAATTGCCATGCATTATTATTGACATTCACAAAATCGTCCTAAATTATTTAAATAGTATATGTGTTGAAAATTTCCTATGTTTTAAAGCTGTTTTTACAGCCTACAAGTTCCCGAAATCGTAACATATACATATATGTATATAATGATACATTGTATCCTCAAGCAATAAAAAGTTATAATCAAGTTATTGTTGCAACACATCGGGTAAATGATCACAGATGATTTGTAAGGATACAAATGCGATAAACATTATTAAAAAATTATTTAATCACACACAGATCACAGTTATCAAGGTAATATTACGGACATAATTACGTCAGGGGTAAGACTAATACCAGCAATGCCCCAAAAATGTCAACCAACCTTTTTCTCCATTTTTTTCTCACTCAGTGATACAATCAATTCATAAAAATATTTATTCATTGTTTTAATTGTTTATTGACACTTTTTGATACTCCGTTCATTGACATTTCTGGGGAATTTTTTTTTAAGTATATCACTACTGAGTTTAAGTATTTTTTTCTACTGATGTAATCAAAAAAATATTTATATGTTTGATACCTTGCAATTTTTTTTTTTCCGTAGCAACAGATGAATCAGAATTTAATTTTGTATTCAAAAATAATAATTTTATCTCATAAAGGTAGATGGGGGGGGGGGGGATTTAAAGTTACAAAGAAGGTTTATCACGGGTATGTTATCATTATCATAAAACAAAAGGTGGACTAGTCAAATGCTTTACGGACTAGCGAAAACTGGAAGTCACTAGTCCGTACGGACTAGTGCTTACAAAAGTTAATTTCGAACCCTGCCCCCTTCTGATATTGACAGCTGAAACCTTAAAGATAAAGTAAAGTTACAAATAAAAAAATTAAAATTAAGAAAAATTGATTATAGTCCAAGTACTTCCAAGTACATGTAGTTAATCCTGTTTTTAGGATTATTTATTATGAAAAAAACTATCTGCGTTTCAGTGGATTTTGACTATCCCGACTTTGATGAGGATTTTTCATTAACCCCCAAACCTAAACCAAAGCCTCAACCAGTGACAGCCTCAGATCCTCTAGGTGTCCTCAGCAGTGTAAATGACACTAGTAAGCCTGCAGCACCCACAGCTGGGGGTCAGGTCAGGCCGGGAGTCCCCTCCATAGACAGGTCAACAAAGCCTAAACCCTCACCCTCAAGCAACAGTCTGAATCGTCTAAATAATTCCTCCACACCTGCCCTGTCAGACACTAAGTCTGTATCTCAGCCTAAGAACAACTTAATGGCAGAGGCCCAGAGGAAAGAAGAAGAGAGGAGGGCTTCAGAAGAAGCCAGGAGAAAGGAAGAGGACATGAGGACACAGGTAAAGAGAGATGAGGACCTGAAGGCTCAGACAAAGCAGGATAAAGAGGCAGAGGAGCAGGAGGCGAGGAGACTCAAGTTACAGAGAGAAATACAGGTACAATGTAATGTTATATGTAGTGTTACAAATATTACAATGATACAAATACAGTAATACCTCATTATCTCAAACTTGAGAGGACCGAAATTTGAAATTGAGGTATCCGAGGATTCAAGATATAGAGGTTATAAAACATTAAGAAAAAACAGGTTGAGACTGCCAAATCACTTTTTCATATCCCTGGAATTCAAGATATCGATGTTCAAGATAACTAAGTTCAACTGTAGAATTACATGATTATAAAGGTGATGAATATATATATTGTTTAACAAGGGTATTAAAAGTTGCCTTGACCTATATCAAGGATATTTGTAATGGACTTGAAGTTCAGGCTAGAACATCAAATCAGATAAAGATTATGTGTTTAACTTAACAGGATATCCTTGTCAAAACAGGAATTTCATAAGACAACAAACAGTCAATTTTGGAACTGAATTGATTTTTTTCTTACACATTTCACTGCTTTTTGTTGGTTTTACAGAAAATTTGTCTAAATGTACATTGAGAAATAAACTATTTTTTTCTTAACAGCACTACCTTGAAATAGTTTTTGTGCGAGTTGCCCATGGTTTAATGTTCATTGAAACTATTCTCGATCAGCATTCAATTTCCATGGCATTTTATCTCAGAACTTCTCTGGTTTATCCTGATCCTGTTGTAGAATTGTCTGACACTTCTGTTTTATAAAACACCTATTTACTGACTGATAGGAGAGTAGAAAGTTAATTGTCCTCCTCAACAACTGCTGCACTTCATCAAACAGTGCTATCTCAGGGGAAGTAAACTTGCTATTGTCCTCATATGCAGTAAATTAGGTGTGTAATAAGCTTGACAAAGAAAAGTTTCATTTTAATAACGTAAATTCTTGCATACTTGGTAAATGTTATGAGATACTTGTAATGTTATCCTTTCTCTGCTCTAGGAGTTGGAGAGGTTGAAAATGGAGCAGGCTCGAGATGTGGCAGATTTGATGAGGAAGAAGAAAGTTATAATGGAGGAGAATCAGAGAGAACAGAAGACAGACACACAGACAAAGTCAGCAGAGGATGAGAGGAGGTACATAAAACAAACTTGGCTCAGAAAAGCTTGCCTGGAGCCACTGAAAGTCCTAGGCTGCATTCAAAATTATAGCAGCTATGTAGCTTTATGTAGAGCTATGATCTTTATTAATATGCTAGCCTAGCAGTTATATAGGGAAAACAAGCATTAGTTTATACAGTGATGTCAATAGGCCTAGATATCTAGCCTAAGAGCTAGGCTAGGTTCTATGATCTTAAGCACAGCTCTGTAGTCTTTTTGTTTAATTATTCATAATGTTTCCTAACATAGAAGGAAAGAGCTTGAGAGGCTTGAAGTGGAGGAAAAAGAGATAAGACGGAAACAGGAGGAAATGGAGCGAGAGAAACAGCGAAGGTTGGAGGAAGTGGAGAGACTGAGGCAGGAGAGGAAGAAGAGGGAAGAAGAGGAGGCAGAGAAGAAGGTCAGAGGTCAATGTACTGTAAAGAGAGGTTCAGTAATAATATTGTATAGTTATTACACTCTTGTTCTACAGTTTACCATGTTTTGTATAACAGTATGTTGTATTCTAGCAGGACTTTCAATGATTTTTAGTAAAGAGGTAAATTTATCCATTTGGAGAGGCTGTTTTAGAATTTATATTAATGTCCAATAGTTTATCTTCTCAATTATGAAATTTGAAGCAGCAAATTTCAATCATTGAAATTATACATTTTTACATCATGTATTATATTTTGATGGAGAATATTTTTTTTCAAATTATGACTGGATAAATCAAACTTATTTAATTTTTTTTTTCATTTTTAATGTCCTTTATGTTGAAGTGTACAAACCTGTGATTACAATTATAGCAGGCTCTAGATAAGGCAAGAGAAAATGCCAGACTGGAAGAAGAGAGACGTAAACTGGAGCTGAAGAAAGCGGAGGATGAGGCACAGAGACTGCGAGAGGAAAAGGAGAGGAGAGAGGCACAGAGGAGGGCTGAGGAAGACAGACAAGAGGCACAGAGGAAGAAAGAAGAAGAGGAGCGAAGGGAGGCAGACAGGAAACGACAGGAGGAGGACCAGAAGAAAGAGGAGGTAACTCTTACTCACCAGTCAAAATAATAATATCCAGTAAAAGGAGCATAATAAGCTTCCATGTAGAAATTGTCTTTAAAAATTAGGTCACTCTGTATTAACTAGATATTCTTCTTTGGTTAGGTAGTATTTTATGTGCTAAACGTAGATTTCTTAATGTTATGTTGTTAATAAACTTTTGTAGGAGAGGAAGAGACAGGAGCAGATGAAGAAAGTAGAGGAGGAAAAGCAAGAGAAAGAAAGAAAAGAGAAAGAGAGGGCAGATCAGGCCAGACGTGAAGCCGAAGAGAAACTCCGCAGACTAGACTGTAAGTATAGAACAGGTCAGGCCTAAAAAAATAGAGAAGGGGGGGGGGGGGGGACAAGTCAGGGAGAAGCTGAAGACTCAACTTCAAGTACATATTTATGTGTAGAACAGGCCAGTGTCATAAAGTTCTCTGATATACAGTCCCTGAAACGTTCTCCTTTCCCACTTGAATGGTGAGCGAACGCTGAACGAACAGTGAGCGAACAGTGAGTGAACGATGTGTGAACGCTGAACGCAAGGTGAACGCTGAACGGTGAGCGAACGGAGCGCGAAAGCGAGCGCAAAGTGAACGGTGAACGCAAGGTGAAAGATTTATTCGGAATGCCTCTGATCTTTTCCATACATTGCATCTATTCTATTGTATTTTAATGTCAGGCGTAAATTAATTAATAAATATTCAAAAATTGTCCTGAGAAAGATGAAACATGCACATTAAGTAAAACTATTAATTAAGTTTCTTATAATATTTTCTGCACATACCTATGATGTTTAAATTCAGCTGTTAAATCAAACAATTTTTATCACTGTAAAATATTGTCATTGTTAACGAACGCTGTAGTTTTACAGATAGAATTATTCTAGTTGTAAAATAAATATGTTTATTTATATTTGATACATTAAACCATTACAAATAATGATTTTCGAAGAAGATATTACTGACTTATAGAATGTATTACAACGGTTGTAACGACCATACATGTATTTCCGTGTCAAGGCAATTCCGTCTAAAATAATGAGAAAAAAATTTAAAATATTTTGCTACGGTCTGTGGACGTATTGCATGTATACACTCGTTTTTTTAAATTTAATGCAATAATATATTTATGTATCCTCTATTTTTAATGATGATTTATTGAGCAGACTTCTACATGTATCTGTAGACAATTCCCCGTGATTATACTCAGACAAGATGATACAAAGAAGCATTCATATTATTTGTTATAAATTAAAATTTCAGAACTTGATATTTAAGTAATATGTGTCATAGTTTTTGATTAAATAGATAAATGAGAGAGAGAGAGGTTCCGTTTTAGCCCCCCCCCCCTTTCCACAAATGCATGTACATGTACCTGTATAAACAAAAATTATTAAAATTTATCTAAATATATCAGGCAGTGAACGTAACCTTTTTTATCAACAAATTCATTTTGTTTGACAGTCATAATCGGTTTTTATTTTCCTACTTCAAGTTCACACAAAGTCCACGTGTTTGTCCTGTCAATCAAAATCATTCAACACTGTGCAGGTGTGAAAGTCTCGTCACACCAAAGGCAAAGTGCTTCACTGTAGTATTTCCAAGAAGTTTTAACATTTTTTATCATTTCTAGATTTGATTCCAACTTTTCCAAAAAAATAAATAAATAATGTATATTGGGCATAAACACTTGGAATGAATTTGAAACATACTCCCTGTCTGATTTAAAATACCACCATCGGCACGTGTATATTTTGAACTACTATTGTTTAATGATTTTTTTTAGATGCATGTTCGTTATGAGACTAAAATTTTTGTGCTACAGAATGCGTTAACTTCTTTATAAATATTAATTAAAATATATGTGTACTGGAAATGCTAAGTAACTGGATTTAGGTGGAAAGCGGTGGGGGGGGGGGGGGGGGGGGTCTTAATCATATCGAATGGCAAACGTATACAGTTATTGTGAAGAAAGGATTTTGTTCTCTCTAACAATAGCTTTTATATATGAATTGTAGTATACTACATTTAAATAAATATTTTTAACCCCACTATCAATTTAATTCGCTCCAAAGATATTTAATAAACTGGATATCCACAGTACTATTTATAATTCTCAGAACTAGTTCTTATAATGTATATCTATAGTAATTGAAAGAAAACCACGTGTTGGTAAATAAATAAATACTTTCATAATTTTGCTGCAGTTGGTAAATTAATTGGCATAGACTATTATCTCTCCATTCACGATTTGTTGTCTTTAACATAATAACAAAATGTTGCAGTGCTTGAAGTACCTGTATATTGCCCGTATTTAAATTCAATTTTTCAGCATCGTTCTACATAGGTATATACTTATAACAACATTAATTTTCCAGAGTAATTTAATAAATAACATAACAGCTAAGTTAGAATAATAATAAAACATATTGTTGATAATTTGTTCCCATAAAATAATGATCCTTTAAACACGATATGTTTATTATTCAATTTCAAATCCTGTAAACCTTACTTACAAAAAAGATAAGTCCTTTCACTTTGGAGTTCCAAATGACAGTGACGACTGAACGATAAGTGAATGCTGAACGCAAGGTGAACGCAAAGTGAACGAACGGAGAGTGAACGGTGAACGCTTTGTGAATGGTGAACGCGAGCGCATGGTGAACGCAGAACGCAAAACTGTGAACAGAGAGCGAACGATGAACACACGGTGAATGAATGGTGAATGCACGCTGAACAAATGGTGAACAAATGGTGAGCAAACGGAAAAATGGGAAAGTAGAACGTTTCAGGGACTGTACAACATATTTCATCCCCCTTAATGAAAGTTTTGAAGGTACATAGACATCTCCCTAACACTGGTAAGATTGCAAAGGTCATTTGGAAAAGGTACAAGTCACAAAGTCTTGAAAATTCAAGTCTTGGTCATAGCTTTAAAATCCAGGAATTTTTAAGCACTCATACTTACCTCAAAGATTGCTTGAACCAAAAGGCTTCAACATGACAAAATTATAAATCAAGGTCATGTATAGAAGGCCAAGGTCAAAAAATAGGCACAGAAATATCAGTCATGTTCATTTGTCATTGACAATGTACAATATGTTTTTTAGTTCATACAGTTTTGAGTATTTACCAACCTCATTTAGAGCTGTTATTACGTTGAGAGAAATGTTTCAGTTCTTGCTATGATTTTGTAGTTGCTGAGTCCCAGCCTTCCAAACCAAGAACCATCCCCTCCCCAAACCTCCCAGCTGGATGGGAGAAGAGACTTGATCCCAACACAAGGAGGTACTACTACATCAACCACAACAAAGGAACCACCCAATGGGAACCACCTTACATCCAGACAAGTAAGTAACCATCTCACATCCACACAAGTAACCATTTCACATCCACACAAGTAACCATCTCACATCCACACAAGTAAGTAACCATCTCACATCCACACAAGTAAGTAACCATCTCACATCCACACAAGTTACCATCTCACATCCACACAAGTAACTATCTCACATCCACACAAGTAAGTAACCATCTCACATCCAGACAAGTATCTACACAAGTAAGTAACCTTCACACATCCAGAAAAGTATCCACACAAGTAAGTAACCATCACACATCCAGACAAGCAAGTTATAAATTTTTTAAAAAATTGCATCCATACAAGTAAGTTATAAATAAATATCTGATCTGATTGATTAATAATTTGACTAGGTCGACCATCAGGACAGCTGTCCATTACTAAACTCAAAGATGAACCTTCAACTCCAAACCGTGGACTGACCCGGTCCAACTCCTCTCCTAATATTGCTAAGATGATGTTTGATGAAGAACAGGCGCCCAAAACTCGTCCCACCATAGACAGAACCATCAAACCTATGGAAAGGTAGCACAAAAAATGACTATTGTAGGGAAATGTCACATATGTAACTGGATGTCAACAATTCTTACATACACTGTACTGTAGGACAGAAATTGATCAAATACATGTACTACGCAGTACAGTTAAGGTGCCAAATGGAAATATCAGTGAATTTTTTAGACAGAAAATACATTCTTTACAAGGATGGGCGATTCTTTTTAGGCCTTTACTATTATCAGACAAATGTAATGTGGCTGAAAACTTCATGTTGAGGACGTTTAGATTTCTTATTTAGATTTGTCACGTAATGTGGCAGTCACGTGATTTTAGCAAATATGCCTGCAGTATTGAGGTGATCCATAAATTCCAATTTTGCAAGGGCATAACCAAGCTAAAAATCTAAGTTTAATTTATAATTATTTTCAACACTCTTTGTAGTTTGCGAAAAGTGCCGCGAACCTATATAGATTCTACTGTATAATTGCTAAAATTACATTTGTTAGACCACATGTTGAATATTTTGCTGGTCAAGTACATTAAATGTAGATATAATTAATTCATTTGCAAGATTTAATCAGGTTTGCAGCACTTTTCAAATATCTTCATACTTCTTGAGTTTATGTGTAAAAGCTTCTCGTAATTCATTGAGGGTATGCCCTTGCAATATATCGATTTATTACGACTCTTCTATTACCCTTTAATTAATCTGCATACAAATGTATGGCAGTTTCACTTGTCTAGGGAATGTACGGGAAGTATATGAATAAAATCATAAAATAGACATCGCATCAAAGTTAATGGCCTCTTATACATCTGCAAATAATATTTTATTTAATTACAAAACACATTTTCCATTGTATAAAATATAACTTGATCCCCATACAAACTGTGTCAAATTTTACGATATGACGTCACACTGACAAGTGCATTGCGATCAGTGAATTGTTTATATATTGCTGTGTGGGATTTAACCAACGACAAAAATACATGCAACAGTAAGTATTGATGTAGTTTAAAGCTATCCAACAGTTTAAAATAGCGTATCATTTCATTTTGTGGTAATTTGAAGAACATGTATTTTTGTGTGATGTCATAAAAAGCATTTCCCGTAAAAATTAGGCCCCACCTCCTTATTGCAGCCTTAAAAGTGCTGCATAAATATTTACATGTATGAATGGATGTCAACAATTCTTTCATGATGTAGCACAGAAATTGATCAAATACATGTACTACATATTTAATGCACATGTAATTACTGTAGTATGATTCATATTTTGGTGTCTTTGGCACATTTATTTGATGTGCTAATTCATTTTCATTGATATTAAGAATTTGTAATTGTACAAAATGTACACTGTACATACAGTTACAATTAAACACAAGTTTTTTTTCTGATTGCATAAAATGATACTGAATTTTATTTATTTATTTTTTTTTACAATTTAGAGTTGACCATCCTAAACCAAAGCCCAGAAAAGCTCTACACAGAGATCTGAACCCAGTCTATGGAAATGTGGTAAGTACAGCACGGAATGGAGAGAAAACAAAAGTACTTAGTTACATGTTTGTGGAATAGTGATGATGGTCATAATTATAATGCAGGATGGATCACTATCTAATCCACATAGACAACAGATTTACAAGCTACAATATTTAAAATATGAACCTCACACAATATCCTTATTTCACTTTCTTTGATTCTTAAACATCTCATCTTAAAAAAATTACTAAGACTTAGAGCATAAGAAAGTCAAGAGATGAAATAATATAACAAGGTATGCTCCAGCAGGATTTGATCAGCATCAAGAATATGTGAAAGTGGTCTCATTTATTTATGCATGGGGAAATTAACACTTTGTACACAGCGAGCTTAAAGCCATGTAAAATCCCCTGTGATTACAAAAAAATCCCAAGTTCTGGCATCATAATTAATGTAAAATACATGTCCACATATTTTACACCCTTTTATCTGTCAGAAAAATACACCTGGATATTTACCCCCCATCCTAAATCATCACTTTTGCATTATGTATACTGTGAAATCGCTCGTTTTTGGGGGGTTTAATTTTCCTTGTTATTGTGGTATGAAGAGAACCATGAGTTTACATGTATGTTCTCCACAAAATGTAAAATTTTGTATACGTAACAATTCTTCAACCATAAAAATCAAATCCTCACATAACAATAATTTTTCCTCAAACCACAGAAATTTGACCTCACAACATATGAATTTACCGTATGTCAGGAATATTAAACATTTTAAATCTATGAAACTCACTGCATGTTTGTCTATAATCTAATCTTGTATTTCTTTTAGGGTAGAGCACTAACAGGTCTACGTAACCTTGGCAACACATGTTACATGAATTCCACCATCCAGTGTTTAAACAACACATCACCCCTGGCAACATATTTCCTAACAGACATGTATTTATATGATATAAACAGGTGAGATCTTAGTTAATATTTCTAAAATTACAGTTATGTACATTAAATATTCTCAATTGCTTTATAGTGTAAATTAAATGAGATCTGTTTAAGAATATTATTAGGTGTTTTTGATATTTCACTTTTTTGTGTGATACATTCTTATATGTAATTTAAAATGTTTTTTCCTGCTATTACTCCAATAATTTTGTAGTTATTTGTTTTGACATTCTACAGGGAAAGTCAGCTTGGTTACTATGGTGAAGTAGCAGACGACTTCTCTGTCATCATTAAAGCCTTGTGGTCAGGACAGTACAAATGTATCACCCCTAGAGACTTCAAGGTTAGCCTCCATATACCGGTACAGGGTTGTCCCTAAGACCCGGGGGCCGGGGAATTTCTCCACCTATATTGACGTAATCTCCTGGTTATTCTGGTATTAACCCTCAACTCTCTGTAAAGGGAGGAACCCCAAACCTCCTCCTACCTCTTTAGTGTCCCCTGCTATTTCAATTCTTAGGGACAAACCTGCTGGTATCATATCTGACACCCCTCACCCATGTAATAAGCAAAACAGATCTTTAAAGGGGCATAATTCTGCAGTATTTTACATGTACAATCTTATGTCATTTTAAATACCTTTAATATAAGGTGAACTAATGGAAAATTAAAAGGATAATAATTAGCAACCATAATATGTAGTGGATTTTAGAAGTTTATGAGTAAATCAAATGTTAAAATTTGTAGTGACAAGATGGTAGGTCTGAGGCTAGGCATAGGAATTCTTAAAGCATTTTAAAGGTGTAAGTTATTTTAGTTATTTAATAATTGCAAGACTCTTCTGTCAGGGAGAAACACTCATTCATTTTTAAAGGAAAATTGAATAAAAACTTAACACATTTTATTACTATGTTTGATTTAAAAAAATACATGTTTGGTTAATCATAATTTTATGGTATTTTACAGTACATCGTGGGAAAACACAACCCAGACTTTGCTGGAACCACTCAGCAGGACAGCCATGATTTTCTGACATTTCTGATGGACGGACTTCATGAAGGACTCAATAAGGTCAGGGTTTCATCTCTCATCACACAATATATACTGGCATTTCATACCCGGTAAAACTTAAAAGGAAGGTTCATGCTTTTGAAATAAAACATATACATGTACACAATACATATTTTTGGATAGGACTTCCTAGATAGGCTTTTGAAACTCTACTACCTGTTTGTTCAAAATAATGTGAACCAGTCATATTTCATGGCCAAAACTAAGTTCAAAACAATGCATATTATTATGTCTGCTCTCTGTCTGTTCTGATATTGAAGTGATGTCAGCTTCAAACAAAATTTGATTCAACTTTTTATAGCTTATCATAAAAAATTGGAAATATGTATACAATGTACAGTGTAGACAGTTGAAATTGTTCCTGTTGATGGCTGCATTGTAACAGATAATATGTGTTTGTACAGGTAAAGAAGCGGCCCGAGATCCCAGAACAGGAGAACGATAACCTGCCGGACACCCAAGCTGCCGAGCTAGCCTGGAAACATCACCAGATGTGTAACGAATCCATCATAGTAGAGCTGTTCCAGGTATTGTCATGTCTGTTTATTGCTGTAGTGGACACTAGTGTATAAGTAATGGCATCTCTTAGTACTCTATACATAACTATATTATATGGTTCTGGAAGGAGCCACACATGCTTCACTATTAAAATATCATGAACAAATATGAGAAATAAAGTTTGGCATGAATGATAAATACAAACATTATTACAGGGCCAGCTGTTAAACTCAGACTTTGCTACTGTTTACAGGGCCAGCTGTAAAAATCAGACTTTACTACTGTTTACAGGTCCAGCTGTTAAACTCAGACTTCACTACTGTTTACAGGGTCAGCTGTTAAACTCAGACTTTGCTACTGTTTACAGGTCCAGCTGTTAAACTCAGACTTTGCTACTGTTTACAGGGCTAGCTGTTAAACTCAGACTTTGCTACTGTTTACAGGTCCAGTAGTTAAACTCAGACTTTGCTACTGTTTACAGGGCAAGCTGTTAAACTCAGACTTTGCTACTGTTTACAGGTCCAGCTGTTAAACTCAGACTTTGCTTCTGTTTACAGGGCAAGCTGTTAAACTCAGACTTTGCTACTGTTTACAGGTCCAACTGTTAAACTCAGACTTTACTACTGTTTACAGGGTCAGCTGTTAAACTCAGACTTTGCTGCTGTTTACAGGGTCAGCTGTTAAACTCAGATTTTGCTACTGTTTACAGGTCCAGCTGTTAAACTCAGACTTTGCTACTGTTTACAGGGCCAGCTGTTAAACTCAGACTTTGCTACTGTTTACAGGGCCAACTATTAAACTCAGACTTTGCTACTGTTTACGGGGCCAGCTATTAAACTCAGACTTTGCTACTGTTTACAGGGCCAGCTGTTACATGTAAACTCAGACTTTACTTAAGCTGTGAAGCTCAAACTTTTCTATTGTTTACAGGGCCAGCTAAAGTCCACCCTGATGTGTCTACACTGTCAGAAAATGTCCGTCAATTTTCAGGCTTTCATGTTTCTCACTCTCCCCCTCCCTCCATCATCACGGTGTAGCCTTGGGGTAAGTGTTTATTATCCCCACACTGTAGCCTTGGGGTACATGTAAGTGTTTATTATCCTCATGGTGTATACTTGGGGTAAGTTTTAATCAATATCATGTACTTCAATATTCCCCTCTCTCCCCTCTTCACACTGAATCATCGGAGTAAGTATTCATCATTTTTACTTTTTTCATTTAATGTAAATGTGTGTTTGTTGTTAATACCGGTACATGTAAATGAATATATTTTTTGCTTTTGTAAAGCAAAGTAAATTTTCCTGTATGAAATTTAGTTTTAGCAAGTAAAGTCACTGTGTATTTTATTCTATTTCAAATGTGTACATTTACATTTGTTTATAAAATCCATATGCATAAATGTATGATTTATACAATTTAAATATATAAAATTATAAATGTATGTGAAATACGTTTTACACTGCCATATGAATTGATCAGGATTGCTTGAGGTTGTTCCTGAAAGAGGAGAAACTGACAGGAAGCAGTAGGTGGCGCTGTCCACGATGTAAAGTTGACCGTGACGCTGTCAAGAAAATTGACATCTGGAGACTTCCCAGAATTCTTCTTATCGGGCTGAACAGGTAAATAGGAATACATAGTATAAAACAGAAGTGTGTACAATAGATATTCACATCATTCTGAATGTTGTCTTATGGATTCAGGAATCTGTGATTTGTTAGCCAGTTATATTTAAAATATTGACATTTGAATTTAGGTACAACTAACATATGATTAGAGGTATAAGTTTGAGGAAAAATAATGTGATCAAGTTTGTGGTTGCTAAGAAAGCCACAGCATTACACTATACTGAATTTGTAAAATATATATATATATATAGTCTGTATGCTGATTGTCAGATTAATTTTTGTCCTACTGTTTATAGATTTGTATATAAGGGTCAGTGGAGAGAAAAGATAAATAGCCATGTGGATTTCCCCTCTAAGAACCTTGACTTGAACCCATACTTAGATGGGCCCATATCTTCAAAGATCATCTACAAACTCTACGCTACCTCAGTAAGTGATTTAAAAGAAAGATTTAATAGAAAAACAGCTATACCTGCAGATTATCCCTCAAACAATGCAGGCAATATTATTGTCATTGTGTCAAGACTTCTTGTTTTAGAAGTGATTTCAAATAAGTCACATCTTCAGAATATTGAATCATTATATCCTATAAAATTCTAAAAACAGATATTATTGAGAGTGGTTATATACATGTAAGTCTTAGTAAATTCTGTTTGAATGGACACATAATGGATATTTTTTAGAATCACACTGGCACATTAGATGGAGGACATTGTAAGTACACTGTCTATTGAACTTTATCCATTTTAATTTGCAATATTCGTTTACTGAAAATATACTGTGTAAATTTTCTGACAGTTAACATAGATATTTATATAATATTGCACTCAAACCTTGTTATTTCAAACTCAATGGGACATAGAAAAAAATCGAGAGAGATATCTGAGGATTCGAGATATCGAAGTTAAAATACTTAAAGAAAAGATAGTTGAGACTTCCAACTTCCATGATATTGGAGATATTATAGTTTGAGATAGCAAAGTTCAACTTTTCAGAGCTCAATATTAACTAAAATACCCACTTGTCCATTGGACACGTTATTAAAACATGTTACTTGTCTGAATTTATTGTTTACTTGTCCCACTCTGAAGAGGTTAAAACAATTAGTAGAAATTTCTTTCAAGAATGAATATGTATAATTTTGACTTAGAGATTTGTTTAATCATAAAAATGAAAAAAAACAAAAAAACATTGCCAATCTAAATTCATGAGCACTATCTTTAACCTAGTCTTGATTGCGCTCATCCATTTAACAATATCTAGTGATGATTGACTGAATCCTTAAGATTGTAACATTTGCGATTTCTGTTTTATATCATAGTTTGAAATGAATTCCATGGGGATTTTTTCAATCATATTTACAATATTCTGTAATAGTACAATAAGTAATTATTCTAATCTGACAAGTGTGTCAGGAGATTGACTTGTCCAATCACAAAATAAATCAGACAAATGTTAATGTTGAGTCCATAATTTACTATTACGAGGCATCAGAAAATGAAGACTGAATGATATGCAGACAGCAGAGGCACTTGACGTTACATATTTTTCTTATTAAAAAAAATATATATAATCCCATACCTGGGTTATATTTTTTAAATAAGAAAAATATGTAATGTCAACTGCCTGTGGCAGACAGCATCTATTTATTGGATTTTTAAATACCAGGGTATAGTACATGTATTTGACATGCATTAGATTTTCAGCCTCATAGTTCTATTATCTTTAGATACAGCATATTGCCGTAACCCATGTACACAGAACTGGTACAAATATGACGACGACCATGTGTCCGAGATATCGGAGTCATCTGTTAGGGTGAGTATCATTTAGAGAATGTTATATCTTAAAAAATCTCCAAAAAAAAAACAAGTCATGAACTTACAGTTGATGTATGAAAAACATAGAAATCAAAAGAATAGGGGCAAAAGGTTCTGCCAGTTAATTATGAACTATGAATGATATCCTAGAATGCCATTCTCAAATCTGCATTGTTGCTCAGTCTTTCTATGATGACACAACCTCTTGTTTGTAAACATTGACAGCCATTAATCTTTTAAACAGACTTCATCTGCGTATGTCCTGTATTACACATCCGTGGAGCTTACACCTCCAAACTTCAGACAACATTTCTAATCCACCTTGTATGATCCACCGATATCACATCAGAACCTGACCCACCTAACTAGAAGACCACAGGTCATGTCAATAAATTGTTCGGCAGCAAAGCTGGATGATTTCTTTGTCTAAAAATTATAAATTTATGCCTAATGAGGTCATAATGAAAAAAGAAGATCAACACCACAAAAAGATTCAGTACAATATGTGGATCCAGGTATTTGGGGCGTGGGGCTGTATTTTTGTCATTGGTAGATCTGATTATCAGTAAGCCTGTGGAGTGGATCTTCTTGTGGAGTGACCTAGTCAGACAGAACTAATAATAATCTTTATGTGGTATTTCTTTACAGGGCAATTGTTTTTTTTTTTTCTTGTAACTGTTATACATATGTATGGATAAGAAGTTTAAAAGCGAACTCTGTGTGTTGAATTATTCAATGTGCTTTTTCATGCTTTTTCTTGTAATCGAAATCACCATAAAATAAAATTGCAGCAGTTTCAAACCTTAGTTGATTTAAAATATGAATAATTTTCATATATTATCTATCATAAAATCTAACTTTTGGAAATATTTTTCAGTTAGTTAATAGGAGAAAAGATGTTTTCCTTTAAATTCTTTCAAGTGCTAAAAGAGTTATATTGAACTTAATATTCATAAAGGATGACTGCACTTAAGGACATGCAAAATTGCGACAAAATGAACTTTCAAAACAAGCATTTTTCTTTTAATTGCATGAATGGTCAACATCTAATCTACAACTTTATGTAATTACATTAAATAAAAGTGCGTATTTACGAAGTACGAAGCTGTTTTCTAAGGCGGGGGTCATCACAATTCCTTGAATTTCCGTATGATAATGAGGACGCCCACTTTTTCACTGACTTTATACATAGTCAGCGCATGTTTGTCTATTGTTCTCCGTTTAACAGTAGTTGTATATTTGCATTAATAATATTGTGTCAAAAGGAGATTAATAGACAAACATACGCTCATGGTTTAAACAAGAAAAAACTGCTTCTTCTTACATTTGCTCTCTCTATTGTAACCAAGGGCTGTGACATGTTGAATATTATAATTCACCACGTGATTTCTTATCTCAGGTAACTCTGCGAATAATAAATTCCGTCACGTGACTTGTAAGGTAGCATATTTTGTGCTAACTAGGACAAATTGCTCGAACACGTTAAATTGTTAGGCATTGATGTAAAAGATTCTTTACTTACATGGACATCACTCATATTGTTAATTTTGTTTTTGAAACCTCTTAAAATACTGTACTTGTGTCATTCAGAATAAAGAGGGAATGGGAAAGAGGGAATGGGAAAGAGAGAGTGATCATGTTCTTTTTTTATTCAAACATGTCATTGTTATTTATCAAGTCTAATTTTAGACCCATTCGTACAATGTTAGCTCTACCTCTCATGCATACCTAATGTTTAATCAAGGGCGGGTAAGTGTAAATTCTCTATATTTGGAAAGAGTAAGGACAAAAAACATAGAATCATTTTATTGTATCACAGTCTAAGTTCATTTTAATATTTAAATTTGGTTCGAAATTGACAGGATTCTTTCATTAATATATAAAAATGAAATAATTTTATGATATAAAAGGAACAGAAGCGACCAAAAAAGACCCAAAACCCGGCGTTAAGTGCAGTCATTCTTTTAGATCAAAGATGTGTCTTTTTTGTGATGCTGAGTTTTTCCCTAATATTTAGTTATTTTTATGTGCTACAAGAGCTTTCACCATTTATACTTTCACTGTATATCATTGTTGTAAAACATGCACAAAGCACTTCATTTAAATATGGAATAGTTTTCGTGTCTTATTCATATAAATATTTTACTTTATTTGTTACTCATTGAAATATTGTCAATATTGAACAAAAGATATGTATAGAACCATATTTGTTCTTTTGAAAACACATTGGTATTAATTCCTAGACATCAGCTTTGAATACCTTACATAATACTTCTTGAGTTTCTCTGTTTTTGATAAATATCAAAGAACCATGCTCTCTGTAATTTAGAGATACTAACAATTGAAAGTACATATTTTAAGAATTATAGACTATTTAAATTAGTTTTTTGTGTGCAGTATTTTTTTATGTGACAAAGTAATTTTCTTAAATATAAAACACGTACGTTTTTTTTTTTACCATTCCATCAATGCTAAGTATTTATTATTATTCAGAGAGAATACATAATACTGTACCTGTACTTAGAACTGAATGTTGATAATGGAGTATTCTTCATTCCCTCTAGTTGTCATATTTAGCTCACTCGAGTAAGAGGCTCAAGTGAGTGTTTCTGATCAAAGTTTGTCCAACATATTTATGTCAGTAAGTACATTTACAGGGGTCAGATCTTTGGAGGGGAGGGGGGAATAATCACAAAATACTGTCAGAGTATTTAAAGCCTAGAGCTAATTAAGGATCACAATAAGTGTTTTTCTAAATATGGTCAAAGCTTGTTATCTCAAACTCGAAGGGACCGAGAAAAAACTTAGAGTTATTCAAGGGTTTGAGATATCAAGGGAAAAATACTTAAGAAATACATGGAAAGGACTTCCCAATCTCTTTGACATATCTATGGTATTCGAGATATCTGTGTTCGAGAGACCAAAGTTCAACTGTATTCAATTCTCAGGAATTGGAGCTCAGGTGAGCATTGTGGTCCTCCTTTTAAATACATGTACAGTGTATATTACATCTGTGATCTATTTTTAATCACAAAATACCGTCAGAGTAGTTGAAGCCTAGAGCTAATTAAGGATCACAATAAGTGTTTTTCTAAATACAGTCAAAGCTTGTTATCTCAAACTCGAAGGGACCGAGAAAAAAACTTAGAGTTATTCAAGGGTTTGAGATATCAAGGGAAAAATACTTAAGAAATACATGGTAAGGACTTCCCAATCTCTTTGACATATCTATGGTATTCAAGATATCTGTGTTCGAGAGACCAAAGTTCAACTGTATTCAATTCTCAGGAATTGGAGCTCAGGTGAGCATTGTGGTCCTCCTTTTAAATACGTGTACAGTGTATATTACATCTGTGATCTATTTTTATGGCTGTGAAGATGGATTACCTTTTTTCAGGCATTTTATGGAATATGTATATACATGTACTTCATACTGATAATTATTCATAAATATTCTCATAAACTGAGAAATATACAGTTTGATTGTTTTTCTCATTGGAATCAAATGATAGTAGATATCCATAAACATGTGTGTAACATGCTTTTTTTGTTCTCATTTCATATAAATTATTGCCACACTAATATCCAGGGCTCAACATTAATTAAAATATGCAATTGTCCATCAGAGAAGTTGTCTGAATTCATTGTTTACTTGTCGAACTCAGACTAAATTACAAAGAAATTTGGGGGGAAAAATTCAAGAATAAAGTAGTTACAATATTGACTTAAAAATTTGTTTAAAAAATGACATAAGATACAGTAACATGGTTTGTAACCTCATCTTCAACAACATCAAGTGAGGTGTGACAGCATCTACCTGATGTTTGCCATTATTTTAAAAAATGAATCAAGCTTGGATTTTGTTTTCATATTCATAATATTCCAGAATGGTTAAAAAAAAAATATCTGATCAGACAAGTGTGTCTGAAGATAGACTTGTCTGATCACAAAATAAACTGGACAAGGACAATCAGACAAAGGACAAATATTAATGTTAATGTCGAGTCTGATATCAGTGTTTTTTGTTGATGTATTTTTTTTATATTCCAGAAAATTTGTTACTGGTTTTCTTCTTTAATTATTGTAATTAATGTGAATGAAATACATGGCTAACTTAGTCTGTTTTTGCTTTTCTTTTTCAACTTTTCTGCCTTATACGTAGATTATACATATAGTGATATAGCCTGAAACCTTGCAAATCACTTGAAAAACAAATAAATTTGTTTTGATCATCTTTACCAAAATTATCCTGGTAATTTTGAACATCATACCTATTTCTCTACAAATCGTAGTCTTGTTATCTCTGTGGATATTTCAATACTTTTGTGAAAATTTTGTTCCCTTATTAATGTCTAACACTAGCACTGGGGCCATGATTTTAACATTGGAGTCTACATTATGTAGGGATGCCTGCATATTATTTTGATTGATTGTGGACTGGCTGTTCTGGAGAAGATATAAAAATACTCTTCCAATATATTTTATACATGCATATGTAACAGGAAAGGAGAAAATTTATGACTGGACTGGATATTGGGGTGGTGACCCAAGCATTTCTAGTCAGGGGCTAATATCCGTGGTCCATATATTGCCCAAACCATTACTCTGTCTACACATATGTAAAAACCTTGACCACTACTGTGACTGACTAATGCTGTGGGCCAAGATTTAAACAAATTTAAATCTATACAGGGATGATTCCTCATTATTTGTCTAGATATTGAGAAGATTTTAGGAGATTTTTAAAAGTATTTGTATATTTTCTTGTGCAAAAGTTTGATCTCCTACATTACACAACCTTCACTCCACGGGCCATAATTTGAATGAACCTGAGTATACAATGTTTTCACTTACATTTTATCTTTCTGATCATGTGATTCAGTAATCTTTGAAAATATTTTGAAAGACTTTCATACTTATTGTTTCCCCCTATAGAGAAGCATGGCCCTTCATTTCACAAATTTGAGTCTCCTTACTAATAAAATACTTTCAGCCAGCGTTGTAGACAGGTGACAGATGGACATACATAACACATCACATAGTTACAACAGAGGCCTGTTCAACAGCGCGAACGTTCGCGAGCGCTCGCCAACATTTCTGTTGAAAGGATAAGGAATTTAGGCGAGCGCTCGCGGACGTTCACTCTGCTGAACAGGCCTCTGGTCAACTATTTTTGGTTTTTCTTTTTAGTATTCATATCTTTTTGTAAAGCTAATAAAATTAAAAGTATGATGATGAAGATGGATGGTTTCATATTTTTACTTGAATAATGAATACTCAATCAGAAAGGCAGATGAGTAACTGGTAACTAAAAATTGGTGGATTCTTTCCTAAAAGTATTTTTGTATTTTATAGAGAGGGAGTTAGGCATTGAACCATGTAGTACTTGTTCAATGCTCTCACCATCTCTAATGTCCTGGCTTTCAGTGTAAATAAAATATTGAATATATTCAGGAACTTTAGAGACTGATTTATTAGCTTTCACCATTTCAGTATTGATCATGTGCTGTAGTTTTCTCTCTTGAGAAATATTTCCTTGTTAAAGTGCACCATTCCAACATGTAAGCAACAATTATCTTAGTCATTATTTTATTTACAAAAAAAAGATAAATAAATGATACACATTTCATACAAAAAAAAACTAGGTCAAAATAGTCAGTTATGCTGGAAACAAATATTTTAATGACCAACTTGTACACAAAAGACAAATATTTTTTGTTCTTTTAATAACCTGATACTGGAGCTATAACATTGCTGAATAACCATTCCTTCTCATGCTAAATCCATATACATAAAACATTCACATAGTGTCAAAATGGAACACAAGCAAAGAGCAAACTATTCATACTTTGCTTTCTATCTGTGCTGTAGGCCTCAGCAGGTGCTTTACAATGTCTATCACTGGCAGCAGAATTTGGTGTTAATTTTTGATGGGGTTCACTTCTATAGAATTGATCAGTAAAACTGTCTGCTGATTTTTTTGCACTGAAAAAGGAAAAAAATGGAAATATTTTTTTTTTGACAACAGAAATATATGACTGTACATGTATATCCATTACACATGTAACAAGGCCCATTGGCCACAATGCTCATTTTAGAAAACCTCTCATATTGTCAAATGAAAACCTAATGATACCATAGGGGCTTGTCTTCAGGATTGTTAAATATAAAATAAATTTTAAAAATTTTGAATCTTCTTTAAATACATTTAAAAGTTGTTAAAATAGAGATTCTTACACTTTCAGTCAAGAAAAACTATGTTTAAACAAGAGGCCCAGGGGCCACATCGCTCACCTGAGCACTATGGCTAGGAAAAAGCAGAAATCAAATATAAAAGTGGTTCGGGGGGGGGGGGGGGGGGGGGGGGGGGTATATATAAAATATGACCAATCATGGCTTTGCTGTTCTTAAGAAATAGTTTTTTTTAAAGATTTTTACTATGTGTTCCTACATAAAACTTTGATCGCCCATTGTGGCCCCACCCTATCCCCGGGGGTCATGATTTGAACAAATTGAATGTACACTATCTGAGGATGCTTCCATGTTAATATGACCAATCATGGCTTTGCTGTTCTTGAGAAGAAGATTTTTAAAGATTTTTCCTATTTATTCCAATGTAAAACTTTGATCTCCAATTGTGGCCCCACCCGACCCCTGGGGGTCATGATTTGAACAAACTTGAATCTACACTACCTGAGGATGCTTCCATGTAAATATGACCTATCATGGCTTTGCTGTTCTTGAGAAGAAGATTTTTAAAGATTTTTCCTATATATTCCTATGTAAAACTTTGATCACCCATTGTGGCCCCACCCGACCCCCAGGGGTCATGATTTGAACAAACTTGAATCTACACTACCTGAGGATACTTCACTATGAGTTTCATCTTTCCTGGCCAAGTGGTTCTTGAGAAGAAGATTTTTAAAAGACGCCATTACTTTTTCACTAATCCCTAAATTATCTCCCCTTGAAAGAGGGCGTGGCCCTTCATTTGAACAAACCTGAATCCCCTTCACTTAAGGATACTTTGTGGCAAGTTTGGTTGAAATTGGCCCAGTGGTTCTTGAGAAGAAGATGAAAATGTGAAAAGTTTACAACAACAACGACGACAGACAATGGACAAATTTATCAGAAAAGCTCACTTGAGCCTTTGGCTCAGGTGAGCTAAAAAGACGTACCACACCTATATACATAAATTCTACAAGGGATGAAAGCTCTCGTTTCGGAAAAAATACCCAACCCACTTCAGCGCCTATTTCTGGACTCTAAAGCATTAATTTATTTCGTTGTCGTGTATCTTTCCCTTACAGGGATGATTTTCCTAAATGTTGGTGCATTTCTCAGTCATCAACACGTTTAATCAACAGAAAATAGATACAATTTCTTCAATTTGGGGCTCATTTTTCTAAATCGACCTGGGGAGAACAGAAGTTTAGAAAATCACATTCTAAATTTAGTTGGAACATAAAATATGGACGCCACCTCAGTCAGTACAGCAATACCTAGTCTGTGTTCATTCTATATTCAGTTAGTGTGTCTATGGCAATATAATTTGCACAGCATTTTTTTTTTTACATTAAAAATAGGAAACAAAAGTATTTGAGTGTTTATGAAAAAGAAACTTTGTATTTATTCATCCAGATTCATTTGCATTATTTTAAAGTGATGTCATACATGTTTTTCCCAAGCCTCTGCATAGGTTGATGTTAATATGGGAGTCCATCAACTAAAACTGCTCCACTAAAACCTTAAAACTGCTTCACTAAGACTTGTTACGCTGCAGTGTATAATACTCACTCTTTGTTTTCCGGACTCGTTTTCTGCGGACAAGTAGGAAAGAAATCACCATCGGCGACAGTGTCTTCTCTATAACAGTGGCCTCAATGTTAACCACAGAACGACTGAAACAAAACATTCTCAAAGTTAGAATTCATAGAAGACTCAGAGCTTTGCCACAAAAGGAATTGTGTTCAAATGAATAGTACTTTGTGTGAGTATGTACAAGTTTAAATAGACATTTGCTCTGGGTGAGATATTTCTTAAAGTTGATTTCTTGTATCAGCAAAACTTGTTAATACAGTAAATCTCAATACAAATACAGACAACAGACAATAAAACTGACAGTATTTTTTGTAAGTATTCTATTTGAAATCAATTTCATCTGAAAACTTTCGTACTCCAAGGAAATTTTTTTTATTTAATACTTCCTTAAACATATTCCATAGTCATATTTGAAGGAAACACGTATATTGCAAATTTGCGATATATATCTGAAATGACTGCATTATACGATATAACAAATTACGGATATAGCGAAGCAAATTCACAGGTCCACAGGAATTCGCTATAATTGAATTTTACTGCAGTAAGGTCATGCTATGCATGCTCAATTATTCATGTCTTTGGTCTTAACATGCTTTTATAAAGTATTACATAATATACCTGAGGATTGGTCTCCCCACCAGTGTGAAATCTTTACTGCCCACCAGAAGTACCTGAAACAAACCAATAAAATAGTATTGTACTGTAAAACCACACAAAAAAATGCAAAAAGACTAAAACATCTTATATAATACAGTTATGGAATAGGTACGAGGCCGAGGGAAATAGTTTCCTGCCAAGGGGAACCATAAAATTGATATTTCCCTCATATCCATTCAATAACTCTTTCATTATACCGAAACAATCTTGGGAGATTTATTAAACTAGAGACTCAGACATTTTTTAAAACAATATAGAGGCATTTAAATAATCACAAATGCATGTGATTAAAAATATTGTAAGATAACTAATCCATCAATTTCGAGGAAAATGAATTGTTAAAAAATATATAATAATTTCACTGACACTTCGAAGGATTATCATGGTCTTCATTTTGCTAGAATTCCAGTATGATTTTGACATCGCATGTCGAAATGTCTTGACTTCATAGTTACATTGCTAATACATGTAACATTACATCATAGACTCGAGATTCCTTGAACGCTCCGCCCACTGTTCATTTTAATTGGTTAAAATTATAAATAAATATTCATGAAGGAGTAGTCCCAGGGAGTAGCTCCAATTTTTCAGGGAGTAGTCCTCAGATGAGGGAAATAGTATCTTCTCAGGGAAATAGACAGTTTTATGGTATTAGTTTTATTAACAGTAATAACGGTAGAGGTATAATAAAGAACAATGTGTTGTACAAACAAGAGGCCCATGGGCCACATCGCTCACCTGAGTAACTTTGGCCATGCTGTTCATTACCAGACTTCCCCCCTTGTAATATCTATTGTGGCCCAGCCCTACCCCCGGGGCCATGATTTGAACAATTTAGAATCTACACTACCCCAGGATGCTTCCACGTAAGTTTCAGTTTTTCTGGTCCAGTGGTTCTTGAGAAGATTTTTAAAGATTTTTCCTATATATTTCAATGTTTCCCTATTGTGGCCCCGCCCTACCCCCGGGGTCATGATTTGAACAATTTAGAATCTACACAACCCCTGGATGCTTCCACATAAGTTTCAGCTTTTCTGGTCCAGTGGTTCTTGAGAAGATTTTTAAAGATTCTTCCTAATATATACATGTATTTCGATGTAAAACTTGGATTCCCTATTGTGGCCCCGCCCTACCCCTGGGGGTCATGATTTGAACAATTTAGAATCTACACTATCCCAGGATGCTTCCACATAAGTTTCAGCTTTTCTGGCTCAGTGGTTCTTGAGAAGAAGATTTTTAGAGATAATTCCTATATATTTCAATGTAAAACTTGGATTCCCTATTGTGGCCCCGCCCTACCCCCGGGGGTCATGATTTGAACAATTTAGAATCTACACTATCCCAGGATGCTTCCACATAAGTTTCAGCTTTTCTGGCTCAGTGGTTCTTGAGAAGAAGATTTTTAAAGATTTTTCCTATATATTTCAATGTAAAACTTGGATTCCACATTGTGGCCCCGCCCTTCCCCCGGGGGTCATGATTTGAACAATTTAGAATCTACACTACCCCAGGATGCTTCCACATAAGTTTCAGCTTTTCTGGCTCAGTGGTTCTTGAGAAGAAGATTTTTAAAGATTTTATCTATATATTTCAATGTAAAACTTGGATTCCACATTGTGGCCCCGCCCTTCCCCCGGGGGTCATGATTTGAACAATGTAGAATCTACACTACCCCAGGATGCTTCCACATAAGTTTCAGCTTTACTGGCCCTGTGGTTCTTGAGACAAAGATTTTTTAATGACCCCACCCTATTTTTGTCTTCTCTTGATTATTTCCCCTTGTGAGGGGACTTTGCCCTTCATTTTAACAATTTAAATTCCCCTTCACCCAAGGATGCTTTGTACCAAGTTTGGTCAAAATTGGCCCAGTGGTTCTTGAGAAGAAGTCAAAAATGTGAAAAGTTTACAGACGGACGGACAGACAGACAGACAGACGGACAGACGGACGGACAGACGACGGACAAAATGTGATCAGAAAAGCTCACTTGAGCCTTCGGCTCAGGTGAGCTAAAAACATGTTTATGGCAAATTCATGTTAACATTGAGGTTTTATTTTTTTATTCTACCATATTAGTAGAGTATAACAAATATCATTTGAATTATGAACAAAAAGAAGGCAATTTCAGCTCTCTAAAGTAATTTGCAAGATCTACATGTATGGGTTTTTTTTAATTATCTAGAACTTGCTTCTCCTTTTTTTCCATTATAGCTATTCATAAGTTTTTTTGATTCCTGATCACTCGCTTTAATCAACATAAGAAACTTTAATGATCTGAGATAATATTCTTTGCAAAATCAACTGAAAGTCACCTAATTGCAACCTTTGAACGATCACAAAAGTTACGTACCCTTTAAACTCTTTGTTTCTCTTTTACTGACCTTTTCCAGTCTGATTCTTGTGCCGACAGTAGGGAACGAGCTGGACTCCATGACGACAAGGTCATTCACTGTGACCTTTCTCTGGAACCCTGCCAAATGAACCACAGCAAATAGCCTTCCTAGATCCTCAGAATCAATACAACTGTTTACAGCCTCAGTAATTCCTACAAAAAGTAACCATGTAGTTTATAATTCATGAATTTCTTATAATACGTCATTTTCAAATTACTTCCCTTGATAGAGCTCCCCTTTTGAAGAGAGTAGATAAGTGGACATTAAATTGTAAGTGGGATAACTTATTAGGAAAATAATTTTAATCTTGTTTTCATAGATTATGAAAGATAAAAATGATTCGGTAAAATTTAAATGATCAAAATTAAAAAAATTTAGAAGGTATTGCTATCAAATCCTTTGACCTCTGAAGATTTTTCTTGCAAAGCTTCTTTTGCTACAGTTACATCCCTTGTCCCAGTTACATAACTTATAAAACTTTAGTTTGTTCTCATTTCTGAAGAGTTCTAATCATGAAAGTAGTTGGAACATTGCCTATTAGTGAAAATGTGCATTACACATGTTACATATATCTACTGAAGATGTCATAAAGATTAGAGATGTAACCTTACAGCAGTACATCGATGGTATTGATTGTAAGGGCTCACAATACCCATATCGTATCACCATGTATGTATCGTGATACAGTACAAGATAATTAGGTCTTTCCACCTTTCTGTGGAAAGACCTCTTGAAATGCTTATGTTTATTATTATTATTATTATTATTATTATTATTATTTTTCTTCCCGGACTTTTGAAACTGCAAGACTTATCGAAAAACTTTATAGGTCATGATACTGGATATCAAAAGTTATTCCGAAAAACGACCCCCCGTGTTTGACCTATGACCTCCTACGAAGTTATTGCCCCTTTCGCAAGAATAGCTTGTTATCGCTACTCCTTCGAAACCATAAACCGTAGAGGAACGGAACCTTCACCAATGTCTTCGACTAATTGAGGGGACTCTTCAGTCTTTTCATTGCGAAAGTATTCGTCAACCCCTTTTATGAGTTATTGCCCCTGAAAGTTTATGAAACTTACGAATAATTAAAAATTTTCAAAACGATAAGTTGTAGAGAGATGGGACCAACTGCATAAGATTCATTGACCTTTGACCTTCAAATATATGCAAAGGTCAAAGGTCAAGATCATTCAAAATATGAGAAATTAAGCTCTTTTTATAGATCTTTTGTCTTTCAACATATCCTAAATATCTTTGCATCATTAATATGTACTCTTAAATCTATTTCAAAGATATCATTCTTGTCCCCTAAGCTTAACCCCTTTGAAAGTTATTGCCCCTTGTGCGAAAAACATTGTTATCGCTACTCCTCTGAAACCGTAGATTGTAGAGACATCAAACCTTCACTAATGTCTTCAGGGTCCTTAGACACAACTTCAATCTATTCAGTGCAAAAGGATCCGATGACCCCTTTTATGAGTTATCACCCTTTAACGTCTTTGCGCTTACTATTAAACCTTGTAACTTTAAAACTAAAAGTCGTGGAAGCATGAGACCAATTGCAATGTGATTCATGACCTTTGACCTTCAATATGCGGAAAAGGTTAAAGGTCAAGGTCATTTCAAAATTTTTAAAATTTTCATTTTTTTATCTTTCAAGCCTTTATGGATTCTTTTTGGATAAAAATTAACTTTAGAGAGAAAAATATATAAATTAAAGAAACCTAAAGAAGGTGGAAAGACCTCTAATTGTTCTGTGAACAATTAGTCTACTAGTTTTCATTGTTTTGTTTGAAACTTCTACATATAACCTAACAAATTTTAATGTTTTAAAATGGCTGAAAAAAAGGTATCAAAGAAAAATTCTATGTCAAGACTATAAATCCACCTTTTATTACAATGTAACTTTGGTCAGGGGTATCAAGATATTCTTTTTATATTTTCTATAACTGTGGAGGTTAGCAAAGAATAATATGTTAAGATAGAGGTTAATTCAATTGTTGACAGTTGTATCATGATACATGTTCTATCGCATGACAGTATCATGATATGTATCATATCATTAGCTAGCCTGTGATACTCAGGCAAGATATACCACTTTATAAACAGTTAATTAAAAGGTTACCTTCTGTTTTCTTTACAGACTCTGTTTGTGTAACAGCAAGATCATCTGCCTCCTTTACCCTGATGAAAAATAATTCAAACTAACGAATTTGATAAAAAAAAAATCATTCTGAATTTCTTAACCATTGATCACTTCAAGAGAATGAAATCTAAATATTATTTTGTCACTCCCCTTGAAATGACTCCTCTTTGACATGCATATATGAAATCTAAGTAACTTTACCTTGATTTATGAAGATAATTCTCACCTGTGGGCCAGACAAACAGACTGTAAGTGGAAGTATCTTTTTACACTGTAAGACACAGGGGCGGTGTGAGGGGGTCTAAACACATCTTGTCCTCTCTTCCTCAGGACAGAACCTGTGGTAAATGTATCATTAATGTATACAGTTCTAAACATTGTTTATCAGAAACATCCAAGCACTGGTTTAGATAATTTATTGTGATGTCATCTATTTTATAATTGAATATTGGTTTACATCACTTCCCACAGAAATGCTAATTTATAAAATTTTCCACAGAATGCAGATTTACATCACAGATATAACAATAATCACAGAAAATCCTCCATAAAATCTGTTTTCATGTGAGACTAGTTCTTACATGTACATTCAATGAACATTCAATAAAGCACAATTAAATTTAACAATTTCATCATCACAATGTTTTATTTATATGTAGAAAAAAAAAGCATCACAGCCCAGACTGCAGTAATATGCATCCCTAGATCCCATGCAAGTTTAGCTAAGGACAGGTTTATAGTTACTTGAGAAAAGACCTAAAAAAAAATTAAATGTGGCCACTCATCCAGAAAATGTATGTCAGCGTATGCATCCAAAATCTAACTTGTAGTAAGCATTCCTAAAAGCATTATCTATGCGAGTTTGGGTTGGGTAAGGTCTACTCTATTAATAAAACAATTACTGCGGTTTTCAGTCAATACGATGATTTAGCCACTTTTGAAGTACAATATTCATCTCGCCCTTCGGCTCAGTGATATTGTACTCCTCGGGTGGCTAAATCATCGTACTGACCACAAAAACAGCGATAATTGTATAGTATATTATGAAAATCACCCCAAGGCAGTCCCTGAACCCATTTAACATCATGCTTTTGATGTTCTCTATGATGTGAACAGAACATATGACTGGCTGCCCCCATCAAAGTGACTTCTTATTAAATAACGACCGGACCCCCGTAAGAAAAGTTCTTCATGAATTTTTTCTTGTAGTTGTTGGATATTTCTTGAAAATTTACAGAATGACTCCAATGAATAATAAAGACAAGCTCTACAATGATGTTCTAAAGAAATAAATGGATACTTTTTAAAATTGCTTAATGTATACGACAGAATAAAGTTGATAATTAAATGTTTCAAAAAAATGATTTTATTTTTTTTATATAAATATTTCCTCCTCCTACGCCATTTTAAATTCTGAGGTTCGTAAACCTAAAAATAAAAAAAATGATGGTCTTATGAAACTATGAAGTAGTGATAAATATTGAAAAATAGCAAACAAAAAAATTAGGAGAGAAGAAAGTTTTGAAAGAATCGGTTGCCAATTTCAGATCAATATTCTATTTGTATTCACTTATGCTTCAAAGTTATGACATTGGCATTGTTCATCGACCCGCTGTAAATATGTCATAAATGGACTTTTAAAATATAAATATTACGACAGAAAAAAGGTGCATGTCTAGAAATTAATCAGTGCTAGGAAATTCGAGACAAAACGAACTAAAACATTTTCCACAAGGCATACACTGTTATGGCAGTACCTGTAGATACGTTCGCTAATGGACAACATATGTTAACATGTTTAACTAAACTCTCGCATCTTTTCCAAAAAGTAATATTCATTTTCTTTCAAACCGACAAACAAACGTGCTTCCAAGTGAAGGTCTCCATTCGGTAATCCCCGGAATTTTATACCCTGCATGATTCCGAATGGACGGTTCAGAGTGAATTCGTCCCACACACACTTCGGCTACTTTGCCTATATGTCTCCCGGTTCAGTATACATAATTATATAGATAATATACCACATCATATACATGTGGTCTAATGATTTTTAGGCCTAAAACAGCTTGGTCACAATTGTGTTTCTCGAATATCCTATTTACACAGTAATAAAAACATAATAGGTCTAAAGTTATTCAATGCTTTGAATATTTTTGTAATTTTTGAAAGATTACATCATGGTCATGCAACAAAAAGCACATATTTTTATCATTTTTTTTAATTTGCAAATTGACGAATCATTATATAAATTCATAAGTTTCTAGCCCTAATTTTCAGAATTAATTGTATGATTTTACTTAAAGGTGCTTAATTAGACAAAGATTTGAAGTTAATATTTACTCAAATTTTCTGTATAATTTCATGACTTATATGTTGCTATAGCATTTCATACGAAAATTTGATAAAAATCTTGTTTTATCTGGAAGTTATTGAAACTTCGAATTTCTGGACGCGTTTGATAGACACATCCTTGCACTTTCACAATTTTAACTTTATCCTTATTACTTTAGAAAAGTAGCAATTTTGTTGTTTATTAATGCAAAATATTAAAACTATAATGCAGAAATTTCAGAGTAGAAATGTAGAAAGCAAAATCCTCTCAACAGTATTGTCAGTCCGTGCTCAGTGGTGTGTGCAGAGTTTAACAGTTGAACACACCCGGTGAAACGTAAACATTAACAACAACAGAGCTCGTGCCCTGTTTACAAAAACAGTTTATGTTTCACGGGTGTATTCAATTTGTTAAACTCTGTACACAACTACACAACACTGAGCACGGGCTGATAATACTTAAGTGAGTGGGTTTTGCTTTCGCACATTTTTACTCTGAATTTTCTGGATTATAGATGTAATATTATTCATTAATACACAACAAAAATGCTACTTGTCTCAAGTATTAAGGATAAAGTAGATAATTGTGAAAGAGCAAGGATGTGTTAATCAAACGACTCCAGAAATTCATAGTTTCAATAACTTCCAGATTAAATAAGTTTTTAATTTTATTTTCGTGTGAAATGCTATAGCAACATATAAGTTGTAATATAGTACAGAATATTTGAGAAAATATAAACTTCAAATCTCTGTCTATGCACCTTTAACAACACAGTAATTATAATACATATATAATTAAATTAAAGTACCGCATAGTAGTAAGACATAGAATTAGGATTTTTCTTCACCAACAGGTTATTTCATTTTACTCTAAAATAAAGTTATATAAATTATAGAGAGAGATAGGCAGGCCTGTAGGAAGCAATTCCACTGGGGGGTCGGGGGGGGGGGGCGGCACCACTATCAATTTTCAGTTGGGGACACTGTCAACTACCAAAAACGCCCCCCTCCCCCGTGCCCTCCGATTCCTTCGGCCATGATGGGGTTGTCGCATAATATTTGGTCCGCCTCGTTTAAAGGTCCGGGGGGACCTAATACGATAACATATAAGGTCCGCCTTTTATAAGAAAAGGTCCGGTCCGTATAAGAAAAGGTCCGCCGAAGTTTAAAGGTCCGGGTGGTGCAAAATGTTTTAATCTTGACTTAGACACATAAAATTAAAGAGAGTTTGTTTACATCATATGAAGAAAGATGAAGGATTTACCCTAGCTGTTGTGTTTATTTTTTTTTTGTACAATATATCTCTTAGGGCAGGAATTGCTACTCCATGTTTAGTGTGCTTTTAGCAATGCCGTTTAGGGCAATGATTTACAAAAAAAATGTCGCATTTATTGGGCTTGTGTTTGTTTTTCCCCAGCATTTGCTTTGTGTAAATTAGGACGATTAAAGGTGTGAAATCTGCCGGTGTGTATAGGCAATAAAACAATGGGGGTGTGAAGTATTCGTATACCTCACAGGTACCCGCAGGTAGAGCCCGCGGCAGATAGCAATGACAATGTAATGGTCATGTGTTTGCTTTAAATCAATAGATATGAATTCTCTATTTTAATAAATTATGCTGAAGAACAAATTATAATACTATTATGATATTCATGCGTACACATCAAAATTGTGATATAATTATATAATAATATATAGTCTATTTTTATTACAATATTTAAAGAAATTTCTTATTCCAAGTGTAGAGTTTAATACTAAGACCGATAAAAAAATAAAAGTATGTATATGCTTCCCTTTAGTTTTAACAATTAACTTGTTTTCAGTTTATAATAATATTTTGCCCTTTATTTGTGGATAGGATAATATATAGCCTAATATTGTATTCGATCTGTATTTACTGCAGAAACAAAATACATGTAATGTTAAAGCTTAAAACAGGTAATTCAATATTGAAAACATATACATCAGATTTAAAGTATAATCATGGTTTGGATTTAATTCTTTCTTATAAAAACTCTTCCTCGTCATAATGAACTACATATGAAATAATATTTCATTTTTTTTTTTTTTTTTTTTTTTTTTTTGCCAAAAGAAAAAGAAAGAAAAAGAAATTACACATTTTACTGTGACTATAATAGACAGACTGTGGGATAATCTAGCAGGCTGTATTGCATGTCCGATTAAAATTTGAAATCATTATTGTAAAATATTTTCTTTTATTACCGACATGAAGCATTTTGGGCAAAGTTGAATGTCCAGTTCTATATACAAGTCATTTACGTATCTCACGTCTGTATGAACGGGGGAAGGGGGAGGGAACATCAGTTGATCCTCTTCCTTTTTTTTTTTTGCGTATCAAGGAATTTCTATTTTCTACATTAATTTGTGCGATAACCCCCCCCCCCCCCCAAATGCACCCAGATATATACTGACTGATTGTGTTTCTGGGGACGTTGTCAAGCGTGAGTCATATTTCCCATTTCAAGCTACATGATATGTACATTTTCGTGATGTCGACTAGAAGCGTTTCAGTCTAATTTTAAATCAAAAATATATTTCTTTTATAAAACGCTGATTATTTATGATTATTTATTTTATTCATTTATGGAAAGTGGCAACTCACGGTTATCCGGAGAAAAAAGGTAATTCATGGGGTTTTCCATCATGAGAGTCCAAGCTGCAGACAGCTCAGTATTACGTTACGCTACAACTCCATACCAAGTAGTCCCGGAGAATTGACACTGTATGGAGTATGACTGAGAGTCATACTCCATACTCTCCGGGACTTCTTTCCCTACGAATAATGATATGGAGTAATACTGAGCTGTCTGGAGCTTGATTGAGAGTGATCTCCCGTGTAGAATTTTCTACGCGGTGAAAACCAATAAAGTGTATTGTTTAGTACAACTACACCTGCTCAAGAGTTTTTGAAAAATTCTTTACGAAAGCTAGGAACTTTGCCAATCTCCTTAAATCATCCTTTTCGAAGTCCTCAGTCATTCTCCGTGGTAACCATGGAGGAAATAATACAATCGGTCTCATGTAGTCATGACAGAATTTTTGAAGTTCGATTTTCATAAATGCTATACATTGCACATATGTTGTTTCGGATATTACCTAACAATTTTGAATAATGATTATACAGGCGCGGATCAAGAATTTTTCGGGGGGGGGGGGGGCATCCCAGTCAAAAAAATTTCTAACCCAAAAATTTCTTGACAAGGAAGAAAAAAAACCGTAAAATCCAATTCCATTTCCAAAACGTGAAAAACACCTATTTCGTGGTGGTGATGGTAGGGTCCACGTTTTCTAAGGGGGCCCAAAGTCATTTTTTATTTACATCAGTATATACTTTTAATAACTCTGCAAATTCCAGATGCGGGGGGGGGGGTCCCCCGACCCCCCCCCCCAGATCTGCGCATGTTATATGAATAATTTCGGTAGTGGCTGGAGAAATTTCCGGTAATACATTGCATCTCAGGTGAGGAAGAGGGGGAGTGGTGGCAATAACACCTTTAAATTTCCATCTGCTCCTTGCGTATCAAGTACGTAGAAAATAAACACCATCTGGTGTATTACAGATTTCTTTTTACTTGTCACACAAGGCATTTACCACATACATTATGTACGTAGTGTTGATGAACCCTTTCTTATTTTTAAGGTGATTATTTTCCCAATTCATTGTATGAATACAGAAACAAATACTCCCTCTTTTTCATGCTATATGAATCAAAGTCTATAGATACGGATACAGTACAACTAATGATCATTCTAACATAACATTTTTGTGATATACATGGATAATAAATCTGAACTTATCTTTTGTTTGTATGTGGTGAATATATTCTAGATAAATATACATTGTACTACCATTATACATTCAGATTCGTCACTGTCTTTTATAAAGAATCGTCCTACGATTTTCCAAGACCTTGACATAAGATAAGAGGCCCATGGGCCACAACACTCACCTGAGTCAATAAGGCCCTGCTGTTTTTCATCAGCAAATTTATTCTAACATATCTTCCAATGTAAAACATTAATCACTATTGTGACCCCACCCTACCCCAGGTGTCATGATTTTTATAGATATAGCGCTAGCCCCACCCTACCCCTCGGGGTCATGATTTAAACAAACTTGAATTTACACTACCTCAAGATACTTCTATATCAATGTGACTAAACATGGCTTTGTTGTTCCTGAAAAAAAGGTTTTAGAATTTGTTTCCTATACATTCACATGCTAAACCCTGATAGTGCATTGTGGCCCATCCTACCCCTAGGGGGTCATGGTTTGATTGATTGATTTATTAGGGTTTAACGCCGAGTCGGCTATATTTCAGCCATATTCCGGCGGAAAATTAATTTTATATGACCTGTTATCATGGTTTAAACAAATTTGAATCTACAATACCTGAGGATGTTTCCATATCAATCTGACTTAAGATGGCTTTGCTGTTTTTGTGGAGAAGATTTTTCGATATATATATCCTATGTAAAACTTTGATCCCCCATTGTGACCCCACCCTACCCCGGGGGTCATGATTTGAACAAACGTACATCTACACTAACTGATGATGCTTCCATATTAATATGACTAATCATGACATTGTTGTTCTTAAGAAGAAGATTTTTGAAGACTTTTTCCTAGATATTCCTATGTAAAACCTTAATCCTCCGTTTTGATCTATCTATTACAAAGAGAAAATTACAGACAGGGTTTTTTTCTGTAGCATGAAAAATAGAGAAAGGGGCAGGGCGGACCTTAAAACGCAGTGTAATAAAAGCCCCGCCTTCTATATTTCAGATATCTTACTATTACAAGGCGAAAATTTTGAACAGGGTTTATTTTCGTAGCATAAAAACTAGAGAAAGAAGCAGGGCGGACCTTAAAACGCAGTATATTTAAAGGTCCGCCCTCTATAATTTAGATGTCTTACTGTTAGAAAGCAAACATTTTGGACAAGGTTTTATTTCCGTAACATAAAAACTAGTCAAAACGGCAGGGCGGATCTTGAAACGCAGTATAATAAAAGGTCCGCCCTCAATATTTCAGATATCTTACTAGTACAAGGCGAAACTTTTGAACAGGGTTTATTTTCGTAGCATACAAACTAGAGAAGGAGGCAGGGCGGACCTTAAAACGCAGTATATTTAAAGGTCCGCCCTCTATATTTCAGATATCTTACTATTACAAGGCGAAAATTTCGAACAGGGTTTAGTTTCGTAGCATACAAATTAGAGAAAGAAACAGGGCGGACCTTAAAACGCAGTATATTTAAAGGTCCGCCCTCTATATTTCAGATATCTTACTATTACAAGGCGAAAATTTTGAACAGGGTTTATTTTCGTAGCATAAAAACTAGAGAAAGAGGCAGGGCGGACCTTAAAACGCAGTATATTTAAAGGTCCGCCATCTATAATTCAGATGTCTTACTGTTAGAAAGAAAACATTTTGGACAGGGTTTATTTCCGTAACATAAAAACTAGTCAAAACGGCAGGGCGGACCTAAATACGCAGTATAATAAAAGGTCTGCCCTCTGTTTTTCAGATATCGTAGTATTACAAGGCGAAAATTTTGAACAAGGTTTATTTTCGTAGCATACAAACTAGAGAGAGAGACAGGGCGGACCTTAAAACGCAATATAATAAAAGGTCCGCCCTCTATATTTCAGATATCTTACTATTACAAGGCGAAAATTTTGAACAAGGTTTATTTTCATAGCATACAAACTAGAGATAAGGCGGACCTTAAAACGCAATATAATAAAAGGTCCGCCCTCTATATTTCAGATATCTTACTATTACAAGGCGAAAATTTTGAATAGGGTTTATTTTCGTAGCATAAAAATTAGAGAAAGAGACAGGGCAGACCTTAAAACGCAGTAAAATAAAAGGTCTGCCCTCTGTTTTTCAGATATCGTAGTATTACAAGGCGAAAATTTTGAACAGGGTTTAGTTTCTTAGCATACAAACTACAGAAAGAGGCAGGGCGGACCTTAAAACGCGATATAATAAAAGGTCCGCCCTCTATATTTCAGATATCTTACTATTACAAGGCGAATATTTTGAACAGAGTTTATTAAAAGTTATCGTAGCGTAAAAAAAAAATCGTTAAAATGGCAGGGCGGACCTTAAAACGCAGTAAAATGAAAGTCCGCCCTCTGTTTTTCTTTTTTCGCCACATACATGTATCTCACTTGCAAAGCAAAAAATTATGGAAATGCTGTAAGTTCCTATTGTTTTTTTTTCTTTGTTGGTTCGTGTTTTTCCAGGGTAAAAAGATAATTAGGTTTTTAATTTTAGGATGGACGCTAAATTAACTTAGAAAACTCTTGGAATGGCCTAATTGTGCATAAGAATTGCATATATACTACATGTAGTAGTGTACTTTTTTCATTTAATATTCTGACAAAAAGACAAAACTTTAATGTCAATTAATTATCCACTCTATGTACGTTTGCAGGAGATGTGTCTACTGTATTGTATATCTATATGCAACCATAAACATCTGTCTGAAAGGACCAAGGATATATATTATTATTTAATTAGTAATGTTGATGACGTGCAACAAGAGAACTATAACACCCCCCCCCACACACACACACACCCCATCACACACACATAAATAAAAAAGAAATAGCCGCTTAAAGTCGTAGAAAATCTTATTTAAGATTCTTTTAAATATAAGCAGAACTTATTATTTGGAAATCAATGAATTATTCTTGATTTATTCTTTAATTCTTTTTATAAGGGAAATTTCAATTTTGTTTTCATTGCCGGAAAAGTACTTTATGATGATAAATGTCAGAGATGAAAATTTTAAAACGTCAGAAATGAAAATTACAAAATGTAGGGAATGAAATAAACAATATTTAAAAAAAAATATCGGAAATAAAATCCTATATGCTAGGCTCATTTTCCAAAAGGGGAGGGGTCTTTAAACCCAAGCTCGTTTTTCCGGGAAAAAATATTAATGCGGGAGGAAAGTCTACAACATCAGTACTTTTTAAACTATTTGACATGTATCAGCATAATTCTGCTATACCCCACCCACCAAAAATACAACAACACCATTTATAATCTTTTCCTTTTTTGGGGGGAGGGGGTGTTTTATTGCTTAAAATGTTCAACTCGATTGACTTTGGTTTGATTTTGCCAATTAATGCACATCTTCCTTAACCAGTGTTAACCCTGGGTAATATCAAGTAGAATGAAATAATCGTTAGTCTTTAACTGGATAAGAAACGATGGTTATAAAAACACGGGGGATATGCGACTTCAAGTTTCGTCAAAACGAATGTTTAGAAAATATGGTTTAAGTATCTTGAAAGAAGAAGCTCGTGTAAAAGAACGAAAATATAAAAATACCATGGATAAAAGTATGAAAAAACATAGAAATTTAGTAATGAAAAAAATTAGAAAACTGAGAAGTAAAGATCCAAAAAGTTATTGGAAAATAATAAATAAAAGGCCGAACAACAAAAAATGTGATATTGATATAGATGAATTTTACGAATACTTTAAAAATATTAACGAGGGTGATGTAAACAGTGAAGAATTTGTATCAAATGAGTATATAGGTACGTGTATTAATGAAGAATTAGACTCTGTGATAACTGAAGATGAGATAAAACAAGCAATAGCAAGTATTAAAAATGACAAAAGTGCTGGTAGTGATGAAATTTTTAACGAATACATAAAATCTTCCGCTAGTCTTATGTTACCTATATATGTTATGTTATTTAATATTGTTTTTAACTCAGCAGTTTTACCTGAAGCTTGGATTGTTGGTAATATTTTGCCTATTTATAAAAATAAGGGGGACGACAAAGCCCCTGAAAACTATAGACCTATTACTTTATTAAGCTGCATGGGTAAATTATTTACATCTATCTTAGCTAAGCGATTAAATAACTATGCTGAACAATATGAGATACTGAATGAAAATCAAGGGGGTTTCAGATCAAATTATTCTACAATAGATAATATCTTCACTTTACAATCGTTAATCGAATTATCCTTTTTACTGAAAAAGAAAATGTATTGTGCATTTATAGATTTTAAGGCTGCTTTTGACAATGTATGGAGAATAGGACTATGGCAAAAACTTATTCAAAATGATATTACTGGAAAATGTTTTAATGTGATAGTGTAAATGTACTCTGATAGTAAATCGAGAATAGCTGTAAATGATATGGTTACTGAATACTTTCCATGCAAAATAGGGGTAAGACAAGGGGAAAACCTATCGCCATTTTTATTTGCTTTATTCCTAAATGATGTAGAATCTTTTTTAATTACACATAATAATATTGGAGTCTCAACAATATCATATGAGATTGAACAAGAACTTGGTATTTTGTTAAAGATGTTGGTTATTTTGTATGCAGACGATACAGTTTTACTCGCCGAATCACCTGAAGATTTACAGAATCAATTACACAGTTTTTCATTGTATTGTGAAAAATGGAAACTTGAGGTTAATATTGAAAAAACAAAAATAATGATTTTTTCGAAGGGACGTACACCACAGAATGTTTTTTATTACAATAACAATGAAATTGAAATTGTCAAACATTTTAAATATCTTGGAGTTATATTCTCATCAACTGGTTCATTTATTAAGACAAAACAATATGCTACTGAAAGAGCGATTAAAGCTATGTATGGTGTTTTGAAAAAAGGTAATCAATTACACCTCTCTCTTGATGATCAATTGTATTTGTTTGATAAGATTGTTGTTCCAATTTTGTTATATGGCTGTGAAGTATGGGGTTATGGTAATGTTGAAATTATAGAAAGAGTACACCTAAAATTCTGTAAAATGCTTTTTCATTTAAAACCAAGTACTCCCAATTTTATGATATATGGTGAATTAGGGAGAGTACCTTTAACTGTACATATCAAAACAAGAATTATTGCATACTGGTCAAAAATTTTAAGTGGAAAACAATCAAAATATTGCAATTTAATGTACAAATTACTTCGTGCTAAATTTGACAATGGAAATGAATGTAAATGGTTAAAGAATTTGAAATCAATTTTAGACGATTGTGGATACAGTAATATATGGAATCAGAACCAATTATTCAATAGTACTTGGCTAATTAAAAGTTTGAAACAAAAATTACTAGATCAGTTTCAACAAAATTGGGAATCAAACTGCAATAATTCTTCAAAAGGTGTGATATATAATCTATTTACAAATTCAAAATTTGGATGCCAATTTTATGTAGATAGCGTCTTAAGTAATCATAAGAAACAAGATTCTAAAGCTAGATTCAGAACATCAAATCATAAACTACCGATTGAAACGGGAAGATGGGAAGGTACTGAAAGAGATAATAGAATATGTCTTTTATGTGAAAATGATGTAGGTGACGAATTTCACTATATTTTATGCTGTAACAAGTTAAAAGATGAAAGAAAATTGTATATTCCCAAATATTATGTTACAAGACCAAATGTTATCAAGTTTAATGAATTGTTCTCTTCCAAAAATGTTAAGCTATTAAGTAAACTTTGATCGTTTATAAAAATTGTAAACGAGAGAGTCAAACCTCCTGGTTAATAACATCTATATATATATATATATATATATATATAGAAATATGATGCAATTATAAACACATTTTGTATATATGTTACATGTTTTGCTCACGCATGTATGTTGTTATAATTGTAATATGTTGCTTTGATCTCTATGTTGTTAAATAACAACCAAAGAGATACTAATAAACTGGTAAACTGGTCAGGTGAGACAATAGGCCTACCCCCCAAAGCACAGAAATGTTGTTTTAACAACAACGGGATAGGCTAGTACACCGTAACACAAGTCCCTGTCAAAGTGACCCTCCAATTATTTTATAGTTAGGTACAATATGAATCGTAAGAATTATGCATTAAATTCTTATGAATGATATAATGAAATATCTTTCGAAAGATATGAAAATTCTTTTTGGGAAGTGGAAGTCGAACGTTGTTAGGAAAGAGACTGTAATGAAATGATCATTGTTGGACTTACGAACACCATATACTGAACAACGTGCCAGTGAAGGTATGCGTATTATATATATGTATTTTTTTTAATTTTGCAATGATAATATTCATATCACTTAAACTATAAAAGACACATGTCGTACATGATTTTCCCATAAGGTAACTCGATCAGCAGATCTTTGCATCTTTATATTTTTTGTTTTGTGCACTACCTGGGAGGTACATGTATGTACTACGATAAGGAGCTAACAGTTAATCAGTGCTAACATCAAATTTTGAATAATTTTTTGATAGATAATTTGAGGTTTTGTACTGAGATATATCCTAGTATTAGAAATATAATTAATTAAAATAGGCTAACGAAATCCAGCAACTAGCGAGATATCGCAAGACTTGATCCTTTTAGTATATATACAATGTACATACATGTACGTCACTGGAACTCCATTTTGCTGAGAGGGACACTTTTATAACAATTATTATACCTCTACTGTAATTACTCTATATAAAATTAATACCATAAAACTGTCTATTTCCACGAGAAGAGACTATTTCCATCATCTGAGGGCTACTCCCTGGAAAATCAGAGCTACTCCCTGGGACTACTCCCTCATGAATATTTATTAGTAATTTTAACCAATCAAAGTGTTCAGTGAGCGGAGCGTTTAAGAAATCTCGAGTCTGTGACGTCATGTTATTAGCAATGTAACTATGACGTCAAAACATTTCGACATGCGATGTCAAAATCATACTTGGATTCTAGCGAAATGAAGGCAACGATAATTCTTCGAAATGTCAGTGAAAATACTTTTTAAAAATAATTTAATTGTTTTGGGACACGATGCATAACTTATAACAATGTGTTAAACCGCATGTATTTGTGATTTTGCCTCTACATTGTTTTTTTTTAAATGTCGGAATGTCTGGTGAAAAAATTAAATCGTCTATGATTGTTTCGGTATAATAAAACAGTTATGGAATGGGAACTCAGGAAATAGCAAATTTATGGTTCCCCTCGGCAGGAAACTATTTCCCTCGGCGGCTTCGCCGCCTCGGGAAATAGTTTCCTCCCTCGGGGAACCATAAATTTGCTATTTCCCTCGTACCCATTCCATAACTGTATACTATACCTTAAATAATTTAAAAAGATTAATAAAGCAAATTAATTTCGAATCAATAAAGGAGAAAAATCTGCATATTAAACCGAAGGCGGACCTTTTATTATAGAGGCAGGCCGGACCTCATATGTTATCGTATTAGGTCCCCCCGGACCTTTAAACGAGGCGGACCAAAAATTATGCGACAGGGTACATGTTGTACATATTGTTAAGAGATGAACGTAATGAAATATACAGATAACAAACAGTAGTCCACTGGGACAATACCATCTTCGCTAGCCAAGGGTTTCTGATACGCTACTCTCCTCATAAACTTACGAGGAGAGTAGCGTATCAGAAACCCTTGGCTAGCGAAGATGGGACAATACAAATCCAGAGGTGGGATCAGGTGCCATGAAGGAGTAAGCATTCCCTGTCGACCTGTCAAACCCGCCTTGTGCTCCCTGTCATGATCGGACAACGGAAAATCCGTAGACAATTCAGTGTGAAAACAGGACTTTCCTGTCACCTTGGGGCAAACATTCTGGTATGTCACCCTCGAAGCCATGTAATATATGTATAATGTTTGCCCCTCGGTGACAGGAAAGTCCTGGAGTGTTATGTCACCCTCTGCCGACAGGAAAGTCCTGGAGTGTTATGTCACCCGATGCCGAAGGCAGAGGGTGACATAACACTCCAGGACTTTCCTGTCACCGAGGGGCAAACATTCTGGTATAGTCACCCGAGAAGCAATGTGGTATATGTTATATAACATTTTGAAAATTAAATAATCGTCTAAAATATTGTTTAAGTTTAGACAAATAATCCAAAATGCTTTCATAACGTTAGAATTACGCTCCGTTGTTTACATTTGCTTAGCAACCGCATCTCGAACCCGAACTACAAATGCGTAACATAAAAACACGTGAAAGTGATCGAGAGGGTGTTATAACTGTTTCCGTCGGGTGACATAACTGTTTCCGGTGTGATTCAGCATTCTTCAAGGTTCATAGTGAAACTTATTACATTTGTGATATAATAGGAAAACTTATTCAAAAATGTTATATAATTATGTGTACAATCAGAATTTCTCTTACAAAATAATTTTGCAGATGACAAAATGGCAAGGTATGTTAATTTACAAGTTCCATTTTTATTGAAAAAGCGGCTATCTAATATATCAAAAAGCCTGGACTTTAATTTATTGTGGGGTTTAAAGTCGAACTATACTATTAATTTTGGTAAACTTTTGTGATTAATTAGCTCACCTGAGTTGGAACCTCAAATGAACTTTTCTGGTCACATTTTGTCTGTAGTCCGTCTGTCTGTCCGTCTGTAAACTTTTAATATTTTCGACTTCTTCTCCAGAACCACTGGGCCAATTTCAACCAAACTTGCCACAAAGGATTCTTGGGTAAAGGGGATTCAAGTTTGTTCAAATGAAGGGCCACGTCCTCTTACAAGGGGGGATAAATAAGAATTAGTAAAAAAAAAAAAAAATTGGTGGTATCTTTTAAAAATCCTTTTCTCAAAAACCATTGAGCCCAAAACGTTGAAATTTAAATGAAACCTTCATTACATAATGTAGATTCAAATTTGTTCAAATCATGACACCCAGGATAGGAGGCATAATGGGGGATCAAAGTTTTACATAGATATATACAATGTATATCATATAACTGGCTAGATAATGAAAAAGAACAGGTTTTAAACACATTTGTAGGGATGTAGCAGATAATCTCCAAGTCAATTTTGAAATGATTCAGCGCATAATAAATTATAATGAAATCCGTATTCTTGTCTATGTGCTTTCTAAAAGTTAAAGTTATACTGAGCCTCATAGCTCGCGGAAAATTTTAGCTTAGTGCGCGCATTATAATTTTAATTAAAACGTGTTGTTCTCGATTTTGCCGAAAATCTCTCTTACAAACGTTTTAGCGACAAAAGATATATATCATTACATATATACGTAGCTTTTCTTGAAGGAGACTGTCTTCTAATGAGGATTCGCGGAAGTTGACGATGTACTTATGCAGGCAGTATAGATAAGACCAAGCAAAGAATTGTGGTCTCACTTTCTGTGTCTCAGTGGATGGAATGCAATTAATTATGGCATACCGTAACTGTCCCTGCGTTGATCTAGAGGGGAGGGGGGTCTGCCCCCCCCCCCCTTGAATTTGCAGAGTTACAAAAAGTATGTACTGAAGGAAATAAAAAATTACTTTGGATCCCCCCCCCCTTGAAAACGTGGAACCCACCATCACCAGCACGAATTCAGGTTTTTTGACTGGGATTGACCCCCCCCCCCCCCATCCCTGGAAAAAATTGTGTGTCCTGTCTTGTCTGTACAGCATACAAAACCATTTGAATTTCTGAATTAATATAAGTTACAACCAAGATTAAAGTTTCTTTAAACTGTATCAAACCTCAAGATCAAAAAGGCCATGAAATCAAACTTGTAGGAACAAAAATGAAAAAAAATTCTCTTCTGGAGCAAACGTTACGACCAAAGTTAAAATTTTAGATAAGTAGGTCAAACTTATAGGTCAAGATCATTAAGTCTAAAATAATAGTTCTCTCTGAAAAGTGTTATCACAGGTTATATGTTCCAATAAAGAGAATTAAGTGGCAACCATTGAACATATCTTGACAATAAAAAAAGTGATGGGAGTGTAGGTTGGAACAAAAACCCATTTTACTTAAATATACATGAATTTACACGAAAAATCTTTCTTTTCCACAAATAGATCTTTGCATCATAGAGTAGACTACTATGTCTTATGTACTAATTCAATAAAAAAATGTATTAAAAGTAGGAAAAGTGTTTTAAAAGTACACGTACTTTGTTAAAATTTCTGTTTTTAATGACCTTGTCAACACAGTTCATTCAAATCGAATTATGTAATTATTTTATATATATGCATTCTACTTCTAGTTACCACGAGTCATTTAATTATGCTGCATTAGGTAAGTAACAGTGACACACTCTATCACCCCTATCGTTTCACTCCCCTCTACTCTCTTCCACATCTCTATCCTGAGCACTTTCTCCCCGCTTACCCATCCCTTCTTCCCAACTTCTCCCCCATTCCCTCTTCATACCTTCTACCTCACTCCCACCTCTCTCCCCCACTTTCTCCCCCCGACTCACTCTTTCCCCCAATCCCCCTCTCTCCCCACATTCAACCTCACACCCAACCTCTCTGCCTCACTTTCTCCACCACTCCCGCTTCCCCCACGACTCCTCTCTCTCCCGCTCCTCTCCAATCCTTCTTCCCACCCCTATCTCTCTCTCTCCTTCTTCCCTCCCTCCCACCTTCTCCCCACGCTCCACTTCTCTCTCTCTCTCTCTCTCTCTCTCTCTCTCTCTCATATGACTGGGTATTGTATTACTATACTGATTTCCTAATTCTCTACGAAAACTATATATAGTAAATTATAATTAACAAGATGTGTTTGTGAAACACTGATGCCCCCGTATGGCAACTTATAGCAAAGGTTAAACTTTCTGAAATGCAAATAAAATATGTTGGTACCCAAGGTAAGGTCTTGTCTAGAGAAATATACCTGTGAAATATGAAAGTCCTAGCAGCAACCATTGAACAGATATGGACACATAGGTAATCAAAGATTACTAAGCTCACCTCGACGAATGTTATCTATAAGTAAGGCAAATCTAACATCATATTTTTTCCTAGTTAGTGTGATCCCAAGATCAATATCCATCAATATCAGATTCAGAATCCAAAGCAAGTCTGGTATCAAGTGTGGTAATGTCCATCCCTAGATGCATCGTTCATGCAAGTTTGGTCCAGCTAGGGCTTATAGTTACTTGGGAATGGACCTGCTCAAAAAGCTTTTTAACCTGGTCACTCATCTAGAAAATCTAGGTCAGATCCAGCATCTGAAGCAAGTGTGGTAGTGTCCATCCCTAGATGCATCATCCATGCATCTTTGGTCCAGTTACTTGGGAATGGACCTGCTCCAAAAACTTTAACCTGGTCACTCATTTGGAAAATCTAAATCAGATCCAGCATCCGAAGCAAGTGTGGTAGTGTCCATCCCTAGATGCATCATCCATGCAAGTTTGGTTCAGTTAGGGCTTACAGTTCCTTGGCAATGGACCTGCTCCAAACTTTAACCTGGTCCCTCATCTGAAAAATCTAGATCAGATCCAGCATCCGAAGCAAGTATGGTAGTGTCCATCCCTAGATGCATCATCCATGCAAATTTGGTCCAGTTAGGGCTTATAGTTCCTTAGCAATGGACCTGCTCCAAAAACTTTAACCTGGTCACTCATCTGGAAAATCTAGGTCAAATCCAGCATCCGAAGCAATTGTGGTAGTGTCCATCCCTAGATGCATCATCCATGCATGTTTGATCCAGTTACTTGGGAATGGACCTGCTCCAAAAACTTTAACCTGGTCACTCATTTGGAAAATCTAGATCAGATCCAGCATCCGAAGCAAGTGTGGTAGTGTCCATCCCTAGATGCATCATCCATGCAAGTTTGGTTCAGTTAGGGCTTATAGTTCCTTGGCAATGGACCTGCTCCAAAAACTTTAACCTGGTCACTCATCTGAAAAATCTAGATCAGATCCAGCATCCGAAGCAAGTATGGTAGTGTCCATCCCTAGATGCATCATCCAAGCGAATTTGGTCCAGCTAAGGCTTATAGTTCCTTAGCAATGGACCTGCTCCAAAAACTTTAAGCTGGTCACTCATCTGAAAAATCTAGGTCAGATCCAGCATCCGAAGCAAGTGTGGTAGTGTCCATCCCTAGATGCATCATCCATGCAAGTTTGGTCCAGCTTGGGCTTATAGTTCCTTGGGAATGGACCTGCTCCATAAACCTTAACCTGGTCACTCATCTGAAAAATCTAGGTCAGATCCAGCATCCAAGCAAGTGTGGTAGTGTCTATCCCTAGATGCATCATCCATGCAAGTTTGGTCCAGGTAGGGCTTATAGTTACTTGAGAATGGACTTGCTCCATAAAACTTTAACCGGGACGCCGACGCCAACGCCGGAGGTATAGCATAAGCTCATCTCGACTTCGTCGAGGTGAGCTTAAAAGGTTAACGTTTTTTCAAAAGTATGTCAAACATCAAGGTCAAGGTCAAATGATCAAAATTAATGGTGCCCAAGGAAAGGCCTTCTCTCAAGAAATATACAGGTGAAATACGAAAGCCGAAGCACCAAGCGTTCAAAAGTTATGACCAAGGTTAAAGTTTTCCAAAAGTAGGTCAAACTCCACGGTCAAAAGGTCAAAGTTGTTGGTATCCCAAGAAAGGTCTTGACCCAAGGATTACATATATGAATTATGAAAGCCCTAGCATCAACCGTTCAAAAGTTATGGCCAAGATTAAAGTTTTTCAAAAGTAGGTCAAACTCCAAGGTCAAAAGGTCAAAGTTGTTGGTATCCAAAGAAAGGTCTTGTCACACGGATTACATATGTGAAGTATGAAAGCCCTAGTACTAATTGTTCAAAAGTTATGGCCAAGGTTAAAGTTTGGTAAAGTTTGGCAAAACTAGGTTAAACTCAAAGGTCAAGGTCAAAAAGTCAAATATGGTGGTACCCAAACCAAGGTCTTGTCACAAGGAATACATAAGCCATAGCTCCAACCAATCAAAAGTTATGGGCAAGGTTAAAGTTTTTGCGGACAAACAGACAGGCAGACGGACGGACGGACAGGGCAAAAACTATATACCCACGAATCTTCGATACGGGGGCATTAAAAGTTGTAGTGTTTTAGGTCTGTCGATAACTGTTATCACCACAAATTACAATAATGGTTGAATAGATACGAATAAAAACACAACCAACGATTCTTAATAATTAAATGGAACATTCTTGAACATGTAATTTGTCAAACAAATATACCTGTTTATTCAACCAAGAAATAAACCATAGAAAACGGCACGCATCACGTTTTTCCAAGAACAAAGCCACTGAACCGCAGTCGACATTTTCCGTCACAATTTTTACTCAGTCACGTATAGGTATGTCTTTAAACACTGTAATAAGAAAATTTAACTCTTAAAATTTACATTATAATTGGTGCAATAGGACTTGGGTCATGATCTAACATGTTTGTTCACACATAGGTACCAAATAACTAGTTTTACTGTACTCAAATTACACTAAATGCATGAATAAGAAATAAAAAATCTGGACTTCATCTATAATGTTTAGATTCTACATCCTTTTATCTTGATTTGTTATTTTATTATTTGCTGCATGGTTGTACTCTACTGACCATAGATTTCCACTCAACTGCCTCTGGTATACCACTTGTTCGTGTACGGTTCTTTCTGAATGAAGTGCAAATTGATTAATTATTGGACCAATCAATGTATACTTAACCTGAAGTCATTTTGATAACTTCTGAAGCTATTGTGCAGACTGGGGCTAACATTTCTTAGACCCCCACTTTCTACAGAAAGGTCAGGTATTTTGTTATCGATCGTAAAGCAGGTTTCTTTAGCGGATGTAAAATTTAGCGTTTTGCAAGCACAAAGCTATGCCATAAATATTATTGTTATCCTGGTCCGTCCATCAGTTTGGTGTACTGTATAGATATGCAATAAGATTTTGGGAATTTTATTTTTCACCTTTAATTTGAGGTCGAAAAATGTATTTCTACAAAAACCTAGTTCCGTGAAATACTTTCACAATTTAAGCGTTAGCCAACTCGTCTTTTGAAATATGATTTGATTTGTTTGGTGTGCAGTAAGGGCTCGGAGTTTTCATTTTCATCCTAGAGGAGACGAATTGAGGGCCTCAAACAACATACATGTAATATGCCATTCTTTAAAAATCATGTTCCCAGAATTCCTCTTACAATTTCTGCAGCAGCGAGGTCTACTTTTAGAACATGTTTAGTTTGGTCCTGTAGATATGCCATAAGGAATTTTCTTTCCATCTGATGACCTTTTTTTTTTGCTTGTCAAAGAATTTTTGGTAGTTGATAGTGCCCCCTCAACTAAAAAAATGTATAGCTGTGCCCCCAAAACTTAAATTGCTTCCTACGGGCCTGCCACTTTGACCCTTTGACCTTGGAGTTTGACCTATTTCTGAAAAACTTTAATCTTGGCCATAACTTTTGAACGATTTGTGCTACGACTTTCATATTTCACATGTTTATTTCCTGTTAGAAGGCCTTTCCTTGGGCACCATTAATTTTGGCTTTGACCTTCATGTTTGATTACTTTTGAAAAACTTTAACCTTTTCCATATCTATTCAATGGCTGCTGCTAGGGCTTTCATATTTCACAGGTATATTTCTTGAGACGAGACCTTACTTTGGGTAGCAACATATTTGATTTGCATTTGAGAAAATTTAACCTTTGCTTTAAGTTGCCATATGGGGGCATCAGTGTTTCACAAACACATCTTGTATCCATTTTTCTGGCCGGTCTATGGTAAATTTCACAAGAAATATTAAGAAGACATAAAAGAAATGAATCTAATTTTGAAATAAATCGGTCTAATACCAACTTGTGCACAGAAATCTTTGAGTGCAATCCAACCGTAATTTTATTTATTCGATTCTGGAGACAAGCGAGTCAAAACAAAACCATGTGTAATGTGATTCAATATTTTATTGTATCGCTTCTTTTTACATGTTTAGCTAAGTATGATGTCTAACTAGGTGACTAATGAACCATGCTAGGTCATGATTATTCTGACTGCTCAGTTAGCTACAAAATAGTCAAATTAACTAATAAATAAAGGAATACTTCCTTCATAAAAAAAAAGATATTTCTCTTCCGGTAAATATCAAACAGTAATTCAAAAAGACGTATACATAACGTAGAGAGAAAAAAAAATCTACAGGAGAGAAAGAAAGTGTAAAAGTCTGTTCTAATGAAACAAAAGAGTGTACAATGGTGAAGGAGGCGAGACATCCCTGGTCAACTAGACCTCAAAGGCCCGGAGCTACTTGCTCTGCACACGAGGGATGTCTCTACCGTCACTTTCACTGAGATTTATAGGTCCTCCAATTATATTTGCAAAATAAAAGAGACAAAAGTGTCACAATTATGCATTAGTTTCACGAGTAAAATGCTATTTCCCCCATATTAACACGATTGCACCAATAATAAAAATTTTCAAAACTGCATTGATCACCCGAGATTTGATGAGAAAACGACTAACATTAAGTACTCCATCACATGTCTTATACAGACAAGACCAAACAAAAATAAACCAAACACTAGTCTCAGGTGAAAAACAATGACTGACTAGAGATTTCATCTATAATACATCAAGATATTGCACTTTCTTGGATTTTTCATATCATTAAAAAAACATCAAAATTCACCATCTGTGATCGTTTGAGACAATATACAACCCAACTAAATATACAACCAATTGCTGTAATCTGCCTGTTAAAATCTATCTACAGGCTGTTCTTCGATACTGTACAGCCATAAATAATCAACAAAAAACAAAAAAAAAATGTATATGTCATGTTACGCAAAGGGAACACATATATATAGATAAATTATATCGAGGGAATTTAGTGAGATTCCTGATGAATCTAAACTAGCTATTTACAAAATGTCTGATGATATTTAAACAAATAAATATAAATAAATAAATAAATACGACTTTTGTATCAGTAATAAGTAACAAACTATCTGTTCATTGATAAAAACAGGTGCCAGTCAACAAATCTAAAAATAACATCCAAGCCGATCCAGTCTTAGATTAAGTAACAAGGTATTTCATTAGACGATGAACAACAATGTGAACTTTGATCCCTGCCCGGTGTGAAAACGAGGCTGACCAGGGCACAACATGATACAATGACAGGATATTGGATGTAAATAATGACCAGGAATGCATTTTGTTCAAAGTTATATACAAGTAAACAATGCCCATATCTCCTCCATATAAAACAACCAAGAATTCACTAAAAAGAAAAAAATGGTACTTACTTAAATACAATTCACACTGATCTTAAAAATAAAAACAACATTTAATTTGTCACTAGGATTACACAAAAATTTAAGAATTAACTGTTTATTCTATCACATCACTACCGTGAATACAATAATAACCCGACAACAACTAGGGTGTCCATGGCAACCAAACACAACATCCAATGAGCGGCCGCCTCCAGTAAATATGAAGTGATACGTATATAATATATGATAATATACAAAAATTTGATTTGAAAATATTCTGTTGTAAAAATTACACCTTTAACACATAAAATGTCATTTAAATGCTGTCGAAATTACATCAATGGCATCTCGTGGAGTCATTTGTTCTTAAAAAATGGAATGTTTACCAGCGAAATAAAATCCACCAAAACTTGCTGGCTGTTTTATATGGGGGCAAATATAATACATTGTTTTAAATATAATAAATATATAACATGTAATATATATCATAAACATTTCAATGTAACTAAACTAATATTTATAATAAAATATCATAAGTAAGCAAGGTGGGGAAATATCGTTTGAAGTCCTCTGTATACCGTGTGAATAACCTCTCGCCAGTTTTTAAGTCCTTCCAAACAACATCTATTTATTTACAAAATCGGTGGGAAAACGTTCTCTTTAAGAAAATAAAAATTTTGTTGTGAAATTTATTTACAGACATGTATGTAAGGGTGGTCTCCCTTTGATACCCTGTTTCGTCAGAGTTACGTCCCTTGGTCTCTGTTGGTATTTCAAACTCTGTGTTCCTAGCTTCTGAAAAAAGGAAGAAAAATTAGGAAGTTAAACAGCAATTTTGTTTTTTTTTAATATACATCTAACGGCCCTTAGTTTGTGGATGCATTTACCCCCACATCAAAACCCGTACATCATGAATTACTAGTACTCATATGATTTATTTATTGAACACTGATTCTGGGATGACAGGAACATCAGTCAAATTTAAAGCAAAGTTTATCATCTATTCTTAACTAATGCATACAATTTATCTCAGCTATCCTACCGGTAATACAACGCCTTCAATGCGAATTGCTGAAATTGTGATTGTACGTCAAATTAACCTAACAGCTTATGGTAGATGGCGTTAAAGTTTGATCTGCGTTAGGTATAACCTAATTTACTCGTGTATGTAAAGTAGTCCACACAGAGGTGTAAATGACTGAAGTACTAAACTTCGGCTGCTGTGTTGAGATTTGATCTTTTAAAAACGAGAGGGATAGAAGGTCTCCCCAAAAGTATCCAGTTTCGATTTGGCAATGAATTATGACTGGCTGTTGAATGTATTTATTCATTTTTTTAAAATTTAAAATCAAGAAGAATGTAGCATCCCCTTTTTTTCACAATATTACTACAAATACATGTTATAGATTAGGCTCGGTGTCTGAAATTCCGATCGGTTCTTCGGCTGTAAATATATTATGTCTATCTAACATGTATAAACTGCCCCTCCCTGTTTAGACGAAAGGGGTAGATTGTGCGGTATTAGTTCTGCTTTGTAAGAGTGTTTTATAGAATTATTACAATTGAAGTGTCTCACATTCCATAGCTATAATTATATGTATATAACATTTATATGAGATCGTGTTTTTACAACAACCATCAAACACACCTCAAATTGGATCCAAACATTCAAAAGGAACTGAAAACACGTCAAAAAAATAACCAAAACTCAAATGCAGACTATTTTCCAAACCCTCATTGATCTATGAAATGTACGAAACTTGTAATTCTGGGTCACTTTGATATCATACTTTATATTTTACAAGTACTAATTGAATCTTTTCTAAATGGCAGAGATTTGAGATATGTTTGATATATAGCTGAAAACATGTTTCCTGAAACATGTATTCAGAAAATTGATATCAAAATATGGAGATACATGTAAAATATGTTGTACGAAAGAAATAAAATGTGCATATTTCTTTAAGAATACCGGTAGCTTAGTCTCCTAGTACAAGCCGCCTTTGTTCTGAATGTGTCACCAAAGGATTTTTTTTTCATTTCACCGTTTGTGCTCCCCAGCTAGTAAGAGATGCTCATTCGAGAGGGTTTTGAAATCCACGTATTAATCATTAGTAGGAAATAAGCATGCTTGATTTTCTTTCAGCTATTAAGTAGACAATCCTGTTCAATTAGTAAAGGAGATGTCGGGGAAAGTGGTTTATTCAGTTTACTATATTTTTAGATTAGAAGAAATTGAAACAAAGTTTAGTATTCTTCTGGTAAACCTTATACCTGGTGCAGCTGGGTCGCATTTATAACCATAGCAACGAAAGCCCCGTATCAAGACTCCAAAGTTAGATGCAAGAAAAATGTGTACTTTCAACACAACATACAATAATTACATAGCTATGTAAGCAGTAAAACACAAATAAAAACCATAATTGTCAATAAAAATCGTGAAAAATGAAAGACGTGTGACAATTGATATAATATTATGACGTCACGAACAATATCTCAAAAACGAAGTAGAGAAAACCTGAAGCCACACAATTACTTCACCGGGTTACTACACCAGTAAAATCTACACACGGTACAATGGACTACACCGGCCACCCACACTTACGAATCAGAGTTATCTCTCTTTGTTTGAGACAAGCAGGAGTTGTTGTCCCTGAGCTACAGTACAAAAAGTTCAAGTTGATAGCACAGCCGACAATCTTGTTTTAGAAATGGTTCAAATATCTTGAATACAAAGTTGACTTGAGAATTTTGTCAATTTATGTTCGAAAAAAAAACTTTCGTGTTCGTTATACAATGTATGGAATTTCGTGATACATAGGAAACTTGTCTTGTTTTATGTTTAAGAAAATGATTTTCAAAGAGGCAAATAGAAGCACTGAAATATAAATATGAAGGATGAGGAGTAATTGTTTCAAAATATCATACATAATTTGCATAGTAAAAAATAAAGTTTGTCCCCAAGACACACAAGAATCTGGACAGGAATTAATCTTAATATATTTTTTTCTAATTGTAACACAGAACAAGCATGTATCTGTTTTACTGTCTGCTTACCTATATGAGTGGAGCACTGGTGGCTTTAGTATGGCCGATTCTGGTCTTTCGGGCGCTTTAGCTGAACTTTGAGACGCTTCATCCCAATCTGGAAGCCATTCATAGCTTGGATAGCCGCCTGGGCGCTTGTAGGGTTGTCAAAACTGACAAATCCTGCAATAAAAGTTTGTTCGAATGGCTGTGAATAATCATGTATAATTTATGCCTCTAATTTAGGTAACAGAAACTGTTAAACTATTACAACTTTCGCATATCGCAAACAATTAATCAACTTGAAAAAATTATGTTGATATTTTTGTATTTTCTTGAAACTCATTTAATAAACCAACTCACCAAAGCACTTGCTCTGATTGGTTGCCCTATCCACGTACACCTTAGCACTAATAACTGTTCCGAACGGCATGAACATCTGCGCAAGCTCGGCGTCTCCGAACTCTTGTGGTAGATGATAGATGAAGAGATTGCAGCCCTCTGGGCCTGTAAATACAACTGTAGATACACCTCCAGATCATCATTCTGTTCACCACAAGTCAACAACAGCAAATAACACACTAACATTATATCCAATGGTTCCCGCTTATTTTAAAAAAAAAAAACAAAAACTTTTTAAACTTCGCGCGCAGAAGAATTTTCCTAACTTCATTAAAAGAAGAGTTTTGAATGTCGCCATCTTAGCATTTCATATGACCAAATAAGAACCACTGGACGTTGTTAAATGTTAATATAGGAAAAAAAACAAAATGTTAGTCCTTTAATGATTTCAAAGTTGTTATTAATCGTGTTACTGCACACATATAATTCATTCAGTAATGTTAAAGTGCACTGTACCTTCTTTCTGAGCTGGTAAGATCGTAGTATGCTGAGACAACGCTTGCTGTACCCCGTATGCTGGGTAGGCTAAGCAAAGAAAACAAAAGAAAAACAATCAATTTCTAATTAGCGTGCAATTTGAAGCACGGTGCTTTATATCTAAAATACAAGCATGATAAATAAATTTGGAAATTAAAAACTTACCTATCCCAGCATATGGTTGCATGCTTGCGTATGCTTGTAATGGATCTCCGTTTGTGACAGCTTGTGCTGAAAGAAAATGCTATGAAATATTAAGAATGTCGATGAGTGCTTTAATTATTTCAATTTTTTTTTCAGATTTATCTAACTTCGATGAGATTTTATAGATTTCATTTATGAAAGTTATACCTAGTTCCACAACTTGGCATTCCCCAGGATAGTGAGGGATACCATTAGCGGCATAGATTTCCGGTGTCTGGCCATTATGCTGTGGAATCTGAAAGCCTGCCAAAGCAGTCGGGGACAACACGCTAGGGGGCGCTCCGTTTATACCTGTGGTACCTATGCATTAAATTTATTACAATATTGAATAGATATAAACAACATTCAATAATAATAAAATTAATAATAAAGGATAATTTTTAGTGATCAAGAGGTACAGGATAATGATAAAAAAGTTTTTGTGTTCGCAGACACTTCTGAGTTAGATTTACTTGACATCGAAACTAACAAGTCTTCTGACTGTTTCAACTATGTACCATTTTATTAGCAATGAGTCACGTGGTTTTTACCGTTGGCTAATGTGGCTGTGGTAGGTGTTAGTGCGCCTGTTGTGATGCCGTTGGGCGTGGCTAAGGCGCCGACCTGTGGAATGTGAGCCAATGTAGTGACAGGACTTGTCAGGTAAGTTCCCTGGGTCGCAGCAGCAGCCATCAAAGCGGCTTGTTGCTATAGAATAAATATGTCCTAGCTGATAACCAGTACTTTTTGCTTGTAAAACCTGAAACTTTTCTTTCTTAAAAAGAACCAAAAAATGTTTTCTGTGTACAAACCTGGGCATAAGCTCCATATGCACCGATTTGAGAAATGGCAAAGGGATTAAGCAGCCCCAGTGGACCAGCCATCTGCTGCATTCTACGGAGTTGTCGTTCTTTCTCCGTGTCCGCAAACTTCACAACAAGACTAGAAGACGCGCCCTGAAACATAAACACGTCAAGAAAAATTATTTGCGAAGACATTTTCAGAATGTCGCCATTCAGTAAAATCATGTTCAGATTGTTGCCAATCCATGTTCACAATGTTGCCATAAAGTCATTTTCAGAATGTTGCCATATTGTCATGTTTAGAATGTTGCCATAAAGTCATGCTTAGAATGTTGTCATATTGTCATGTTCAGAATGTTGTCATATAGTCATGTTCAGAATGTTGCCATAAAGTCATGTTCAGGATGTTGCCATAAAGTCATGATCAGAATGTTGCAATAAAGTCATGATCAGAATGTTGCGATAAAGTCATGTTCAGAATGTTGCCATAAAGTCATGTTCAGAATGTTGCCATAATTTGCCATAAAGTCATGTTCAGAATGTTGCCATAAAGTCATGATCAGAATGTTACTATCAATTCCTTATTAAAAATATTTATAATTTTTTATGCAAGATGATTAAATGTAAGACATATACCGGCATTGTTTGACTTCCATGTAAAGCGTTGATGGCCGACTGGGCCTCGTTGTGACCGGAGTATTTAACAAAAGCACAACCTACAAAGTACGACAGAATGTATACATGTAAAATTTGAATGCTAGATTTTGTTAATGGCAGCTACTTTTGTTTACCATTGTTAAACATACGAACAGAAATATTCTCGCTATGATTCGAACCTTTGCTGTTTCCATTTTGGTCCCGTAGTATTGTACATTCCTCTATATTTCCGAATGGCTGGAACAATTGTCTGACGTCATCTTCTGATTGTTGCTTGTTGAGCATGCCCACAAAAAGTTTTCTGTCTTCTGAAATGATTAAATGTACAACTTCTTCAATTATAATATTTTCATCACTTTTAAAAAAAAACTTTAAACAGCGCACTACATTGACCGCTGCTTTCACTGTGTGTTTGAGAGATCGTTTTTGTAAAAAGCTGTGCTTGCATTGTTATTGTTTAGTTTATCTCTTTGGCTGCAACTCAAAACTTTTAACAAATGACGACGGTATTTGAGTTTAAACTCTCAACAAAATCCTTCTGCTTGACACGTGTCTGGGTGATTCATGCCTTTTGGCACATCAACTTTAGAACATTGCTTGTCTTAGAGAAGAAGACAGAAATGTTGAAAAAAAAAACTAAAATAGTTTACTTTAACATTTCTGGTAAGATTGCATAGAAGCTGGTTGTAATTGATGGTAATTAAAACCCACTGAGTGAGCTTACAAAGTACAGAGATAGCGAGGAGCAAAATTAAAAGTTAGAATCCTAAGTACAGAGGAAGACAGGGGTATATCTTAATGAAAACTCATTAAAGACAAGTTAGTAATACCAGAGGATTCATTTTCTAAGACTTCTTTATGAATTATCTGTAACTTCAGAATCACGTAATTTCCGACACCATTGTAAAATGTTAATTGTATATGCTGAAGCAAGATTCACTCTCGCCACTATTTCTAATTATAGCAAAAAATAGTGGAGATAAGATCGGAATTTTTCATTAAGAAGCTTCCTAGTGATTACTGGAGACTAACTCTTAAGTTCAATTTCAGCTACGAGAACGTGCGTGTATTTCTAATGATTCCTACACCAGTCAGAGTCTTAAGAGAAGAAGAAACATCTGAAAGCTTTGAGACCAAAATCATTAGGACCATTCCATCATAAGACCGAATCGATAACTCCCAATACAATCCGATTGAGTTCTTTCTAGCTCTTTAAATTGGAGAAAAAAAGTCAGCATCACAAACAAAATCCAAGATGGCGTCCAGGATCGATGACACACCTGTATAAATCCGTGCCTTGTATACGTACAGGTGAAAAATCGATCATAAAGGTTAGTGGTGACGACAGCCTTATTCTGTTTTGTTGAACAATCAAGCGTTTAAAAACTCTGACCATCACTTTACAATTTAAATTTTCCTACAAACTTCAATGCTAAAAATAATTAGGTAACCCATGGAAACTCCTCCTATGTACTACCGTTGAAATAAGTACAAATACAAATCCAGTCTGAATTGAAGAGAATGGTCCATGGAATTTGAACAAAGTCAAAATTTATTATGAAAAGGTATATTTTAATTCGATCGACTTTCCGTAAATCCTCAAAGCAATTTACTATATATAAAATATAGTACAGTCAAAACTTTAATTTAACATTTAAAATGAAGTGTGAACGGAAAAGTAAATCCGGGAAGAACACAGACTGAAGTTTAAGTGAAATCGATTTACAACGAAAGAAATCAAAACAATGTGAAAAGGCAATGCCTTCGACCACATTGTGTTCCGAATTTCCTCGAGCATTTACCTGACATGTTTGAGTTTCAGATGTCCATCCTTACGATATATTAATATCAGGCCGTGATGTCAAGCACAGCACAAAAGTATCGACCCAAGTAATCTCACTGACTCACAGAGTCAGTAATGGAATGGTCCAGGCTGTGCGCACATTTATTAATTTTCTACAAGGGAAGATGGAATCAGCCCTCTGTATTTTTCTGACGATCGATACTTCTCTGTCTCCGCGGTCTATGGAAACTGCCAGGCAGTGCGCGTTCAAAATCAGAAGGACTGAATTCTGGTTCTGGGAGATGTCTTTGACAGGAAATGACGTCATTGTCAGGCTTTTACTGCCTTTGGGAAACGTTGTTCGAAGGTAACATGAATGAATCTGATAAATGTTACTGAATATAGAACTTATGGTCGATTTTTATGTCGTTAGAACCATTATGGTGGTGAATTTCCTTTAATAAATAATCAGTTCCTAATTGCCGCTTTTATGGACTGCTTGGTGAATACATTTCGATCTCTGGCACACCAAATACTCTCCTCACTCCTTTGACATTTGTTAGACATTTTGATCCGCAAAGCACGAAGTTTGAGCTGTAGATGGCTGTGTACATTGTATAAGATTACAGAGAGGCTCGGCTTTGTCTATAATACCTTGGATAATACTCAGCATAAAGCTAATTTCTGTGTTGTTTTCAGGTGTCATCGGTAACCTTCAATTTATTCATTATCATTATTAACATTAAACATATTTCTTTACATTGCACTTAAATCAATATTATGAATAGAAGAAACAAAAACAGGCACAAATTATTGCTCTGAAATAATTTTTATGAGATGTATGTATTATGTACATTGATGCATTGTTTTTGTGCTTTGTTCAACTTATAATTATCTTGCTCGGAGATCAGAGGAGAAAAAGGATATCATTTGGAAAGCATGAAATTGCTTTAAACACAAATAATCTAGATTATGAAAAGAAACAAAATAATTTACTATCATGCAATTACTTTATTTTTTGTCATTTAGCCATTGACTAAGGGTATTTTATCTTTGTTTCCCATAACACAAATAATTTACTCCAAGATTTGGTTTCAGACCATACAATTTGGGACAAAGTTATCATTAATAATTAATTAAACCGGGGAAGTTTGCGTAAAACAGAAGTATTTTACATTCCCTGCTCTGTCAAACAGATGGTGTCTCCTAAATAAAGCTGATTTCTTTTTATAATCTGGTCCAGAAATATTCCATGGGTCCCCGCTCCGGGTGAATTAAATTATTCCCCAAACAGATGGGGATTCTTAACCCAACAGAAAAAAGATTCACATCTAATCAACTTCTGGTTCTTTTTGAATCATTCTTTAACGAGGACGCCTCACGCATAAAATACACTGTTGTCGTGTCTTGTTTGTTTTTTCTCCAACGACAAGGAATACCCAATATGAAAATAGCTTTCGCCTTAATCAGGCTTATACATCCGATAAATCTTAGTTTCGTATTAGCAATATCTAGTGCATCTCAAACATTTGTTCTGTCTGAATTCCTGTTTGTTGTTTTGCTGATTAGAACAATATTCATGCTGTTTTTTTTATTTGAAGTGGTTTGATGCTTTTAAAAAATGTTATCTCGAGCATATGTGAAATTAACATCTTCAGTAATTATTGTGTACTTTTATTAACTTTCAATTGTATCTCTAACTTTAGTATGAAAATTGATCACTATATGCTCAACATACTAAAAAGAACCCAATTACTGACAATAAAATGAACAAAATCTAAAATAAATTGAGATGTTAAATGTGTAGTTACTAAGACAATAGAACAATAACGCCCCCTACCGGTTGGTAACTTTCATCCTTACGAGGGAGCTACAGATGGTTAATTTTTAAGCATCTTTTGTTAGGGATGCCTGTAAATATTGTCTTTAATGCTCGGCCTCTGGAAAAGCAAGTGGGTCCTCGATCGATTACCGTCTGCTCAAGAATTCGCATCTTGTAGAGAGAAAAATTGAGGAATGTTCATCATTTACGAGGTGCCAAGAAGGGAGATCTTACTTTTCAGAGAGGCCATTCATGAGTAACTTGTACATCACTTTGACAGTATCGTGTGAGATCGGCTATAGCTTTACTCAAGAAAAATTTTCATTCAGATTGAAGCCTAACATCAGAACATAACACAGTTTCTTGTTTATGTTGTATGGATCTTAATTTAAGATAAGTTTGTGGGCCAACTCTAACAGGCTTAAACAGACAAAATATACAAAGTATATACACATCGCTTTCTTGGCCGTTTGCTTCTACATCATCGGACCTAAAATTCATTGACTTTAGGCACGACCAGTCGCTCAGCATTAACTCACGGAAGCAAGTTTCACCATGATCTGTGTAACACGATATAAACATAATATTGTTTTACCTTTTAGCTGGCAAATTATTTAATCGCTTTATAAATAAAACTAAAAGCCGATAATTTTGGTCTGTTAGATATGAAAGTAGCTCTGAATGTGCGTCAATAAATAATCTTTGCTCGCTTAGGTGTAAATGAATAAAATCAAAATATCTTAAATTGCATTAAATTAAATTTAATTAAATTTAACATACTTTGTGGGTTAGAAAATATTGATTTTTAAGTATAATTTTAAACAAATATGAATTTTATATATATCAAAACTAAAATCTTCATCCATTCCGGTTTGATGAGAGACCTGTAAGCATGACCTAAAAGAAAGCACACACAAAGTGTATCATACATGTACTTGTCGACTAGGTACATTTTAACTTAATAATCACTCACAAATGATCAGAATTTAGCATAAATCAATCAAATAGATTTCAATTATTTTTAATTAAGATATTTTCATTCTTTCAACTATTTTAAATGAAATTGTAAAAAAAAATTCGTTTTCTTTAATTAAACATCCTTAATAATATACGTGTAATGATTTCTCTAATTCTTTCGTCTTCGAGTTTTGGATTTGAATTTAACTATATACATGTAAATACGTTTAGTCTGTCTAAGCAACACAACTGCCGCAGTCACACGACACCGTGTTTTAAAGTTCATAAACTTTTGTTTAATTTCATAAGGGCTCGTAGAATTCTCAAATCCCGCTCAAAAAGTCGGACAGCTGTCGATACGGTGTTTTTTACACCCCTCCCAGAATAAAAACGCGTGCCGGTGTCACGGGTCACTGAGCAGACGACAATGGACCCCTCGACAGATGTCAGACGACCGATACAGAACTCCTTTATCTCCAAATTAATAATTCACTAATTTTAGAGAAAATATTTACATTGCATATTTTCGGATAAATGGCCCCATATTTTATTCAAGCGATACGTTGTTTAAAAACAAATATTTAAAGTTTTAAATTGCAAATAAAGAAACATATGAAATCGGATTACTTGACATTATAGCTTTGCACATCCGGGGCTTTGTTGTCGATCTTAAAACCTGCATATTTACTTCATTTGTAAGTGATGAGACAAAACTTTACCCATTAATCTTAATTGCTTCTCTTTTAGTTAATAGAAAATACTGGTTAATGATAAATTTCAATTACCCAGGGGAAAGTAGCTATGCGAAATGGAATATCCATTCTCTACGTAACCATTTTATTTGGCTTCGTAGATTTTATCGCCTTTTCGGGTGAACGGAATTGACTTAGGTGGCAATGCAGTGCGATAATACATCACTTTTCCATTTGTATAAAATGTCGTCTGGCACGCGACTCCATTGTCCCGGCACGTGCCTGCTGGATTTAGTTTGTACTTTCATGTATACATATTATTAAAATTACATTTAAACACAAAGGGTCTGGTATTTCGCTTCGTTTGCTGTGACATCTGCTAAATAGACTTCCCGTTCCCGTCTATTGCCCGAGTCCTGCTAAACCAAGGGGCGTCCGGAACTGCTCTAGGCGCTCTTACGCCTCGTCAAACCGTCTAACACCTGCCCCCGAAAATCTCATGGGGAATAATTTCCTTTAAAACCATGCTTATTCTTAAAACCTCAATTCTTGACAGTAACAGAAGAGTTACAGTGTAGTTGTTGATTGATATTTTTGCAATTCTTGGGCAAATTGAAAGTAGCATACACATCTTAAATGCAAACCTATTTAGATTTCCAGTGAAGTAAGAAAAATCGTCTGCATGTTTTCTTGCATGTGAGGGAGGGGTTTCTTATGAAAAGATAGTATAACCACTAAAACCTCGTCAATTTCCTTGACCTTATGACCGAGAGGCAGTCAGTAGCAGAAGATAAGTCGATTCTAGTGAAAATGAATTTTGATTACGTGCACATGTTAGCGCCAATCCAACGTGAAGAAAAATGGTGCACAAGACTGTGAGGTGAATTGACAAGGCACATTCCTCCTGACTCTGCCCCTCCTAATCCTAGAACTTTTGAAACAGATTAAACATGTTAAAAGGAATATTTCAGGGGCATAGAACGAGATTTTGGAGAGCGGAATTCGTCGGCAGCTCTTCAGAATCGTTGGCGTTCCAATAAATTTTTATCATCTTCCATAGTTTGAAGAAAATTGTAATTCAAGATGTCTGTGATACTTTCACCTAATCCGCAGGCATGGGAAGCCTAGATAAGATTTCTGATTGATAAACATAACATCGATGTACACCTAATTCGCTTTAGTTAAATGTGATAAACGAAATTAATTGTATATCGTACTTTTTCAAAAACTTTCTGACGCATGTTTAAACTATGTACACATGGAGATGCTCTTAGTTCACATGTGCAGGAAATAAAAAGAAGTTGGTAAATTAGAATTCCTAGAAACGCCATTAACATGGACTGTATTGAAAATCTATGAATATTTGATGCGCTGCTACTGTCCTAATCGATAACACAGTGTAGCTTCATGTCAGTGACAGCGATGTCGTCACACAAGATCTCAACAATTCACACAAAATACTTTTATCTTTTTTTATTATTACTTAGGAAGCTACAGAAGTGAGAACACACACAACCAGTGAAATCATGAGCACAGCACGACATGCAATTCTCATCACCCAGATCAGTAATTATCACGCGTTGATTAGTTCCGGTGCAAATATGTAGAAAATAACACACATTTGTGTTAATACTAAACACTTATCTACGGAAGAAACAAACTTGTCAACAATTTCAATAACTGTTAAACGGATGATTTTCCAATGTCACCCACCGCAAATAAATGGATATGAATAAATCATGCAATTTTTAATTAAAAAAAAAATTAATCGATATTATGTGATGAAAAGATGATTTTGAAAAAAAAATCCCTCAAGTAATGTTTTTAAATTTAAAAGAAGGGGAAAATAGTGAGAAAAAACTTTTAAATTATTGAAATGAACAAAAAATAACAAACATACCTCCAGCAACCATTTCTGATGAAGTTTAAACCACACAACAATTAATTATAACGGTATAAAGCTTTGTATCACAACAATTTTACAACACCAACACACAACAAGGGAATGACACGGTCTCGTGACCCGTGCGAGATTTATACCGCCGCCTGCGAGATCTTCAATCTTCCTCTCTCAAAGATCCCGCAACGCAAAACGATTAAACCTGCTTTGTTTACCATTATTCGCAGTCCCAGACAAAGAAGCTGATCCCCCCTTTTCAGTGGTATAACCCACTTACGGAAGCTGGTAGCTATTAAACCTCCATGGGGATTTTAGGAAGCCCAAACACGGGCCCTCAAAGAGATATTGGAAATATTGATTTATAAATGGACGTGATTTTGAATTTCTCAATAATATCAATGGCAAAGTACGATATTTTATAAATATTGATTTTTTTTTTCCGTGGAGTGTGCAATGGTATAAATGCTAATCAATCAATTATTCATTGGAAAAGTATAATTAATTTTACATGATATATATTTGCATATTTTCCTCAATATGAACCCAATTTTCCCACGAAGTGTACAAGCATATTTTTTTCAAATACAAACTCTTAAACTGTGATAAACTTTCAAACTGAACATTTTTGTTTGAAAACCTAATTTACTTGAGAAGAAATTATAATAAATATGATGTTTATGTTTTTCGTCACAATGATAAATTTCAAGTTTTCCCACGAACACAAAACAACTATTTCTTTCATGAAAATAAATGAATATTGAATATTTTTTGTTCAAAACTTGAGAACTGTTATAAACTTTGAATCTTGTCGTTTTCACGCCTGTCAAGCGCACGCGCGAGAATTCGCGACATTTATGTAATTTGACCTGTCATTAGCAGCAAACACCTAGCAGAAACAGACCAGATAATTAACTGTGATGTTTGTTAATGGCGATTGTCAGGTGTTGTCCGGGGGTCACCTGTCCGGGGGTTTGAATTACATTATGTAATTCGTCCACGGAGAATATCTGCGTCTGGTCACCATTCTATTGATAGCCAGATATACCTACAATGTATAGTATCGTTTTACATGTTCAGTGCTATCGGTTTCATGTTTTAATGATACTTTGATCTACATTGCAATTTAAAGTGATAATAGACATGCTGTCCTCGTCGTATAATGTTCGCGCTTAAATATCATTTTTATAGTTTTGATCTTGGAATGAGAAAATATTCTCTATCTGGAATGTCATAAAAAACAAATAATAATGAAGAATAATTTCAAAGCCACAACATTTGCAGAAAATCACATCTCTCGTTATTTAAGTAATAATGAACTTGTTATAAACTTTATAATGGTAGGCACCTGCCTATTTGTTGGGTATGTGTAATGTCATTTGTTACGTCATACAGAAATCAAAGGTGTTGGATCGGCACACGACCACCTGTCTGTATTTAACCACTGTATATATCGCATTCACCGATTGGTCAACAAACAAAGTGACATATGTCCAATGTATTACAACTTCTGATTAGCGGGCACCTGCTTATATTATATCCTTTACCCCACTACCTGCAAATTTTTGTTTATAACTGTGATCAATATTATCAATAAATAGGCATTGCAATAGCAAAACATTCCAAATTTACCTTGATTTAGACTCACCGTAATTATTTAAAAATAAAACATGGAGAAAAGCCACCTGAAGATATTTGTTGAACTTTTTCACTCATAAATAATATACACGTTAACAAATAACAATGCAAATCTCATCCAACATAGTTTTTAGTGAGATGAAAGAAAGAGAACTTATTAAATATTGTTTGCTGATTCTTTATACTTCAAACTTTGAGTATTTTACTGATCTGCAGCACATTAAAGAATATCATTTATAGAAAAAAAGCTGAATAAAAAGTGTTGAAATTATTCATTTTACTGAATTAATTAATCTTTTTGTTTATATTTAAATGTGCAATGCGAAAAAAGGTCAAAATTATTATTAAAAATAATAAAAGAAAGAAGGTTTGGTGCTTTAATTTGATTATTATACGTAGTAACAAAAATTTTTTAAAAAAATACACTTAGAAACTTTTCGTTACATGCATTAAATGTAACTTTAAAGTACATGTACACACACTCTCTCTCTGATAGTATTTTTTATTAATTATCATAAAAACGGTTTGCGTGTAAATAAAAGATATACACACTGATTTATATGGCAATCGATAAAACGGGTGCCAAACAAATGTGCAAATATTTAAACAAGAGCCCATTAGTGGTGTCACTAAGTACCCGACAGTCCGGATCTGTACCCACTGTACCCCGAGAGACTTTCTATCTAATAAGGAATTTTTACAGATCACGTCCGTTGTAAAAGTGATAAGGTTATTCAACATTTACCCGAATGCCGCTCTCTCTTTTTTTTAATTCAACATTTACCCGAAATGCCGCTTTTATTTTTTTTTATTTTTTTTTTTTTAACTATTTTCTGGATCTCCGAGTGTTTAATTATTTCAAGCGAAGTAATCTTGATCGTTTAAACAACTATTGCAAATAAAACGCACCACGTATTTCAAATAAAGAAGTAATGTTGTATGAGATTTTTACATCAAGAGCAGTCAAACAAAGCCTAGGCAATACTGGTACTTTTTTTTATTCTGTGCCCATCGACCCTAAAATCAATGCATTCCCACGCTTTTATCTTTGCACAACCGATCGACGAAATTGTTACAGGAACATTCAATCATATCAGCTGAAACTTTATTGTGTGATTTAACATCCCGGAAAGTACATGTAAACTGAAGCCACTAGATCTACATCTTTATTTAATTTTATGTCCAATTTGTAGTCGACATTTATTTGCACAATCACGCTTTGTTTTGTTTTGTTTTCCCCCGAAATCTGTCTGATTGATTCTATTCTATTTCTACTTAGAAACGTCGATTTTCATATATTATTTAGCCTTCCATAGTAGATCCTATCAGCTCACCAAATAAAAGACCCACTGCCGTTAATAATTCATATGTTTGTTACAAGTTGCCTGATAAATATCAGACATTTCTTCTGGTTGCAAGTTTTCCACCCCAGTAAATCCGCACCTGGGCTGTACCTGATCATGAGACACGCGCCAATGTGTAGGCACGTGTTCCGCGCGCGCTTGAGAGAATGTGGACGCGTGCGACAGTGATTTTGACAACTCTATACGCTTTGATGAACAATACCTGTACAAGGTGAAAGCTGAAAATCGACGAGATATTTAACCGCGAGAAAATTAAGCGTCCACACAATATTTTCATGATTAAGATTATTTCTTTAATTTACATCAGAAAATCACTCTTTGTATGAAATACTTGTACAGGCTCAGGATTTGTGACTATTTATCTACATGTATTAATAGTTAATTTGTACACTAAAAAGTCCTTTAAACAGATTGAAAGAAATATAGCAGATATATGGCGATATTTATTGTTGAGAATATCGGTGCAGCACAGTGTGTACACACAATTATCAGTACAAAGAGTTGCAATAAAGTGACAAACATACAACCGTGTTTATATTTCATTTATTTCAAAATCTAAAACTTTGAACGAGAAGTATTATTAATTTAGTAATCTTAAGATTAGTAATCTTAAGATTAGTAATTTTAATTTATGCCCACAAAGCAAATCAAGAAAAAAGAAAAACGACTGTGATTATTCCAGAGAGAAGCAGATGATACATTTTGCAGCCAGCCTCGCTATTAAGTTAAATAGTTTCGCTAATTTATGTTCGCATCTTGATGGATGAGGGACTGGGATATACAGAGCCGTGCAGCCCTAGACAGTTTATAACAATTGTTAGGAAAACTTCATTCTGCGAAAACCATCTAGCTTGGTTAATTGAAGTTGAATGTTTTTCTTAAAAAGTGAAATGACTTCACCTGCCGTGCATTAGAGAAATATTTTCGCGAGCTTTCGACAATTAACAACGAATCGAACGTAACACAGATGTAGATAGACTGCAGAAGATGTTTCAGAATGTATTTCTTTGAAGTTTGTGTAGGTTGAAATGAAAGTAGGAGGAAACCTGTGCCATCCTTCCGTGTTTACAAATGAATGAAGAAGGTTTCTGTACAAGAACTGCTTTCCAAAATTTTGATAGTGCCAAATCTAAGTGGTGCATGCTGCACTTCTTGTTGAATTGCATTCAAATTCGTACACGTGAAGAGAGAAAAAGAATCTTGGGCTGCGGAATTTTGTTTGCTTCTCTTGTCTTATTCCCCAAGAGAGACGAGTTCGTGATCTTAAATCTTTTTATGTTTTTGTTTCTGTTTCAAAAAAGATTGTTTAGAAATTCTTGAAATTTCCCTGAAAAAGATAAACGTACAACTTATATAATTGTAATTATTGTACAAAAAGATGCAGGCAGGCAGGGTGATCACGAATCTGTTCCCCATGATGCCATTTGTTAAGTCGTCTGTCCTGTCGTCTGCGCGGATACGGGGCCATGAAAGGACACGCGACTTCTGTCACTAAGCGCTGCCTGCTCGGCAAACTGATTAGCGCCCGAGTCAATGACCAGCGGCTTTGTGAGTGACCATATTGTCAATCCCCCTTTTGATGAGGTCACCGGTACCGAGGTTACGTTCAGATCGTCTTTGTTCTGGGACTTAACCCATACCTAATTGATTTTAAATTTTCATGAGAATTTGGAAATGTTCTATTGATTAAGATTGGGTTTGTTAATAAAAGCTTTACATGCAACTTTATTTAGTCCACTGCTAGATGACCCACGCATTAAAAGACGTTCTGGATTGCTACTTAACTGTAATTCACAATTCTTATCAACCTTTAACTCTGTAGTCTATTGTCAACGCAATATCAGTTTTGAGTTTTAAAAATTCTTGAACGGAACAATTTCAATCATATTTCAAAATTAAGGAATGTTATTTCTTCCCATTTGATTCATTATTGTCAGTTATTCACACAACGTTAATTTCTTTTCCCTAATTAAGTACTAGTAGTCCTATACTAAAATAGCATCATAATAGCAGCAGTTGTCTCAATTTGGATTTCTAAAGATACTTTAAGATACTTTAAGATGAGATTAATTACTGAATTGCATTAAACCGGGACTTTTATGAATTACATGTGAAAAAATCCTATCAAAACTTCGAGCATTTTTTTGTTTTCGTCTATAATGCGATAGTCACAAAATAGCTCCAGTACATTAAGGTTATTATCAATGAAATTACATGCCTTGATTTTTTTTTCCCCCAAACTAAAGATAAACTTATATAAAGCCGTATTTTTCTAGCGACAGAATTAATTAATCAAACAGTCTTTCGATGGAGGTATAGTTATGTAGGTTTCCATGGAGAGCTTAGGTCCTCCAAGGTAGTGTGGCACAATTAAGCCAGCATTTCTTTGCATATCTGCATAAATATAAAACAATCACAAGCTGATAATTACACGGCTCTGCTACAGCTGAGGATCCCCGAGCACCTGTTAGCTGACACTAGTACTGGAGAAATATTGACTTTAACAGCATGAAAATACAGATTTCTCAGTTTGGGTCATAATTACTTTTTTTTTCAAAGATTGAATGTAAAAACAACCAGAGAGAATGGGAAATATGTCATCTGTCTTCTAATCTTCCTCGGTTACTATGGAAATCTTTGTAAGGAAGGGAAAAAAGGATTTTCCGTGTCATTCAAGTTTCTCGGCGGCAATTTCTCTTTCTGTGATGGTGGTATTTACTATATGTAACGTTAAAATATCCATGAAATTCTCAATTATTGTATTAAAAGCATTTGCTACCTAATTTTCTTAATATGGTTTTTGTAAGTGAAAAATTATGTTTTTGAATTACTTTTTTCCAATATTCTAATTGAAAGGAAACTTTTATTGTTTAAAAATACCTTTTGTTAATTTTATTCCTGCCGCTGATTGTAAAAAATACTACAGTAAAGGAACTAGATATATGAAAAAAAAACTATTATAAAAAGTTAGCACATATGGTATACATGTGTACAAGTACACATAAATATCTGCTATGCCCCCCCCCCCCATCCCACCCCTTCTTTACTTATTTAGTTAGTGTTGTAAAAAATTACAAAATAAATTATCGTAGATTAATTTTTTTTTTAAAAGTAATGTTTAATGTAACCATTTTCACATTCTTTTCTTGGATATAGGATAAGATTTAAAGATAAAAAAAATCAACGTTATTGACAACGCATACTCATGCAGAAGAAAGTTAATTTCACTAGGAGAGTGACAGCGCATGCGTACAACACACAGACATACGGACATACCCGCTCTGTTTTCACTGTCAGCAGGTTTGACCTGGATTGGGCGATTCATCTATAAAACAAAAAAGTTTAAAATTCTCACATATCAAGCTGAAATAGACTATATATAATACTGGTTACTCTCAAAATGAAGAATTAGACTCACTAACTTAAAGAAAAATCAAAGAAAAAAATATTAAGTGGAATAAGCTATGAACTACAAGGGTCATTAAAAATTGTGTAGACAATGTCGTTTTTCATCATATTATTTTACAAAAAATTAAGATAAACTTATTTTTATATGTAAAAATATAATGTTCATATGTGACATTTCATTCAATTAACTGGAACTCATATTACTTAATTTTAAAAATCGACATTTGTGTCACTACGGAGCACTCTTAACACATTGTAACGTCAATGTAACTTAGTTTTTCTGCTTTCACAAGTTCCGCAACACTGAAGCGCACACCACTTTCCATGATGGTATTACCTACTCTTTTGACCAGAATTTTACTTTTTGTTTTGTTTTTGCCATTTATATACAAATATCCAGTTTTGAAATATTCCTGGTTCTTCCACCAATTTCTTGTTCAGAGTTTGTTTCAGAGGTTTTCGATCGAGTGCAATACAAAATTGCTACTCGCTGCTCCGAGACTTCTGTGACGTCATTTTTTTCTTTTTTGTTTTGTTTTTTCAATAATTCCTTTTCAACGAAGCAAAATATTACATCACAATTTGGCATCTGAAATGATCTGTAACAATACTAAATTTGAACTTTTAAAATTTATTTCCTTTAAGCGGCATTTATTTGAGGTATGACTATAGACATTATACTTACGGAAGCCCATTAGTGCCAACTTGTATATATAAAGGAAACGCAATATATAAAAGCAAACCTCAATATATAAAGGAAATGCGATATATATAAACAGAACCTCGATATATATAAAGGAAATGCGATATATATAAACAGAACCTCGATATATATATAAAAAGAAATGCGAAATATATAAACAAACATCGGTATATATAAAGGGTAATGCAATATATATAAAGAAAAATTTCCATCGCCTGACCTTTAATGACCTTCGTTACACCAGGGATTCGCCAACATCTGATAAGCAGCTCCCTGAGCTACTGTTTGAGTGAAAACGGTAGATGTGGCTCAGTTTCAGGATGTTTTTCAGTGTATTGCGTTTTCTTTATGGGTCTTAATATGATGATTTAAATTAATTTAAAGTTTATAAATAAGACTGCTTTATTCTTACATTTCAAATGGGACAGAATAAAATCAAAACTTTTTTCCTCGATATGTTCATTTTATGGCAATAAAAATTTGGGGTATTTTCAATTGAAATATAATTCAGTGCAAAATGCATGTCTGTGATATCATGTTTTATTTAAACAATAAAATGCTTTCTTTGGTTGTTAATACTGAAATTAGTTTCAAAGAAAGTGGCTCCCATCAGCCACGTACCTTAAATCACTTGACTCGACACTAATTTAGTGTTTCGGCGGTGTGATACGAGGTTTATGATTTTTAATTTCTTACAGTTTATTACTTAGCTGCAAATCCGCCATCATCAAGAGCCTATTTGCACATCTGTGATACAGATTATTTAATTAGTGAGGAGGTGATCATATCACCCAAATTTTTATTGCGTTTATATGACACAATAGGCAATTCAGAGAAAATCGCATTGCAGTTTTTATCTTTACTAAGAATGTGCCAGTATTTGTTTCAAAGAAAGTTGCTCCCATCAAGTCATGTGAGTCAAGTGATTTGAGGTACGTGGCTGATGGGAGCCACTTTCTTTGAAACCAATGGGGATATACTAGACTAAGTATATTATTTTTATAATAGATTTAAAATAATTTGAATTAGGGTATTTAAAAAACTTAACTTGTTAGGAGTCCATGTTTAACATTATTTTCATAAATTCTCGGTTGTGAAACCAAACTTAAGGTAATATACGGATATATTTTTGTAAAACAGTAAACAAGGTACAGTAGTTGTAAAAAGGAAGTTGATCAAAATACATGTAAAGCCAATAAATACACAGAAAATATGATAAACATACTTATTTCATGAATACATAATTAAATGCTCATCTACTCAATTAAATGCATTATATTAAGTAATGCTACAATTACAGTTCATCGATATATACATTCATAAATAAACAAACACTATTAAATAGCACCATTCTGCTGATTCTGGGAAAGTAATACAAGAGTACTGTAAAACTGATTTCCCCCTGCCAGGAGTTAATCTGTATATAATCTTGATGGACAGCTGAGCGACACAGGTCAAGCAGTGGAAAATTTTCTCTTTATATATATCGCATTTCTCTTAATATATATCGAGGTTTTGTTTATATAGTTCGCATTTCCTTTATATATATCGAGGTTCTGTTTATATATTTCGCATTTCCTTTATATATCGAGGTTTACTTTTATATATTGCTTTTCCTTTATATATACAGGTTGGCACTAATGGGCTTCCGTATTATACAGTGTATTGTTAGTGAATCGTTCATTTCTGAGCAAGCTCTGTGACCCAAATTAAGACGTAACCTTAAATTTTAGATAATTCTGATATGATTATATCATAACATATTTGAATTTTTTTATTCATATTATTTGAATTTAAATGACAAAAGTTTACGTATATTTTGAATGACCCTCGTATAATAGAAAAAATGATGGAGGTTTCTGTACCATTACATCTTATTACACTAGTATAAGCAGGGATGTCGTGTGTCCAAACTTTAGGTCAATTTGGTAGTAACACAGTCATTGTTACCTGTATATTATTATTCCAGAGCTTATCAACTTCGCATTTAAACGAAAATTAAGGACAGATCATCAGATGTTGACAACAAAAATAATGTATTTTTACTCAACAAAAAAAAAAAAAAAACGCGTCTTGCAGTGTTTCTGTGTTTTTCTGAAAAGTTGTCAAACTCTGTCTTAAATCAATACATTTCGCTGGTTCAGTTCCACAGACAATAAATGGAGTTATATGTAAAGCTGACGCCAGATCTCCTGTGTTTTGTCAGATCAGTCTCAGACAATGAGAAAACGTTTGGGAATAGAGCATAGCTTTCTGTTTTTAAATTGTCTTAACTTTACAAAATTTTATGAGCGGATGTCTCTCCTAAACCAAAGTATTTTCAACTTTTTAGACCTCTTTAAAATCGTTTGTTACAAAAACTGTTACATAATTCATATCTAAGCCTGTAACAGCGTGTCAAGCATCACTCTAAATTGAACACAACACAATTCATCAATCGAACACGCACGAGACCGACGTGTTACTCAGAGCAGCTCCAAGGAATTTCCCCTTTTGTAACTTTTCTTCCATGGAATTTGACGGCAAAGAAAAGATAAATCCAGTACTCTGGAATTCAGGACGTATATTTTCCCGAACAGCTTTAAACAGGAAGTGGTTACTTCATTGTGTCACATCTAATCGTGCTTTAACAAAGGTACTTGAAAAAGAATTCAACTTTCTAGGGTTCATGATTCTGCAGAATCTGTATTTTTGTTAAATAAATACAATCATCAATGGCAATACAGCAATGCAGGTAATATACTATACATGCTATTTTAAATAAAAAAGTAAACAAATAAGTGAACAATGAAAAACCAACAAGGGAATTGCGTATACTGTACATATTTTGTAAACCTTTCCCGAACACTTACAACTGCTTTGCAAGTACATATGGACGTGCAGCTGTACGAATGTGTTTCGCGGACTTTTTCTTTAAAAAAATTAAAGAAATACAAAAATGCAAGGATAATTACAAACAGCAGTGCTAAAACTCTGCAATGATACATTGAGAAGTAGTTACTGGTATCAAACAACATTATCCTCACAATGTCAGGGGTACTGAGTGCACTCATGATCACCCCACGGCTACAAATGGACGCAGGACTCCTGAGAATAAAACAACTTGTCAAACAAACTATTTTTGAAATTCTTCAAACATTAGCAGCACGATTCAAGCTCCCAAGAAGATATCTCAAATGACATCCTTGCTGCAGAAAAGAAGGGCTTCAAAATTATTAAATGGACCTCAATTTTTTATGGGGCGATGGAGGGCGAAAGTTCTGAAAGGAAGTTTACAAATTCCCGATGAAGAATCTTTTATGATTGGGAGCTTGTAGTTAGTGTAAAAGTGTAAACGATATAGATTGTATATTGTTAAAAATTAAGGGGCTCAAAAGCTCTTTGAAAGATTTATCATTATGAAAGGGAATATTGTTTCAATGTAAGTATTAAGTCACACAACACGAAGTCCGTGATAATAATGGTATCTTCTATTCAACTTTGCAATTTTTTTCAGGAATTATTTCGAAAATACAAATTTCACTTATGAATAACTATAATTTTATATTCTGTCATTTAAAAGATTCAATGTGTTTGTGATTCGAACAATGAATATTCTAATGCTGTTCTAATCACTTGATCACTGGCAGACTACAAGGAACCAATACATAGCTTATTAAGTGTGTATGTCTTCATGGAAAGTTGAACAAAACAGAACACTGGCCATTTAGTAGACCAGATTTACGGAACCCTGCATGCCCGCTCGTTAATCTGCGTGGAACAGTTGTCGAATTTCAACAAAGAAGAAAACCGAAAACCATTATCACCTCATAAAACGCCTGCTACCAGATAAGTCGTGCACGTTGGAGGCGGCTGTACTACTTGAGATTGCCTCCCTTTACTGAGCTCTCTGGTGTTTGATTATAACATGTTTGATATTCCGATAATGCTTATTGATAGGTAAAGCTGTGGAATCTTTGTTTCCCCGGTGTTAAGTTATGTTCTTAAGCTAACGACAGCACACGAAGTAAGAATGCTTAAAACATTTGGTGAATGTCTTCTCATTTCTTACCCTGCTGATGTCAAAGGAACTCTTCTGTTTTTGGCGGGAGTAATACCGCGCTCCAAGACAAATTACGATAAGACATTAGCTCCGTTTGATCTGACTGAGGTTTTATGAATTCGCGTAAATCTTTAATCTCTCGTTATCTGTTCAATAATAAACCCTCGCTTCTATTTTAGCAGGAAGTGAGCATCATTCATTGCATATTTCCCCAACACAAGCGATCAATCGTCTGTAACAACGTCAGGTATCTCTGGTACCTTTTATTGGAAATCAAGAACAAGGCACTCTACATGTACATTGTACTTGTTGTTTACAGAAAGAGATAATGCATAATAACCTGTTACAAGAAACTAAATGTAGAATCTGATCACGTGACCTTTAGTTGATATTTAATTGCCTAATTCGTTCCATTGGTAAAGTCCCCGGGACTGCTTTGGGACCGCTTTGTGTCAGGTTGGGTCTGGTTGGTACTGTATTTCCTGTCCCACATGAGCGCTTCCATCTTATTTTTGACGATAACAAATAAAGTTTGACTTGTCTTGAAAGATGAAAGATAATCAGTAGAAATTAAAGTTGTATCATTTCCAAACCATTTTTTAATTAAATTGAATACGTAATACCTGAAACAAATCAGTATGACACGATTTTCAAAAGTCTGCGGAAATTACACTGTACAATGATAATTTCGGTCGTTGCTGTCATGTAGGGAGTAGTCATTATTTCCAGCGATCATCCGCTACTTTGTTTAGTCACTGCCGTTCGTAAGCAGGCAAAGGAAAGTCATTGACAATGACAAATTCTTTTCCGAGATGCAGTCATTTTCACCGTTGACTTTGAAATTACTAATGTTTCAATACACTTCTCGTTTCAAAACAAAAGTTACAACATATCTACTACGTATTATATACACTTCTTTGATCGAACTAAAGTACATTATTTACATCTGAATGTAGCTGACAACTGACTTTTGTGAAACTGGTGTCTTCAAGTTTTTTCCTCCGTTTTTAGGAAAATATCATATTAGAATGCATCAGCGGATTGTTTTTCGATTTTATCTAATTTCTCTTAGTTAATTAAAAGGATGAAATGTATTATAATGTATCTCAAGGGATAGAAGCTCATTGTTCTCAAGAACGAGTTAAACAATTTATGATGTGTGTATTGTCATATTTTCCTTGGATAACTTATTTCCAATTCTTTGAATTTCATACGTAATATACAGTATATTTTATATATATAAGGACTTGTTGATAATTATTCTTTTTTTTTTAATTTGAGATCCTCGCTTTTCAGAAACAAGGTTTAGTGCTGAGAAATTTCTCCGCAGTGACGTAAACATGTTGTCGTGTCTTTTTTTTTTGTTTTTTTTTGTTTTTTTTTTTGTTTTTTTTTTTGTTGCTAATAACAGCATGTTCTCGGAAACAAACCCAAACTAATGAAGATATGCCCAGAAGAGCTCAACTTCAACTCATCCGTGGCACCTTCAAAAAACAACCGACGAAAAAATAACATTGACGGCTTATTAGTAGCAGATGTCAATACACTATAAATATTACAAACAGACAAAAAAGAGGTTTCTCGTTACGAGAAAATTTCGTGAAACAACAAACACATGAGAGACCGCTTCTATAGGGAGACTTACGTCCGCATTCCTGGAAGCTGTTTTTATTTTAAGACGATCTGACTCATCAGCTCAATTATTTATTGTTGTCTGTTTTACAAGCAAATTGAAAAGAAAAAAACACTTAAATTATCTAAAAATAAATGACCTATTTTTTTCTCCCCAGTTCAAATTGCCTCCTTAACAAAAAAATGCTGATATAAACGGAATCTATACAGGTGTTCTACACGTAAACCAGGTATGGACTACATTTTTTGTTTGTTCGGTCTTCGAATTTCACCTGTCCTTGTCTTTGTGTTCGTGCGACAGACACGCGTCGATAACCAATGAAAACGGAGCAAATGTAACACAACGACTTGTGATCATCAAATCTGAATCAGATTTTATTGAAAAAGTACCGTGACAAAAATAAAGCTATTTGACGTTTATGGCGATGCACGGCTGTAAAGGTGGTGTGAGGACTAGGGAATTTGAGCCGACATTCTCTTTAAGTAAATGGAAGACCTCTCAGGCTTTATTGGCAATCTGACCTCATTTAACACAATCCTGTACAGTTTACAGAATGTGCAAGTCAAGCAAAGCCGTAAAGCCTCAATTAAAACAAATGGTTTTCTTCGCCTATTCACACAGAACTCGTCTCAATAACGACAATGGATACACATATATAGATGCAGTTATATTCATCTTATAGACTACTTCATAAATTTTATAACAGATGAATTCATTTCGTTTGGGCCTGCATGCCCCCTCCCCACACTTTTTTAACGTAAATTTTTACTTTTAATTTAGCATGAAAATATTCATTGGAAGGTTGGTTGCAACCCCACCCCCAACCTTTTATGCCTAATTCAATAAATGAAAGACACATTAAAATAAAAATGCTTTTTAGAGAACATGATAACCAAACTGCCAAATTTTTTTTTTAGAGTTTTCGCCATTAAGATTCTGTCACCGAAAATACATAGTTTGTTATATCAGCCCACCAATATAGTTTACTATGTATTGCTAAGTTTCCAAAACTTGCAAATTGTGGTTCTATAAATTTCGTTCTTAATTTGAGGATTCAATCGTAAACTGTCAAAATGCAAAAAATGACAATTTTTCAAGGTCAGATGATTTTTATAATGTCGATTTCTATTCTACTATACATGTAACCTACTGATTTTATCTACTGCACCAGTTCGTGATACATTACTCCTTAAAAGAATTATCCCCACGCTCGCTTTCTCGCTTCATATCAAAACATTTTGTTTGATAAATAAGAGTTGATTTGTTTACAATAAACGTGTTATAGTAATTTCCTTCGACAAATTTTCTGTGTTTGTTCATAATGCTGTTAAATTTAGCCCATCCTCCTTAGCATTTTACATGTAGATCTATAAGATCCCTGATGTGTTTTGTTTAGTACTATTCTACTTTATTTAATTAAGCTTGTTCTAGAAAGCTATAAACATCAATCACAAACTGATACTGTATATAAGTATAAAAATTAAAACGACGACCAAGCGCTTCTGTGATGCTGTTTTTATTATTATTATTATTTATTTCAGAGTATCATTTTTGGAAGAAAAAAAATATTTGTCTTAAATGAATAAAAGTTGTACATGTTCAATGAAAATAAAGAGAATTATGCCGTACTCTTTAAATTAAATTTGCTACACAGCATCGATAGTGCGTAAGTAACGAAGATTTTGGTATGCTGTAAACTTAAATATTTTCTGAAGTCACATATCTGCAATGTCTTTTATCTTTTACAAATCTGAAACGAATACATTTCACGACTTCCAGAGATTTTTTTTTTTAAAGTTAAGACAATGATTTATTCTAATTTTGTATATTACGTGCTACTACTTATCATATAACCTCGGAGGGAAAACATCAAAATATCAATACATTTGTATTTATATCTGAAGTAAAAAGATTCTTTTTTGTACGTATGCATATAATAAAATAATCAAAGATTAATAAAGTTCAATCATGATTTTACACAATTCATAACTGTTTAAGATTTTCACAGGGTTATGTTCAACCTTAAACAGTAAACTGACATACACCTATCCAGCCTTATTATTCTTGAGTACTGTAGTTCTAAGCTTTGTTCTTCTTCAACTGCTTTTTACAGACATTAGCCATACCATATGTAAAAAAAAAAAAACAAACAAAAAACAATAATGTTTGTATGCAAAAAAGAGAACATTCTGTTAACCATTCTGTACAGAAAACCTTAATAATAACTGGTATAAAAAGTTAAGGGTCAGTTTCATGTAATTTTTGGTTCGTTTTGTCGATTTTTTGAAGATTAATTGAAAATCTTGAAAAATTGTTAAGTCGTACGAAAATTCGATCACCAGAAAGTTACCTCCCTTGCCTTGAACACCATTTTAACAAAAGAAATAATTGACAATTTTCACATCGTGCTGCCAATCACAAAAGAGAGGAAGTGCATAGTCCGAAAACTGTAAAATACTTCAACTCTGTATATCGTCTTCCAAGGAAGACTGCAATATTTCTGATAAGCAGCAGGCGACAGAACGGGTCAAACCAATTTCAAACATCGCGCAATGTTTTTTTCCGACCGCAAAGTCAAATTTGTTTCATGTACAAGAACACTGAGGATAAACTTTTCTTCGGTCGCAGTCTAAGAGTACCATACAGGTCAATTCCCTGTCAAGGACAAAGGGAGGCAATCTCCCCTCCCGCCTGATCTGCCCTGATACTTTAAAAGGTTTACGACAATATTTCACGTTTCGTAAATTTGAAATATCTTTACAGTTTGGAGACAACTCAATCATCTACCATTCTAGCGAAACGGAAATGTCCAGACAAATAAAATGAATTGTCGTAAAAAGTAGAAGTAAAGCGGAATTAAAATTTCTGGTATATATATATATATATATATAGAGAGAGAGAGAGAGAGAGAGGCGGGGGAAGTCATATTACTTATTAAACATCATGATATATACATGCATTAAATGTATATACGATAAAACTTTCTGGAAACTTAATAATCCATCCTGGAAATAATACCCATCTAAAGTGTAATATTATATAGTTATGACTAAAACCCCTTTAACCACAAGCACTAAGGTAGAAGTTTTACCTGTATCTGCAGTGGCGAGTACAAGGGACGGAGGGAACTTGCAATTCCGTCTTGGGAGCGAACTGAAGTGGCGGATCCAAAAACTGGGGAATGGATCATTACACGACACGCGTGCTTCTGTCGTTTGCCAATGAGCGACGACCTACAACTACCTAGTATTATATACACACCTGACAAAAGGTATGAAATCGTTACCATGGAAACTCTTCATTTGCGATGCTACCTGGAAATCTGTTTTTCTCGGGTAAATGATCTGTTATTGGTTAAAGCAGGGACTTTGAATTAGTGGTGTTAGAATTCCGTGTGTGTCTCATGACGTACGGAGACAGCAGACTAGTAATTATACAGTGGCTGAAATCAGATGCCCTCCGCCCAGTAGAATGTCACTAACTAAACATGACTTTGATTATATACACTATAGGTTCAAGAAACATTGTCGTTAGTTCACTCGTATCCTAGTCAGTTACAAACCACAAAACGATAAACTAAAAAAAAAACCTTGTATCATGTTTAATGTAATTTGTATAAAATTATCATTAACTCACTATGAAAATCACGTTGTTCTATTGATAACGAAAAACCATCCAAGAGAGAGAGAGAGAGGGAGAGTATATAGTCAAACCATGGTAGTAAAAAGCAAATTCATTATGGTGGTTTAGAATTAAATATATTATAAAGCTATGCATAAAATTTAGCCCCATATTTAAGTCTACATGAAAGGTAACAGGAACATATTATTCAGTAGTTCAGTATGCTTTTTTTTTAATTATTACTTCATGTTGTTCACTAACTCTTTTGTATTTTTTTTTCTTTACAATATATCTTATACAGAAATTCTGTGGTAATTTTTAGCATGCTATCTTATTCAGTAATTGTACAGTAAGTTTAAAACATTAAATTTTATAAGAAAATATCTTGTAAATTATGAAGCATGCCTCAGACTTCTTACATTACATACTCTTGTAAATGCTGTAGTAAATGAATTTATTATTAACGATACATTTTGAGTCACAAGTTACAGGAATAAAATACAAAATTCCCAGATTGTATTATAAGAGACTCACATAAATACTCGGAATATCTCGTCATCTTTTGTTTGTATTGGTTCTCTGATTGTATTATAAGAAACTCACATAAACAATCGGAATATCTCGTTATATTTTGTTTGTATATGTATTGATCTTTTTCCTTTATGTCTTTTTTTTAATAAATGTGACATTCTATACAGTAAACTGGTTGATTCTCTTTATTCCGTATGTTAGGTGAGTACGTTTCCGGCGGCGGTGCTCGGTTTATGAATACCGTGGACCTTGTCGCTTGTTTTTGATATGACTCACAATACATAGGAAGTGTGCGGGCAGTGATTTTACAGAAATCGATAGCTTGCATAATTCTATGGTAATGCCAGTCTTTTGTGTTAATTTTAGTAAGTAGAATATGCATATTCATTGAACCTCCAAGAGATAAAACATAATGGTTAAACATGCCTTGTAGAAATAACAGGAACTTTACTGCAGGTTTGAATTTTATCCACATCAATACGACAAGAATACAAATAAAGAATACAGTAAAAAGTATCCTCCAACCTCTATGAAAAGTCTACAATCAAAACGTTCCTATATTATTATTGAAATAGAGAGAGAGAGAGAGAGAGAGTTAGAGAGAGCACACTAAATGCTGTAGTAATACATGTATACTGTATATATGCTAAATATGCATAACAAAAAATATTCCCAGTATTTCGGTAAAAATCACGCACATTCTTAAAAATAATAAATTCAATGTTGGTGGAAAGTGCATGCTCTTTCGGAATTTGTTACCTTATTCCTAAAACGGAATACCAAAACTTTTTGAAAAAAGTATTAATTGATAGAATTACACTCTCTTATACCATAACAAAACACCATCTGACAGATTCTGTGATGTATTTCTGTTTACTTTGGTATATACTATACAAAAGTGAACGACCTTGGGTTTTCTTTATCTCCAGAACTTAATTTAAGCATCTTCCGAAAAATAAGAGGCTGTTAAGTTTTGTCTGAGTTTAATTAAAAGCAAAGCCGATTTTTGATCGATTTCAACTGTCTTCAATTTATTCACTTCTTCTGAAGAAAGGAAGAGTCTAGAGTGCTGATTTTCGCTTCACAACATACCTCTGCTCATGTGATGCTACTCCAAACACCGTTAGCTAATATAAACGATGAGGGAGCGCGCGTGCAATTAATTTAACGCACAATATAAACTTTGACTTCCGTACAACGCGCCGGAGAGTAAACTTCCGCCCTGGATGCTTCTTTCATTAGATGATATACAGGTACAGGTTCTATTGCCTTTATAGGCAATCTTTTAACCACATTTAGATCATCTGTTAAAAGTGTAATTTACAACTATCTGATTCGTGTTAATTTTTCGGGTCAGATTTGTTCCACATTATTTTACAAACCCTGGGGGAATATGTTTACAATGAGGGATAAGAGGTTATATGGGATTTTAAAAGGTTCGAAAAATTAAAAACAGATTCCAGCCATTATTTCTGACATACATGCATTGCTTTCATACAGAATCTGAGAATGTACTGAATACTTAACATACAGTGTTGGAATTCATTTAGAAATCAATTAAAATACAAAGAAAAAAGTTTCTATATGAAAAAAAGCGAATAAATGAATTAAAAAAAAACAAACAAAAACGAAATACGCATCGCACAAATAAAATGGATCTCAAATTAAAGGGCAATAACTCTCGATCTGTGCCATAATTTACTAACAAGCATCAAAGTGGAAGACTTATTACATTAATGTATATCATGACAGCAACTTCTTGTGAAAATAATAACTGTATGAAATTGTATGAAGAATGTTTTTACATTCCTTATCTTTTTAACTATATAAAAAGTACTTAACTTACAATATCAACTGTCCGGCGCTTTTCTCCCAGCATATTTAAAGGTACTTCTTAAATGAACACTTAAAATTGTAACGAAGAGCTCACTAAGTCTTATCTTTGAGAAGATCTATATAAATTATCTACATGTATATAGATTATCTGTATAAATTATCTATATAAATTATCTACATGTATATAAATTATCTGTATAAATTATCTACATAATTACAGTCACTGTGTCTGAATTTACTAATTGAAAGTAGTCGCTTTATCGAAAAGAGAAAGACCAGCTCTATCCCTGAAGACAGGATGCAGATTTGAATAGAAATTATTTGTTTCCCAAGCACCGCGCGTGTTGTGTCAACATAAAATCCACTTAATATCGGTTACGGAGAACGGAAAACAATAGCACATATTCCACTGTAAGCTCGTTTTTCTTGATTAGAGGAAGAGTTATCTCTCTTTTCCCACAATCCATGCATTCGAAGGAGGGGTTGAAGGGTACAAGAGATAAAAAGAAATTTGTCTTACGATTTCAATTTTATCTGCGCTTCTGCTCGTAAAGTGCAGTTACACAAGAAAGGGAAATTTAATTACTTTTTTGATTCATAGTTTGTGGGTGAATCTTACCAGAACTGATAAATACACGACAAGGCATTTCTTCTTCAACAGCTTACAAACGCGCTACACTACAGTGTCCGGGGAGTTGTAAATGAACTCGTGAGTTAAATCTTGCCACAGCTCGATTTTACAATGAACATGCTTTTGGGAAGTAACTTGTCGGTAAAATCGAATTACTGTTGGATTAAAAGGTAATAAAAGTCCAGGCCACAGTCATAAATTCAGTGGATTATCAAGGGAATTTTAAAACATCAAAGAGTTAAAGTAAATGAGGTTTATGAACTAAATATCTTTTTACTACCAGGAAATAATTTACATTGTATATACTGAATCACTCAGTATAGAAAATGGCATACTAGTATTTCAACACTTTCTTTATATAATCTAATTAACAACAATATATGGAGGATTTAGAAGGCACGTTGACCTGTATAACGAGAGAGAGAGAAAGAGAGGGAGAGAGAGATGAAAAATATATAAAAAGAAAAATTTTCAATTACCACTGTGATAAGATGATATAAGAAAGCTTTGTTAGTATTGTACGCCTGTCACCGTCAAAAGAAACCAAAAAGATGTTTATTTAGCGAATACATTTAAATAGAGACAAATATATTTAAAAAAAAATAAATATACATGTAGATAAATGTATTGGTTATATTTAGATGGATATAAATATATAAGAAACACTTAAATAGAGATAAATATATTACACTGTTTAAATACTGATAAATATGTTATATACATTTAAGTAGAGATAATTGCTGTATATTAAATGCATTTAGATAGAGATAGTTATATTATATACATTTCAATACAGATAAATACATAAGATACATTTAGATAGAGATAAGTAAATAAGATATATTTAGAGATAATTATATTACTACTCACCCCTGGTAAGGTTTTCTGTTCGTGTAAAGCCTGCTGGGCTTTGAGGGCGCTCTCTTTGTGACAGTAAGTCAAAAAGGCACATCCTATTAGTTGTTAAGGAAATTAAAATAGATACATTACTTGATAAATCTATTACAAAGAGCGAAATAACAAAACTATACAAGATGGACATGTATTCGTAAAAAGTAAGCTATTGAATAAGAACAGAAATTTCTTATTGTAGCCAAGCTGTAGTGCATGAAACCTGTTTATTTTAACGATAGTTTGTTCCTGGAACGCACATGCAGTATCCTTTATTTGTTGAATTTTTTGAAGCGTGTTTGACTGTCAGGACCTTACTAGTAATCTAAATTTATCAGATAAGCAAGATATTACGGTAAGCACCGTGCCTTGACCCCCTGTTATGCCACGGTTTCTAAGTGGTCTGCTGTACGCGTTGGAATACAATTTCGATTCAGACCTCTCGCAAAAAAAGTGATGTACAAATATACTCTAAAACACAGACACATGTCAGATATTACTGGAGTTGTAATAAAGAACAAAACTGAAAAATAATGAAATAATCGAGTTAACATGAAAGTTTGGGATTGTTAAAGCTTTTTACTGCAATCTTAGCCGGTCATAAATCGTCACAATCGATGCCTCCTCGCCTGCTTTTAAGCAAACTCCATTTCCTCGTCGTGATACGCTGTTTACGATATTGACAGGCAAAAAGCTTTAGCTAAAAGTTAACATAGGACTTTACATTGTCAGCAGAAAAGAATCCTCCCTAGTCATCTAAAATACAGTTTGTGAGAAAACGTATAATATATATATATTGAATACATTGCTGACATAATTTCTATCTACAACAGTTATGATTCAGATACTTCAAGATATAAATATGTAAAAGGGTTATAAGTGATTGTTTTTCTTGTAAAAAATAAAATATAATCAAATCTAAAATCTATCTGCTCACAGGAGAATTTATCGTATCATAACGAAATTAATTGTCAGGTGAAAATTCCGAGATCCGCCCTCCACAACTTGCCAACACGAACGACTGTTTACCAAGCAATGTGTGCAAACTTCCAGCAGTAACCGGCCATCTGTTATGTTTTTAGGGGTATTTTCACACAAAAAGCTTACAGCTATAGCAAGTTGCACTGACTTCTAATTATTGCTGCATTCAGTGGGGTAAAGTAAGGAATTCTAAATTTATTTTAGGAAACCTAAAAAAATGTTTCTTGCTTTGTCGATGGCGGCTTGACATTTGCCCCAAAACATGGTAGTAGGTAGCCATAATATATTATACTCCACTTTTGACTTCTACATGTAAGCGCTCTCGACTCTACTTTAGCTTTCTCTTGCATGGTTTAATGTCCAAATTGCAGTGAAAAAGAAACCAAGATTTTCCATTTATTTTTAGACTAAATTACCCTCAATGCACTGCACACTATGCAGAGTGATTTCCATTTTCATTTAGAATTGAGGAAACTGAAATATAATGAAATACACTTTTTGTTACCACTTAAGTATTCTGATATACTAGACCAAGATAAAGTAAATGAATACTTTATTTGCATGTGTTTTCCCCATTTACGTAATTTAAGCAGCGTGGTTTTTGGACTTTTTCCCTGGTGAAGAATGCCATAAATTTTCACCTTTATACGATATAATTTTCCCAAAGTCCAAAACATGAAATGTTAAGATTTTTCATTAGTGTGTAGGGGGTCCTTAAATAATGAGGTAAATGGACCATTTCTCGAGTATGAAATTGGCTAGTATGTAGTATACTCTTTCCTTTAAACACTGGAGTTTTGAACACTAATTTCAACAGTTTTACCATGCCGTGTCGCTGTATCATATGCATTGAGATCGAATACTTTAGTCATTTCTTAATGTTTGTATACACTTACGTATATCCTTTTACTAAACATCACTAATATACTTGCAGGTTATATATTTGAAGACACTTTGTTTCGCCAATAAGACAAGGTAGTCCTCTGTCTGGACAAGACGGAGAGCTAGCTACTTCGGTCCCGTCATAGATTACTTCTCCATCATAAACGCCTTCTGTCGATAGTCCAGCTTAGTCAAGGGCTGTATTTACCAAGACTTGTGATTTCCAGGGCATCTCTTCTAAATTTTCTTTGTTTCAAGAGCGCAAGGGTTATCGATTGGGGACATCTGGTCCCGTATATTGATGTCGACCAGATAAGGTGCTTTGACAAATTATATAAAGAAACCTGTTAAACTTTAAATATTTATAGATGCCACAAAACTTCTTTAAGACGAGAAAAATAACTGAACTTTCAATTTCCAATTTTTTAATGGGTTTAATATTGATTGACTTATTTGCTAAATATAACACCTGTGCAAAGTAATCAGTGTAAAATATTTTGTGTTTGCGTATGCATGATGTTCGTATAATCAACTTGAAATTTTCTAAAAGCTATGTCTCTGACTTGTCCATGACTTTGACGTATTAAGTTGAATTAAATGTCTGTGATAAATATGATAATCACGTGGTATTGTGTTCTTTTCAAAAGAAACCGGAACCAGGGTGTTGCTGATGTTGGAGACACACCACAGCTAAAACCAGGAAGCGTTCAGAACAAGTCGACGGATTGGAAGCAAACGATTAGTTAAACAGATTACTGTAATACGCAAAAAACAGAGTCTATTCATGACTGCAGAATCGTGCATCACATAATATTATTTCTAAAGGTTTTAATAATTCATAGCAAGTCATATTGAATAAATGACATTTATTTTAGTCTACCATTCATATTCAGTTCATTGAATAAACAAAATCTAAAGAAAATTTATTGAATTGGCCTAAGTCTGCGAGTTCTTGATTAACTATCTCTAGGTCAAGTACACGCTTTGATCCTCCAGGAATTTTGTCAATTTCAAAACTTCTGCTTGGATTCATTATGTCAGTTTCATCTGGTACCAGGGGTTGACGCGTGTCAATATCTCGGAGTGACACTGCTATGTGATGTCTTAATCTGTCGATGACGTCATAAACGTCAATTACCGGAATTGGCAATGGACATTCTGTTAGAGACAGGATTTAAGTATTTTCCATATAATTAGGAGAACCAAGACTTGCGCTAAGATATATCATGGCTCTATGACAAAAGTCATGTATATCCTGGGTTTAGTCCCCCAAAGAGAAGTTTTACGTAAACATATATATAACAATTAACAGTATTGATTTTCACACATCAGTATTTTTAACTTATCTAAACCCGAATGAACGTCATAGTTAAAAAGGTATTTCTTTAACTCAGGTGTGTGTTATTTTTACGTTCGAACAGTACAGAAAGGTACACTACACAAAGGTCAAAAACCCCATGAAAAAATGTTCTTTCTATCTTCCATAACTGATCTTGAATATGTGTATATTGTATCAAAAGTAAGTGTCAAAGGATGTCTATTTGTTTTGTGACCTCTTTACTGGATATACCAGCACTCTTTAGAGATACTTTACACCAAATGATTTGAAATTTTCTCTCATGCGTTTTTTAAAACTTTTTCCAAATGGAAATCAAAAGAAAATTATCCCACTAAATGTCTGACTAACAAATATGAAAAAAAATCTTTTAGCGGACATAATCAGTTTTCAACATGTAATTGTGTTTAAAACAATAAATAACAAAAATACCCATCGATATTAGCCTGCACAAGAGTTATTGCCCTTATAACCCTCCAGCTGATAACCTTGGATCCGCCTATTTTAAAAGTTTGATAAATTATTGATCTCGGAGCCAGTTACTTGTCACTGAAGATGAGGATTATTAGCAAAAAAAGAAACATGAGAAGCAAAATATACCCACGAGAAAAGGGAGATCTTTTGATGTTACATCATGCAGCAGATGGCCCTACGAGTAAATGGGTTTTTGGTTGTACACCAAAATAAAGAAAATATTGACAACTTGACAAGTCCGTAAAAACGATAGCACCATTTTTGAGGTCTGTTTGATTGCGAATGCTCAGTAAATGTGTGCGTTCTGGCAAATGACCGGCGAAATTGAATTTGTAACCATTATAAAAATGATTCGGCAATATAGATCTCGGAAATCTTGTACTGCGGTTATCTTTACCACGGAACAACTTCACACAGTTGAGTAAAGTGATCTACCGATATTGCAATACCATGTAACAATGCGGGCAGCAAGTGACCTTTTTTTTCTATTTCTCTCTTTAATTAGCTTTCTATGATCAATTACCACAGTAAACAAGAGGACCATGGTCTTGACTGTTACCTGAGTACGAGTTCCTCAGGCTATGAACGATCTCAAACAACAGGCACGTAGCAACAGGGCAGGGAGCCGGGGGGGGGGGGGCTGGCCCCCCACTTTTTTCCAAAGATTTCATTACTATTTGAAATGTTAATTGAAAGGCCGCCCCCCCCCCCCCCCCCACTTTTTGTTGTAGAATAGTCAAATAAGGATTTTGTAGTAGTGTATGAATAAATTTTAAAATTTGGTAAAAGAAGTTGGAACCTACCCCCACGAAATAGGATTTGTCGAGTTCGGACAATTTTCAATTTTCCTTTTTTTTCCCCTTGTCAAGTTTTTTTTTCAGGTAAGTTGAAATTTTTTTCTCTGACTTCCCCCCCCCCCCCACTTTCAAAAACGATGCTACGTCCCTGAACAAGATGTGTTTGTGAAACACTGATGCCCCCGCATGTCAACTTAGCGAAGGTTGAACTTTCTCAAATACAGATTAAATATGTTGGTATCCAAAGTAAGGTCTTGTTTCGAGGAATATACCTGTGAAATATGGAAGCGCTAACACCAACTGCTTAAAGATACGGAAAAGATTAAAGTTTTTTAAAAGTACTAGTAAGTCAAACATCAAGGTCAAGGTAGTTTGGTCAAAGTTATTGGTGTCCAAAGTAAGGTCTTGTCACAAGAAATACATATGTGAAGTATGAAACCTTTAGCACCAAGTGTTCAAAAGTTAGGGCCAAGGTTAAAGTTGGGTAAAATTTTGCAAAAATAGGTCAAACGTCAAGGTCAAATATGATGGTAGCCAAGGAAAGGTCTTGTCACAAGGAATACACATGTGAAATATGAAAGCCATAGCTTCAACCAATCAAAAGTCATAAGTAAGGTTGAAGTTTTTGCGAACAAATAGACAGACAGACAGACGGACAGGGCAATAACTATATGCCCCAAAATCTTCAATTACGGGGGCATAAAAACCTACAAACAACACAACCTGTGAACAGAGCATAAAACAAGGACACTGAAATTTCCAAAGGTGGGATCAGGTGTTTAGGAGGAGTCAGCATCCCCTGCCGACCGGTCACAACCGCCGTAAGTTCTATGTATTGATCAGGTAGACGGAATAATCCATAGTCAAATGTTGTACATCAATAAAGGCCTAACAATTTGTATGAAATATTTTCAATCAAAATACTACCCAATAATAGATTGTATTTGCTAATAAGGTTATTATATCGACCATAGAATATAGGAAATGCTGACTTTAAAAGAGGTTGTGAAATCCTTGTTACAATAACTTATTTGTCAGTAGCCTGTCTCGGTTTAAAAATTGATTGTATTCAGAGCATGCTATTTAGTATCGAATAAGTTGGGAGACATAAGTACCATATACAGGTGATAGTGGAATAAATAAGGAAAGTTGGGGAAAGAAAAGCTGAAAAGCTGTCTCGTTTGTTATACAGATTAGTTGTTAGTTGGCCTTTATCGTCTCTAGTCAGTAAAACATCCAAATGTGAAATAGATGTGGCAGATTCTATGGTGTCTTTTATGTGGGATTTATAGGATATACTAGTATCGAGTCGAACATGTGAATGGCCTTATCTATTGTTAATTGATAATATTAAGTCGTCGATATATCTGAATGTCCAACTAAGATCCACCCCGGGGCATGATTCCTGAATCTGGGAGACATAAAGTTTATACTTTTCGGTAGAAGGCTAGCTGATATTACAATCATGTAAACAATTTATATGCTAGATTCCCATTACTATGAGGATTTTTAAACGTACATCATCTTGCGGCCCTGCAACCATGAGTATGAACAACTTAGCCGCACCCTGGGACGTGAACCATGAGACCAGGGGTTCATAATTTTTTACAATTTGGGTAGAGGTTAATTGTTAAATCAACAATAATCACGAAGACAGATTGTCTGCTAAAGACTCATAAATAGAGGGGATTTTCAGAGTATTGTTTTTTTAAATTCAAGGAGTGCTTTAATAAACACGCACACGGTTTCATGCTAGATGATCAGGAGTAAAAAAGAGGTTTTTAAAAATTGCATGAATGAAGATTTTGACCCCATTCTCAGGCCCGAGAGGGACCAGGACCCGGAAAATCGAAAATGTATGCTTCCGTTGTGTCTATAGATGTTAAAAACATTTTGTTGAACTTGGTACAGGCATTTCAGAGAAGGTGTTTATGAATGACACACAGCGCACGACGGAGGAGAACAGAAAGCAATAGGTTACTTGAGTGACTTAGGTTACATGTACCTGCATACAAGCCTTTTTAAAAAATATATTGCTCCGCTGATATGTTGGTTATAAACGTAGTCTAAAAATAATATTCTAATGCTATGCTCTTCATTGCAGTGTGATTATTTATAGCGAACACAATATATGATTGTGATAAAATCGAATCATTAGCTGCAATGAACTGTGTTTAAATTTGAATGTTCATCACAATTATATCATCATTAAAAGCCCTTAACTGATGGCGAATAACTGGATTCGCCACATTATGTCGAAAAAAAGGAATGCATAACTTCGATCTCTCTCTCTCTCTCTCTCTCTCTCTCTCTGAGAGTATACAATAACGTAACAATAACTTGGTTGTCTGCAGCAGGAGAACATTCTCCGATGGTCAGTGTCCCAATATGCCCCACTCAATAACTGTAAACCCTTCCACTCATTAACTGTACCCCCTTCCACTCAATAACTTCACTTTCTTCCACTAATTAACTGTACCCCTTCCACTCAATAACTGTACCCCCTTTAACTCAATAAACGTACTCCTTTTTACTCAATAACTGTACCCCCTTCCACTCAATAACTGTACTCCCTTCCACTAATTAACTGTACCCCCTTCCACTCAATAACTGTACCCCCTTCAACTCAATAAATGTACTCCTTTCTACTTAATAACTATACCCCCTTCCACTCAATAACTGTACCCCCTTCAACTCAATAAATGTACTCCCTTCCACTCAATAACTGTATCCCCTTCCACTCAATATTTGGACCCCTTCACCTCAATAAATGTACTCATTTATACTCAATAACTGTACCCCCTTCCACTCAATAAATGTGCTCCCTTCCACTGAATAACTGTATCCCCTTCCACTCATTAACTGTACCCCCTTCAACTCAATAACTTTACTTCCTTCCACTCAATAACTATACTCCCTTCCACTCAATAACTGTACCCCCTTCCTCTCAATAACTGTACCCTCTTCTATTCAATAATTGTACCCCTTTTCACTTAAAAATTGTACCTTCTTCCACTCAATACCTATATCCCCTTACTCAATAACTGTACCGGTTTTTACTCAATAAAGATACTCCCTTCCACTCAATAACTGTACTTCCTTCTACTCAATTCCTGTACTCTCTTCCACTTAATCACTGTACTCCCTTCTACTCAATAACTATACTCCCTTACAGGGTCGTTTGTTCTTGTGACTTCCAATATTAAGCACACACATGTCCACATCATATGGTTTACAATTGATGCCATCAATTCTCAAGATTAACAGAGATAATTTCTTATTGATATATATTTTTAATTTTATATCCGCGAAGAAGTTCTCACAAATCATTTCTCAGGATGGGAATTGACATTTATTAGTTTCGTTTTCTTTGATGATTAGAAATAGATATCACGTGACTCTGTATGTTTGCGTGCTGATGTAGGAGTAATTGGTCCTAAGGTTTGTGAACTGCCAGTGAATGAGTGAGCAATCCTATGTCTTGAACGGAAGCTTTAACGTAGGTCGCGGGTTTGCAGGCCATTTAAAAGTGTCCGAAAACATACCGTGAAAATCAGTTATATGAATTCTATACCTTCGTTTTACATTCTCTGAAAATTTTATAAAATTCGTCTGCACCGTTTTTGTGTAATGAAATCTTAAACATGCCATTGTTGTCGTAACATTTTTGACGGTATTCTATTGAATTATATAAGAAAAACGTCGTTTTCGGCTCTTTTTGACGCAAGATTTTGTTTAAAAATATATCAATAACTTTTAAATGGTGCAGACGAAATTGTTTCCCCTTTGGTATTTTAACAAAGAATTGATTTGAAATAAATTAATGTGATAAAATTAATATGTCTTCGGGTTAGTTTTCGCGTTATTTAATGTGGATAATTGCTTTTATATCGCAAAATGTAACATTTTTAAGAACGACGTCATAAAATATCGCAACGTCATGCTTGACGTCGTGAATATCTATCCGGTATTCAGTGCAGAAAAATAAGATAAAATAATTTTTATAAAAAAGAAATTCACGTCTGTCTGCTTTCAAGTGACCCGTGAATCGTATCATAATAATTCAATATTAATGGAATGATTATTAGACATGTTTCTCTTCAGATTAGGTTTTTTGTACGTCTTATATTAGTGAATTCTCGCAAGGGACGTAAAACAACAGAAGATTAGACGTATCCTTACATTTGTCTGTGTATTTTTCTTTTCCAGCGTGCTGGAAGAAAACGGTATCATTCAAGTAACTATATAAAATGTTTTTATTTAGACCAGCAAGGCTTTCAAATCTACGAATTTCTGCCAAATATCGTCCGGCTAAGTACAATATATTTTCAGTATATATTTAAACAAAATATTTATTTTACATACCACATTTTCAGAGGGGTAAACGGGACAAGAATTTAAAATTAATTTTATCTGACGTAATCAACAGCCAGTTTTTATTATTATTATTATTTTTTTTTTTAGAACTTTAATTCTACTAGTTTGACATGGAAAGCAGAGTGAATAAAATCTGTAGGTAACAGCATTGCAAGCTGTTGCTTAGGGGACGAACATATCATTCGAGGATGGGGTGGGGGTGGGGGGGGGGGCTTGCAGATTATGGAAATAAATAAGCTGTCATCGGAAATGTTGAAAATAAATAATCTGTCCTCGACTGGGCAAGAAAAAAAATTATAGCAACCCCCCCCCCCCATGGGAGTTTTGAACTTTGATGTTTTTCTTTCTTTCTTTCTTTTTTTCTTTTTGCTTGTCAGACTTTTTTCAGTGAAGAAGAAATAAATAATCTGTCCTTGTTTTTTTTTTTCTTTTGGGAAATAGATAATCTGTCCTTTACCGACATGAAAATAAACTGTCAATCTGTCTCGGTAAAATTTGACACCCCCTCTCCCTCAGAATCAAATAGTTGTCCCCTAACAGGAGGTCAGTGTCGCTAAAAATTGTCTATATGTTTCATCGTACCTTAGCAGTATTTAATTTGTGATAAATCTGTAGATCTATATATATAATTTAAATATGTCCTTTTTAAAAATAAAGTTTAATCTCTTGATGTAACAGATGTATTTGTATTTTTTTTAAATAATGCATTCTTTATTTAAAAAGAAAAAAACCCTGTTAATTCAAATACGATCAAGGGAAAAAAAAAGGTCAGTTGAACCTTGTGTCCATATCCGTACCAAGTGAAAACAAATCAATCGCAATTTCTCGGGCCTTTCCGACAAGCCGAAAAACAACCACTTTTTTTTCCAAGCTTGCAGGAAAGGCCCGAGAAGATGCGATTGATAACAAATAATTAAACGTTTTTCAATACTTTCAGTGTCGATCATTCAAATCGTAATAAGCCTTCTTCACTAAATTACCAATTCCAACAAAAGTTATATCTGAGTATTGTATCGACTATACAAATCGTAAAAAGCCTTCATTATTTGTGATAAGTTGTTGCTTAAATAATGTAACACTAAACTACCAATTCCAAGAAAAGGTATAGCTAAATTATGATATACTGAAGAATTTAATAAAACAAAAATCATCGCAGATTTCTTTTTCATTGTGACGTCATAATCAGATGTGCACAAGAAAGTCGCCCAAATTATATAAATTGCGTACCCAGTTTTAACGACGTCAGCAAGCCCGCGACCTACGTTAAGTCACTTGCAGCAAACTGAAATACTGGGATTTTTTTATCTTCCGCTGCATATACAGTATACAGAAGGTACATTACACCTACGAGAAACTTGTTACTTTTCGAATGGTCAAATGCTCTTTTGCGTTGATAGTGTTTTGCAGTTTTACAAACCGCCTGCTCTTGATATGGCCAAAAGAAATACATGAACTATATCTAAAAAATACTTTGAGATTTTGCAATGAAATTTTACATCACAACTTCCCATGGCCTTAAAAAAACTCAAAAGGTCCAAAGGTCAAGGTCAGAAATATATATATATTGCATATATAGTTTTCATATAATAATATTAGTTTTTTGTAAGCTTTTGGAATGGAACTTTTGCTCATAAATTTCTTTAACTTTAAAAAGACTCCTATTTACTTTAAGGCCAGAAGCTGAAAAGTTAAGTTGACCCTTTTTCTTTCTCTATCTGCAAAATTTTTCCAGGTCTTCCACCCTTTTCTTTTCTCCTTAAGCAGGGGACACAGATTCTCTTATTCGATATTTCGTCCACAAAATAATAATGTGCACTCTATAAAACGTGATACTGTTTCCACAACACACATGTAGTGAATATGCACTCTATAAAACATGATATTGTGTGCACAACCTGGTACATGTATATGTGTACTCTACAGAACGTGATATTAAGTCCTCAAAAAACTACATGCCCACTCTGTAAAAACGTGATATTGTGTCCACTCCATAGTGCACTGTTACAAAGTGAAATGTAAAAACAACGCAAAATGTAATAAACCGGGATAATTGAATTTTGCGTTATTAAATTTTGCGTCGATATCAACGCAGAATGTGATAACACAAAATGTAAAAACGTCCTTTTAAGGATATTTACATTTTGCGTTATTACATTTTGCGTCGAGATCAGCGCAAAATGTAATAACGCAAGATGTAATAACACGATTTTTAGAATATTACATTTTGCGTCGAGATTAAGCAAAATGCAACAACGCGAAATGTAAGAATACACTTTTTGGTCAGTCAGGTTGAGAATAATTTTCAATTGAGTAGTAGTTCACGAGAAGAAAATAAAACAAAAGGAAAAATAAACATATGCTCGTTCTTACATTAGATCTTATTTCATCATATATTGATTTCGCCAGCCATATAACATCAGTTGATATTCAAATCATAGGTGTTGCAAATTAGAAACGTGTCTGCGCACGTGTGTGTGGGTGGGGTGGTTTAATTTCGTTGATCAGTATATCAGTTTGCTTTTGCTTTTTGATAGGCACATGCATGAAATTAAGAAAAGAAAAAAAATCTATTTATTTTTATTGGCAGGTGTAAATATTGTGGGGAGGGGGGGGGGGATCTCTTGACAATTAAGATTTCATACTGTTTTACAAATCACGTGCATGGCAGACCAGCAAAAATAAAATTCTATCTCTCTCTCTACAATAATAAAATGGATAGTTTCTGCATACGCTTAAAAATACAATGATCAACATACGAAGTAACCCTCCACCTCACGCTTCTACTCGCCAGACACACGTCACACAGGTACACTTCTAATTTGCTAACCAATGTACACATGTACGTTGTACATGCATACCAAGAGTTTTAATGGACCAATGGCCAATCTTTGGTAATTGAGAATGTCAGTGATGGATATATAATACAGACTGATTTATAAAAAGACATGTCAATCAAAGTTAAATTAATGTTTTATAAGTATTCAATAAAAATGTTAGAAAGAGAGTTGGAAAAAATATACAATTAGATTTAATAATGTCCGTACGTTTGCCTTATAGTCATAGGTATGTCAGTCTATTTAGTTAAGCAAGTTTCCCCATTGTTATATGTTTAAATCAATTTTGTAATGTTTTGCGTTGAACACAATACAAAAAATAATTATGTTTTGTTTTATTACATATTTGTTTTATTACATTTTGAGTTGTCCTCAACGCAAAAATTAAGTAACGCAAAATGTAACAACCTAAAAGTGCATTATTACATTTTGCGTTAATCCAACGCAAAATGTAATAATCCAAAAATCGTGTTATTACATTTTTTTGCGTTATTACATTCTGTGTTGATCTCGATGGACAGTGTTATAACGCAAAATGTGAAAATTCCAGTTTATTACATTTTGCGTTGTTATTACAATTCGCGTTGTATCAGTGCACTTTATAAAACCGGCACTCTCCGACATTGTATCAACTATCAATGCATTTTATATTTCAGTTGCAAATATGTAAATGCACAAAGCACATATGTTTGTCAACGATTCCTTCTAACCTTAAAATGAGTGGGAAAAAATTAGAACCAATTCTTTACAAATCGCATAGTGTATACAACTTGGATTTCCCTCATTGTTTTGGCGTTATCTATATCAATATCTGTTTCTCCTGTTGGAATTTGTGTGTTTCTGTCTCTGTAATAGTGTCCACAAAATTCCTTTTCATCTGCACAAAGCACAACCATATCTTGGTCTCTTTGAGGTATGATAGTTTTAAATATTGCCTTTTAAGCAATAATTTTATCAATGAATGTATTTTTCTTTCTTTTTTTCCCTAAATCTATCATCATTATATGTCCCGGTAAAGAACAGAAAAGTTATAATTATATTAATTGGCAATTGTCCGTGCAGAAATTACACTCTCTTACGCGTATCCGCAGGTGGTCTTGGCTGTTGAAAATGCCTCACTTCCTCTCTTTATCGCACTTCATTAATGTGTTATTATCTCCTACCTTATTAAGAAAAAGCTAATTACAGCAAAGTACGGTATATGTGCAGTGAGCACAAATATTACAACGAACACGTCATTAAAACAAACCAAAATCGTTAACGTTGAAGTTGGAATAGTTTAAAATTCTCCGACAGTTCTACAGGAAACAAACTTCTTTTTTTTAAATCAAAAATGTATCTTTTCTATTTGGTTCCTTTGCATTGTGACTGAGTTCTGATATGGAATTCTTTTATAGCAAACTTTTAAACCAGATAAGGATCAACAATTATTTATTCAAAAGCTAAAAGAAGACAAAAAGAAACAAGAAGCTACAGAATAAAAATACCAGATTTTATTATTCAGACTTTATATAATGTACATGTACATGTTTTCATGTAGCACAAAATTGTATGAATTCGATAGTTATACGCTTTATAATTTATCGGATTAACAGGTCTAACGATCATAAGATATTCGAAGTCATAATGAACGTACTGGTTATATAACTTTACGTATAATACAATTTCATATAAAAGCAAGCCGATTCAATTCAGAACCAACGACAACAAATTAAAAAAAAAACCAAAAAGACAAACAAACAAACCAATAAAAAACAAAAACAAAATAAGCCCATAAAATGCTTAATACATAAATGACTCGAAAATAAGTGGCACATTTAACCAAAAAAAGATAAATATTATCCCGTATTACATTTAACCAATAGCGAGACCGCCACGGTAACTCAGTCTGTAGACTCCGTAATCGGAAGGTTGTGTGTTCGAATCACGGCCGCGACTGACCTAAGTCGATAAAAAATACGTAGTAACTGTTCCTTTGCCAAGCGCTCGGCACTTAGAAGCGAAAGTTGCGGGTCTTTCGGATGAGACCTTAAAAATCGAAGCCCCGTGTCACGGTAGGCATTGGAACGATAAAGAACCCTCATTGCTCAATGGTCCTGAGTGCTGGGTAAAGGTCTAAATTTGAAGCCTTTCACCGGTATATGGTTACGTCTCTATACGAGTGAAAAATTCTCGAATGGGACATAAAACAACATTCAGAGATGTAACCATTTGCGCGCTCGTGACGCAGCGGCGTACTTGTAGTTTGTAAGCTTTACAGGTTCCTGTAAACTTTTCATATCACAGAGCTCTTTAGTGCGTTAGATAGGATTTTTTTAATGCATGTATTTACGATGCATAACTAACTTCTTGTACTAAACATATTTTCTTTAATTGCACAAGAATTTCCTTTATTTGTGAGACAACCATTTGGTTTTTGTTGTTTTTTTTTATTTATTTATTTAAAAAAAAACTAAATTGTTACTTAGTGTTTTGGCAAATTTTATATATAAGAACATTTAATATGTGTTCATAAGGATTTGAATTTGTGTACATTTCAGGTCTACTTTCACATTAAAGGATATAAACATGTACACATCTGATTTGTACACTAAACATTTTTATCCTTTACAAGAAATACTTGCTTTAAGTAATTAATTTTCTTTTTTAAGATACTGTGGTGTTACAATAAATAAACTCTTGTTGTGAATCGAAGTACAGTTCTTAAGTATTCCATCTCCCGATTTCAGTTGACAATTGTATTTAATTTTTTATTTGAAATAATTTTTATACAACACGGAAACTGATAGATGTACAGGTATATGTTATTTTCATAGTTGACATCTTTTTAATCTTTTTAATTACTAGTAGTAATACATTTTGCCACGTTACTATGATCCTGACTATATCTTTGATGGGTTTGCCCGTCTCTCTAGCTGTTTGTCTTTTAATTAAAACTTTTCCAAGACTATGAATACGTTATGTTTTATTTTCATAAAGAAACTACAAATTTAGACTTATTGATAACACTTTTTTCTATTTTTTTTTATTTTTTAAAAAACAATCCATGTCAACTAAACAAGACCTGCTAAAATTCCACTGTAATTTCATTTTTTTTTTTAAATTGAATGGAACTTGATTTAAATAAAGACTAAATGTATAGTAAGATGATTAAATTCTGCTTATCGAAGATTTTGTAGTAAAAAAAAAAAAAAGCAGAATGAAATTTAGAATTCTTCGGAATGCCATGCAGTTTTTGTCACAAGAACACGAATTCAACACTTCTCCGATAAACTGATCTGAAGGGAACAATATCGGACGATTCTTTAAAGAGCTTTACGCAATCCAATTCTCCATTCATCTTTTTAAATAGTTTTTAAGGCCTTCGTGCCGATCGAGCCTCTGATTCGGAATAGATGCTGACAAGGATCTGTGTGCAGCAAAAAGTCGCTGAATACTTCGTATGTCTGATAAGTCTAAACATATGTTTCTGTCACCCTCAACAAAGCAGGGTAAAGTCGGCAGTGAATCGTGTATTGCTGGCATAAGTTACATCGAAGAACGTGTTTCCCGTCATATCATATAAACTGTTTACATTCCGGACAGGTTGTTTCAATAGAACGGATCCGCATTCCTGCAATTTGTTTATTTGATACAGACTCCTTTCTTTTTCACGGCTAATTATGATGACAAAGCTGTTACGATCTGGCATTTGTATCGTAACAATAACGAAAAAGCAAAGTATAGGAAATGAACGACTCTAATAGCGTAATCCATAAATTGTGGATTGTAACTTACAAGAACTGAGAAGGTTTTAGTGATATTTAAAAATGATAACTTGCATTGTGAGTATCACATAGCACATTCTGCATAACACAAAGTTAGAAAAAAAAAAATGACGATATGAAGTAATAGATACATGTTCCATAACCAATATGAGGGTGTTACGTACCTTTATGCATACCAGTAAACCGGTCCTTAAGCACTGTCAATTCATAGATTTGTCCAAACTCCTCAAAAATAGGGCGCAACTCTTTCTCCTCTAGCGTGCGTGGTATTTGTCCCACAAAAAGTTTCACCGTGTCATGATTCTTGAAGGATAATCCGGACCCGGGCCCGACTCCTGCATGTATATGTGCTGGAATACTTCCGTTGGGTAAAGGCAGTTGAGCGGGTAGCTGTGAAGTGGGGATAGTTTGCCCGAGGGGCGGGTGAGGACGATGAATCAATTGGTCTGTCACTACTCCACCAACAAGAGCAGTCATCGCCATTTAAGTTCACGACAGCACACAACATATAACAATGTAAAGATAGGTGAACGTCAAAAAACACTCTGAAGAAACTTTGATCGGAAGCAAAGAGGAACCTCCAGATTTCCGATGCCTTGGGAAGTAGCCAATACCCGCGCGTGTAACAAGCGTCGATGACTACCAATCCACAGGTGTCAACAGACTCGTGATATTCCGGGAAACAGACACCAGTATTGTCCGGAAGTGAGGGGTCGACAAGTAGTGGAAACCTCAGTAAGAGCAAAGTGTCGAAGATTTCGTTATTTACTCAATTACATATTGGAGATGCATTGATTTGGCGAGATTTTGCGTAAGGCGAGATTTGACAGAGAAATCAATAGGTAGATAGGGGCTGAATAATCATATAGCGCTTTTCTGAACCTCAGATGCGGGAAACAATGGCGTAGGATAAATTGCTGGATAGCATATGTGAAGCACTTAATCGGAGTTACTGCGCCTTAACCTTAAGTTTGGAGCTTTTTCCTTTAAAGCGCATTGATAGGGGAGGACTCGAGTTAGTTTTCTTGAAAACCAGTGCAGCTGTAAATCATTTATCCTTGTGGGACGATAAGTCGTGTAATACATTGCCATGTTCTTAACGGAAGCAATGAACTATTTTCATAAAAACCAATAACGACAGCATAGAGCAGATGGATCTCTTCTCAGGTTGATAAATTTTGTGCGGTATCGACGTAACAGAGGCATTTAGTTCGTGCCCTCTTTAATCAATTAACTGAGCACAACTCGATTCAGCATCTCCTACTAGGAGACTGTAATGTCTTCCCTCAGTCACACTGTGCATATGTTTACTAGGCTGTTATTTCTGTTCTTAGACTCCCTTTTCTTATGCAGGCTTAATTCCACCTTAGATAATTAACAAACTCATTTTACATCAAAGCGGAAATTTCGCCCTACGTTGTAATTGACTTTTATAAATTACACAAGCATGCATTGTCGCCAGAACCTAAAGTATATATTTCACAGTTAACATCGCAGGATGTACGATAAATCTTCATTGATTGTCAATCGTCTTTGTCTTGTGCAAGAGAAACATTAAACATTACGTTAATTACATGTGCAAAAAGTAGAAGAAAAATCAACAGGCTCTGTTGTTTGATTTTGATCTCGGCAGCAGAAGCCATTGTTTGTTAATGTTGTCGGTTTATGGTAGGTCTGAAGAATGACAGGGACACCTTCCTGGCGAAATTCACCTTAGAAAATTTAATTGTAATCCATGAAAATTGATTTTTCATAATTCCTCTCATCAATTTAGTGGTGAGCTTATACCAAAACGCTCTCCTTGTCTCATTTCAAGCCACTTATACATTATTTCTCAATGCCATAAATTCATTAAAAGTTATTCATCGAGAAATCTAATCAAAAAGAAATATGCCCACCCCCATGTGCTTTTATCATAGTGGATCATATAATAAAGCTTGAACAGACGTAAGTCAGAAATCTCTCAGATTTTGCTCAATTTTATAATTAGCCGTAATATTTTGTTTCTGAAATTGACCACAAAATATCTCTCTAAAAAAAAAAAAGAAAGAAAGAAAATAAAGGTATACAGGTAATCACGTATTAAATTGTACAGTCAAACCTATATTAAGCCGTCACCTGCGGGAACCACCAAAACCTTTATACAGAGGTGAGCTTTGAATAGAGATTCATATTTTTTTTCAGGAAAATTCCATCCAATTTATCACGGTTCTGTGTTTTATAATATTACATCATAGACTATTAAAGACATGCATTTTCAGTGGTCTCACTATTTTTTAACTTCAGTCCCATAATGTTTGACTATTTGGTTCAAGGAAAATTTGGTGAATCCAATAAAAAATATAATTATACTGAGTCTAATACTAAATAGGGTATTGCATTACCCTATATCAAAACAAGTTTGACTGTACATGTTTGGATGTAAATAGTTTACTTATAGTACTGTTCAAAAATTAAAGCTAAATATTAAAGTTTTGGTAGACAGAGAGACAGACAGACAGAGCAACAGTGAGACAGACAGAGAGACAGTTAAACAGACAGATAGCAGTTAATAAGACAAAGAGACAGACAGAGAAATAGTCAGACAGAGAGACAGTAAGGCAGATGGAGAGACAGTCAGAAAGACAGTCGACAGAGAGACAGTCAAACAGACAGAGAAACAGTCAGACAGACAGAAAGACAGTCAGAAAGAGAGAGACAGTCAGACAGAAAGAGAAACAGACAGACAGGAAAGAGAAACAGTCAGACAGAGAGACAGTCAGATAAACAAAGAAACGGCAAAAAAAAAACAGAGAGACAGTTAATAAGACAGACATAGAAACAGTCAAACAGACAGAGAGACAGTCAGATAAAAAGACAGAGAGACAGTTCAGTTAGAGAGAGACTCAGACAGACAGAGAGAATCAGACAGACAGAAAGAGAGACAGAAAGACAGTCAGAAAGAGAGACAGAGAGATAATTCAGAGAGACAGTCAGAGAGAGTCAGACAGACAGAAAAAAAGACATTCAGAAAGACAGAGAGACAGTCAAAAAGACAGACAAAGAGATAGTCAGATAGATAGATAGATAGACAGAAAGTCAGATAAACAGGCAGAGTGACAATCAGACAGAAAGACAGTCAGAATAACAGAGAGACAGTCAAACAAACCGAGAGACAGAGACACAGTCAGTCAGACAGACAGAGACAGTCAATCAGAAAGACAGTCAGAGAGACAGTCAGTCAGACAGACAGACTATCTTAGACAGACAGAGAAAGTCAGACAGAGAAAGTCAGACAGACAGAAAGACAGAGAGACACTCAGACAGGCAGAGAGACAGTTTAACAGACAGAGACGGTTAATAAGACAAAGAGACAGACAGACAGACAGAGAGACAGCTAAACAGACAGTCAGACAGACAGAGAGACAGTTAGACAGATATACGGAAAATCTGACAGACAGAGAGGCAGTTAGACAGACACAAAGACAGACAGACAGGCAGAGAGACAATAAGACAGACAGAGTGACAGTCAGACAGAGTAAAAGTCAGACAGTCAGAGAGACAGACAGAGAGACAGTTATACAGACAGACAGACAGTCATAAAGACAGATAGAGAGACAGTGAGACAGACAGAGAGGCAGACACACAGACAAAAAGACAGACAGAGATAAAATCAGACAGAGAGAGAAACAGTTAGACAGACAGAGAAACAGGCAGACAGAGAGACAAACAGACAGAGAGACAGTCAGACAGACAGCCATACAGATAGATAGAAAGAGAGTGACAGTGAGACAGGCAAGGAAACAGAGACAGGCAGAGAGACAGCTAGACGGACAGAGTGACAATCAGACGGACAGAGATAGAGTAAGGCAGGCAGCTAATCAGACAAACTTTTTAAAGGTTTGAGTAATTTTCAAAAACAATTGCAAGTATACAGAAACATTCAGAAATGTCGGTAGGCCTAGAAAAAAGGTCATAAATATATTTGTTTTATCTTATACGATGTAATCTGTATTTAAAGAATATGAAAATTTTATTTTACATGTAAAGTTCAGTTTGTTTAAGATTTGGCATTAACTTAAGGGGTAAAAAGTAGTCTTTCAAATGCTATGAGTTATATTCGACTAGGTTAACAACTATTCAAATGTGTTAGAAAGGAATTATGTCTATATTGACGAGAAATTCTGCTTTAACTTTCTAAACACTTCAATAACATATGAAATATTTAAGAATCAAGATATTGAATGAACTGAATAAAGGTTAAATGAACTATAGTGCTAATTATACCAGGAACCATAACAGATGTTCGCCAAACGCCCCCACTCCCTTCTGCTGCCCCATTCCCTACAAGCTTCATTAAATTATGCAATACTTCTAATTTGTATTATAGATCTTCACATTATTTTCGAATTGTTTTATCTAAAAACAACAACGGTATAGTGTTATGGCTATTAGCCAATTAGATTTCGGGCCACGTAGATGCAGGAGGGGGAAGGGGCTTACATGTATCTTCGTATAGTGTCTTTCAAAGTATAGTTGTGTGTTAAATTTTAATGAAAAGAAGATAAAAGAATAACATCCATTAAGTAATCAGAACTCAGCACACGTGTATGTACATGTATGTCCTTGCATTCAAATTAAAAACAAAAACAAAAACCAAACCCGGAACAAAACATAACAAATTGCAGGAACACTTTGCACCTTTCTATATTTGATTCTAAATTTCGTCATGTTTTGTTGACAGCTAAAAAAAAGTTATAATAATATAGCCATATAAAGATTCAGCCAATCAAATTGCAGCATACGTTCATACGTATATTTGTATATTATATTCTAGAACCTTAAATAAGGTACATATAGTACACAGTAGATAGGCCAAATTTTTCCTCAAATTTAATTTCTTTGAAACTTTGAAATTTTGTTGTAGGATACAAAATCTCTCTTTATATGTAATTTGAAAGAAATTCAATCGAACATTTTTTTATCAGCCCCCTGTAATAAGATTGTAAAATCAGAATTGCACTTTAGAAAATATATATATATATATATATATATATATATATATATATATATATATATATATATATATATATATATATATATATATATAAATTTTTAATTACCGACCAATCTAGTGCATTTGTGTGATGCATTTTATAAATATATGTACAACCTTTCTGTTATTAAATTTCAGTAAATTATATTGATGCTGGTATATTTGAATAAAATGTGATGAAAAATAGAACATACATAGCCAAGGAATTGAAAATTCACATGTATCTTTGCTACATTTTAAGTTCTCTGAAAAGAAAATGTATTAACCAATTTTTACCAAAAAAAAAAAAAAAAAAAAAAAAAAAAAATCAATAGAATGATTGAAATGGAACCAATATTAAAATACGTCAAAATGAGGAACATTGAACACAGTTTTGGATATTTTGGTGATTTAAAAAAAAAATTCAATGCAAAAAATTAAAAGAATCAGTAGATGGCGTTACAATATTTGACCTTTAGACCCCTAAGTTTGACCTTGACTTTTGTTGTGTGTAAAGAAGGGAGGCTTCTTATAAATATGTCCAAATATCAGGTCTCTATTGAAAATGAATCAAAAGTTACTTTGCGTTTAATAACAGACTGTCATATCACATGTAGGTGGCATAAACACATTCTAAAATGACCAATACGTAGGGCTCTCTAATATTTTATAAAAATGGCGTAAAATATTAGTTTTCTTACAAAGATCATTGATTATTGACATTATAGTGATATTATTCTTTTTTTTCTGGTGTACTTAATAAGAAATGAGTTAAAACATATTTCCTGGGTGTTTTGTACTACCTTAAATACCTATATTTTAGATAAAAAAAATCATTTCGTCAAAAAACAAGGGTGTATTGATTTGGTGTCAGCCATACGTACATGCACGTGCTTTCATGCTAATCATCCATATTATCTTGACTACACCACTAATATATGTTTATAAACTGATTATTAAAATATTTCATTAAACCATAGGAACGTTAAAGCTATTTCATTTCACTTATCGCATGCACACGCATGTATGCACGCAAAATGACCTTCATTCCGCACTTCTACACAACATGTCTGTTAATTCCCATTTTTTTTTTATTTAAACCAGTAAATTCCGAGAATATTCGCGGACAAAAAAGTTCAAGAATTCTTTATTAAACAACTTTAAGCCATACGGCCCATTAGTATACACAAAATTAACATAGTTATGCACGCATAGCGAGAGTCTACGGGGGGGGGGGGGGGGGAACCCCTAGTGTCCATCTGTCCGACTCCTCAACACCAACAATTACAGTATGCATTAAACTCTCCATTATACTAGGGAAGAAACCAAAAAAAAAAAACAACACACCATATGTTCTCAAACCAGGCGCGGATCCAGAATTTTTTTCCAGACGGGGTCCACCCCAGTCAAAAAAGAAATTCCAACCCAACAATTTCTTTACAAGAAAAAAAACCCACCTAAAATCCATTACTTAAACGTGAAAAACACCTATATCGTGGTGCTGATGATGGAGTCCATGTTTTTTTTTTTTTGGGGGGGGGGGGGGGGTCCAAAGTCTTTTTTTATTTGCTTCGGTATATACTTTTATTAACTCTGCAAATTCCGGGGGTGCGTGGGTGGGTCCGGATCCCCCCCCCCCGACCCCCTCTAGATCCGCGCATGCAAACTTCGTTTGGAGAACATAATTAAAGTGATAATCTCTTTTCAGCAGTAGAGCAAACTGGTTAAACAAGATTTTATAGGGCACGAACAACAACTCCAACCTCGTTGTAAAAATAGATCATTTATTGTGTAACAACATTTTCCTGTACCTAAATTCTGGACCAAAAATAATACTAAGATTTTTTTGATAATTGCAAGTCTTGAGTTTTTTACGCAAAATAAAAGATTAATATTGAATCGCACAATCATTCTACACTCTACCTCTCTAATTATACATGCAGAACACAAGAATTTAAGTTAACGTGATTATTCGGAGTTACTTATTTTCTCCCCTCAAGACAATGAAATTAAGTACATGTATATTTAAATTAAAAAAAGGGAGGAAAACACAAAAACTATTCTCAAAAAATAATTTATTTAAAATATAAACGTATATACTTTTAGAGTGTGTTTATTATCTTTTAAATCAGAAGGTTTAGTATATTTAAAGAGCTAGGTATATTTACACTCATCTATCACAGTCAATAACGTTTCAAGAATATTTACACTGGAATGGTTGTCCCTCGAGGCTAGCTAGGACAAACTACGACCAATAGTTTGTAAACAGTATATATTTTTTTTAACTTTGTGGGTAATCATAAACTTATTTAAGGCAAAGCTAAGGGGAATAGATATGGCTCATGGTATCCTCCCACAAATTCAGAAGTTAGGTGGGGTACATGTACATATTGATTTGTAGTTGCCAGACAATGAACAAATTACTTATTCTTGGATCTACTGTATCAACTTCATAAATACATACTTCGCATCCCTCTAAAAATGGGTTGGTTGTTTATCGCTTCATTTTTTTCTTTTGTTTTATTTGTCAAAAAAAGTCAGTGATTCAATTATATTATTAATTAAGATTTCTGAGACAGTATTTTTTTTTAAAGATTTTTAAAATTAGAGCCCAGCAAGAAATAACATAGTTGATATATTTTTTTTTAAACATAGCAGTTTTCTTAACATAAAAAAATCGACTCAAAGTACAAAAAATGACACATGTAAATAAAAACAGATGAAAACAACAAACACACTGACAAATGAAGAGTGTCCCCAGCTGACGGCGTTGGTCCATTACAGAAATCACCTTTACACATTGTGACGCAGTACGTCCCAGTGTCACCTTTACGGTCACAGTATGTCTGATTGTCCGCTCGAGGGCGCTGGACGGCTTCAAATTTGGCGGCAAAATTTACTCCATCAGTGCAGTCTCTCATGAACATATTTACTTGACCTGAATATGAGTAATTGGTAAACATTAATAATAATCCAGGCCTATAAAATAAAAATATCCATAAATGCAATTATAAATGTTTGAATAATACAATGAAAAATTTGTATTTACTTCTACTCGATGAATTTAATATTAACATGACAATACAATGCAGGGGGTGGGGGTGGGGGGTAAATTCAGGAAACATCAATCTAATAAAAACAAGAAAACAAGTAAAAACAAGATCTTTGACCCGATCTTTAATTTTTTCTATTGTCGTTACACGTTTATCGACAATAAAGAAATTTAGATACTTGTACAACTACAAGAACTGATTTCAATCAGCTTGTCATTATAACAAAAAAAAAACAACAACAACAACAACAAACAAACAAACAAACAGAACAAAACAAAACAAAAAACGGGTAATTGCATGAGAACTTGGGCCTGTTTTACAAAGAATTTTAGACTAATTTTCTTATGTTTTCCAGTTTCTATCAGTAGGCACTGGTCACTTGTTCGAAATTTAGTTAGCAATTGTCTATTCTTGAAACTATTTTCAAGCATAAGATATTGTTCCATATTGAGATTGTGTTTTATTTTACTGTACAATTATAGTTTGAAGTTTTCTGTGAATTAGATACTTTTTCCATAGTTTTGTCTTTATAATTATCTAGTACTGTTTTCTTCAAATTCTTTTTAACTGAATTTCAAATGTTGTCAAATTATTCATCTTTTTTCATATAGTGATTGCTAATTAAATTATTTTTTTTTAATATAGACAGTGCGAGGGTATGCCACGAATAAAATCCATTTCATGCAAAGACCTATTGACATTATATGATTCTTCAATCATGGGGTTTACATTCTGAGAGTTTACTCGTACAAAGGACTTGAGTTTAAATAAAAGAAGAAACTGGAAGTCTACCTAGTTCACACAATGATAAAATATCGCATGCTGTATTGTTGAGTCCTAGAAGTGTTTTACAATATCTAGCATGTACTTTTTTCATAGAGAGATTGTTCTTGTAAAGCGATTATAATCACGTGAGATGTTCTAGAAAACAAAATCTGTTTACACCATTTTTAAGTCTTTCTTTACTTTCGTCTGCTGAGATGCATTTCATAAATTATAAAATGTCGGAATTTGAAGCATGCGTCCTTTAAAGACACATTCTAAAAAAAAATGGACGAATGGATTATGTGGGGGGGGGGGTGTCTTGGGGGGGGGGGCACTTATGTGAGTTGTAATTGATGCATAAATCAAATCTCTAAAAATTTAGAAATTGTAAACTTTTTCTGATGTTCAATTTTTTTCCTTTTGCCACCACCCTTATAAATCAATACAATTTTATATCTTTACTTAGTATATTGGACATAATTGAGAAAACTCTTCACTACAAAAAACTCTATGAAATTTTATACGGCTAAACCTATTAATTTTTATTATAAAGACAGATTTATTTGTTATTTTCATAATTTTTTGTGTATCACATACCCTTAGTAAGAGTTTTAGGGCGATTAATATAGCGATAGAAATGGAGAAAATCCTTAAAAAAGAGAAGTGTAACTCACACAATATGTGAAACATCTTGTTCCAAATGATTATCGTTTGTAAATTGATCTATACATTCTTTAAAGTTTTACAATAAGAATTACAGTGTATAAAATGTACAGATATACCTCTGTATTCGTGACTTTCTATGACACAGAGTGTTTCCTGGCTACTATCAAGATACACTGTACAATTTTTAACAAACTGCTTGTACAGATCTATTTTGTCGTTGTCTACGTCAGATGTGGTAGGATCTGTGATGTACCCGGCCGCCTTCGCCATTGTTTTAATCTTTGTCTGGCAATTTCCATCCGCACTGGTATCCGCACACTGATAGCAATAATGCAATTTGGCTACAAAATGAATGCCTAGCGTGACTTTCGTTTCTCAATAAGACTATTTAACGTTTTTACGTTTTCTGTAAATTTACTCGTAGAATCTGGTTACACACAGTCAAATAAGTGTACTTACAACTGATACAGTAAACATGTCCCACCAGGAACGGACACAGGAACAACGACATTATAAGCGCCATGACGGACTCCAATTCTTCCTGGTTCACGATTCTTCTTTCGTTTCAGTCTTGGGGAACGTCCCTTCATTGACGCGTGACCGGGTGCATAATTAAACTAAGAGGCATATTTTTTCTTGTTGTGTGCATAGTGTAGATTTAAATACCCGCGCCCAATCAGGCAGGAAAAAGTAAACAGAGGGAGAGGATCCTCGATTTCTCTACTTCAGCCTTAATATATATATATATATATATATATATATATATATATATATATATATATATATATATATATATATATATATATATATAAGAGTTGTAAAATTCTTTCTTTCAAAATTTTCTTCAATTAATCTTTTGTATATTGTCAAAAAAATGAAAATTTATCATTAAATGCCAGGATGCTTGACATAAATCCAATATAATATAATTGTAAATTCGAGACATTACTGAAAAGACTTTTATGTCATTCCTGTTACCAATTTTTATTGTAAAGTGCTAATCATATATATCAATTAATTATTTTTTCATTATAGGTACTCCATGCTGTTGCATAACTAAGAAATTTTCATAATTATAGGTAAAACAAATGATAAAACAAAAATAGGAATAAACATACCACCTTTATAAGGATATTTTGTCCTTTCTGTTACAATTTTTGTCCACTCTGTTACCAAAGTGCATGTTTGTGATTGATTGATTGATTGTATGTTGTTTAACGTCCCTCTCGAGAATTTTTCACTCATATGGAGACGCCACCACTTGCCGGTGGAGAACTGCAAATTTTGTCCTATACTCGGCACTTACGGCCATTGAGCAGTGAGGGATCTTTTTCGTGCCAGCACCTACTGCGACAAGGGACCTCGGTTTATACGGTCTCATCCGAAGGACCGGTCTCCACGTCCCACAGTGGGATTCGAACCCGCGACGTAAGGATTAACTCCTTACTCCGCGACTCTAGAGCAGACGCTCTAACCACTGCGCCACTCGGGCGACGCATGTTTGTGAAGAAATGGCACTATTTGAAACAAGTAATGCAAGGTCGGGCATTGCCAAATTATTCCAGGATTTGGACAGTAAATTAGCGAGTTTTTTGTTTGCTTGTTTGTTTGTTTTTTTTTATTTATTTATTTATGTTTTTTATTTTTTTGCTTGTCAGATAATTTTGGGACCTCCCCCCTTTTGGCTAGCCCTTTTTTTTTAATTTGCTTGTCAGATATTTGGGGGGGGGGGGAGTTGTGAAGCCCCCCCATCCCCCCTTTGAAACCGTTGCTACGGGCATGATGACATTGAATCTTACTTCTCAGCCAAAAGGGAAAAAACACAGAAACTTATTAATTGCTATTTGAAATACCAATTTACTGTGATACCACGCTTCCAAAGTTGATGTTGACAATTACTTCACTTTCATGTTTTAACAATAGTAAGTTTTTTTCCCAAACATAACAATTCAATTACATGTAGTTATGACTTTATTACATGTAAGGTACTTTTTATACAAGACTAATTTTTCACGAACGTCTATTTAATGTCAACACTGGTCCAAAGACGTACTGTATATAGGGAATTTTTTGCACCCGTTTTATTTCGCCATTTTTGCATTTGTCGTCAGAGGGCGAATTAAAAAGGGACGAATTCAACTGATTCAGGGTTAGTTATCTTATAAGTATAGCTTTTTCATAAAGCTTTGCCGTCAACAACTATAAACTGTAAACTGACATACACCTATCAGGCCATATTATTTTTGAGTACTGTATTTCTTGGCTTCAACAGCATTCTACATACATTAGCCCAACCATACGAGGGGTGATCAAAAAGTTCGCGAACTAATTGAATTACTTCCTTAAAAGAAATAAAATGAGGTTTCAGTGTTCATTATTTTTTAAAGTGGTCCTCTCCGATTTTATTGCACATCTGACATTGTTCTGCCCATGCGCGAATCACGTGATCCAGGCGGTCACGTGACATGCTTCGTAGCGATCTGTTCACAGAAGCTGAAAGATTTTTCCGAGTCTTATATTTCTTACCTTGCAAGTAATCTTTTATAACAAGCACAGACCATCTGTCAGAAATGGCCAAATCTCGCCAATAGGGTGGGTGAATAAGGATATCCCTTCCCAGAATTAGCATGGTGGCCATCACAACCCGAGTTCTCTGTCTCGGGAGCGTCGTTTATCCAATGTGAAAAATGTATGGGCGCCTTCTTTTTTTCATATTTCATATGTTTAAAGTCTAAAGTAAACGATATTTTAGGGATTTATTAATTATATTATTGCTCAGATATTCAACTATTTTTCTTACTGTAACTTGGCGACCTTTCAAAACAAATTGCTCATTTAAGGACACATCTTTTAACCGGCTTGCTTTTACTAGGCAACAGAATAAACATAATTTTTAATCATCTCCCTGCCTTCACTAAAACATTTGATCCAATTAATAATTGAACTTCTGGTAAGTATTTTGTCTTCATAAACCTTGTACAAATTATCATATTATACCACAAAGGAATTTCCGAGATATACGTTAAACTTTACAGCCGTTCATTGCTCGAGTACGACCGAGTCAACCATTTTTTGTCACAAGTGACCTACATACTGACGTCATTTTAACATTGTGACGTCATAAACACGGAGCAAAACATTATTTAACATCTGCTATTTATAGAACATGTGTTTGTTTATATGTGTGCCAAATTTCATTCTGATCTGAATTGTGGTTTTTTAAATATAGAGATAGTTCGCGAACTTTTTGATCACCCCTCGTATAAACGAAGGACAATAAACACACATTTCAGTGTTTGCATGCAGTAAAAGAACTTTCTGTTAATCATAAAGATATAGAAAAAAACCCTTAATAACAGTCGCTATAAAAAAAAATTAAGTGTCAGTTTCATTTACTGCAATTTCCTTTTATTCGTTTTGTCGATTTTTTTTTAACGTTTAAAAATGAAGAAAAATTGTTCAGTCGTGCGAAAATTAATTCACCAGAATATTATCTCCCTTGCACAGCATTTCAACCAATGAATAATTGAAAATTTCAACATCATGCGTTTTGAAGAGAGGAAGTACATAGTCCGAAGACTCTAAAGTACTTCAGCTCTGTATACCGTCTTCCAAGGAAGAGGGTAATAACTGAATTAAAATTGGGGCGAAAGAAAGGGCTAAAATAACACGGGGCAAAAATAGCCCTGTATACAGTTTATATAGACCGTCACAATAATTATCCTCTCGGTGTATGTACAAACACACTGCCACGTATCAACAGAACTGAATAAGGAATAAGGTTGGGTTGGGGTGGTCTCGTGAAATGTGTCTGTCACATCTACACATGTTGCTCTATCATCGCTGAGAAATGTCACGTTTCTGTCTAGAAACACAGATCCGCGTTTTCTAGGGGGGGGGGGTGTAAAAGATCACTTTTAGTTGGTTTAATATATTAGTATATACATTATTTAATAACTCTGCAAACTCCACCAAAAAAGGGGGTAAAATTCTCTAGATTTTAAGTAGTTTTTTTTTTTTTTATCAAAGACTATTCATTAGCTATATAATAATATGAAGTGTTGCTGTTCTGGAGAGGTACCAGAGTCCATGAAAAAAAGTTCTATATAGTCTTTGGCCTGAAATTGCCAACACTAAATAATATCGTCCTGCGCGGATCTGGGGGGGGGGGGGGTTCGGACCCCCCCCCCCCTGGAATTTGAGCTTTGGGCTTTTTTTTCTCTATATACTAGTATTCCAATGAATTTTTTTTTACGATAAGATTGGCACCATCCTTCCCATTTGGACCATGATTTGAACGAATTACAATAGGTTTGATTAAATATATCAAAGTCACTAATTGTGGAAGATTTTTACAGATCTTCCATGCATATTTCCTAGTTTAATTTGTCGCCTAAGTTCACTTGAGCCTTTCCAGGTGAGCTTAAAAGTCCTATATATGAAAAAATAAGAAGTTTGACCATTTTTAGATTCCATTCTCAATTTTTTTTTTACATGGTTCAAATATGAATTATTTATTTCCAGGCTTAAAAAAAAACAACTCCTCCCCCCCCCCCCAAAAAAAAAACAGTAATCCGTGGATAATCCTCTAATAAATAATCAAAGGAGTTCTTACCATTGACTTCGAATGATTCGATGATACAGGTTGTGACATACGATGATACAGGTTGTGACATACGATGATACAGGTTGTGACATACGATGATACAGGTTGTGACATACGGATCTCTCAGGTACAGAGTACAGTTTTTAACATACTGCCTGTAGAGGTCTATTTTGTCGTTCTCTTCGTCAGATGCGGTAGGGTGTTGGACGTACCAGGCCGCCCTCGCCATAATTTTAATCTTTGTTTGACAATCTCCATCCGTTTTTGAGTCAACACATTGGTAGCAGTATTTTGTCATTCCTAAAAAGTGTTTCCAACTCACAAAATTTCTTTAGAATTTAAAAATTGTCAGTCATTTCATACTTATAGTCGTGTAATACGCGTCAATATTTTGGCTGAATTAAGTCATAAGTGTACAAATACTCAATGTATTTTTACTTTTAAAGGCATACTTTACTTGTTTTATAATCTCTTAACTTGTGGTAATAAAACTAATTTTACAAATTATGATTTCTTACCATAGACAAAATACACTTGTCCAGCAAATATTAGGTACAATATAACTGTCTGTCTTTGCGCCATTGTCCAATGTATCTGTCTCTAAGTGAAGTCTTCCTGGTTTGTGCGTATTGTAACAGTTTCATTATTGACTCTGAACTCAAGCGTAGCCATGAGTATAAAGGAGCCAGGGAACAAGAATTCAACTAGTATCATTTAACCATCTGATGTTTTTGATAAAATAAATTCTGACAGATGCAGAACGATGTGTATCGTTATGACATTTACACCTGTACATGTATTGTTGTCACCGGCGACAGCATGAGTCTACATTCCCAGTAAATAATATCGTCCATCAGTACATAATATCAAATTGCTGTTTTTAAGTTTCTGCTTTCCATCATTACATTAATTTCAACAAAACTAACGACGCTGTTTATAAACAAATACCGATCACGGGTAGCCTAGTGGCTTCGTGTTTGTTTGTTTGTTTGTTTGTTGTTTAACGTCCCTCTCGAGAATTTTTCACTGATATGGAGACGTCACCACTTGCCGGTGGAGGGCTACAAATTTTGACCTATACTCGGCACTTAGGGCCATTGAGCAGTGAGGGATCTTTTTCGTGCTGACACCTACTGCGACACGGGACCTCGGTTTATACGGTCTCATCCGAAGGACCGGTCTCCATGTCCCGCAGTGGGATTTGAACCCGCGACGTAAGGATCAACTCTTTACTCCGCGCTCTAACCACTGCGCCACGCGGGCGACTTAGTGTTTGGGAGGCCCGGGTTCAATTCTCGTTCGCCGCGTTGCTTCAAACCTGCGACGTAAACAAAGGTAGTGACTTTTCCTTCGCCACGCGCCACTAGAAGTGAAAGTCACGGGTCTTTCGAATGAGACCCTTAAAACCGAGGTCCCATGTCACGGTAGGCGTTGCCACGATAAAGAACCCTCACTGTTCAATGGCCTTGAGTGCCGAGTATAGGTCTAAATTTGAAGCCCTTCACCGGCATACGGTGACGTCTCTACAAATGTATATGAGTGAAAAATTCTCGAAAGGGACCTTAAACAACACAGGCCCGTAGAACGGGGGGGGGGGGGTCTTCTTTAAAATGCTTAGTTTTATTTGCGGCCAAATTGAAGCTGTGCGTCAATTTTACTTGTTTAAGATATGTGATCAAACAGCCAGGGACAGGCAAGGAGAGAGCGGTGTCGTGTCGTAAATTTTGAATTTACCGGGTGGCAGTAAAAGTTGTCATGTTGTAAATTTTCTATTTACTGCCACCCGGTAAATTCAAAATTTACAACATCATGACAGCGGTATGCGGACTCCGGAACGGGGCTTGAGAATATATTATGCCAAGTTTACAGCTTCTCAGACATCAGTTATTTTCGAAAATTTATAAAAAACCTAAAGGTAGTTTTTCTAAATGCTACAACGTAGTCATAGGTTTAATTATTGTATCCTCCTATTCAACAATGAAATTACAATGGACGACACAATACCTTTTTATAGCACTCTCCTGACTCGAATAAACAGCGTACATGCATGTATGATGCTCGAAGCTGTGATACATGTATCTGTCTAGAAATGGGGGGGGGGGGTTTCCAGAAAGATGAAATGACAAAAGACCCTCCTAAACTCAAAAAAAATCTATATCATGTAGGGGTGGGGTTCACAAGCAAAAGGCAAAAACGAATTTTACGGAACTTAAAAAAATCTCTTTCATTGAAAAGGGGGGATTCTTATTTTCCTCAAATAAAAAATATTAATACAATAATATACACGGGTTTGACATACTGGAAAAAAGAGGGGGGCCGGTCTTTGAATGAAAATTTCTATTCTTAATTTTAAAAAGTTGACCGGACTGTTGTCTACTTATTAATGATTAAACGGTTCAGCAAATAAATCAATAGTTCAGAAACTTATTTCTGTATATAATGCTGGCTCTACAGCAATAGCGAACTTATCTTTTATGATTATCATTTTATTTATTTCTTTAATTTCTTGTGATTTCTTCGAAACGTATAAAATTATTTAATAGTTTGTAGTATTCCTTTGAATTGGTTTATTATTCGTTTTCATCCACACAATGTAGTGTAAAGGGGAAAAGTGAATAAAATATGTAGATTCATGGAACAAGGAAGTATATATATATTCTTATTTATTCAAGAATACAAGCATACAAGATTGCACCTAGTCCTAAGTTCATTTTCCCGGGTGTATTCTGTAATATGTCATCTAAAATTAAAAAAAAAATACAAGTTAGAACTTTAACCCACTTCTACTTTATTAACATAACACAAAGCAAGTTCGGAAATGTAGCATGTCGATCGAAAAAGAGAGAAAATAAAAAATAACTTCATGAAAATATATTTTTCCATCATTGTTTGAATTGGTTAGATCAAATTCGCAATTAAAAGTTACCTCTCCTGGGTGGCTCTGTGTTTAACCGTACGGGTAGGGTGGGGGGTAAGGCGGCGGTGATAACTCAAGAGGGTAATATCCGCGGTTACCACCCCCGATAAATCTGGAGGCTAGGTACCCGCCTAGCAGGAGTCCTAATTGCTGTACAAAAATAGAATGAATGACAGTTATAGAGTTTCTCCCTCAAAGGAAAAAAAATCAATATTTTAATAATTTTAATGCTAATAATTACTAAAAAAAATTCTCATTTAAATGAGCAAGTTAGATGTAAGGGATGTTAATGGCATTTTATTCGTTATAACATGTATCTTATGCGGTACCGGTGTATGGTGAATTTTGCACAAACTGTGTATTTATTTTGAAAAAAAAAATGATGCCTAAAAAAGTTAAAAAAAAAAAACAAACACTTTTCAGGGGGCAAAAGGGGGGGGGGGTCTAGATCTAGGTATCAAACCTTACCCCATATGCTGGAGTGACCAGTACAAACAGCAGGGATACCGCTGCCAGAGTAGTGACAGACACCATGATGTTTAAAAGTCTGTAACTTTTAAGACTGGCTCCTAATCAGAAGAAAAAAAATATAATAAGGAAAGCTGACACCTGTACCTTACTGATACACCTACTAGATGTATAGGCCAGGCAAAGTAAAATCATTACACCGCTAAAATCACACATAATCTCTACATTTAAATATATATTATTTAGACCTATGGTCATAATAAAAATTTTATAAAGCCAAACATCTAGATGATTATAAAATACATTGTACCTTACCTAGTAGGACTTAGAGTCAAAGAATCTTGCCTGTGATTTAGGATGATATGATTTTTGTTTATAGAAGACTGCAGTTTTTTTTATAATGTGTTAATGACTGCCAATGATCGATGGTGACATATTGGAGTGTCGGTCATTGGACGCGGGGACAGGGCAACACTTAAAAAACCCAAACAAATCCCTATCAAATCTACAAAATAAAATCTTAGGAATTTTTATCAATTCTTTTCAATGTTTCAAACCATAATAATTTTTACACGTTTCTTTATTATAACTGATTTGTTTCTTTCTTGTCCATTCGTATTCATTTTTTGAGGGGAAAAACTGCAGGGTCAAGAAGTTTATACACGAACAACCCTACACAAAGAAAGGTTAATAAGTCCGTCTTCATTGTGTCGTCTGTTTGGTCATGTTCTGACCGCTCGGCTGATTGCTAATTTCACCAGATTTTCCAACCCACAACTGCTGAAATAAGAAAGTCCCTTATTATCGGTTGACGGAAGCTTACTCCTCCCAGGCACCTGATCCCACCTCTGGAATTTCTCCGGGGTCCGTGTTTTAAGCCCTCTTCACCGATTTCTACCGTGTAAATTTTTTTAGATCAATCACTGTTCGTTATTTTCACCTTTTTCATTAGGCATTCCAGTGCGGAAGTATTTTTGACAGGGACAAAACTATCTTATATTCATAATTAAAGTTCCACGAAGTGACCAATAATACCCGATGGTCTTAATATATATCTATAAATACCTTTAACACTTTAAGTCTTGATCGATACCGGGATTAGCCCTAGGATTAAGTTCTCAGCCACTCATTGACGTTTGAGAGGCTCCACTGTAATTCAGTGTAATACAGTAGACCAGTATTCAGACAAAATGTGTTACTGGGCTGGATTAACGTACTGTTTTAAATTATTTCATTTGTACAACATTATTAATTGCCTCAAAGATTACACACGGGGTTTGTTTTCATGAGTGAAAATTCTTACGATGAAAATTCAATTTTGAACGCGTCATTATGGATATAGGACATTACCATGGATACATTGACGCATCACCCTTTCCTAAAACCCGTGACGCTGAAATTAGCGGCTTCATTGAAAATGTGGATAGGGATCTACGGCAGTTCTACCACGCGGAACGACGTTCCACCGTGATTGCCTATGTTTTCGCCGTGTTCTTTGGTATGTTCGGTGTCCACCATTTTTACTTGGGCCGGAATGTTTATGGACTGATGTACCTGTGTACTTTTGGTTTGTTCGGATTCGGATATTTCTTGGACTTGTTTCGTCTTCCTTCCTTGGTAAAAGATGCAAATATCAGGCGTGTTGACGAAGAAGAAGAGAGGACCTTGTCGGATTTATACGTGCTGTGGTTTCCTTTAGGAATTTTTGGTAAGAGTGCTAAAGGTAGCCTTTCAAAATCTGGTTTTCCCTTGAAAAACCTTATTTATTTTTCGCCGCCATTTTGACATTTCTAAAGCTTTTCCTATATGGCTCTTTATCCATTGCTTTGTACATGTATTTCTTTCTACACAGGTTTTCATCACTTTTACTTGAGGGACAATTTTATGGGGGTTATGTACTTGCTGACGGGAGGAATCTGGGGGATAGGATGGCTGATCGATGGTATTCAGCTTTCAGGAATAGTACAGCAATACAATAATAAGGAATACTCCTCAATTTCACTTCTGTATGCGTATCTCTTTATGATTCCACCATTTGGAATTCTCGGTTTTCATCATTACTACTGTCGACGGACGATGTGGGGTGTACTTTATAGCCTTTCTCTCGGTGGGTTCTTACTGGGCTGGATGGTGGATTTTATAAGAATTCCTTTTCTCGTATCGCGCATGGAAGCAGAGGAAACAGACGAAGATGTTAAAAAGAAGTATTATAATGACGACGCTTATGTTTTATGGCTCTCATTCGGATTACTCGGGTTTCATCACTTTTACTTAAAGCGCTATAGATGGGGGCTAGTGTATGCATTGACTCTAGGAGTGTTCGGGATTGGTTGGATTGTTGACGCCTTTAGAATCCCTCTACTGGTGCGACAGCTTAATCTTGAAATAGAGGAGGAAGAGGACATCTCAAATGTAGTTTCAAACTTCAACAAAAAACGACAATCTGTGATCTCGAGAAAAAACGAAAACTATTCGAGATTTCATGACGTAATGCAAAACCATCAGTCAGATAGTCCCAGAATATTTACGGTTCAGCGTAATATTAATGGTAATTGGGTTGTAGTTTTCCATTTTTTTATTACAATGAAATATATTTCAACCTAAGGTAAAGTTTTTCCATGTAGACAGTTTTTATTTTTTTTTCCTTGTCTCTTCAGTTTTGCATGAGGTTCCAGACCAAACCTTTGATGATGTCACTTCCGATGATGATCATGACAATAACCTTGAGGTCTTTAAAATAAGAAAAGTCAGACGCACAGTGTCTTCAGATTCCAACTCCACACACACAGTTACTGTAGAAGTTCACCCTGGTATTGACCGGGGCCTGATCCCTTTAAGTGTTGGAACAATCAGCAAAGACGATACACAGACGAAAACACTAGTACTTAAAAAGAAACAGCACACAAGGAAAGCTGAGCTAAGAAACACAGCGCAACAAAATCATATCGAGAAGAAAGCATCAGTAAATGAAAGTGACATGGATGACAAGGCAGATAAAGAATATAGTGTTAGCCATTGTGAATCTGTAGATAAGGATGTGGAAGCAAAGATGATAATGGCATCAAGACCTAAACACGGTAATAAACAAATGCTGAAAGTGATGTCACTGCAGAAAGACAATTCTGAAATACTTCAAACTCAGCCACAAATCGTAAAAGACGTCACGATCGATTCTCGAAGACCTGGCAAACGGAAAAGTGACAGAACTAGCAACAGAGAAGAACAAGAACCAGCTGATCGTAAAGGTTTGCACACTACACACAATGGCAGTGGTGCTGTCATGAATAAAATGGTTCAAGTGTCGAAGCGAAGTGATACAATAGTTCAAAATACAGAAGATTCTTTAACAAGAACTGAGTGTGCCTCAGAAGGTTGTGATAATAATGGCTGTAATGAAGAAACTCTCCTTCCCAACTCCTTGATAACTAAAACATCTGTCGGTAGATCACTTTCAATAATATCTCAAAATTCATCGACTGAGCCAAATAAGGGTGAAAATTCAATGACAAGTATAGACGTAAATAGAATGTCGATCCCGATCTTAGATAATTCATTCGATGAGGGCACTATGGATACTCCGAGATCCATGGGAGCCCTGACGGCGCGGAGTGATACAGACAATTATAACGGCCTTCCCAGAGTTATCAAGGTCAGGAAAAGTAAATCCATGGAGCAGACAAAACGAAATATCAGGAGGTCGATCAAACGTAGCCGTAAAAGAGCTCATGCTGCTCCAGGTACGTATTATTCTAACTGAAACTGGAGTTGATCTTAAGTACCAGTCTTTCCTGGCGATATATATATACATGTATCTGTTGTGATACCTTTGTAAAATTAGTAATGTAAGTCAACTTGCAACACTACTTGGAAATACTCATAAAGCCGCCAAATTTTGCCTCCAGATAAAAAATTCAAAGTATATTGAAACGGTAGCAAATTCAAAGTTAACGGGCATTTAAGATCTATACTTATAAATTAATAAATTTTGCAAATAAACTCCGAAACCGGTGCACCAGAGTTCTTACTTACTCCTCTAACAATACACCATATACAAGATGATGTCTGTAAACTATATATAGATTTCACTCGCATAGTAAGTATTGTACATTAAATTAAAAATCTACTTTCATTTTCTATAAAACAGCCATGAAAACAGCAAAAACGAGAGTACGGTGGCGTTTCCGGTTGGCAGATCTAAGTTACTGGCAATTTTTAATGAGACTGAAAACAAGCAATCGTTTATTTATTTCATAAAACCTCATCACTGAATTATTAAATCAAAATTTGATTTAAATGATATAAAAAAAATAAGTTGTGATAACCGATTAAAAAAGTAAATGTGCGAATTATTTTCGTCATTCACCGATCTTAATATTGACGGAAGCTTCTAGAACATCATATAGCATCGAGGTCGGTGTTAAGGACATTGGCAAGTCCGGAATTTCCGGAGAAAAAAAAGGTTTAAAACATTAATTTTTCTTTTTACTTATGAAACAGTGATTGAGAGTGATCTCCCGTGTAGAATTCTCTAAGCGGTGAAAACCAATATATGTTACAGAGGTAAACACAAGCACGTGTACTTCCTTCAACGGGTAGATGAATATCTTTACAGCAAGTAATGGCTTTGTTGTACATTGTATTCAGGAGACAAAGAGCCAACAGGTCGTCATTTACATGTACCACAGTTATGCTCGGTATGCTGGGAAGGGGAAATATGTGACATATATTGAATGGTAGACCGACTGAGATCAGTTCCTAGGTTGTATGAAGGAAGCAGCATTTAGTAACTACGAATGAAAATTAAAATAAATCCATGCCATTATTTTTATGACAATGTGTTTCAATCAACTCAGTCAATTACAAGATAGAAACAATCAACCAGTCTGACTCTCTTGACTAAATTATGAATAATATATATGTGAAGGGAAGTAACTCAAAAATAAAGACTGGCGCCGGTATGTCCTTATCTTATTTCTATATATATAAATTTTCAGCCAGAATATCTAGAAGTCATAGGAAATGAAGATACAATAATGTATATAATACAAAAACTATATGAAATAAGTGGGTTTTGGAGAAATATTATGGTGAAAAATTATGTAGGTCCCTTTTATCAACATTTTACATAAGAAATGCATTGAGAATTGCAAAAACACTGATTTGACAACATCTAAAAAAAAGGGTTGGCTTGGTAGGTTAAACAATCCATGATGTAGCCTGTTTAGTACAATTAAACCTACTCAAGAGTTCTTGAAAAATTCTATACGATAACCAGGAACCTTGCCAAAGTCCTTAAAAAGAAAAACGAGGCAGTTAAATCTGCATGAACATAAAAAAAGCTTATGTGTGAATGGTCATTGAAATAATGGTAAATCATTGATAACACTATAAGTTGTGAATATACCGGTATTTATTTATCGAAAGACTATTGCATATATGTAGTAGGTTTTCTTAATAAATTTATCGGTAAAATTTATATATATTCCTTACTGAGAGCATCGTGGCAACGAATCCGAAGTACAATTTGTACTTCGTAATAAACTTGCTTACATGAAAAGAGAAAATTTATGAATAAGGTATTGTTCAAATACAATTAAAGCTGTAAAATTGTGTGCTTTAATCAATACATTTAAGTTTTTTTTTTTCTGAATACAGTCTTTTGTATCAAATACTCGGCATAGCGCGTTAAAAGCTAATTTTTACACAGATACTTGGGTCTTGGTTTATAAACTTGTATGTACCTAATTGATATGTAAGAAAAATAAAGTACATTTTTTACATATCAATAAGGTACGTACATATTTATAAACCAATATTTATAAACCTGTGAACCCCCCCCCCCCCAAAAAAAATCAATTTATCAGTAAAATGTGCATATTCGCTTCTTTTATCCTTGACGTAAATGAAATAAGAGCATTTGAAGTACAATATCCATAATATAGTAAAACAGGTCTCACAATAAACGTCAATTAATGAAATTTTTATTTTTTCAAGTTTTTACAAAAAAGGGGGGTGGGGTGGAGACGTACATCTACATCATGCGGGATTTTGAACAAAGTATTTCTTCCTGCTATAAACCTGTAGGCTGACAGTAGAAACTACAATATATTTTCTGTTGGTAGAGACTACCACTAGTGGGATAAATTCAATTCCCCGCTCTTGCGCGGGATTTCATCTAGTTACAAAAATTTTGACCGCACATCGGAACGGGATCCATCATTATTCGTGTGTCGCCCGCGTGGCGCAGTGGTTAGAGCGTCTGCTCTAGAGTCGCGAAGTAAGGAGTTGATCCTTACGTCGCGGGTTCGAATCCCACTGTGGGACGTGGAGACCGGTCCTTCGGATGAGACCGTATAAACCGAGATCCCGTGTCGCAGTAGGTGCTGGCACGAAAAAGATCCCTCACTGCTCAATGGCCGTAAGTGCCGAGTATAGGACAAAATTTGCAGTTCTCCACCGGCAAGTGGTGGCGTCTCCATATGAGTGAAAAATTCTCGAGAGGGACGTTAAACAACATACAAACAAAACAAACAAATCATTATTCGTGATTTTCCTATGCTTGTCGTCAATACCTTTAAGATATCGTACAATATAGGTCACACAACGATAATCTCTAGAAATAATGACCACTCCCTCGCCTGCTTGACGTTGAAAAATCGTGTTATACTGGCTTGTTTCAATTTGCAATTGTATGTATCCAATGTGACTAACAATGGTTTGGAAATTATGAATTTTTTCAGACGTTTCTTTTGAAAACAAGTAAAAATGTATTTGATGTGGCAGAAGCGCTCATGTGGAACATTCTCTAGGGTGTCATAACAGCATTTCGTTAGAGGTTCAGTCAAAATATGGTCGAAGCAGAATAAATTCCTATAATCCCCTTCCCATTTCGGATACGAGACGAACTTTTATATCAGATGAAAAACGGTATGTAAACTTTCCGATTATACCAGATTCATCAATATTTTTAGTGTGCTGAATTTTCAGTGCTGTATTTGAGAGGGAGTGATTGGGCCCTGGACTTGATTTTCAAGCCTTTGTTTGACTTCATGCATGCCTTGCTGGATGTTTATGTGTTTTTATTTGGTATTAGAAAATTGGTTTACAAGGCCTGTATCAACGGTTTCAAATTTGGGGGGGGGGGGCAAAAAAAAAAAATCGGACAAGCCAAAAAAAGAAAAAAAAAGAAAGAAAAAAAACAAAAAACCTAAACTGTCCAAAAAATGGAGGGATCATCTTTCCAAAAATAATCTGACGAGCAAAAAAAAAAAACAAAACAAAAAAACAAAAAAACAAAAAAAAAAAACAAAAAAACAACCCCTCCCCAAAAAAACCCAAAACAAATAACAAAAAAGAAACAAAGAAACAAACAATACAAAACAAAATACACACACATACACAATCACAGACATTTGCCAGTACTCGACCTTACGGCAACAAAAAGTATTGGGGGGGGGGGGGGCAACCAGCATCTAAATGAAAATTTACTGTAGCAAAATACTATATTTAGAAAAAAACGTTAGCAAAATACTTTACTGAGATACATGTATGAAAAATGTTTGTTTTTAATTTTTACCTATTTCTCAAAGTTGTGCACTTTCAGTGTAAGAATAAAAAAATCAACATGTATACTACGTCTTTGGTGAACAATTCCGTACGAGTTATTCACTCTTTGCCACAATGCAAATCTCTGTAGAATTCACAAGAACGTTTCAATCTATATATATTTTTTGTTTCAGTTGAAAGGATCTCAGAAGAAAGTAGAGTTTCACAAGATACTTCCGAAGACAAAGATACCGTGCTTGGAGGAGAGGATCCCGAGGGTGTGGAATGCCTTCAGTAAATTTGGTGCAATAGTAAACTACAAATGTATAAGATAATGAATGTAACTATATAAATGTATAAATAAAGTTTGTTCATGAAACAGGCACTTAAATCCCCTGTCTAGATTAATTTGTGAGGCTGTTGTTAGACTAGTTTCTGGATTACTAAATCTGTTTCATAAAAGTATCGATACAATAATTTTATTTTTCTCAAAATAAAACCCTACAATAATCGTATATTTTATAGATCCCCTAAGTTAAATAAATACAGCATGGTGCATATATTAAAAAGTTTGACTTTTTTTTTTGGAGAAATCGTCTAGAGTAATAAATAGGGCAAGACTCTCTGAAATTCTAAATAGAAATTGTTTTTCATAGCAGAACCAATATTTTGATAATAATTATTGTCAATTCAGACTTAAAAAAAACAACCTGAATTTAATTTAAGGTGTCATTATTCAGTAAAGTACAGGAAAACACGTGAATTACCACAAGTTTGAAGTTTTGTTACCATTACAGAAATGAAATAATCAGAGAATGCCTAAAATCTCTCAACAGATAACGTCGACATAAATTTAAAATCAGGTTCTGATTTTCAACATCAACTATTGTTCAAAATGAAAAAAAGGTCTTGAAATATGTATAATTATTAAAGTTCTGTACGAGGTCACAGTGGATCCAAGCAAAGAAGCCGTCTTAGATCGATTATAATGAATGACTAGATTATTTGAGGTGCAAATAGAGCGTTTTCTGAGCTTAATTTGAACATATCAATATATTAAGCTTCATTCTTGAACATTAAAGTCATCCTGGCATGGTCTGCAATCAATCACCAAAACAGAAAAGACTAGAGGGTATAAATCTACTAGTGATAACTCTATAACCTGTTGGAATGTCATCACTCGGTGTGGTATCTACATATGACCTCCGACCCTTAATTAATAAACCTCCAAACCTGTTCACATAAATCCTACACACCTTGTATTCCCTCTACCAAAGAGTCAGTATGGATTAGAAAACACGAGACATTATTGATGTGGGTCAAAACTTCCATGCTGCTTTTATTTTGTTCTAGGATCCATGTTTTGCATTAAAATCTGTTCCAATTGTTGAGAAAAGTGCAGTTCGACTGCACAGAAAAGCGCAGACACAATACAATACAAAAAGTATACCTAAACGATTTATTTGTCTTTCACACAAGATACAAAGTACGAGTTCAGTCATTTCAAAATATCACTAACTGAGGTGAAATTGCAATGCCATGATATATATATATATATATATATATATATATATATATATATATATATATATATATATATATATATATATAAACGATGGCAAATTAGTTATAGAATAAAACGTAAAACTGCATACATTGAAGTTAACAACCGAAACGTCAAAACGTACTCAATTATTAATAACAAAATATTTTTAATATCAGTTATAATAAATCGTCACTTTGGGAAGATAGAGTAATCTTTTTAAAAATTAATCTAGGGAGGCGTTTTATCTAAAAAAATTTTCTTCAAAGTATGATGAGCAGTAGGCATAAACATGTGACCACAGATACAGTATTTCAGCGTTGTTTTCATAATTCAGCAGTATATATGGAATTCCACTCATACACAGTATGTATACAGGAGCTCAAAGGAGTTCATGTAAAATACTAGTGTCATAAAAAAGAAGAAACAAATCTGGTGTCTCAATTTGAAGAAATCCTACAACTTGAATATAATAATAAAAGTACTTTTTTCCGGTAACCGTGACATACTCTCTGAACAGCAACGAAACAATAATGTATTTTAAACACAGAATTCTATTAAGCAACCTTTCAAACTGTCGACGAGTGAAGGGGCTTCAATAAAACACATAAGCATTTTACATAATGAAGGGCCTACTATCATTGAATCACCCTTGTATTCTCAATAAAATGTCTATAAAACAATCACAATAAATAAATAAAAATCCTATGTGTATATCATAAAGTTCATCCACATTGTAGTACAACAAATACTATACATAATTTAATAAAAAGACAAGATAAAATCTTATTCAATAAATAACAATTCACAAATAAGCACGTAAATGACGCTGTGGTCGGTGGCCATATTGCATCATTTAATTGGTTGAGACATTTGGGTTCCCGGATGATAGCGATTGTGGTGAATCAGCATCAAGCGCGACGCATGACGTCATGGAAAATATCACAATTTGATTGGTTCTGAGAGCCGAGTAAGCGACTTTGATGTCTCTCATTCAGGGTTATGCACATGACGTAATTTTTTTTATGACGTTACAGTCAAAAAAGTACTTCTTCAAATGTTTCATTCCTGTTGTCACTTTTCAGAGATGCAATTATCGTAACTTGGAGGATTTTCTACCTTCATTGTGTCAGTAACCGACGTCACGGGTGCCACACGCTCCCCTGTCAACCAGTACGTCGTTATCGTACCTTTACCCTGAAAAAAAAAGACGTCTCTAATGAGACTGTAGCTCTACTGATTTGAAATTAATAATTAATCATGTAAAGGAAAAGTTATACATGCACTTAGATTTGTTGCATTTCTTTTTTTTTCTTTATTATTTTTTTTTTTAGTTTTACATATATATATTTATATATAATAAACAAATTCTATCAAAATTTTCTTGAAGTGTAGCAATCTTTGTGGAAATTGAACCAAGTTTGCACTAGGAAAAGCATTTTGAAACGATTTCAAATTTTTTTCCTATTTATAGCACTAATGCCAAGTCTGTTCTCTTCGTTCTTTTTGTAATGAAAATCCAATGTACAAAATTATGTAATTTGTCTTTTATATATACTCTATACTTATGTAAAAGTATTATCATCGAAATCAGACCAAAAAAATATAAAAAGAGTCGCATTTCTGGGATTATTCTATTTTCAGTAGTCGTAAATGACAATTAAGTTTCGACAAAATCAAAATCCAATATTTAGTATAATGTATCTTTACATATCCTTTTTCATTAAGGTAAAATGTATCAGAAATGAACGAATTCAATTCACACATTACCCTATTTATAGTGACCATAACAACATCGTTTACCTTTACAAAAATCCCGGACTGATAAACTTTGTGTATCTTTTTGTAGTCTACATTTCTCTCACTTTTTTATTCAACTCAGACAAATCAGAGAAGCGTTTTGAGATATTTTTAGACAGAAGACATGGGCACTTTAACAATTCATCTATTTAAGGTTCATTGATACTCTGATAAGAGAGATAACTCTTAATGACATAAAATCTCTATTACTCCTTCACAAATTTGTCAAGTTGAAATGTCTTTTTTGTTTAATTTTGCCCGCAATCTATGGTATAATTGGTTGTAATATACTTATAAAATACATTTCTTTCGAAAAATCATAAAAGTTAAAGAAACATTTTATATGATTGTGCAGGGGTTTATGAACCCTTAATATCAAAACAACACTAGGGGAGATGATTTTAGAAAATGTTTTTATCTCTTGAAATGTTACGCATTTGGAAATATAAATATGTTTCATTTAGTGAACGATTATACGGAATCGGTTACATCATTACCTTCATTTCAACAGGTCCTCTTAGTTCCAACTCAAACGTTCCAAACGTGTCCAGTATTTTCTTTGTATCCGGACTCACGTGGATCCTCAGGGCTGGAAAAATTGAAAAAAAAACATGTCAAATGATGCGATACTTTAGTTTACAAGTGTGAAACAAGCCAATTGATGTGGTGCGTTAGTTAACACGTGTGAATCAAGTCAAATGATGCGGTACTTTAGTTTACACGTGTAAATCAAGTCAAATAATCGGTAATTTAGTTTACACGTGTAAATGTTTGATAATATTCAATTTCCTTGAGTAATGTAATCGTAAATAAAGAGGATCGAATGAATTTCTAGAAAATGCTGCTGTGTTTTGAAGTAAATTTCAGATATCTTATTATTTTAAATATTATATATGATAGTAAGATACCATGTACACCTTTAAACTTAAACATTTCATTAAAACGTCATCTTTTCCGGCACGGGTGGGTTTCAGTATGCTAAGCTCCCCACAAACCTTACTAAAACAATGGCCGTCATAAGCGATATCTTTTTGGCTACTTCAATTTTAACTCTAGATTCTAGCCAATCCGGTAAAAGCTTTCAAACTGCAACCCCGTATCCATTATCAACAAGAAAGAGGTGTACATGTATATGAAAGAAGAATTTGGATAATTGCAAGAAGTAATTAAAGGTTTATCAAGGCACGAAAATAGAGGTAAGGTGAGTATATAACGTGCATGGGTAGTAAATCGTTTATTCTAGACTTCTTTCCGACTTGTGCAATCAACTAATAGTACATACTCATATTCTCTATGACATCACGACATGACAGCTGTTTTTTCATTGGTTCCAAGGATCTAGCTAGATACGATTAAAATATCGGACCCCGATTTATTGGAGTAATCTGCCAAGGGTTTGTGACGGAGCAAAAATTCTTGGCTTGCAATGTCAAAAAAGGTTTTCTCAAGAACAATAGAGTAAGATCTGATCTTCTGAACTAATGGCTTAGGCAGACTTACGTAGTCCATTGGACTCCATTCTAGAGGCTGTGTTGACAGTATCTCCAAACAAACAGTACCGGGGCATCTTCATCCCCACCACACCGGCGCACACGGACCCTACAACACAGCATCATGGCATATAATGTACATTAAATATGAATTATGGTATACAGTCATGCCATGTGATCATACATTGTCACATAGTATCAACTGGACACGACGAGCTACAGGTCAGGGACATATTTTGTCTTAAAAATATTGATGAAACCCGGACATATATGCTTGATATATCTTGTCTATATTCAGACAAAGCTTTAAAGAAACACTGTCTAGTTTGTTGGGTATGCCAGGGCATTAACGACAATTTGAAACATTGGATAATTAGCATGTAAATATCGAGCAATCAACAAACTTAACTTTCACAGAAACCAGTTGGAATTGTAAATATAAAAATAGCCCTTCCCTTCCATTTCTCTGACAAATGTTATAAACGATTAACAAGTACTTCTTTTTCATTTTCAACATGTGGGTTATCGTACCTGAATGAATTCCAATACGGAGCTTTAACTGTTCTTTTGGTCTGTGTCGTATTTTGAAAGACAAAGTTTCGTTTAAAAGATTTAATGCCATTCTCGAAATTTCACGTGCATGTAAATTTCCATTTCTTGTGGGTAAGCCAGACACCACCATGTAAGCATCACCTATTGTTTCAACCTGTAGGAAGAAGTTCGTTGACATATGATGCTATCTTTACTTAGAATCGAATACAAATACTGATTATTGTTAGAGGTAATTGTGTTAGAGATGGGTGTCAACATACCTTGTATACATCAAATTTCTCAATAACGGTGTCAAACGTTGTATAGAGATCATTTAACAAATCAACAACCTGAAATTACAGAAAAGAGTACTTCAACCATTATACGTTTCTAATAGGACTGGATTAATAACTGGGTAGGTCGGAAACTCTTTATTATAGTAATTAAAGTATTTTTGAAAAATATGTACGTTTCTTTTTTATTTCTGTAATGTATGTTTACTATTTGAGTTTGGGCGACAAACACCTATCAGACTTGAAACATGAGGTCCATGGCCCACAACGTTCACCTGAAAAAAAACTTTGCTCTTTTGTTTTTTATCAGCAGATTAATTTCTTTTTTCATTCCTATGTTAAACTTAGATCATATATTATGGCCCAACCTTACCCCAGGGGATCAAGATTTGAACAAAATTGAATTTATAATGCCACATTAATATGACTAATTATAACTTTGCTGTTCTTGAGAGGACGATTTTGATAGATTTATTTCCTAAATACTAACATGTAAAACATATAAACCTAGATTTATATGATGGAGAAAACATTACAATTTACGTGTGCCATGTAAGATTAGGGCTCTGAAAACACATAAAAACAAGATGTGTTTGTGAAACACTGATGCCCCCGTATGGCAGCTTATGGCGAAGGTTAAAGTTTCTCAAATGCAAGTCAAAATCCAGGCCAAAAGATAAAAAATGTTAAATTTGAAAGCCCTAGCTGCAACTGTTCAAAAGTTATGGCGAAGGTTAAAGTTTTTTAAAAGTAAGTAAAACATCAAGGTCAAGGTCAAAGTTGTTGGTATCCAAAGGAGGGTCTTGTCACAAGGATTACATATGTAAAGTATGAAAGCCCTAGCACCAACCATTCAAAAGTTATGGCCAAGGTTAAAGTTTTTTGAAAGTAGGTCAAACTCCTATGTCAAGGTCAAAGGGTCAAAGTGATTGGTATCTAAAGGACGGTCTTGTCACAAGGATTACATATGTAAAGTATGAAAGCACTAGCACCAACCATTCAAAAGTTATGGCCAAGGTTAACGTTTTTTGAAAGTAGGTCAAACTCCTATGTCAAGGTCAAAGGGTCAAAGTGGTTGGTATCCAAAGGAAGGTCTTGTCACAAGGATTACATATGTGAAGTATGAAAGCCTTAGCACCAACCATTCAAAAATTATGACCAAGGTTAAAGTTTTTCAAAAAGTAGGTCAAACTCCTATGTCAAGGTCAAAGGGTCAAGAGGTTGGTATTCAAAGGAAGGTGATGTCACAAGGATTACATATGTGAAGTATGAAAGCCCTAGCATCAACCATTCAAAAGTTATGGCCAAGGTTAAAGTTTTTCAAAAGTAGGTCAAACTCCTAGGTCAAGGTCAAAGGGTCAAAGATGTTGAGATCCAGAGAAAGGCCTTGTCACACGGAATACACATGTGAAGTTTGAAACCCCAAGCACCAACTGTTCAAAAGATATGGCCAAGGATAAAGTTTTTCAAAAGTAGGTCAGACTCCAAGGTCAAGGTCAAAAGGTCAAAGTTGTTGGTATCCAAAGGAAGGCCTTATCACAAAAAATACACATGTGAAGTTTGAAATCCCAAGCACCAATTGTTCAGAAGATATGGCCAAGGATAAAGTTTTTCAAAAGTAGGTCAGACTCCAAGGTCAAGGTCAAAAGGTCAAAGTTGTTGGTATCCAAAGGAAGGCCTTATCACAAAAAATACACATGTGAAGTTTGAAATCCCAAGCACCAATTGTTCAGAAGTTATGGCCAAGGTTAAAGTCTCGTAAAATTTTGCAAAAGTGGGTCAAACTCCAAGGTCAAGGTCAAATATGACGGTACCCAGAGAAAGGTCTTGTCACAAGGAATACACATGTGAAATATGAAAGTCATAGCTCCAACCAATCAAAAGTTATGGGCAAGGTTAAAGTTGACAACAGACAGACAGACGAACAGATAAACAGACAAACAGACAGACAGGACAAAAGCAATATACCCCCGGGATCTTTCGATCCGGAGGCATAAAAATTCTCAATAAATAATATGGATTTCAAAGACATATATTACAAAAAATTACTTCAAATGGTGTGGTTGCTGAAGATATGACAATATTTCTACACACCTGGAATGACATAGATTCAAAACCGGAAATTGTGCGGATTCTGACACGATTCGTTGTATTACTGACCTGGAACCGTGTGAAATCTAAATACATGATTCTAACATTCATCTGGAACTTTGTGGATTATGGAGTCACGATTGTAACACTCACCTGGAACTTAATGGATTATCGAGTCACGATTGTAACACTCACCTGGAATGGTGTGGATTCTGAAGACATGGCAGTAAAGCCACAAATATCACTAAAGTAAATAGTCACACATTCAAAATTCTCCGCAGCAACAGACTCCCCACGAATTAACTGCCAAGCTACGGACCTGAAACGATTAAATTCATGTGTATGAATATTTTTGTAAAACATACAATTTATAAATAAATTTGAAACGAAATTAAACAAAAATTGATATTTATCTAAGTCACTTGATAGACTTAATATTCACAGTTATTATGGCTTTTAAATATAAAGATATACATTTCAAAGTTTAAAAAACACATGGACAGAGCATTTTGTAGAGAGTTGATTGCTCATTTAAATCCTCCTGTGTACGATATCAGTTTTGCTGATAGAACAGATTGAGTTTATCATGGACCTATGACTGATATGCAACAAACAATTACAGCAAAACATATCGACCGATTAAACTGTGCTGATCCTATTTATGATTTTGCAACCGATTGTGCTCATATGATGAACTCAACCTTATTTCAAGTTTAGATAAATTTTATTCATAAGTTTTTAAGGAAAACTGCAAATTTTACCTCTGAAACATAATAGTTGTTTTTAGAAGTCATATAAGAAAACCTATTAGGAATGTGCATACAGCAAACGGCAGTTTAGTCTATGAAAATCAAATCAAAATAGTAAGAAAAGTAGTCCAACATATTCATTATATCAAATTTACTTAGCAGTGAGGAAACTTTTGAGAATTAACCATCCTAAGAACATTTTCGAATAAAAATTGTAAAAAAGACAATAAAATATAATTCACAATGAACAGAAATTTCGCAGTTTAAGGTAATTCACATGAAAAACAAAAGCAGAAACCATACCATGACGTCACATACTTACTTCGGAAGCATTAAATATAAGAGATCCTCGGCCTTTTTCTTCTGCTCTAGGTAGTCGGCCGTCCTCTCCTGCACCAGCGCCTCCAAGTTGTTGGCGTATTGCTCCATCCGGGACAGTAAGTTGTCAAGGATATTGCCCTTATCCCCATCTCTGTAAACAGCACGTGACAGAAGTATAAACTTTCAGTGATTTTAATCTTTTTTTTTATTTCTAATGCAAACAATCCAAATGGCAAAACAAATGAACATTCGATGTTACCTATGTATCATCAATCCACAATTCAAGTTTTGAAAATGTGACAAATAAATAACAGTATAGACTTACTTATTTAATTTTCTGATTATGGATTTCAGGGCCTGAAAATCTGGTCGCTCCATTGGATCCTCCGCCCAACAACGTCTAATGACGTCAGCAAGTTCGTCACAAGGACAATCACACTCCTCTAATGATGGTCGGAAATATGGTTTTATTCCATTCTTTACTTTTTCATAAATCTCTGTGAACGAGTAATGTTCGTATTTAGTCACAATACTGCGTATCACAGTATTTCAAAACCTATATATAGATTCTACTGACAGCAACTGCTGAATACAGTGACAATTGTTTGACAAACTCCGGCTATAAGGTCATTCTATACGTAACATCAGTTTATGAACTGTATTAACCGTCTCTGAACTATATTCCCAATGGAATAACTTATTTGTAGATGTACGTGCGTGATCTTGCTCTAATAACTGTTTTTCGTGCCAGTTCTACATAGGACAGAATCTGAAACTGTGGTAATTATTGGAAGTAAATGAGAAAGAGAAGATATACAGTGTTGCTTTACAGCTCTGGGCCCCGGACCAAATCAATATATTTTTTTTTTACCCCCACAAGCTTGTTTCTGCTTTTGTGTAACCGTAGATTGTGACGAGTTCAAAATATCAATTAATCAATATGCGGTCAATTTACTTAACAGAACATAAAAGTACGATCTTTATTTTAGAAAATCCTCATTCCGCAAGCAGTATGTGATCATTTTTCCGTTTAAGGCAAATAACTGCAAAATTCCCGAGTAATTTCCAGTGGATTTGAGCTGGCATACTAAGTAATCTTATTCCAAACTCCCTACGAAATTATACATGTATTCAGGCTATAAGTTCACCTTAGCTCTGATGGAAATCTGTTGGGCGTCCGTTTATCTGCCATCTTTTCATATTTTACACGTTTATCCTCCAATAGAGGATAAAGTTTGCAACCAAACTCAACACAAAGCACGTTAGGGTAAAGATCATTCAAATTGATGTCTTTAAAATGAATGTCAAGTCCGTATAAAAGGGGGATCAAAATTTGCAATTTCTATTGGTGTCATTTAAATAAACATTGTACTAGAAGAGGCGAAACATAGGTGAAAGAGTCCATCATATTTGTTATTTATCGCTGTTAACAGGCGCTTTCTTAAATATAAAAAAGGGATATTATTTGTACTAGTATGACATAAATCTGAAGGAAAAGCTTCAAAATCTGACGATCAACTGGACGATTGTTACACTAATGTGTTGAAATTAAAGTGTTGCTCAAATCAAGGTCATGAGACTCAATGTAATAATGGAGTCAAAATTAACTGGAATACATTAGAACTTAATTTAAAAATCTTCTGTTCAAAAGCAGCAAACCCACATGTACATGTAGTTATTTTATGCAAGCATCTCCATGCACATTGTAGTAAGATACTAATTCATCAATATCACAGCTCATTGGGGTTAGGTTTGGGCAAAAAATAAAGGACCAAAGTAAACGAGAAAATTAATTTTTAAAAGAATTTTAGAATAAGCAGATCTTCAATTAGTCACTTTAATATGCGAGCAAACTCACTTGGTGTAATTCAGACCTGTTCAAACCATTTCCCCTGAGCTAGGGCGAGGCCTTAATAAAGGGTCAGATTTGGTTTTATTTGGAAACAATCCGACAGAAAACTTTTTAAAATTTTTCTCATAGCAGAGTTATTCAGAGCAATCATTCGGGGCGCGGCTTTCAAATGTCTGTAACTGGAGCCAATGAAAGTTCCAAATTCAAGAGGCACTTTCTTTCTAACTGAATGTGTTTTTCCCAATTTTCATCCCCCCCCCCTCCCAAATAAAAGAACTTACATGTATATTTGGATATATAGTAACTAAACATTCTAATCATGTTTCTGTATATTGTAAAACATGATATAAAGTTGATATCAAATCATCAGACACTCAAGATATGAGGGGTTTTAATTGATAATGATTCCCGAAGTATTCCCCAAAAATGTCACTTATCTTCCCAATTGTAACAGCCCTGGCTCTAACACCAAAACAAGTTGTGAGAGAGCTCTGTCATTCTTTTATGAGACAAATGAAACAGTACCTGAGGGTCCCAAGTCAAAGTTACTTAGGTAAAACACTCCCATTCTGTATACGATCTCCTGACATATAATGGCAAAGCTGTATACGTCTCCTTTCTGTGTCCCTTCCGGTGGTCTTTGGTGCATGCGCAATAATTCCGGTGCCGTCCAAAGGAAACCTTAAGTATATTTAAGGCATTTCTATGATACTCAGTAAAGACATAAGGTAATTCTGCATTTTAAAGTTATATGTATGTGTAAGATTTAACCCATAATTAAGTGTCAAACAGCACAACAATATGAAAAAGCTCCTTTTGTCCGTAGATTATCTTACTTCTGTAGTAGGCATAAGAGCCCTCTTCCACATCCGGGTCAGGCGTCCTTAAGGCATGTAGACCAAAGTCCGTGATTTTCAAAACAAATCTACCATCCACCACACAGTTAGTACTCTTAAGGTTACCATGGGAACGAATTTCACTACTATGAAGGTAGGACATACCCTGTAATTAATCAAAATCAGTAAGTATATCTGATTGACTTTCCTAAAAATTGAGTCTTTAACGAGTGTGTTCGTTTCCAATGTTAACTGACCCGAAGAATGTCTTGCATGAGTGAATATCGGAACATCCAGTCCAGTTTAATTTGTTCATTTTCCAGAACATCCTGTAGACTTCCTTTCTGGCAATACTCGGTGACAATACACATATTTGGCGGATCAATACATGCCCCTAGAAATCGCACAATGTGGTCATTCTGCAAATCTTTAACCTGTCATTAAAGAACAAATATGAGTTCCTTTTTTAATATCTGTACATAACCGTTTTATATCTTTTTATATACTTTGATAATCTAAGATAAAGATTTTCGTGATCGGTTCGAGTACTCACCCGTTTTACCGCCATTAACAATGGTTTATTAATGTTAATGCTACTTCGGTTGATTCTTTTGATCGCCACAATGGCGCCCTGAAATGAAGAAATACATTATACTCTTGACTTAATTACACTGGAAGCTCTTCTCCAAAGCAAGATGTTTTAATGCATGTAATAGACAACTTTTTAAAACAAATGTAAATAATACATTTCTTACTGATACACGTTTTTGCTAAAATTATGTGTTAGCAATGCTTATACTATTTCTAAGAACGATAACTCTTCACGCGCGGGTGTGTTAAGTTCAGACAAAGCGAAATTTTTTCATCTTTTCAAAACATCTTCGCAAGATCTATTTCAACTCTTAAAATGATTTTTAAAAAAGAGAATTAAATTGAAATCAATATAAAAAAGTTCTCTTTATTTCATAATAATGTTACATTTCTTACAGAGGGTTCAATACTTTGAACGATGACGTCACAACTGTATCAAAGCAGAATTTGAAGACGGCGCAGTGTGGAGCCATACAAAGGGGGTTAAGAAGCAAATACCATGTATATTGTATATGATTTATTGGAAATAAGGTGGATTAATCAGGTCTATTGATTTTATTGTCGTCGGTTATTTTTTTCCAATGAAGACAAGCATCCGTGACCTCCGTGACATCCAGGTCAGGATTTCCTCTGACATTGTTGACAACAACACAGAATGCAATATTTATATAAGTAATGAACTTATATACGCCTAACGGGCGTCATGGAATAAGTCTGCAGAGGAAATGTTGTTCATAACACCAATTTCACTGAAACAACGTTGTTCATTTCTTACATAAATGACAGGTACCTTTTTTTTTTATAGTTGTCGGTTTGTATAAGTTATTAATCATGTAGTATGTTAGTTTGTTCATGTCAGTCACCAATTCCATAGTTCTCAGTTCGTGGTACATATAGTGATTTATCATGTAGTTGTCAGTTTGTAAATGACAGTTTCTTTACTATTAAAGTTGGCAGTTTTTGGTAGTTACTGTTAGTTTATGGCAGTTACCTATCTTGTTGTTAGATTGCAGTAAGCAGTACAAGTTACCTATTTTGTTGTTGTTAGATTGCAGTAAGTAGTACTAGTTACCTATTTTGTTGTTGTTAGATTGCAGTAAGTAGTACTAGTTACCTATTTTGTTGTTGTTAGATTGCAGTAAGTAGTACTAGTTACCTATTTTGTTGTTTTAAGTTTTGGATAGTTACCTATCTTACAGGCACTTTGTAAAAATTCAAGCAGGAAGCAAGATGTTTGTAAACATAATCTTGTAGAAGTTATATGATGATAAAAACGTTCTAGTACTAGCCAGTTTTTAACCCTTTTTTGTTTTAGCCAGCTTGTTAACATTTTAATTGGTACTAACCAGTTTCTGATAATTACTTTTACCTGTCTATATATAGGAATGTTTTTACGGGTTACCTGCCCTGTGGGAACCAGTTTTTTTCCAGACACCCACCTTGTAGTATCCCGTTTTTGTGTACAGTTGTCTCTGGGCCACGTCACTAAGATGGACAGCTATTGTGTCACCAGAGCAGTCGCTAGTCACGGAGTTCCGCTATAATGAAATTCAACTCAAAATGCAAGAACATAAATTACTCTGATATCTTAAATCAAATCAATATATTGGAAAGGCATCTTTTTTCCCTTTTTTTTTAAACGTACACCTCTCTCTCTCTCTCTCTCTCTCAAATGAATAAAACTCAAAACTTTTGCCACTTTTTTATTGAATAAATAGTTTTTACATCGAAAATAATACCAAAAATAATAATTAATTAACTATGTAATTAGAAATTTTGGTTTATTAAGAAGCATATTTAAATCAAAGTCAGGAATGTACGTAAAAGAAACACTACACTAAATAACCGAGGTATTTATTAATGTTTAACTTTATGTACAGAAATATGTTTTCAATACGTTGTAAATGTATAGAATTATACTCAATGTATTTATTACGATATTTTTTCAAAAGTGAACTTTCCAATAAAAGCCCCCAAAAGGTATACGGTACTTCATACATATTTATAAATATGTGTATGATACTCCAATCCACAATAGTTACTTTGTAAAACAATCATAATTTATACTATATTTTCAAATCCTAAATTAAATAATTAGTTATCATGGTTATTTTTCATTTTTTATGTTATTATTAATAAACATAGATAGAGTTTGGTCAAGTATTCCAGTTTAATTAAAAAAATATTTTTCTTGACATGTTGATTAAGTCTAAAGGGAACACACAAACAATAGTATCACAAACACATGGAAGACAAGCAACTGAGGGACTCGTCAATACAATTCAGGCACCTCAGTAATCTGAGGGACTCATCAATACAATTCAGGCATCTCAATCTGAGGGACTCATCAATACAAATCAGGCACCTCAATAATCTGAGGGACTCATCAATACAAATCAGGCACCTCAATAAACTGGAACAGGTATGAGCAAATACTGCAGGAAAATGATTAACAAAAGGTAGCACATACTTAGCATTTTTTTTCAAAAGATTGAGCATAAAATAAGTAAAAAGGTAATCTAATGATATCCCACATACATGTAGCATTACCCAACAAATTTTCAAAACTATTAAACTGGCAAACATGGAGCACGAATATCATATAGTCAAATATAATGTATATATATGTATAATTATATATATGTATAAATATTTAAATCTTTATTTTCAAAAGGAAGTGACACAGTTGTCTCCCTGTGGTTATATCTAGGAAGGAGCCATTGTAAATCATTGTCACATTATGCTATAGTGTCAAGGGGAATAACTCCAGTCACAGAGGACTCGTTGACACTGCCTCCGGAGTTACCGTCCGTGTTATCATCCGGGAACTCTATCCTTATGGCTCGTGACACACAAGAAGGGACGGCCATTCTGCTCTCTTTCTTCAGCCTTTGTCCTCGATGCATCCAACATAAAAACTGGCGCGTGGCCATCAGCCTCAATTTGCTGAAAATATAGAATGTCATTAAGGATGCTGGATCGGCACTTGGTTGATCCAGGGCATTCAATGAATATTCTAGACAATCAGCGTTACTGACTTCGATTGAGTTAAAAAAAATAACGTAAACAAGATTACCGCATAGGAATCATAGCAGTTTCACGTTCACGTATTTATTTAAAAATAAAAACTCTATGGTCAAAATTCAAAAAAAAAAAAGAAGAAGATAGAATGAAACTTACCACGCTGTTAGATTGACGGGAGCCACGCCCCTCTGTCGACGAATGAGCATCACGTGAATGAAAACAGCCAATAGGACATCACGATTCAAAACTACATCTCGAAATTCTTTGTTTGATGTAATGCATCTTCCGCCCTCTTGGAGTATTCCATATAGTTCTAGCTGTCTGCAGCAGACCCGCTTTGTGGGAACCTCTGCAGCCTCGCACTGTCCGCATTGACACCAGTCCAGTTCATGCGCATCTGACCGTTCTATCAGCACGCGCCCTTCTGCGCATGCCTCTCCATTTGTCGTCTGTGGAGGAAACAGGGCTGCCATGGTATTTTAGTTTAACGTTTGTAATATATCGTTATAATTACCACGAAAAACGCTCTATATCGTTTTTATCTTAACATTCTACGAAATTAATCAATCTCCTCTTTGATAGCAATGTCATATGAACCATGTAGTAAATCATGAAGAGGTATACGAGACTCGAAACTTACAATAATAAAAAAAAGTAAAAGGGATTAACATATTATTTCATATGTTAAACTGGAAAATTATTATGAAAAAGAAACATTTTCAGGTAGTTTGAAATGTTATTTCATATTTAAAAAATTCGAAAAAAGAAAAAAAAACTGTGATCTAGGCAAGGCGTTAAAAATTAATTGTTAATCAGTAAACAACACCTGTGTCTTCCAAATCGATCGATAGAGAAAAACAGTTTGTACAAATATATTAATAATAAAATATCTCAGTTCTCTATTTAGAAATAGATAAGGTATCTGTATATGTAGACAAATTATTCTTGTTGCCAGAACAATAATTGAGTTCAATGGCTGACCTACCCTGGTCAAACTGAGGTTGCTGCCTTGACGCCTCATTTTTCGGTCGTTCTCCATGGTGCCGAACATGATATCATCCCAACGCACGCGCCAATTCATCTCCGCCAATTCTGCTTCAAGCTTTATATGTCTAAAAACAAAATATGAAAATCAGGATGTGGTACATGTACAGTGCTTCTTTTACGAATATCAAACTCGTGATGAGATTTTGGCATATAGGTGTATATAAAAAAGACAAAAAAAACTTTTGAATGACGGACTAAATCCCCCAAAAAGGCGAGACATGTATGGAAGGATGGATGGATGGAGAGAAAAAGAGAGAGAGATTAGATAGTATATATGTAGTACCCAAGAGACAAAACAGTAAAAAACAAAAAGAATTTCAGGAAACCCTTAATGTTCAAGTTCTCTACTGATCTGGAGATAAAAAAAGTCAAACCACTGAAGGAAACACGTTAAGTATCTAAGAAATACTTAATTAATGGGTCTCTACACACACCAATCTTTTGCTAAATTAACATTCAATACTTCAGCGCATGTGCGAGTTCTTAAACCTTGTGACTTTAATGAAGCATATGAGCTTCCATGCATCTTCAAGTTTTTCTCAATCGATGCAGTACAGAAACATATATAAAACCACAATATAAATCTCCATAATCTATTAATCACTTCGTTACTGGCTCTTCTGCATGATGTAAGCAGAGGTTACCGAACCTTAATGCCAAGCTTTTTGTTATTTTTTTTAAAATCTCGGTATATTCCGAAGTAAAATAAGGAAAACCAAGATTTTCGATGGATAGTGACGTCATACATGTACTTTAAATAGTGAATTAAATATACCGGGACTTGGGTTTCATGTATAGAATTTATCGATCAGGGTATTTACAGCGTACAAGTCAGAATGCTGTGGATTTTCATTATAGTATTAAACTATCTTTACCTATTGTTAAATGGATTACAAGCTGAGACTCTAAAAACTTCGTTATTCTACTATTGTTTTAATGATCTTTTTATCAGTAAACTTTTACATACATAGACCTATTAACACCCAGTCTATGAGCTGGCCCGTATAGAGTCCTGATGGTATATCTCCATTACTGACACACCTTCACAAGTAACAAACACTTAACTATTCTAATAAAACAATTAATTTAATTTTAATAAATTAAGCGTCCTTAGGAAACCGATTAAAATACGTCATTTTAACTGAAAACAAAAATTGATGACCCTGTTTATTGATTTATGACCCTCTTCATTGATTTCTACTTTGGGACACGGAATACTTGAGACATTTTCGATTTTAAACATCGCCTTTTCTTTCTTTTTCTTAACTCCGATCATTCTTATGAGTTTCTCTAATATAATCATTTCCCAATTTTGGTTTTATTTGATAGGAGTAAGCTGGAATATTAAATTAGGATTGACAAAATAATTCCCCTTAATGAACGACGTCTGCAACGCGCTCCGACAGCTTATGGCGTTTATTTTCTCCTCTAACAAAAATCAGACAATCTCAGCTTAAATCCACTTTAAAAAAAACAATACACTTGCGCAGTCACATCGAATTTAAGAAAATCACTCAAAGTAAAACCGACAAATACATCCTATCGTCCCTTAATAAATAAAACCCACAAATATCTTGTATCGTTCCTCAATAAATTATCGAGTTATTTTCTGACTAACTTAAATAAATACAAGGATGCAAGCTTTCATAGTTTGTTTTTAAATAAAGAACTTTTCATGGGAAAAAAACCCATGTCCCTGAAAGCTTTTCATCAGAAAAAACCAGTAATGGTTATCGTTTGCCACAATCCTTATGGTGTATATATAAGTAGTAAACCTTAAGATTTACTTATCTTGATTTTGGTTTTTGGTGTTTTTTTCTAAAAGTTCATCATAATTAAGTAAATCTACTGAAAACTCGAACCTGGCTGATAGCAGAGGATAGTAGAGGACAAAGGTCAGATTCCTAAATATAATAGTTATGTCTGTTTTTCCCTTGTAACCTACCTGTATATAAAGAAAGCGGCCACAAGGACTATTATAACCTACCTGTATATAAAGAAAGCGGCCACAAGGACTATTACAAGCAGAGTACCCAAAACTATGATCACAATACCATACTCCGGGAAAGGCTCTAAAACAAATAGCACACAATCAATTTTATAATGTTCAAACTTTGAAATTTTAAATTTGAATTTCGTTAGAAATTTCATCTCAGAATTTAAATGAAAGACATTTATAAGGATAAATATATGTATGAAAGGTACTAATATTATATAATTAAATGATATAATATACAAATAAAACTCGATGCAGTTTCTTAAAGACATTAATCAAATTGACTGTTCTTTAGAATATCAATTATTCAAACTAATCAGTAATGAATGATTATGAAAATGTAATAAAGCTCTACTTTCAGGAGGGCATTTGGCGCCGTCAAATCCACACTTGGGTGTATCCGGGGGCGCTGATTTCCTGTTTCCAGCCCAGTGTATTTTCTTCTTACGGACCGGCATATACTTTTTGTCTTTACCAAAATAATTAGCCACCACCTGTAAAAAACAAGAGGCCCATGGACCACATCGCTCACCTGAGCACCGTTGGCTAGGAAAGCGCAGAAATTAGTTCAATATTGAAAACCCTAAATTTATAATGGTCTGGTCCCAATACATTATGGGGGGGGGGGGGGGGTTATGATTTGAACAATCTTAAATTTTTCTTTGATTTCTAATGGCGTTAGAAGATTTTTAAAGATAATATTCCTATAAGTTTTATCTTCTACTTCCCCTCCCCCTCCACCCGTGTTATTGATTGATTTGAACAATCTTGAATCTACACTATCTGAGGATGCTTCTATATCAATACGACTAATCATTGCTTCGTTGTTCTCGAGAAAAGAATTTTTAATGATCTTTCCTATATATTCCTATGTAAAACTTTGATACCCTACTGTGGCCCAACCCTACCCCCAGGGATCAAAATTTAAACCTACACTATCTGAGAATGCTTCTATATAAATATGACTAATCATACCTTTGCTGTTGTTGAGAAGAAGATTCTTAAAGATTTTTTTCTATATATTCCTTTTCAAAACTTTGATCGTCCATTATGGCCCCAACCTACCACCTGGGGTCATGATTTGAATCTACACAACCTGAGGATGGTTCCATATCAATATGATCAATCATGATTTTGCTATTCTTGAGAAGAAGATTTTTAAAGATTTTTCCAATGTATTCCTATGTAAAACTTTGATGATTCATTGTGGCCCCATCCTACCCCCAGGGGTCATGGTTTCAACAAACCTGAATCTACACAACCTAAGGATGCTTCCATATCAATTTGACCAATCATGGCTTTGCTGTTCTTGGGAGGAAGATTTTTATAGATTATTTCCTGTATGTTCATATATAAAAATTGGATCCCCAATTGTGGCCCCACCCTACTCCCTTGGGTAATGATTTGAAGAAACTTGATTCTACACTACCTGAGGATGCTTCCTTATGAATATGACCAATCATATAGGCTTTGCTGTTCTTGAGAAGAGTAATTTTAAAGATTTTCCCCATGTATTCCTGTTTAAAACTTTGATCGTCCTTTAGGGCCCCACCCCATCCCCAGGGGTCATGATTTGAATAAATTTGAATCTACACTATGAAATAAAGGTTTCAGATAAGTTTCAACTTTTCTTACCGAATGGTTCTTGAGAAGAAGGTTTTTTAAAGATTTTTTTCCTTCATATCCGTATGTAAAAATTTGATCCTCCATTGTGGTCCCACCTTATCCCCCGGGGTCTTGATTTGAACAAACTTGAATCTTCACTACTTGAGCATGTTTTCTACATCAATTTGACTAACCATGGCTTTGTTGTTCTTCGGAAGAAGATTTCAAAGATTTTTTCCTATATGTTTCTATGTAAAACTTTGATCCCAAATTCTGGCCCCGCCCTACCCCAGTTATTCGTGATTTAAACAAACTTATATCTAAACTACAAAAAAAATATTTCACACAAGTTTCATCGTTTCTGGCTATCAGCCAAGGATGCTTTGTAGCAAGTTTGGTTAAAATTGGTGCAGTGGTTCTGGAGAAGAAGTCGAAAATGTGAAAAGTTTATAGACGGACGGACGGACAGACAGAGAGACGCCGGACAAAATGTCATCAGAAAAGCTCAGGTAAGCTAGAATTAACACAAATTAGCGTTGCTTCAAATACCACACAGAACAGTGAACAAGACATCTTGTAAACTTCAACAACGGAAAATTACAATTTGTAACCGAAAATTTAGGTAAATATAAAAAACATTGTGATGTTTCTGCAGAACATTTTGATAGTTCATAAAAGGAGCATTTCTTTTCCAAAAGAAAAAAAGATTGTAAGGAATGTTGATAGAAATCAAAATCGATTATCACATGCACTTACTTTAAAATAATAAACACTGATATACTAAATATTCTAGTAAAAAGGTCGGAAAATGATTTTCGACAGTATTAAAAACAGATTTGTTCCGACTACATCGGAAAGACATATTGATGTACTTCATGTCTGGATACCTCAAATTTTCCAGTCGTCGGGTTCATGTCCAGTAGAGAATAGTCGGCATTTCTGTCGCCATTAACATCAATGCTGACAGTTCCGGTGATACCTATGCATGACATTAGAATTGATTTGCATTTCTGAAATTCCACTTCAATAATTGATTCTATCTCAAACAAAATTCTATGGAAAAAAACAAGTATTATATAATGCATTTTTTTCTTTTTCCATGTTCATGGCTGAAGTAAATTTATAATCAATAGTGCAATGCTTATTTTATGCATATTATGACTTTCTATCAGGTACATAATGATGCAAAGAAACTTTTGATATTAGATATTTACCTGATCGACCAAGATCGATATGATTTAATATAATTTACAGAGAAAAAGAACGTTGTAATTGTAAGAATGCTTACCTTCAAATGTTCTGTTCCACATCCGATGGGTGATTTCTGTGCCATTTGTAATGGAGCGGTTGTTGGCAAGAGTCTCATTAAGGGCGAGAGCATAAAGTATCACAGCGTCGTGAAATGCACCAACAAAACTGTTCACCTAGTACGAGATTACAACGAGATTACATGTGATCCATCATAAACGATATTTTCTAAATTTTGAAATTATCACGGAAAACTGAAATAAATATAAATTTTACTAATTCAGATACATGTATAAGAGTAAACAAATGATTTTTTGGTTGATATTTTGAATTATATACATGTAATATAGAAAATGCTGAACTTTGATATCTTTTACTTTAATAATGATTCATAGTTCCCCTGCTGGAGTAAGAACTCACAACAAGTTGGCCTACATCAAAAGAATTGTGTCAAAGGTATAAAACTAGTTTTGTGTCTAAAAAATACTATCTAACTTTAATCCATAAACATTTCTAAATAATATAATATAACATTATTGGTTAATGTAAATGAAAGTAATTTACATTCTGTATGGAAATTAGTTGGACCATTTAATATGTTTTCATGTGAAGAAGTGCGCTTAAACACATGATTATATATATTGTACTGTAGTGACGTAATGATGATATCACGAACCTCATCCTCGCCGTAAGTGAAGCTGTCGTTTCCGGCTCGCTTTTTGACTTCCTCGGAGAAGCCTCGGTAGGCTGGACTCGTTGGTTTCCGTAGAGTTACCGTCATCAGGGCCTCGTAGGCTTTCCTTGCCTTCTGGTTTCGGTCCAGGGTGTCGTTCTCCCTGTACCAGGGTTTCTCACTATCTTCTTTACTGTTTTAATAAATAACATCTTCTTTAGTGTTCATTTACAGTAATGTTGGAATTTTTTTTGAGATATATTTTTCTACATCGGTATGTAATGTTTTTTTTTTTAGTTTCACAACTTTATTTAAATATTACGATGCGATATATCAATAGGATCGTTTCACACGATAATTATGCCTTTTAATAATGTTTGTCAATAATTATACAATAGCTTTAATTTCAAACGGAAACAGATCACTTGAGCTTGCGCATTTCCCACGTAATTAGGAAAAACAGAGGACTTTCAAGCACAAATGTACTATTCTGCAATATGCATCCTGTCTGTGTACTTCACGCAAGTACTGGAATTTGATCGGTTGGTCGCCACCTTTGAATGTTATATGTTTATTGTACCAGAATATGGAAGGGAATTACCGCCAAAAGTCTATTTATCTTGCTTTTATTCTTATTCTGCCTACTTCTTTATTCTTTGTTATTATTGTAACTATATGTCACTTTATTGTTTTCATATTCGTCTTTATTACATTTCACTTCGAACTTTTTTCATTCTTCATTTTGTCCTTACTTCTATGTTGCTTTATTCTTGTAAATTCGGTCTTCTTTCTTTTATATTGATACAGTTTCTTTAATAAATAATTATGATCATCTCTATTACAAATGTAAATTCAGTCACGCAAACCATGAAGCGTATTCAACGAAGACGAATATAAGTATTGTGAATTTAATGCGGCATTATAACGCTAGGTGGCAGGGTGTTCGCTGCGAGTGTTGGTAAAATTAGGTACGCAAACCCGGGCCGAGGTTATTCGAGATTTTTCAAATTTCTGCCTTAATACTTTATCAATCGAACCCAAATTTTCAAGTTATGTTAGTTATAGGTTTATTAGTATAAGCGGTAAAATTGTCCCGAAATGCTCAATATTTTAGATTTTCTCGAAGAAAATTATTTGATTTCCAAGTTTTTGGAAGGCAGTATCAAGCTGACATTTTTAGTGGGTTTTTTTTTTGACAAAAAGCTAATAAATCTATAAATTATTCTGATGCTAAACAATATATTTTAACTATTTATAAGCATTTCTTCTTTCAAATGTGCTTTTGTTGCTTTAAATAACACGTTTTAAGAAAATCTGGGTCATTAAAACCGGACCAATGATGAAAACTCCAAAATAATTGTGTATTTTCTGTCACCTGAAAAATATAAGTAACTCTATTCAAGTTATTTGTTGGATGATTGAATTTCAGTTTTATTGATATAAAAAAAAATTAAATATTTTGATAATTACTAGTATACCCTAATAAATTGAGTTGTTTTTCAGGACCCCTATATATTCTTCCACTGAACTGACATTTCTTTATTTCAGGATAATAACTGTTCATGCGCAGTTGCTTGATTCTGGGGACCGCGGGGCTAGTCTGGTTTCGGCCAACCCATAATGCAATGCTCTGCAAAGTAGTGCGGTACGTCATGGGTAGGCGTGGCCGGAACCAGGCTAGACCGGGGCATACTAGAAACTTCCCCCGGTTTTTATGAAAATATGTATTGATTTTTTGTATAGAAATAGCACTTTTCAATAAAGAAATAAATATCTCTAGTAAGCACACAGTGTTTGACATCAGAATAACTCAAAAAATTATTTTGTCAATGTCTCGTTTGGCAAAAAATACGTAAAATGTCGGCTTGATATTGCCTACCCATCTTAGCAAATTGAAGTCAAAAATCGCCAAAAAATACTCTAAAATATTGAGATTTTCAAAATTTAAATACATGAATATAAATATTGGCAATTTTTACAGCGAATACAGATAAAACTTAGAGACGTAGCATTGTTTTTGAAAGGGGCAGCCAGAGAAAAAAAAATAACTTACCTAAAAATCTTGACAAGCAAAAAAAAAAAAACAAACAAACAAACACACAAACAAACAAAAAAGAGAAAAATTCTTCAAACTCGAAAATTTTATGTGGGGGGAGGGGGTCCAACTTCTTTCAGTACCAAATTTTACTCATACGTCACTACGTATATGGCCCTTATTTGACTAAACTACAACAAAAAGTGGGAGGGGGTCAACCAGACTTTCATTGAACATTTCAGTAGTAAAAAGTTATGGCTAGAAAAATGTTTGGTGGCCAGCCCCCCCCCCCCCCCCCCGCTACCGGTGTCAGATTGTGAGACTTACCCCATAGTGAGTCTTCCCCCCGGAAGTCTTGCTATATAGTGACACTTCCCTTCCGGGGGGGGGGGGAGGGGGCAATGACTATATAGTGAGCCTTCCGCCCTAAACGACCATAGTGAGACTTCCCCTTCCGTGTTTGGTCAGTTTCGATTTTATTTACATCGACGATGTATATATTGCATATTTAGGTAATGATCTTATATAACAAGAGGCCCATGGGCCGTATATCGCTCTTCTGATAAACTGTACAACCTATCACTTCTATTTGAAGCCTCGAAGTATCCTGTATATTTAGATAAACCCTTGAAATTCCAATTCATAATCTGAGAACCCAAGATGATTCTAAGCCAATTAGTACCTGAGAGTTGGTCATGGTGACCTACTTATCACTTGTCATTCTCTGAAGACCCATCAACTAAGTTTGATGATTCTAAGCCAATTAATACCTAAAATATTTTTTAAAATTATAACCATAAAATTTTATAAGTAGGTCAAAGTGACCTACTTTTCAATTGTTTTACTCCAAGGACCCAAGATGCAAAAGTTTGATGATTCTAAGCCAATTAGTACCTGTAATATTTAATTAAAGCCATAAATTTTCAAAAGTAGGTCACCGTGACCTACTTTTCAGTTGCTGTACTCCGAGGACCAAAGATACATCGACTGACAAGTTTGATGATTCTAGCCAATAAGTACCCAAAATATTTAATTACAGCCATAAATTTTCAAAAGTAGGTCACAGTGACCTACTTTTCAGTCAACCTACTCCGAGGACCAAAGATGCATCAACTGACAAATTTTGACGATTCTAAGCCAAATAATTCCTGAAAATATTAAATACAGCCATAAAATTTCAAAAGTAGGTCACCGTGACCTACTTTTCAGTTGTTGTACTCCGAGGACCCAAGACGCATCAACTGACAAAGTTTAATGATTCTAAGCCAATTAGTACCCGAAATATTTGACTAAAGCCATCAATTTTCATAAGTAGGTCACCGTGACCTACTTTTCAGTTGTTGTACTCCGAGGACTCATGACGCTTAAACTGACAAAGTTTTATGATTCTAAGCCAATTAGTACCCAAAATATTTTATTAAAGCCATAAATTTTCCGAAAGTATGTCATGGTGACCTACTTTTTAGTCGACCTACTCCGAAGACCCATGAGGCATCAACTGACAAAGTTTGATGATTCTAAGCCAATTAGTACCCAAAATATTTAATTAAAGCCATAAATTTTCAAAATTAGGTCACGGTGACCTACTTTTTAGTCGACCTACTCTGAAGACCCAAGATGCATCAACTGACAAAGTTTGATGATTCTAAGCCAATTAGTACCCAAAATATTTAATTAAAGCCATAAATTTTCTAAAGTAGGTCACTGTGACCTACTTTTTAGTCGACCTACTCTGAAGACCCAAGAGGCATCAACTGACAAAGTTTGATGATTCTAAGCCAATTAGTACCCAAAATATTTAATTAACGCCATAAATTTTCAAAAGTAGGTCACTGTGACCTACTTTTTAGTCGACCTACTCCGAAGACCCAAGATGCATCAACTGACAAAGTTTTATGATTCTAAACCAATTAGTACCTGAAATATTTAATTATAGTCATATAAATTGAAAAGTAGGTCACGGTGACCTACTTTTCAGTTGACCTTTTTGAGGACCCAAGATGCATCAACTTACAAAGTTTTATGATCATAGGACTTAAAATGTCCAAATTATGCCTCTAAAACGCTTTGAAATCGAATGCCTGCAAAGTTCAAAAAGAAGGTCACTGTGACCTACTTTTTAATAAATATGTTTTATGGCCCCAAGATGCATCATCTTACAAGATTTAATGATTCTAAGCCTCCCCGTATTCGAATTAATGACCTTAATTGTTTTAAAAAAGATTAGCCATAAAATTCAAAAAGTAGGTCAAGGTGACCTACTTTTTAGTTGACGTACTTTGAGGACCCAAGATGCATCAACTGACAAAGTTTGATGATCATAGGCCTTAAATTGTTCAAAATATGCCTCTAAATCATTTTGAAAAAGAATGGCCGCAAAATTTAAAAAGTAGGTCACCGTGACCTACTTTTGAGTCAACATGATATGAGGTCCTTATATGCACCAACTGACAAGATTTGATGGTCCTAGTCCTTATAGTAAGCAAAATATCAACATTTTAATAAAATGTAATTTTTGGTCAACTTTGAAGTGACCTTGAGACCACACCCTTTGCCCCAGGGTAAATCCCCGTGCAAATTTTAATCTACAACATATTCTCATCCTTTTGTGTAAGTTTGGTGATAATCTGCCCAGTGGTTCTTGAGAAGAAGATTTTTTAGCAACCAGTACTTTTGTTTCTATTTTCCTAATTATCTCCCCTTGTTAAAGGGTCACAACCTCAGTTTTAGTATAAAAGGGAGCCCTTGGGCCAAGGATACCCTGTGACAAATTTGACAATAATTGGCCAAGGGGTTCTTGAGTTATTGCCCATATTCTAAAAATTTTACGCACACCGCACACCGCACAAATGGCCATAGCATTAGCTCTTTGAGCCTTTGGCTCAGAAGAGCTAAAAAAAAGATGAATAGTTTCAAATGAATCAATATAAAAGTGCGCATTAAAATTTATCGTGCACAGCAGATTAAAGCATTATTCCGAGACGATTCTTATCAGAAGAAAAAAAGACATAATTAGTTTAACAGTAAAGAGGTCATTACCCGTAGAAACGTGCAAATTTACCTATGTTTACCTGCATGGTTAAGAAGTTTTAATTATAAAAATCACTATTAAAATGTTTTAATTATTTATTCATATATTTATTTATTCATTCATATAGGACGGATTACTTTTATCCAAACACTGAAAACGTTAGTATAAAAACATTGTTTTACAATAAAAAAAAAATACTCGGAAACTAAATTAAAGGGGGAAGTTTCGCTATGAAGGGGGAAGACTGACTATGTAGTGAGACTTTCCCCTGGAGAAGTCTCACTATATAGGTAGTCTTCCGGGGGAAGTCGTACCATCTAGACAGCCTACAGGGGGAGCGACACCGGGTACATGTCTGAACCTGTAACATACATATTTGAAAATTTGGGTTCGATTGATAAAGTATTAAGGCAGAAATTTGAAAAATCTCGAATAACCTCGGCCCGGTTTGCGTACCTAATTTTACCAACACTCGCAGCGAACACCCTGCCACCTAGCGTTATAATGCCGCATTAAATTCACATTACTTGTATTCGTCTTCGTTGAATGCGCTTCATGGTTTGCGTGACTGAATTTACATTTGTAATAGAGATGGTCATAATTATTTATTAAAGAAACTGTATCAATATAAAAGAAAGAAGACCGAATTTACAAGAATAAAGCAACATAGAAGTAAGGACAAAATGAAGAATGAAAAAAGTTCAAAGTGAAATTTAATAAAGACGAATATGAAAACAATAAAGTGACATATAGTTACAATAATAACAAAGAATAAAGAAGTAGGCAGAATAAGAATAAAAGCAAGATAAATAGACTTTTGGCGGTAATTCCCTTCCATACCAGAAATCGATCAGTCCAGTACATTATGATTTTTTAGCAGGTTATTTTCTTTGTTTGTTGTGTACAGTCTGTATTCTAGTCATTAAGTTTATTCAGTACTCTGTACTATATTTTAACATGTAAATTTACTCTAATTCTCTAGGTCTTTATCGTTTCTACCACCGAGTACAGAAATTTTAGGTCATATATCACAGGCACTTGTTTCGTATACGGGGCACCCCCTACTTATTATTTTTACCATAAGGTACCTAACTCAATTCCAGGCACCCCCGCTTCAAGCTCGTATTTTGTTAATATATCAATCATTAACCTACTTTAAAATGACATCGTTCGCTTCGAGAGACTTTTTCTTGTCACTTAAATCGTTTCAGAGACTTCCGAGTATTCCTTTCAGAGGTCTCTGGTTTTATCCTACATTTATAACCCCAACCGGAAGTTTTGTATCCCATCTAAAGTCTTATTTTGTATCGAGGTAATTTTCGAAGAATAAATGAGTGGTTTACAATAAAGAGGCTCAACCAGAGACGTCTGAAACGATTTAATTAACAAGAAAAAAGTTTCTCGAAGCGAACGATGTCATTTTAAAGTACCCGGTAGGTTAATGATTGATATATTAACAAAATACGAGCTTGAAGCGGGTATTCCTGAAATTGAGTTAGGTACCTTGTGGTAAAAATAATTAGGGGGTGCCCCGCATACGACACAAGTGCCTGTGTCATATATATATATTTACTAAGGGATATAGAACATATAGCGAGATTGCATCTTGACTTCGAGAGATCAAGGGTTTCGAGAGATTGAGATGTCGAGAGATGTAAATTCGCTTAGTTAATAAGGGAACAAGATGTGTTCGTGAAACACTGATGCTCCCGTATGGCAGCTTATGACGAAGGTTAAAGTTTCTCAAATGCAAGTCAAAATCCAGGCCAAAAGATAAAAAATGTTGGTACCCAAAGAAAGGTCTTGTCTCGAGGAATACACATGTGAAATTTGAAAGCCCTAGCTGCAACTGTTCAAAAGTTATGGCGAAGGTTAAAGTTATTTAAAAGTAAGTAAAACGTCAAGGTCAAGGTCAAAGTTGTTGGTATGCAAAGGAAGGTGATGTCACAAGGATTACATATGTGAAGTATGAAAGCTCTAGCACCAACCATTCAAAAGTTACGGCCAAGGTTAATGTTTTTCGAAAGTAGGTCAAACTCCTATGTCACGGTCAAAAGGCCAGTGGTTGGTATCCAAAGGAAGGTCTTGTCACAAGGATTACATATGTGAAGTATGAAAGCCCTAGCACCAACCATTCAAAAGTTATGGCCAAGGTTAAAGTTTTTCAAAAGTAGGTCAAACTCCTAGATCAAGGTCAAAGAGGTTGAAATACAGAGGAAGGTCTTGTCACAAGGAATACACATGTGAAGTTTGAAACCCCAAGCACTAACTGTTCAAAAGTTATGGCCAAGGATAAAGTCTCATAAAATTTTGCAAAAGTGGGTCAAACTCCAAGGTCAAGGTCAAATATGATGGTACCCAAGGAAAGGTCTAGTCACAAGGAATACACATGTGAAATATGAAAGTCATATCTCCAATCAATCAAAAGTTACGGACAAGGTTAAAGTTGACAACAGACAGACAGACAGACAGGACAAAAACAATATACCCCCGGGATCTTTCGATCCAAGGGCATAAAAATCGGGACTGGAGACTCACTTCGAGCGATCAAGAACTTGGAGAGATTAACTGTAATTCTTTAGGTCTAGTATCTTAACATTGTATGGGTACAGTTATTTTGTCGGTGTCTGTACCACATCTAGCATTGATAACAGTAATTTTGTCCGTCAATACAACATCTACAATTGAGTACAGTAGTTCTGTACGATATCTACCTTTAAGTACTTAAATTCTGTAGATCCTGTACCATATCTAACATTTTGTACATTATTCTGTCGGTCTGTATCATACCTACCATTATGTACATTAATTTGATCCTGCTGTACGATATCTAAAATTGGATAGAGTATTTTTTTCGGTCTGTTCAATACAAATACCATTAAGAACAGTAATTCTGCCGACCTGTATGCCACATTCAACTAATTGAGTTCAGTAATTAATAAGTCTATACCACATTTTACTAAAGAGTGCAGTAATTCAGTAGGTCTATGCCACATGTACTTATTGAGTGTAGTAATTCTGTAGGTCTATGGCACACTGTACTAATTAAGTGCAGAAATTCTGTAGGTATATGCCACATTTATTGACTGGGTGCAGTAATGATGTAGGTCTTTGCCACATTTCAGTAATTCTGTAGGTCTACACCAAATTTTACTTATTGAGTTCAGTAATTCAGTAGGTCTATGCCACATTTTACTGATTGAGTGCAGTAATTCTGTTTGTCTATGCCACATTTTACTGATTGAGTGCAGTAATTCTGTAAGTCTATGCCACATTTTACCGATTGAGTGCAGTAATTCTGTTTGTCTATGCCACATTTTACTGATTGAGTGTAGTAATTCTGTTTGTCTATGCCACATTTTACCGATTGAGTGCAGTAATTCTGTTTGTCTATGCCACATTTTACTGATTGAGTGTAGTAATTCTGTTTGTCTATGCCACATTTTACCGATTGAGTGCAGTAATTCTGTTTGTCTATGCCACATTTTACTGATTGAGTGCAGTAATTCTGTTTGTCTATGCCACATTTTACTGATTGAGTGCAGTAATTCTGTTTGTCTATGCCACATTTTACTGATTGAGTGTAGTAACTCTGTTTGTCTATGCCACATTTTACCGATTGAGTGCAGTAATTCTGTTTGTCTATGCCACATTTTACCGATTGAGTGCAGTAATTCTGTTTGTCTATGCCACATTTTACTGATTGAGTGTAGTAATTCTGTTTGTCTATGCCACATTTTACCGATCGAGTGCAGTAATTCTGTAGTTCTATGCCACATTTTACTGATTGAGTACAGTAATTCTGTTTGTCTATGCCACATTTTACCGATTGAGTGCGGTAATTCTGTAGTTCTATGCCACATTTTACTGATTGAGTACAGTAATTCTGTTTGTCTATGCCACATTTTACCGATCGAGTGCAGTAATTCTGTAGTTCTATGCCAAATTTTACTGATTGAGTACAGTAATTCTGTTTGTCCATGCCACATTTTACCGATTGAGTGCAGTAATTCTGTAGTTCTATGCCAAATTTTACTGATTGAGTACAGTAATTCTGTTTGTCCATGCCACATTTTACTGATTGAGTGCAGTAATTCTGTTTGTCTATGCCACATTTTACTGATTGAGTGCAGTAATTCTGTAAGTCTATGCCACATTTTACTGATTGAGTGCAGTAATTCAGTAGGTCTATGTCACATTTTACCGATTGAGTGCAGTAATTCTGTAGTTCTATGCCACATTTTACTGATTAGAAATTTAGTAGACCTATTCCACAGTAATTCTGTAGATCTATGCCACATTTTACTAACTGAGTGCAGAAATTTAGTAGACCTATGCCACAGTAATTCTGAAGATCTATACCACATTTGAATACTGAATACAGTAATTCTGTAGGTCTTTGTTACATTTTACCGAGTATAGGACTTCTGTAGGCTTATGACACATTTTATTGACTGACTGCAGTAATGCTGTCGATAAATGCTCTTTACTTACCTGCTAAATAGGTCAATGTTGAGGAAGACATATTCTCCGTTATCAAAGTTGAGTTCGTTGGCTTTTATCATGATCTCTCTGACTGAATCTGCCGAGGCACACAGTACCACAACTGAAAAGAAGATACTAGGCTTTATATATATGTACACGTAATGATAAGTCCAGAAGACTAGGACACGCTGGATCACGTCGCTCAGGGGTAAAAATTAATGCACACAGCATTATTTTGATTTCAAAATATTAATTCAAAACAAATGAATGAGCACAGAGTCAGTGTGGTTGGTGATAAGTATAAAGGAATGAGAAGTACAGAGGCCTATAGACCTATACGTACAATAAAAGGAACAAATGTCCTGTTCAACTATAATTACGCTTTGATTCTTAGATCACTCAACCACCCAAAGTAAAGAAACTCGGTTTTAACAAAAAATGTCACAAGAATAAGAATTGTGTAATAGTTGTCATATAATTTCTAATTTTTGGCTTGTAAGAAATTTACTACAAAGGTAATTAATGTACAATTGAGAAAGTATATATAGAAAATCAATGTATGACAAAGAACCAGTAGAGACAGATTAAGTGTCAATATCAATAGTCGTGATACGGTATCACTCAGTGATCGTGTCAGTAATATAATTATGCAATGTCACTTTTTACATACTATCTTTGTAATCGTGTAGTGACGTGTACACAACACTTCATGTCCACAGGCGCTGACGTCATATTTTGTCAAAAATATAACTTATTACAAATTAAACTAATAAATAACAAGGTACACATCGCCACCATGAATTTTTCCTAAACAGTAAAATATCAAGGGCTGTTATATTTTTTCCCCTTAAAACTAGATATTAAGAATTCTCGCTACGATATTCATCATTCGGGACAGAGCAATCGAAGGGGGGCATCATGCGTGTAATAAATAGACTGAGGAGTATTCGATGTTTTGTAGATGAATATGGGATCACGAGTGGGACAGGATTTTTTTTATATTTTCACGAGTGCCAAGCACGAGTGATATAAATTCAATATTCATATACAAAACATTGAATTTTCTGTTTATTACATTTTCTTAGATTTTCCCTTTGCCTCCGCTTTTCGTAACACAGTGTCATAGGCTGTGACGTCATAGTTGAGCGGTTGAGACGTCATAGCTAAGCGATTGCGAGATTGAAAAACGTTGTAAACATGGTTTTTTAACGACATATTTGGAAAAACATTGGCATGCAGTATAACTATTAGTCTCTGTAAGGATGGTTCATTAACTCTAATATCTTATAACAGGCAAGGGATTTTTTAAAAAAAAAACACTCTTCGTAAAGGGAATGAAAATCGTAAGTTTTGCCGCACTTCTGATATTCTCATACTGTGAGAATACCGTTCTGATATCCTTTCACACTTTGTCAGAATATCACTTTTATTCTGTAAATAAATTACAGTATTTCACTGTTGAAAATGTAATAAAACAGCTTGTTATATGTTACATCTGTATATCTTTCTTTAATATTACATCGTTTTTCACTTCGCCAGAGCTCTAATTTTTTTTTTTTTCTGTAAATGCAAACACATTGCTATCATACTTCGAATTTCAAGAATATTTGTTGTCTAATGTGTCATCAAGCAGAAATCTTTGTATATTTCTTGTTATCTACTGTAATTTCAAATTTAGTTAGTCAATATTTATTGTTTGATCACCTTCAACCGCCGTGTTTGTCGTTCTGATTCGCCATGTTTGTCGTTTTTGATTCGTAATATAGAGGACAATGTTACCGGTCATTGACCTTCTCAGATTCTTCTTCTCTTCACGGCGGATTTATAATACAAACAATGATATTCTGTGTATCAAAAATATAATCCACTGAATCTAAGTTATAGAGTGTTTGCATTAGTGGGTGACAGCTTAAATTATCTAAAAGCATGCGTCATCAATCACTACACGTCACATCCGGAAAATGAACCCAAAGGATATATCTGTCGGCGAACTAAAATACTGATCTATTTAATTATAAAAAAAAAGAAGAAGACAAAATTGGATCTACTGCCTCAATCTGTGGTAAGGGACTGGTGATTTGAGTCGTTTGATTTAGTGCTTAATGAGAATATATCGCTAAGTTCTTAATGATCTTCCGATTCTCGAACACAAGGGGGTGTACTGTACGATAATACCCCCTACCTCATATAATTAAATTAAAAGTAATCAATCAAATTGCATAACGCACAAAACACGTGGCATTTCATTTCCATTTGGATGCTCAAGAATCTTCAAGATTCCTATAAAATGTTTCTAATGCACGTCACTGTATAGGTTATATGTAGGCTTTCAAGAAGAAACTTTATTTGATGCCGTTTTTCTAAATCCTCTATCTATCCACAACTTAGCTTGAACAGTCTCTTCCTAGACAGTATAAGAAATCCCGTCAGTCAGGAATGACATTTTGTAGCCATCCTACTCTCAAGCAAATAATTGTTTCTCATCAAAACCCAAATTTAAACATTACACTTGAAACATGTTTCAAAGTGAAGGCATGTTTCAGTGTAATTCTTACACCATTGAAGACATGTTTCCAAGTACTCAATTCAATTGAAAACATGTTTCAGTGTAATTATATATGCTTCAGTGTAATTTCAGTGCAATTATATTATTGAAACATGTTTCAGTGTAAACAGTTCGACTTAAAATATGTTTCTGCCTAATTCATACAACTGATTTCAAACGTTTCAAAGTAAGTTATACATTTGAAAACATTTTTCAGTGTACATTTTACAATTGAAAACATGTTTCAGTGAAGTTTATTCCTACAAATAAAAAAAATAATTTGAATACCGTAAATCACTTATTCGCAAGAACTTTACTAATTATGGAAGTCTGTCTGCTCGCCAAAATATTATTCTCGCTTAGATTTTTATTGTTAATTATTATATACAATAAAAACCACAGCTCGCGGAAATTTTGTCTCGCTTATAAATATATATACCAACTAGATGAGATCTCGTTGCGAGCAACGAGTAGGTCTTCCGTCCGATTTTTCGATAAGATGAGATATGATTTTCACTATGATCTTTGTTAAAAGATGATAATATATATAGACTTCCCTAATTAGATATCAATCCTTTGATTTATATACAATATCAAAGAGCTATCGATGAATTGCTTTTGGCCCCTCTGAACCCCTAGTTTGAGGGGTCAGCCCCTTTTTCTTGATATCAATTGAAAGATCTTGTGATTTTGAAAACGTTTTGTTCAACAACTATTCAGAGATTTCTTTTCGTTGTGGAAATATGCTGAATGGAAATATTTAGGGGCCACCCCACCAAGTCCTTAATGGGGCCGTTTGACGGAAATTGAAAGGGTGCATATTGTTTAAAATATTATTCTGACCATATTTTGTTCAGTATTGCTTATCAAAATATTCCCCCTTTTCGAGATATAAAACATCAAAAATTTAGTATTCTGGCCCCTTGTGACTCCTCATTACATAAAATATGATCAGAATCTTATCATATATTGTTGTAAATCCTTAAGATAAGCATCTTTGCTTCAGTAATGTATTACAAATTATCTATCGTTAAAGACTTATAGGTTGAAGACTTTTGGCCCCTCTGAGCTCCTAATTTGAGGTGTCAGCCCCATTTTCTTGATATCAAATGAAAGGTCTTGTGATTTTGAAGACTTTTTGTTCAACAACTATTCAGAGATACTTTTCGTTATGGAGATATGCTGAATGGAAATATTTAGGGGCCACCCCTCCAGGTCCTTAATGGGGTCGTTTGACAAAAATTGAAAAGGTGCATATTGTTTAGGACATTATTCTGAACATCTTTTGTTCAGTATTGCTTATCAAAATATTCCTCCTTTTCGAGATATAAAGCGTCAAAGATTTAGTTTTCTGGCCCCTTGTGACCCCTTATTACGTAACATATGATCAGAATCATATCATATATTGTTGTAAATCGTTAAGATAAGCATCTTTGCTTCAGTAATGTATTAGAAATCATTGATCGTTAAAGAGTTATAGGTTGAAGACTTTTGGCCCCTCTGAGCCCCTAATTTAAGGGGTCAGCCCCTTATTCTTCATATGAAATGAAAGATCTTGTGATTTTGAAGACTTTTTGTTCAACAACTATTCAGAGATTTCTTTTCGTTATGGAGATATGCTGAATGGAAATATTTAGGGGCCAGTCCTTCAAGTCCTTAATGGGGCCGTTTTGCAAAAATTGAAAGGTTGCATATTGTTTAGAACATTATTCTGACCATCTTTTGTTCAGTATTGCTTATCAAAATATTCCTCCTTTTCGAGCTATAAAGCGTCAAAGATTTAGCATTCTGGCCCCTTGTGACCCCTTAATATGTAACATATGATGAGAATCTTATCATATATTGATGTAAATCGTTAAGATAAGCAACTTTGCTTCAGTAATGAATTTCAAATTATTGATCGTTAAAAAGTTAACGATGAAAAACTTTTTGCCCCTCTCAGCCCCTAGTTTGAGGGGTCAGCCCCTTATTCTTGATATCAAATGAAAGGTCTTGTGATTTTGAAGACTTTTTGTTCAACAACTATTCAGAGATTTCTTTTCATTGTGGAGATATGATGAATGGAAATATTTAGGGGCCACCCCTCCAAGTCCTTAATGGGGCCGTTTGACAAAAATTGAAAAGGTGCATATTGTTTAGAACATTATTCTGACCATCTTTTGTTCAGTATTGCTTATCAAAATATTCCCCCTTTTCGAGATATAAAGCGTCAAAGATTTAGTTTTCTGGCCCCTTGTGACCCCTTATTATGTAACATATGATGAGAATCTTATCATATATTGATTTAAATTGTTAAGATAAGCATCTTTGCTTCAATAATGTATTACAAATTATTGAACGTTAAAGAGTTAACGATGAGAGACTTTTGGCGCCTCTGAGCCCCTAATTTGAGGGGTCAGTCCCTTTTTCTTGATATCAAATGAAAGGTCGTATCATTCTGCACAACTTTTCTTCTATATGTTTTAACAAATTCTTAACATGTATGAAGATATGAAAGAAAAGGTGTAAAATTTTGTGAGATGTTTCTGAGACATTTTTTGAGCCCTACCGAGCTTCGGCGCCTTTTGCGCTAGAGAGATTTGGACACCTGCCTGCAAATCTACAAACCTTCCCCTACCCTCACTGAAAATCTTGACTCAATATCTTAAGTCGTTTCGGAGGAGTTTCCAGGACAAGCCGACCCTCTGAAAATCAGAAAATCCTAAATATCTCGAGATGGAAAGTGACGTCATCAACGAAAAAAATTTCCAATAAGGTTAAGATGAATACCTATCAGATCTGAAAGTTTCATGAAAATCGGCCAAGAGGTTACCGAGAACTTGCGTGCACAAAATCGGTAAGAATAATAATAATAATAATAATAATAATAATAATAGGGAAAAAGAAACCGAACGAAAACAATAAGGTCTTCCGTTGGAGACGGAAGACCTTAATTACTTATATATAAGGTGTAATTTACAAAACTGATCAATGTTTTTGTAATATAAGCAAGTGAATACATGTTTCAGTGTTATATATAAAAGTCAACTGAAAACATGTTTTGAAAAGTGCAACTGTTATAATTGAAAAATGAAAACTATTACATCTGATCAGTGTAATTTCTACAATTGACAACACCATGTTTTGAATAGTGTAATTATACACTTAAAAACTTCTTTCCGTGTAATTTCTATACAACTGAAAACATGTTTCAGTATAATTTATGCCTTATACAAGTCTGTAAAATCTACTACTACATCGAGCTTTATGGAATTTGATTACATGACCAACCCGTATTTGTTTGAAAATGATCACTTATTTTTATGCCCCCGTATCGAAGATTCGGGGGTATATAGTTTTTGCCCTGTCCGTCCATCTGTCTGTCTGTCCGCAAAAACTTTAACCTTGCCCATAACTTTTGATTGGTTGGAGCCATGGCTTTCATATTTCAGGTGTGTATTCCTTGTGACAAGACCTTTCTTTGGGTACCACCATATTTGACCCTTTGACCTTGGAGTTTGTCCCAGTTTTGCAAAATTTTACCAAACTTTAACCTTGGCCATAACTTTTGAACGGTTGGTGCTGGGGCTTCCATAATTCACATGTGTAATCCTTGTGACAAGACCTTCATTTGGATACCAACAACTTTGACCCTTTGACCTTGACCTAGGAGTTTGACCTACTTTTGGAAAACTTTAACCTTGGCCATAACTTTTGAACGGTTGGTGCTAGGGATTTAATACTTCACATATGTAATCCTTGTGACAAGATCTTTAATTAGATATTAACAACCTTGGCCCTTTGACCTTGGAGTTTGACCTACTTTGGAAAACTTGAACCTTGGCCATAACCTTTGAAAGGTTGGTGCTAGGGCTTCCATACTTCACATATGTAATCCTTGTGCCAATCCTTTCTTCGAATACCAACAACTTTGAACTTTGACCTTGGAGTTTGACCTACTTTTGGGAAACTTTAACTTGGTCATAACTTTTGAATGATTGGTGCTTCGGCTTTCATATTTCACCTGTGTATTTCTTGGGAGAAGGCCTTTTCTTGGGCACCATTAATTTTGACCAATTGACCTTGACCTTGATGTTTGACATACTTTTGAAAAAAAAAGTTAACCTTTTCCATATCTATTCAATGGTTGCTGCTAGGGCTTTCATATTTCACAGGTATATTCCTCGAGACAAGACCTTACTTTCGGTACCAACATATTTGATATGCATTTGAGAAAGTTTAACATTTGCTATAAGTTGCCATACGGGAGCATCAGTGTTTTAAAAGCATATCTTGTCTTTTTTCGGTTTTAAGGATATCCGCTCCTTTGCCAGGAAGGATAAATCTTTAATTCATTGTTTAATTCAAAAAGTCTCAAAAAAGCTTTAACTTGAAATCTTTTCATGCAACAATTTTCTTATAATGCATCTGAATATGATTTAAGGTTCTTTGAAGTCTTATCCAAAAAATATTTTACAAAAAATGCATATTTAAAGAAATCTATTTTTTTCTAATTTAGCCTTAGATACCAGTTTATTAGCATATGAGACTAGAAGAGATTTATAGTGGTTTGCAATGAAAGGAAACGCTAGATACGCAATGCTTTATAAAGTAATTGAATTAAATAGAAAAAAAACTACAGTACCGTTTAAGTGCTAGGGATTTAATACTTCACATAAAAACATGCAATTTTCTTCAAATACCTGGGTACCTACAGTGTATAGTTATTTTTATCCTAAAATATATTTATTGATCAATTTTTAATTAGAAAATGCATAGTAGGTGTATTTATTCGCATTTCCTGAAAATTTATTTGAGATTTACTAATTTTTCCTATATAATATAATCAATTGAAATATATGGAGATAACGAACAGTATTCAAGCTCAAAAGTCCATTAAACGGTCATTAGAAGTCCATTAACTTTCATGATGAATTTTGAAGAATTACCGTGGGAAAATACACATTACTTTGAGAATTCAGAGACATTTTTGTGAGCATTTTTAATTATTAGTTTTGGAACCTGAGGTTCGGACTACCTTAAGGGATTTTCTGACAAACGCTCTCTTGTATTCAAGAACTCATTTAGTACCAATATCTACAAATATAAATTCATTTTGTATTATTCAAATAATTGCTATCTTTGGTGTGGAGAAGAAGAGTGTAAAAGTTGGGTGGCATTGTATCTCTTCCTCGTCCTGTTATCGTCGGAAGACGAGAATTGTAACACACATACGTTTTGTATTAACACATTACAGAACTACGCACGTTTTATCTGACAGTATGTCTATGCTTGTCATTAATTGATGGAATTACTGTCTATATGATTTTCCTTATATTTTCTCTGCTTTTTTCTTTCATTCATACATATGTGTTAATAATCAAACTTAAAACTTTCACATACACAGATTAACTTTTGTTTAAAACGAAGACAGATTGTTACTGTTTTTTTCTGTATTATCTCTTTAAATCTCACCCATGTGTTTTACAATCTTAATATTCAAGACTAAATTTGAGGAGAGGTTTGAAACTTGAGACTAGCAGCAGGAGAGAAAATACACCTGGACTTGCAGCTTATTTTCTTATTTGACATTTACAGATTTATGTACCTTGAAATTCTCTACATTTATACCAAATTTATTGAAATCAAACCAGAACTGAAGGAGAGAAACTTTTTGTTTGTTTATGGCAAGTGGTAATAATTTTACGTTTGTATTTTACATGTACATGTATATCATCTCAACGAGCTTCTTGGAAAATAAAGTAATATCAAAAATGCAAAGAAGTTCTTTTCTCTTTGACAACCAACTATAGACTGTCATCGAGAGAAGTTATTTTAAAACAAAATTTAATATTTTAACTAAATATACAACAACTTAGTTCCTCTTATCTAAATTTAATTAAAATTTTGTGGAATGGTACAGTTAGTCGTTCGAATTACATGTGAGACTATTTGGGATAAGGAATGTGACTGGAAAAGCTATTATTAAAATGATATACTATAATTTTGTCTCCCAATTTCATACTTTGCAGCCGTATATTGCATTCCATTAACATACTTCATCCTTAATTCATTCTCCAGCATATACCAGATTTAAAGAGATACATTTGGTGATAACGTCAGCAATGTTATGAAATATTTTGTTCCCATTAAACAATTGAGAAGAATCAGTCAATGATAATTGATTCAATTGTAGATGCTGAAGAGCTGTATAAACCCAGGGTCGATTATCGAAAACCTTGCATAATGAGCGCGAGAGACAATTACAAAAGTCTTTGCCGGAAATGTCTTGTGTTAGTTGTCTTTTTTCGGGTAGCAAGGATGTCATTTCCTGGTGGTCGCGTGGGTTGTTAAGTGTCGCCATGCAGTGCGGTCCTGATATAATAGCCCCGCACTAATGGGTTCTAATGGCATCCAAGTGTCTTCAGAAATATGAGCAACATTTTACTGAAATTATTTCAAACTTTATAAATGCAATATAATTACAAATGTTATGTGCTGTAAAGAGGAGGATAAAATATGTTGTAAACGTTGTGTAAACAGTGATTTTTGACTTATTCTATTTATTAGACACTATTTCTAGTGTTGATTGCTTTGACTCGTTAAATACAGATATCTACGATTAGATACGGATATTCTTCAACTGCAGTTTGTCATTTTATGTATTTTGTATTGTGGGTAAGCATCAAGGCGAACCATAATTCGTACTTTGAACTTATCCAACATTAAAGTGGACTACAAACTCGACAATCTGCTTGGCCAACAACAATAGTTACATTTATTACATGAAGGAACCAATTTTTCTCATTGATCAGAAAGATTCTTAATATATTTCACAATATAATGTACCGCATGTAGGATTAGAAATACAAGGCACTGAAGGCATTGATTTGACAGGTTATTATGTGTAGAATTACGCACAAGTGATCGAATAACACATCGTATTGTCAACCAGAAATGTCCTAATGAGACAGATAACCAAAACAACGCAACTTATATCTGTAAGAAGGGACAAACACTTAAATCAACTTAGCTTAAAAAGACATTTGCCATCTTAAACAAAATCCAGCAAATTCCTGAGGCTTGATATGAATGAAGGTTGCATCATCTCTGGTTTTGATCAAACTCTGTGTTGGTACGAGGTACGAAATTCTACAGTCCTACAGCATTAAAAAATCACAAAACCTAAATAACATATAACTTTTGAACGATGTGGCCTTGATCATATTCAAACAACCGTGGCTAAGAATCAAGACAGACCTGTTGGTCACACGTTATCTTTGTGTCAAGTTTGACCTCTTGTGGTCCTCCTAGACCTTCAAAGATTAAAACTTCTAAAACTGTGACCTTGACACTGTTATGGCTTTTGTTCAGGCGCATACAATTTTGTTATTGGCCTATACAATAGGTCAATAAATACACGTATCGTCTAATTTTACCGATTGTGTCATAATAGAGGTACACGTCGAGAGTAAAATAGTGCAGCAATGGTTTTACTTTTAGGTTCATTTATCCTTTGACAGAGACACTCACAGTAGTCCCTATATAAAATTGTTGAAAGGCCATTTTTGTCAAATTTTGCCTCGTAATGTATGCTGGAAAGGAGATGGGCGAACCTCGCGTGCAGAAAGCCTATAGCTTCAGATATATAAAAATCATATTCAATTTGTGAATTTAGTATTTAGAGTTAAGGAGGTTGGATCCTGCCATCAAAAGTAATAAGAATTTTTTATCAAGTATATTTTTAGAATTTACAACACATAGCTTAATTAAAAATCAAAACAAAAAATGGGGGTCAATGCGCTTCTTTTGGCGCTACAGAGCATTTAGTTTGACCTTTTTGCACTGTAAAAACGTCTTACACATAAATCAATTTTCAAAGTTTTTCCTCCAATATTTTTTATTCAAATAAATTACGAGAACAAACACAGTCTTATTTCATCTTGAATAGACACATTAAAATTTGTGACAACGAAAAAATTTTCAAATTACTCCGCATGTTCAATTATTTGACCTTTTTGCACTCAAAAAATTCATTTTTCTGGCATCAACAATTTAACAAGCAAAAAAATCATTTGAAGTAATGCCATTTTACTGAAATTAAGAAGAATGGTTAAAAATTTCTTATATATTCAGAAAAGAAAATTAAAAGTGGGGGTCTGTGTTGTTAATTTTTAGATATTACTAAAATACTGCCAATTATAAGCTTAAATTAGGGCTATTTTTTCTTGATTTTCACAATATCTTTTAAATTACTTTATTTGTCCAATTTGATGATAGAATTCATGACAGTTTATTTAATATATAATTTAGGACCAGTATAAAACAGTTCACTGCACAAAATAATTCTGTGTGCAGACTGCATGTAAAAATAGGAATCCAAACTTAACATACTTTATATACTTATAAAGAGAAAAAATGATCATTTTCTTCTAAAAAAAACCTTCCGCCACAAAATATAGTTCCTCACTTAATGCTTTTGGTATGGAATTTAATCATGGAGTTTTAACTGAATATAGTTGAATTGGCATTGTAGAATCCAAATTTATTGTAAGAATTAAAACATTATGCAGAATCTTTTAAATATAGGTTAAGATAAAAATCTGCTCAAAAGCTGAGGAGCGAACCTCGTTAAGTTCTCATTATTGAAATTTATGAAATTATGATGAACAAAACTTCTACCAGGAAAATTTTCTCTGCGAAATTTATTCTTTCATTAAATAAATAATGTGTATTCGCGGGGTTCGAACCCTAGCAATAAAAAACTTGAGTATCATTTTCTTTCGAGACTAGCACGCTAACCACCAGACTACACAAGTCCTGATGAATATAATGGCATTTACATCATGTTTGTGATATGACCCTTGACTTAATGGACTTCAAGTTTTTCTTGAAAAGATGCGAATGTTATGCCATGGAAGTATATATTTAAGGTATAGTGGGTCTTTGCTCCATATTTTTGGTAACTAAAAATGTATATTTTTATGCAAACTTAGAGGATTAACTTTCAAAAAATGGAGCGAAGACCCAGTCATATCGACAAATAGAGTTATAGCATGAGAAAATGACTCTTTTTGCTCTCTTTAGTGTGTGTATAATATTTCATAAGCAAATAATTTTAATCTTTGTGAGATTTTTGCAAATTGTAGAGATTTTACATAAAGTATATTTTAATGTTAAATGAAATATCAAGGAAAATTTTGACATAATTGAGATTTAATTTTTCACCTTCATGTTTGTCACACTAAAGGCTTTTCGCTCGTCATGTTCACCCATCTTCTTTCAGCATTTTTTACTCAAAACTATTTCTTTTAGAAAATTCAGTAGCGTAAAAGCAACAATTGATACGAGTGAACAGAAAGATGTCTCTTATCCACCGCTAACAGCAGTTTATCTTACAACAAAATAATCACCATAAAACAGGATTTGGTATTTCAGAGTCGGGTGAAGAAGACCTATATAAGCCGCTTAATTAGCGGGCCCACAAATCTGTTTATTGTCAAAGCCTTAATGGACATCTTATCGCATTCCGACAAAATGCCTTTTTGTTTCACTCCAAGACGTCATTTTAAAATGGCCGGTAATGTAATGCGTGATGACTCTTTTTTGTTCCTTTTTCTCAGCATAAATCGGTTTGAGAAATCTGATTAAGGGAGTTTATGGTATAATCTGTACATCAGATGATGGTTTTATATCAAGAGGAAATAGCTGTAATTCGCCGCAGAATCGCCAATCCAGAACAATACTGGCTTAATATAACAGAAGACAAGCCCATCTTCTTTTATTAAAAGACCGTTTTGGCATATACAAAAGAACAATATGCTGAGCATTCAATCACTTATTCTTTGAGCTAGTGGGTCTAACTTTTAGATTGAATACAAGTCTAAATCATAAAGAGCTACCATAAAATTGATTTTTTAATACTGTCTTTTAATTATTAATTCGCTTCAAGCATGCAACATTTCAAAGAGCAATAAATCAGAGACACTTAGATTAATTTGAATGGATTGGTTTTATGGTCAAAATTGTACTTGTAAGAAGAAGCTCATTTTAAAAAAAACTTATCAATTGAATTTTAAATGTGAATCTATTTCTTTTTTTTTATTTAGTTTTGTTGTAATCTGCAATATCGGGTCCATCTTTAATTTCGTTAACCTATGACAGTTGAGTTTTTAAATGGCAAATAATAAAAATAAGTTAAAAATAATCCTTATAGCAAATTTATGTTAAATACAGGCCAAAAAATTACCTTATTATTATTAGTTTATTCTTTAAACAATTTATATTGTGCAACGTGTTCTAACGATAAAACAAGGAATAAAGGTCCAGAAAAGGGGGAGAAGCATCAAGGTCACCATCCAAACCAAGGGTAAGACTGAAAGGGAAATATTGCACAAACTTACACAGTAAGCGGATATTATCGTCTCTAATGTATACTTACTGCGGGTATTTGCAGATGCTTCCTCAAGTAGGGACTGTATATTGTAAGAGCTTTTTACTCCCTCATCAAACATTTTATACCAAGGTTCGGATGCATTTTTTTTAAATCTGTGAAAAATAGCTTCCATAGTGAAAAATTCTGTGCTTTTACTCCTCTCTCGGTTAACGACATTGTTATGAAACAAGAGACCGACGGTGGTCCAGTTAAACGTTTGGATGACTTCAAACACTACTTCAGCCATCTTTCCGTACGTCGTTAACATACGGGTAAGTAACTTGTATTCATTCTTTTTGTCGGAGAAAGCCTGGACAAAAGCCCCGGCGGATATGACGGGGATGTTCCAGTAAGGTGAGAAACGGGCGACAGGAGCCACGGCGAAGTCACAGCAGGGACCCAGGTAGACGTCCACGTCCTTCTCAACATAGAGGTCAATCGCCCGTAAAGGACCCATGGTCTCCGAACACTCATCGTCTCGGTAATTAATAATTATGTGATGATTCGGAAGATACTGGCGAGTTTCTACTTTTTTCACGGCTATCTCTATTGCGGGGAGAACTTTATGTTTCACGAAAGGGAACTTCCCTTCCCCAGGAAGTAGCACCGCCAATTTCACCGTGTTGTTGATTCCTTGTGAGAAATGAAGCGTATATATTCCCGTCAGAATCACAAGTCCACGTGCAAGAATCATGCTGAGATGGACATCAAATATTAGACTGCTGTTACGACATTAGCAGTATCTATCCGTCATTAGCAAACTCCGGGAAGGAAAAAGCCTTTTCTTGTAGTTTGTGTCCCGCTATTTAAATTCAGTTTCATCTCCCTCCACACTCATATTTATAGGATTTAAGTAAACAGGGTGACCATACTTAGATCTCACAAACCCAGATTCTTGCTAACAGCTGTTGAATAATGCAACAATGAATTGTAATAGACAAACACTGGGGTGATTATGGTAGTCAGGTTTCTATGACGCTTGGTCAGAATGAAGTGCAGCGGTTAAAAAATACCAGCACGCTCTAGCATTGATTTCGTTAGAGGACTCGCTCAATTAGCAACTGTCCACTCCGTGAGGAGACGAGACTGAGAGAAGTGCGCATCCCTCTAACAAAGTAACCGGGATAATGACGACTTGTTTGTTATTCCTATTATAAGCTCTAGTTGTTCCCTTCAATGATTGCGAGAACACATAATAGTCAAGTGCGGCTATCTGTTGAGACAACAACACAATGCGTTAGCACGCGCCCATTGTATTGCAGTCTTCATCTATTTTTACGACATATTTTTTTAACATGCGGAAAAAATCTCATTATATACATGAGTTCCTATCAACACGGGGAAATTCCGATGACTGGAGCTCGTCTCGGCTTCAGTTTTCTGCTATTTCTTGATGCTGCTGTAATGATGTCACCAAAGCTTTTTTTTTTTGTTAATGTGTGTGTACACCGGAAAATCAATTCCAATATTTTTTTTTTTATTAAAATGCACAATTTTGAAAGTTAGTTATGTACTTAAAAATCCAAATCCCTTTTCCGTGACAAATAATTAATTGCACGGGGGGGGGGGGGGGGGGGGGGTGGGGGGAGGAGGAGGAAGGGAAAATTATACTAAAGAAAAAGAACAAAAGAAATTAGCACTATCACAAACTACTAAGATAATATTTACACAACTTTAAAAAAAAAAATAAATAAACCTCTGAATCATCAAAATCATCAAAATGTTTGTTAAATTTCTATAGGCCCTATAAGCTGGGGAGATGATTATAAAATATGTACATATATTTACAAATAGACAACAATTATTAAAAAAAACCCCATTATACTTTATAGCAGAAACTATGTAATTATCCTTTATTTATATTAGGTAATTTATAAGAAACCTCCATCAAAGTAATCATGTAATTAAAATTCTGGACAAATGAGGAATCTACTGTATACATTTAGCTTCTTCCAATTCTAACTTTTTGTTCGCCTTTTAATGGGAGGAATCAGATCTCATGATGAACAATTGAATTCTGTCACCAATATATATATTCTGGAGTTAGATGACGTGACATTTGTAGACAATTGTCTTGTTAACCAATTCTCTGTACAAATTCAACAATAAAATTCTGATTGAATCTTATTCCTAAGAGCGTTTACCGGAAGCTTCTACTTCAACAAATAGTGGCAAGAAAATGGCTTACAAAAATATCGTGCCGCAATAGACAGACAATAATACTAAACGTGCTCTATTTCAGTAAGAGACCTAGCGAAATTTTCTACAGAATGGCCCTTATTCTTTCGTAATAGAACATGCAATATCTCGTATTTGCCTTTGATGATTCAATACAAGTAACTGCTGGTACCTCCCAACAGAAGGCTTGTAAGAGTCGTGCCCCAGACGCGCTTAAATTCAATAAACAGCTTTATAATCAATATTTCAAAGAAACAACAAAGTGTTTGACATTTGATCCTCCAATGTTTAACACTTTTTTGTTAAATGCTCCTCCTTTCATGCTCTTCAACAGAATACTATACATGTACATCAACACTGTAGACTACATCAATGCTGGGGGAAAATCATGCCTTTGAAAATGTAGTTATGTAAAATAAATGGCTGACCTTTTCACTTAAACCACTGATAGAAATCCTATGTACTCCTGTTTCCAAATAATCCTTAGCTCAATCAAAACTCACATTAAAAAAGAAATCACTCCAAAACTCGAATTAAAATAGTAATCACCTCAGACTTCAGAATGACTAAATCAAAATTCACAATTTAAAAAAAAAACAAAACTTTAGACTAACTTAATCATAACTCAAATTGAAAAAAGAAATCATTCCAGAGTGACTTAATCAAAACTCACATTAAAAAAATAATCACTCCAGACTAACTAAATCAAAACTCACATTAAAAAAATAATCACTCCAGACTAACTAGATCAAAACTCACATTAAAAGAAATAATCACTCAAGACGAACTGCATCACAACTCACATAAAACTAGAAATATGTCCATAGGACATGAATGCCCCGCCGAGGGTATATTAGTAATGCAACATGAAAATTTGTATTAGTGTATGAAATTTGATGAAAATATCTTGAATAGTTTCTTTAAAATTGAAATTGAAATCTAAAAAGTTTGATATAGATGATAAATTCTCACCAAATTATGTATAAGTGCATAAGCTTACATAAATATATCTTAAATGGTTTCTTTAAAATTAAGCAAAATGCAAATTTAAGAAAAGTGAGGTCAAGGTCCCAGAAAAGTTCAAGGTCAAACGTTTTTGATGCAGTTGAATAGTTCTCATAAATACGTATCAGCATATTAAGTTTGATAAAAATATTTTGAATGGTTTATTTAAAACTGAGCTAAACACTAATTTAAAATAAATGAAGTTAAGGTCAAAGGAAAGGTCAAGGTCAAAAAATGTTGACGCAGTTGAAAAGGTTACATCAGTATGTATTAGCATATGAAGTTTAATAAAAATATCATGAATGGTTTCTTTAAAACTGTGTTAAACACAAATTGAGAAAAAATAAGGTCAAGGTCAAAGGAAAGGTCAAGGTGAAAAAATATTGATGCAGTTGAATAGTTCTCATCAGTATGTATCAGTATATGAAGTTTGACACTAATTTAAGAAAAGTGAGGTCAAGGTCAAAGGAAAGGTCTAGGTCAAAAATTGTTGACGCAGTTGAAAAAATTACATCAGTATATATTAGCATATGAAGTTTAATAAAAATATTATGAATGGTTTCTTTAAAACTGTGTTAAACACAAATTGAGAAAAAATAAGGTCAAGGTCAAAGGAAAGGTCAAGGTGAAAAAATATTGATGCAGTTGAATAGTTCTCATCAGTTTGTATCAGTATATGAAGTTTGACACTAATTTAAGAAAAATGAGGTCAAGGTCAAAGGAAAGGTCTAGGTCAAAAATTGTTGACGCAGTTGAAAAGGTTACATCAGTATATATTAGCATATGAAGTTTGATAAAAATATTATGAATGGATTCTTTAAAACTGAGCTAAACACTAATTTAAGAAAAGTGAGGTCAAAGGAAAGGTCAAGGTGAAAAAATATTGATGCAGTTGAATAGCTCTCATCAGTATGTATCAGTATATAAGTTTGACATAAATGTATGTGTCAGCATATGAAGTTTGATAACACTATTTTGAATGGTATCTTTAAAACTGAGCTAAAAACTTATTTAAGAAAAGTGAGGTCAAGGTCAAAGGAAAGGTCAAGGTAAAAAATATTGATGCAGTTGAATAGCTCTCATCAGTATGTATCAGCATATGAAGTTTGTTAAAAATATCTTGAATGGTTTCATTAAAACTGAGCCAAACACTTATTTAAGAAAAGTGAGGTCAAGGTCAAAGGAAAGGTCAAGGTCAAAAAAAGTTGATGCAGTTGCATAGCTCTCATCAATATCTATCAGCATATGAAGTTTGATAAAAATATCTTGGATAGTTTCTTTGAAACTGAGCTTTGAACAGAGCTAAACGCAAAGTGTGACGGAAGGACGGACGGAAGGACGGAAGACAGACATGACAAACACTATATGCCCCAGCCATATTCATGGCGAGGCATAAAAAAATCAATTACGGAGTGGTTTAAATCAAAACTCACATAAAAACAGAAATCACAACAGGGTGGCTAAATGAAAACTCTTATCAAACAAAGAAATTACGCTAGAGTGACTGCTGTGTTGGGTGCTGAATACTTATTTCAACAGTGTACTGATATGTAGACAGGGTAATGATATATAGACATTGTACTGATATATAGACATTGTACTATTAATATATAGACAGTGTGTTGATATAAAAACATTGTACTGATACATAGACGGTGTGTTGATATGTAGACATTGTACTGATATATAGACATTGTACTGAAATATAGACATTGTACTGATATATAGACATTGTGCTGATATGTAGACATTGTACTGAAATATAGACATTGTACTTATAAAAAGACATTGTACTGATATATAAACAGTTTGTTGATATAGAAATTGTACTGATATATAGACAGTATGCTGATATAGACATTGTATTGATATATAGACTTTGTACTGATATATAAACATTGTACTGTTATATAGACATTGTACTGATATATAGACATTGTGTTGATATATAGACATTGTGCTGAGATATAGACATTGTACTGATATATAGACAGTGTGCTGATATATAGACATTGTACTGATATATAGACATTGTAAAATAGACAGTGTGCTGATATATAGACACTGTACTGATATATATAAACATTGAAGTGATATATAGACATTGTACTGATATATAGACAGTGTGCTGATAAATAGACATTGTACTGATGTATACAGATATTGTACTGTTATATAGACAGTGTGCTGATATTAAACATTTAACTGATATATAGACATTGTATTGATATATAGACTTTGTACTGATATATAAACATTGTACTGTTATATAGACAGTGAGCTGATATATAGACAGTGTGTTGATATATAGACATGGTACTGATATATAGACTTTGTCATATAGACAGTGTGCTGATATATAGACACTGTACTGATATATAAACATTGTACTGATATATAGACATTGTACTGATATATAGACAGTGTGCTGATATATAGACATTGTACTGATATATAGACATTGTATTGATATATATAGACTTTGTACTGATATATAAACATTGTACTGTTATATAGACAGTGTGCTGATATATAGACATTGTACTGATATACAGTACCCGCAACGTTATTCTTTACAATTCTATCGTGTCCTATCGTGCGTTTATCCTATCCTATCGTGCGTGTATCCTATCGTATCGTGCGTGTATCCTATCGTATCGTGTTTTGCGTTTATCAGGTTTTGCGTTTTCTATCGTGTTTTGCGTTTATCGTGTTTTGCGTTTATCGTGAAGATCGTTTATCAGGTTCTATCGTGTATCGTGTTTTGCGTTTAACGTGTACATTCGGAAACCCTCGCTTTTTATCTTTACTATGGGAAGAAACTTCCGAGATACCCCGAGTTTATTTTTCGTTTTGTTAACTTAATTACGATTACTTCAACTGAGAAGAGGAAAAGAAAGTTTTACATGTATACCTTAATAGTTTTTCCATCATTAAAAGAAAGTGTAGAAGTAAAAGAATAAAATAAATAAATAAATAAATAAATAAATAAATAAATAAATAAATAAATAAATAAATAAATAAATAAAAATGAATAAATAAATAAAATGTTTTATAATGGACAAGCAGAGAGCGTTAATCGAAATTTAAACCATATTTTCGGAAATGTAATAATCGATCTCTTGGTCTCTTTTTAATTTATCGAATTGTAGGAATATTTTTTTTTCTTTTGTCAAAATTAGAATTATAATTTTCTTAAAATAGTCAGAGTCACTAGAGGAAGCTTTCCGGAAAGGTAGGATGTATGTGTACCAAAAAAATTATAAGCACGGGTCTAATGAATCTTTTTTTTTAGTTGCGATATTCATTTTTTTCCCGAGGCATTGTCTGATAAAATTGTTATGTGTTTATGCCTCTGATCAGCATGTATGTGCAATTATTTAATGTTTTGATATCAAATGATTCATAAAGCATAAGACAATGATCATGATGACATTTACACTGATTTTGTCCGTATCCTCAATTTTTGTATTTATTTTTTATCACTATTTATTATTCTAAATTCCTTGATTTGTCTTAATAAAGAATACAAATTACAAAATAAAATGCATGAAAATGCTCTACCCAATTCATCATACCATGATATTTACTATTATATAGAAGTTTTTCATTTATATTTCTTACTGACATTAGAAAATTTAGAAAAAAAAAATTACAGGAAAAAACCATGATTACTTTCAACAGCTTACCTATTTCCGCGTGGAAATGAACTGGAAATATAGCGTATATCCGAGTGAAAAATCGAAGAGCTTTCCTTACTAGAAAACTGACACCTACATGTACTTCTCTAATCAGTACACTGTCTTCCTGTCTGGTCAAGACACCCCTCCCCCTTTTCCCCCTAAACGACACCTCGGCCCGTGTGTATTCACCGTCAACATACCTGCGCTGCTCTCGCATCTGTAATGTCAAGTATTTACCTATCTTGAATACTGCCCGGTTCTAATGAAATGCATCTACTTAATTTTAGGATTCTGTTCATAACTTGTATGCACAACACTTAATAGAAAATTAAAGATTTTATTCGAAGAAAATAAGATAATTGTACAATTTATGGGTTTTTAATGCTTATGGTACATGTACATGAACTTACGGATCATCGGGTTTTCTGTGTAAATACAATTAGAAATAATTCTCTGATAAATTTTATTGATCGAAGATAAGGCTGAAATAATTCTTACATTCTAAACTACGAAATTTACCTCACATTATTTTTATATATATATTTTTTTTTCTCGGAATGAAAGGCAGGTGAAAATAAAACAAAAGAGATCGCCTGGTTCCGCCGTGATTACGCAAGACGAATAAATACACCGGACTGTATTATTATTATTAATCGATTTCATTCCATACTTGACTTTATTTAAGAAGTCGGTATTATTTTTGGCTATTTGGTCGGATCTTGTTTTGTTCATTTTTTAATTGGTTATGTACCTTCAAACCCCCGCCCTGCGAATATCCCTCATATGGGATTAAGACTGTCATAATCTATAAGGTATTAATTATTTGCCGACTTAGACTTATATTAAATATTATGTTTTAAGTAACAGTTAACACAAAGTCTAATGGCAATAATTTATGATTATTTAGTCCGAAAAGTCGCATTTCACTTTGTTTATATTTATTTATTTTTTTTTTTATCTTATGTATTTTAAACAAAAAAAGTATGCAATAATTCAATGTTCGTTAATTAATACGAGGTTTTAAGTATCTGACATATAAATGTCCACATTTATGACAGCTTAGCATACACGTAGTTGTAGCAGATACAAATTCTGTTGACTGAAAATATTTATACACGTAACACCGTATTTATACACGTAACACCGCTACACAAACAAAATGTAGGAAGTTAATTATTTCATTTTGGTTTATCTACACGGAAATATTTGCGCGAGCAAACAAAAAGTCATGACATAATTTACATGTGTAAATGAAGGGAGCTATTATATTAGCATTTATTTAGATTTCTACCCTGATTTTTTTTTTCGGGGGGGGGGGGGGGTAGTAGTTGATGATAGATCTATAACGACAAATTTATTAATTTTGTTATAACATTTTTTTACCCTTTATTTTTATATTGTGATTTTTGGATACATCACAGACTTTAAGCATCAGACATTGAATACAAATATTTAATTCACTGCATAGATTTTTTTCCGTGAAAATACTAAGTATTTGTAGATAAATTTCTTAGGTATATATTTCTTGTATAAATAATAAATCTATTTCTAGAGTTTCATAAATCTATCGTACCTGTGAGAAACAACACTTATCTACGGAATTTTTGAGCAACCTCTGTAATTAAAAGATTCATAGTTCAACCTTAATAAGAATTTCGACATTTACACAAATAATCGGAAATGTTCACCATTGAGTAAAATGATCTAAAATAATTAAAATCTACATTTATCTACAATCCACTTAATTATTGTCAAAAAATAAATAAATAAACAGGTTATATAAACTTACCATAGTGACCCCAAGTGTGTGTTTTTTTTTTTTTTTTTTTTTTTTTTTTCCATAATACTTTAAATATTATTATCATTTAGATTTGCAGCTTTGCAAGTATTAAAATTAACATGTTGCAGAATATCAAACAAAAGAATCTATTCGTCTTGTCAAAAAACGTTCCGCATTTTGAAACAATCCTATCAGGTTTTGCGTTTATCCTATCGTGAAGATCGTTTATCAGGTCTATCGTGTTTTGCGTTTATCGTATTTTGCGTTTATCGTGTTTTGCGTTTATCGTGTTTTGCGTTTATCCTATCGTGCGTGTATCCTGTCCTATCGTGCGTGTATCCTATCGTATCGTGCGTTTATCCTATCGTATCGTGCGTGTATCCTATCGTATCGTGTATCCTGTAAAGAATAACGTTGCGGGTACTGTATAGACAGTGTGCTGATATATAGACAACTTAGCATTTGATGAATGGACAACATGGCGAAAATTCAGTTGCAAGATTAGACAGAATCAACAATTTGGAACAGGAATGTTTATTTTTTTTTATTAAGCAAATAAGCTGTTAAAAGAACCCCGAAGAAGTCATACGGAGTTTTTTTTCTCAAACGCATAATCAAAGTATAATACTCAAGCCCTGCATAGACAAATTTAAACCAAATACATTTATATTAAGCAAATGAAACCACTCTTTTTGACAATCTAACTTACTGAACCAAAATGTACAATAATGCACACCCCAGCCATCTTATTTACATTAAATAAAGATGATATCGGAGTACATAAGGCAATCAGGTCAAATCGTCTTATCAAAAGGACTGCCACATGATTCTTTATTACATGTCAACTAAATATATCTCCACGCTTCAGAATTCGACACATTTATTTTATTTTTTGTTAAAATTAAGAGAAGGGGGACTTTATAGATTTAGTTCATCTTGTGCTGATTCAGATTATGTAACATTACGTTGAGAAAATATGAAAATAAGCGATATATTAAAATAAATGTCGGGTTTTATGTTTTGAAACGTTTAATTCGTCGGAGGTAAACAGATTTCAATCATAATTAATAACCATGAACCCATTACAAGAGGAATAATCAATTACTGGAATAAAAGCTTAACCTTAAAGACGATACTAAAGAAATCAAAGAAGATTTTAAAAATTCATCATTTTATGTTGTTGCTGAAAGACAAAAATCCTCACGCTCTATTTCTCAATCCAACAGTCACTGGCAACCATCGAATAAATAGCTCGTTCACGTCTACTTTTGGGGTAATTTATTCCTTGACACACTGTATTCGTCTAAAAACTTGGATATTCGTGTTAGACAGAAAATAAATCAATCTTGTAATTTGTTGACACTACTTTTCGGTAGTATAGATATTTCTGTAGATATTATTGCCTGCATACCCTAGAAATCTTCAGTCGAAATAATGGTCCAGTCTTTCTGAAGCAGATTACTAAAGTTAAAGAAAAATAGACAATACATCATGTTTTGTAATTAGACGGTCGTGTTCAATCTCTCTGGCGACACTGTGATCCAAGACCACAAAAATGTCCAGAACAATATAGGAGTCCATGGAGAATATAGGGACATTTGGAAACATACATGTAATGAAAAAGTGCACGGATTTAACAAAACTGCAGCTAGAAAAAGACATATCAATGGAAATGTTATTGAAACACTGTTTTAAACAAATCATTCAAATCACAGTCTGAACTTTTCATTTGTTGACAGGCCACAAGTTATTTTTAGCTCTGTCTGTCCTTCCGAACAATTTTTTTACAGACCCCCCTCCCTCTTTATTCCAATGAAATATTGTGATCCATACTGTGGCCCAACAATAATTCTAAGATCTCTGAAATGGTTCTTGAGAATCAAGATTTTTTCCAATACAATGTACTATATTCCTTATGTAAAATGTTGATCCCCTGTTTTGGACCAACCCTACCCAAGAGAGCCATGATCTGAACAATTTAGAATATGCAGTATGCCAGGAAACTTTCACATAAGTTTCATCTTATCTTAAGAAAATTTTAAATAAACCCAGTCTATTTTAATCTTTTTCTTAATTATCTCCCCTTGGAAGGGACACAGGTTCTTAATCTGAAAACTTGAAAACCTTTGAAACATTTTACCTAAAGATGCTTTTTGGCAAATTTGTTTAAAATTTTAGCCCAGTTATTCTTACAAAGAAGTAAGAAAGTGCAAAGTTTAAGGACGGACGGACGCTGGACAACAGGTGATCAGAAAAGCTCTCTTGGACTTAAGCCCAGTTGAGCTAAAAACTATGATATTAGTCATTTTAGTCATGAAAAGGCCGAAAGTTATCAAACGCACTCTCAGTATCAAGATTATCAATACGTCTTCATAAAGATGTTTTTATTCTAAATTAGTTGTATGCTTTACTTATTTATTTAAAAAAAAATTTACCTGCACATTTATTTAGGGGAAAAGGTAGCTGACCCCCCCCCCCCCCCCCCCGTCTCAAATTAACAAGGCATTCATCAAAAGAACAGAAAACGTGTTTGTTATTAGGGACAAGACTTATATGGGCATTCTTGTCTGCTGTTTTATACATGTACCGGTCATTGATTTATATTTTAAAAGTCTTCATTAAAAAAAATCAAACCATTTCGTATTGGGGGACCAGTTAAGGATGATGTTTGTACGAAAATCAAAATCAATTTTAATTCTACTTGATACGTAAATTTGAGTTTAATCGCCCTGCCGCAAAGAGATAATTATGGCGGTGATGACAATAATCGTTATAAATACATTATATATCTATAAAAGGTACATGTAGTTTATTCATAGAATAAACCAAAAAACACACAAATAAAATGAATTAACGCTTTAGTATTTTCCTCCTGCAGAGTTTAAAACACAACCATACAAATCAACAGTGGATTTTTTTCAGATGTCCAGAGTTTTGTGTCCATGACACGGCTTATTCTTTGAGAAGTCTATGAATATGCATTTCGTTAATGACGTCTAAAAAGAATAAGGACCCGGTCATGACACCTTATGCAGCTGTAATATGCATAAAGATAACCCAATACACGATAAGTTATTTTATATTTGTAGAGAAATGGCCTGATATCCAAGAGGCAATGCAAAATTAGTATTTTTATCTTAAAGAACTTTTGCTTCGCTATCGATTTGGGTTGTAAAAGCTTCCATGATGCTAACATCAAAAGGAGATAATTTTCAACAAATTATACTCTCATCAAATTCCATTTCCACCGGCTCGTTAAGTCAGAGCAGCATGTGCTCCCAATTGATTTCTTTTCTTGAGATATCATTAAAAGACCAGGAAAGAAATCAGGTTTACGATTCTTCATAGAAATTACTGGATAGAATGATAAAGTGTGCGGTAGACGTCGTCAAGGCAAAAACCAAAAAATTAAAATTTTAATTGAATTTCATTTCCATAAACTCTGTGTTAAATCTGGTCCTGTCATTTCCGGTATAACCATACAATCATTGACATGTATAAGGCAAAGGTTCAAAATTAGAAACGTGTTTACTGCTCCAAAATTTACAAGAGGCCCATTGGCCGTGAGTCGAAATGTTTATGCATAAACTGTCCACAGAAGGGGCCTTCAATGGACGATGACTTATTATTAATTATCCAGAGGTCTATATCGGGTAGCAAAGTAAAGCTTGATCAGCTCGATTTCTGTGAAGAGACAGTAACAAACCTTCCAAAATAAATATTGTTTATGAAATTATTTATGATTATACTCATAGGGATTATTACGTAAACATCTGATTAGAAGAAACAATTCTTACCATCATTCCCCCCGAGGAAAATCAGGTTACATTTTTTCATGTCCATGAGTCAATGAAGGTTTTCAAAGGGGTAATGTATTTCAATATATGACCAATTTAGCTCCACCCTAGGACAAGATTCCTGGGCCAAAAGTAATGGATTTTGGTAGAAGGCTAGTTTTATGCCCCGTAATCGAAGATTCGGGGGCATGTCATTTTTTGCCCTCTCCGTCTGTCTGTCCGCAAAAACTTTAACCATGCCCATAACTTTTGATTGATTGGAGCTACTATGGCTTTCATTTTTTCACATTCAGACAAGACCTTACCTTGGAAACCAATATTTTTGACCCTTTAACCTTGGGGTTTGACCTACTTTTCAATAACTTTAACCTGGCCATAACTTTTGAATGATTGGTGCTAGGGGTTTTATATTTCACATGTGCATTTCTTGTGACAAGACCTTCCCTTGGATATACCAACTGTCCTTTTGTCCTGACATTGGAGTTTGATATACTTTTGAAAAATTTAACTTGGACATAACTTTTGAATGATTGGTGCTAGGGCTTTCATATTTCACACGTTTTTCTTGTGATACATGTAAGACGTTCTCTCGGGCACCATTACTTTTACCATCTGATCTTGACCTTGACGTTTGACTTACTTTTTAAAAACTTTATCCTTGGTCATAACTTTTGAATGGTTGTGCTAGAGCTTTCACATTTCACAGTTATATTCTTTGAATTTATTAGCTACCCAAGTTATACTGTATAACCTGGGTTGGGGGCAGTTTACGCTTTATAAAAAAATATTCTATACAATATGAAATTAATTTTAATTAATTTACACCAAATTTATTTTAAAATTTGGGGCTAGCCAACAAGACCCACTGAATCCAACACAAGCAATTAAGAAGCTGATTCCTTTGCCCAGTTCCCGAGAGATACAGATAACACCTGCTTGATCAAAACTGCTCTATAGTTATTTCTTCACAATAGACTCATTAATTCATCTCTTATTTGACATGCAATTCTGTTATCAAAATTCTCATTGACCAGTGCTTTATAATTACACCCATGGGAGAAGTGGAATTTCTCTTATTATTGACACAAAAGGAACGTTATATTTGTTATAATAGACTGCTGTAATGTATATAATGAAAAAAATGTGTTTTTTCTTGATTTAATATTTTTAATAAAGATACTGGAATACTCTTAATCTTTTTGGGTTGGGTAATTTAAAAGTTAAAAGACATGATAGTTTCTTTCACCTTAATTAAAGGTCACAGTGACATTTAAGTAGGATGCGACATACCTTCTACCTAAGATGCATAAACTGGCCAAGTTTGATGATTCTAGGTCTAATACTTTTCTAGTTATGAGTAGGACAGGATTTTTCCGTATTTGGTCAAAGCATCTAAATCAAAGGTCACAACGACCAACTTTTATGTGCGACACACCCAAGATGTATCAGCTGACAAAATATGATTATTCTACGCACATGCACTTGTTTCGTATACGGGGCACCCCGTACTTATTTTTACCATAAGGTACCTAATTCAATTTCAGGCACCCCCGCTTCAAGCTCGTATTTTGTTAATATAACAATCATTAACCTACTTAAAAATGACATCGTTCGCTTCGAGAGACTTTTTTCTTGTCAATTAAATCGTTTCAGACGTCTCTGGTTGAGCCTCTTTATTGTAAACCACTCATTTATTCCTCGAAAATTTCCTCGATACAAAATAAAACTTTAGATGGGATACAAAACTTCCGGTTGGGGTTACAAATGTAGGATAAAACCAGAGACTTCCGAGTATTCCATTCCGAGGTCTCTGGTTTTATCCTACATTTATAACCCCAACCGGAAGTTTCGCCTATTAGTATTCAAGTTATGAAAAAGCTAACAGACAGACAGACGGACGGACATGAATGCCAAATAACATAATATGTCATTTGAATCTACACTACCTGAGGATACTTCCGTATCAAAATGACTAATCATGGCTTTGCAGTTCTTCAGAAGAAGATATTTTCTTATATATTTCTATTTAAGACTTTGATCCTCCATTGTGGCCCCACCCTGCCCCAGGAGGTCATGATTTGAACAAAATAGAATCTACACTACCTGAGGATGCTTCAACTTAAATATAATGATCAATCAGGGCTTTGCTGTTCCTAAGAAGAAGATTTTCAAATTTTTTTCTATATATTACTATGTAAAACTTTTATCCTCCATTGTGGCCCCACCCTACCCCCTGGGGTCATGATTTGAATAAATTTGAATCTACACTATCTAAGGATGCTTCCATATAAATATGACCAATCAGGGCTTTGCTGTTCCTGAGAAGAAGATTTTTAAAGATTTTTCCTATATACATGTATTTCTATGTAAAACTTTGATCCTCCATTGTGGCCCCACCCTATCCCCGGGGGTCATGATTTGAACAAACTTGAATCTACACTATCTACGGATGCTTTCATATAAATATGACTCATTATGGCTTTGCTGTTCTTGAGAAGAAGATTTTTAAAGATTTTTCCTTTATATTTCTAAGTAAAACTTTAATCCTCCATTGTGGCCCTGTCCTACCCAGGGGGTCATGATTTGAACAAACTTGAATCAACATTACCTGAGGATGCTTCCATATAAATATGACTCATCATGGCTTTGCTGTTCTTGAGAAGAAGATTTTTAAAGATTTTTCCTATATATTTCTATGTAAAATTTTCGATCCTCCATTGTGGCCCCACCCTACCCCCGGGGGCCATAATTTGAACAAACTTGAATCTACACTACCTGAGAATGCTTCCACTTGAGTTTCATCTTTCCTGGCCCTGTGGTTCTTGAAAAGATTTTTAAAAGATGTTATTAATTTTTCACTAATTCTTTATTATCTCCCCTTGAAAGAGGGCGTGGCCCTTCATTTGAACAAATTTGAATCCCCTTCATCCAAGGATTCTTTGTGGCAAGTTTGGCCAATTAATTCTTGAGAAGAAGTCGAAAACGTTAAAAGTTTACAGACAGACAGACGGACGGACAGACAGACGGACGCAGGACAAAAAATGATCAGAAAAGCTCACTTGAGCTTTCGGCTCAGGTGAGCTAAAAACAAAAAAACCCTCTACATTACAGTTGTTAACATATGATTAATGATATATTTACAAAGATGGTATTGCTTCGTTTTTATAAAGAACGGTTGAACCTCTGTGTATTCTACATTTTTATGAGTTATCTCTCTTTACCCATAAGCTCTCTCTGTCTCTCTAATCGATTACTCATCTTGAGACAATACATGTTCAGTTGTCGTCATTCACTTGAAAATTTACAAAAGGAATGGAAAATAAATGCACGTAATCATCATTATTTGACTTTTTATTTCCTAGGGAATATAGTACATCAGACAAAATGCATGGAAAGCAAAACAATTGTTAAACGAAATCATGTGGAAAATACATCTGCAATATTGGGAGTTTGTCGTAATATGAGGTTATTTATTTACTATTGTGACTTGTCTGTCGCAGTCAACTGTCCGAGGGATTTTTGTTCTTTCACGGAAACTCATTTTTCAATTATTTTTTTTTTTTTTTTTGTAAAGCTTTTTTTGTAAACTTTTTTTCTATTTTGATAATACCCAGTTGAAAACTCAAAGCATTTTATCAATGAATTTACACATATATGTATTTTCTTAAGGAAGTTACTTGGTAACAGAAAGTATATAATGGACAGTTTTCCAATTTAATTAACAACATTTAGATAATTACATGTATCTGTCCTAGCTGAACCAGCAACTATCTCCTCAGATATATTTTTAAAGAATTCCCTCCAAATCTAGGTGCTCCCAGTCCATTATTTTTAAAAGTTAAATCCTTCCGAGGCTCCATGAGGCTCCGAAGACCGGTTCCTTATACCCGGTTATTGTGGAGATAAGCGGATCAGATTGACACCCCCCTCCCCTGGGTGGGACACAAGTCGTTTGTGGGGTCCTATGACCACCTTGTCATGCCTGTCATTTAACCGTTCTCATCACTTTTTCTCCCCATCCCAACCCTGTCAATCAATATTAATAGCAGAATAAACGCACAAACTTTTAAACAAATTGAAACTGGAACTTCACTTATCATTTTACCGAGATGTGATGACGAAGTATAGCAGAAACATTACTGCTATATTTATCTTCTTTCAAAAGTTTGTATGGTTTATTGCTCTTTCATCAATTCGTGTGTGGAAAAAACACAAAAAAGTCAGCTGTTATTTACGGTATAAATGAGTCAACAAAATATTGTGGAATTAGTTTACCCATTACCGTACTAAGTTTATTATTTCAGAATTGTTTTAAGTGATACAATTATCTAAGTTATTATCTAAGTTAATAATATGGTTGATATATCCAAGAAAATTACTTTCTAAAAATATCCTCATCAATTGAAATAAAGACATCAGTGTATCACTCAGTTCACGAGCATGTTAGTGAACAGAGACTGTCCGAATTTTTTTCATCGACAGATTTCGACATGAGATGCTTTTCGACGAAGTGCAAAATATTGAAGAACCACGATTTTGTTTCGCAGGAAATTATAAGTCCCCTACCTGTGAAACGGGAGGGGACTATAACTTTCCTTTCTGTCATCGTCCAGGGGCGGATCCAGGAATTTAGATGTTGGAGGGAGGCGCCAGCTTATTAGGCATGGCGTCTATGGTCAGGGGTCCGCCTTTGAAGTCCCCAGTGGGTCCCTGGTGGGGGTCGAGGTGGCGAAGCCCCCGGAAACTTCTGGATTCTAGAGATTTATCAGGCCAGAAATGATAGACTTCTAAGTAGATATTTCACTATTTTGGGGCATCATGATTAATGATTAGAAATATGAGAACTGCGAATATTTTAAGGTCTTTGAAAAATAAAGCCTAGAAATTTTAAAGCCTCCATGCAGAAGCTCCCTCTGGAAGAATAAAGAAATAAAGCCTTTTATTTATACGATTGAGGCTCAACCTTTATTTATACCTTTTATCAGATTAATTAATCATTTCTCTTTAAAAATGGAACCATGAATTACCTGTACAGTTGTTATTTTAAATTTGCCAATTTTAGGGGGCGCGCGGGGTCCCCCTCCCCAATCCGCCACTCTTTCCGTCAGCCCCCCCCCCCCCCCCGTGATAGTTCACTCATGTTTTAATACTGTATATGTGTCTATATTGCTAGAAGTATAGCGAAGTCGCCGAAGCCGTGCTCATGAAATTTAATCAACTTTATTTCCATTTTTCCCTCGTGAAAGTCTACAATTAAAATCGCTTATCTAAAAAGAAAAGATCCATTTGTGTGGCAAATATATGTCTTTTTCAAAATAGTCACAAAGTAATGTAACCCAAGTACGTTAAAATAACGTTATTAGAGGGATGTACACGTACGCACAATTTCTTAAACAATAAATTGATTGTGTAAGTCAGTCGTGCGATCTACGAGTTTGAAGAACTGGCTGAAAGCTCAGAAAAATGTTTACAAGAAGCATATATATGCAATCTTTATCATTGGAAACAAATGATAAACATAGCGTTTTTAATAATCTTTAGTAATCTTTGATGTAAGCTCCGAGTAACGTAAACTAATATCCCCTCATATGCTAGTTTTCTCTTGTTTTTGAAACTCATTTACAACTTTTTTTGTAATAAATGCACAAAGATTCATAATGCTTCTGGTAATCAGTTTTTTTTTATTCTACGTATAAAGTTAATTAAAACCACATCACTAAAATCTTCCTAAAATCATACAAAAAGTTAATTCATACGCTAATGTTATGTTCCAGCGAAAGAAGAAGTGAAAAGATAAATGACTTTGACGATTAAGATATCTGATAACTGTGATTTGGCGAACTTTTACTGCCCTGGTAATATACATAACTTGTGTGAACCTAGTCTCTGTGGTATACACTGGACAAAACTGGACGCAAGAAACTTTCTTCAGTGTAAATTGATACCGTTTCATCATACACGTACCAAATGTTCCTAGATCTAACCGTGTTATAAATGAATTCACAGCGTCCCTATAACAAATATAGCAGGTGTAGATTAAGGCAAATAATGTCGAACATGTTTAGATGAACACATATATTTTATATATAAACATTCAAGTATCAATAATTTAAAGCTTTTTACGAGAAAAACCAAACCAGACAAGGTAATGATTACACAAGGAAGGACAACTCTAGCAGGGATTTATGCCTTGTTTGATTTTCTGATTATTTTTCTCTCTCTCACGTGATGTCTAATAACTCGATGTAGTGATTTCCTCCGTGATTTTGCTGTGTTGATACACTCAAAAATTACAATTATTATTTTTCAATGAAAATATTGCTTCATTAAAACTAATATGCCTCTGAGAGAAGCTGAAAGAAATTAACTTCTAAAACTTTATAGAAATAATGTACACGACGTACCACACAAGTGAAAACTAACAATTATAAAAATATCATCAAAAGAATTCTCAGACACTGTATAGGGAATTAGCAGTGGATAAGTAATAAACCAATAACATAAACATGCATACACCACTAGACAACTTTATACAATAATTGTGTTCTAAAGGTTAAATAAATTTATACATAAGGCGCAGAAACGCCAATAATATTCCGCACTTTCTGTAAGAAATGAGTAATGGTATTATGTACTGATATTTTGAGAAAACAAATCTTTCGGTATTTTTCAAAATTTATTTTAAAGAGCTAAACTAGCTAAAGCGCTCTTTTAAACATTCATTTTGGGTTTCCGGATAACCGCATCCTGTTGGCCTAATTATTGCTTAACAAGTCGTTCTAAGATTAGTTTTAATACAATTTAGTAAATTACTCTGATTGCCTGATGTCGCCAAAGGAATTAAAACATCAGAAACATAGTTTGTGATGGAGAATTTAGATGTATTGCATCAAACAATAACAGGTCCCTTACTAGGAGAAAGGGTTTCAGTATAAATCTTGTGATTTCTGAATCTGAGAACTATAATATTCTGCCTTATAGAGAATACCAATTAACCTAAGCGCTTTTCATTAATACTTTCATTTTATCTCTGTGAATAACTCAACGGAAATTCGTCTTATAAAGTTACAGGTCTCTAGTCAGAATCATTCAATAAAAAAAAGCCGTATTTACATGTGTGTGTAAAATAAACAAATGACAACAGGTGTGTATAATCCTGAAAGTCACGCTTATTGGCATCTGGGGCTAGATAACAACTAATTACTCTACAAATAATGAGAAGTTATGAAATCAATAGACATCTAACAAAGAAAAGCCGCCCAACACCCACAGGTGACGGGGCCATAGCAACCACGGAGAAAACAGCAAAAAGATGTTATTATAAACCCACTCTGGAGTCGGTTCAAAAGGGCTTCAAATGATCGATCTCAAGTAAAACGGAAATTACTTTACCAAAATGAAGTCCTGGACACAGGAGATCAACGACAGATCTACCATGGAAACTTTACATACCTGATTGCATTAGCAATCTTAAAATTCTAGAGATCTTCTGACTGACTTACTAGCCGTGAAATCTGACACCACTGTCGCTTTGTCGTCTGGCTGTTCACCCCCACGGAGAAGGACAGGCGACATTGGCCGATGTTGTTCTCACATAATTAATTTTATGAACCATGCATCGTCACGTATTTTCTGTACAAATCAAAACAACTTTCCCTATCTGCTGTTTTTTTTTATGAAATCATTTTACAGCAACTAATAAGAACGAGGTGTTGGTCTTAACAGTACAGCAAGCCCAAAAATAGAAATGAAAGATGTTATCTGAAAGATATAACTCCTTCTGATTAATTATTCTTTCCTAATGATATTTGTTTCTTTTTTATTATAGATAATTAAATAAAACTAAATTCAGTTTACTGTCATAAGTTTAAACAAAAGGCATTTGTAAACAATGACGATCACATGAGTCACACTGCAACCAACCCCCCTCCCCGCCCCCACCCTCCTCAGACCATACACTAGGGTACAAGGTTTAGGAAACTCACAATTATATTGTTTGCTTTATCCAGGATAGCAATACAGTAAAATTGATTCATTTCAATGAAAATCACCACGACAGCCGGAAACAATAACAAAAAAGAGGGAAAATATTGACAACAATATTGTTTTAAAAAGATCCGATATGCTAAAAGGGCCGGGAATAGCTCTGGTTCTTTGTCTGATTCCAGTGACAAGCGTTTGGAAATACAAGTTTTTCGGACACTAAGAGGTCGTTAACGCATGCACGGGAACCAGTCTTTGCTGAGAATGCAATGGAACGATATACTATTTACATGTATTACAACTACACCTTTTAAACATTTAATTAGTTAGAATAATCTTAGCTGCAGCTCTCCGAAGAATATTTACAGACCGGGGAGCTACAATGCCAACCATAGAAAACATTGCATATTTATGCGCTCTCGATTCTGGATTTTTTTTTCCGTATATTTAAACGGCCATCTCAAAATATTACTAACCGCGTGTTCCTAGCATATTCTTTTACTATTTCCACAACCCAAAATTCACCATAACCGTTAGCAATAGCCCTCCTGGGCCTGTTATGGAGACCATTGAAAATTTCGCCTATTTAGTCAGTATTTATACTGCCATTTTGGATGGCATGACAATACGGTAAACTGCATTTCTTACAGATGTCAACTACGAGAGTACATATAGTAACTGTTGATAGATTTAATGAATTCCTTGAAGTCGAGTTTTGTGCAGATGAGGTAAGAATTGGAGGAAAAAATCCAGAATCGAGCGCAATTTGTTGTGCGCAATAAACATCGTCTTTTTTTCTATGGATGGCACTGTAGCTCTCTGGTCAGTCTGTCAATATTTTTTTCGGAGAGCTACAGTTCTGCAGCTAGAATAATCTAACTATGTATTGGACAATTTAAGCCCTTACACAGTTAGAATACATCCCATACCCTGTATATGTAGCAAACCGGAGTGGATCAACTTCTGCACGTTTTGAAGAATACAAAAGGAGTTGTACTGAAAATAATTACCAATCATAACCTTTTTGAGCTTGAATAATGCTTTTACCCTAGAAAGTAATTCATTTTAAATGAAATTATCAACAGATTTTTCTCGCTTCGAATTTTCACGCCATGTTGACTTTCGGAACTCTCTGGATTGTTCGTAGTGCAAGCATAGATAACAATTACCTTCACCCTGTTTATTTTGCTACATTGACAACTAATTCGAATTCCATCGTTAAATCTGGTCCAATATCATTTTAAAATTGAACGTTCCTTCTAAGTAAACCCCTGTTAGTTCTGTATACAATATTTACAGCTAATCTATTTGATGTCAGCACCTCATTCATCGGATTAGCTGAGTAGCAGAAAGCGATATTGATAAATATGTGTCATACACACTGCTGCACTTGGTATCTCTCAACTGTATGAAAATGGGAAGCAACCATTTTTGAACTGTCTGAAAAGTAGGTAGCTATAAATATACCATTTGCATGGTTTATTTCTCGTATGCATACAAAGGAAGATTAAATAAATTAAAATAATAATAATAAAAAATCTTGTAAATCATGATCAATATAGACGAGTTGGAAATGTTTCTGTTCGCGTGCAGCTCCTGTCGTCATGGGAGTACACTCTTGGTCTGAGAAGTTACATAATACGCAATGTCACAATTGCACGAATCATACTTTTAAAAAGGCCTATTACACAAGTAATGTTCTTTTAATCTTTCGTCTGACATTTCGGAATTTGAATTTCATGGCTTCAGAGATGCTATATTCAACATATAAACTCAGGGTTGTCAAAGCCAGAGGAGACTAATCGTTTGTCAATGAAACGAAATCGAAAGTGGAATAAGGTCTGTGTGTCAGAATGAAACGAAATCGAAAGTGGAATAAGGTCTGTGAATAAGAATGCTAATCTTCTAATGATGATTAATAAAGATGATTATGATACATTGTAATACAGGTTTGAAGACATATATGATATAATTTAATAAAAGAAGTATTTGAAGCAAGCAAAAGCAAAACATTGCTATTACATTCACGAAAGTTTAAATACCCCTGGTACATCCCTATTACATATATTATGCATGTTGAACCTTGTAAACTACTTTGCACGTACATGTACATGTATGTCACATGTATGTCACATGTATGTCACATGCATGTCTTAAGGTTCAGCTAGTAGATCTTGTAAAGGATTATTTACGGCTTTCACTGTATTTAACATTGATTACAATCAATAGGAAGCTATTTCAGTTGTAAGGGGGGGGGGGGGGGTCAACTTAACTGGAACAACTAAACAACTTCGGTTTGACGGAGCACAAAGAACTAAAAAATCCTTGCCTACGAATAGTAATCAGGCATTTTTAATGATCCTTATTAATAATCATAAAGTGTAGCTTCGTTTCTATTGTATAGTATATAAAATATATTATGGTAAAATTGTTGGGGAACAGGTGGAGGGTGGCACTGCCCCCCCCCCTTTTTACGGGCCTGAACATAACATTTTTGTGCAATGTCACATTCATACTTAAATTCTTAGGCGATAACTTACACCACAGTGGTTCAATACGAGTTATGTTTATTGTGATCGGCTTCGGTCGATCACAGTTGATTACATGAGAGGCATCCGGCAAATGTAACCAACTGCGCACACATGACACAATGGACTATTTAGTTTATTATGCACTGACAGTTTCACGTAAATGTCTTTTAAGGAACTTTTTAATGCATTTCCTTTGAAATGCAAACAATGAGTTTTATCGTGAATAAACTTTATATGCGCAAGAATTTCCTTAACTTCCGTAATGAAAGTACACATTTTCCCTGTTTTGTACATTCTGTACCTTTACGTAGGCCACAATCTTGACATTTGAATATTACACTTCCAGAACATTCCATTAACAGAAATACTTCTCCACAATTACCTAGGACACGATGTAAGTTATCCTTATTTACCCGAAAAATCCGGAATACTCATTAGAGGAAAAAAAATTCTTCGCCTAGAATTTTTATACCTCTGAATGTCGTTTTTCAACGAATCTCAGTAAGCAGCGAGAACTTTAGAGACTCGTTACTGTTCAACGTACAGTGCACGTAACAGGGAAGAGATATTTACTCGTATAAAACATACACGTAACATGGAAGTAATATGTACAGTAGTGAAAAAGTAAGTACACGTAATAGGGAAGTGATACGTGCATTATGTACAGTACATATAGGTAACAGGGAAGTGATACGTACAGTACACGTAATAGGGAAGTGATACATACAGTACACGTAACAGGAAAGTGATACGTACAGTACACGTAACAGGGAAGTGATACGTACAGTACACGTAACAGGGAAGTGATACATACAGTACATGTAATAGGGAAGTGATATGTACAGTACACATAACAGGAAAGTGATACATTCAGTACACGTAACAGGGAAGTGATACGTACAGTACACTTAACAGGGAAGTGATACATACAGTACATGTAATAGGGAAGTGATACGTACAGTACACATAACAGGAAAGTGATACATTCAGTACACGTAACAGGGAAGTGATACATTCAGTACACGTACATGTAACAGGGAAGTGATATGTACAGTTCACGTAACAGGGAAGTGATATGTACAGTACACGTAATAGGGAAGTGATATGTACAGTTCACGTAACAGGGAAGTGATATGTACAGTACACGTAATAGGGAAGTGATATGTACAGTTCACGTTACAGGGAAGTGATATGTACAGTTCGCATAACAGGGAAGTGATATGTACAGTACACGTAATAGGGAAGTGATATGTACAGTTCTCGTTACAGGGAAGTGATATGTACAGTTCGCATAACAGGGAAGTGATATGTACAGTACACGTAATAGGGAAGTGATATGTACAGATCACGTAACAGGGAAGTGATATGTACAATTCACGTAACAGGGAAGTGATATGTACAGTTCACGTAACAGGGAAGTGATATGTACAGTTCATGTAACAGGGAAGTGATATGTACAGATCACGTAACAGGGAAGTGATATGTACAGTTCACGTAACAGAGAATGATACAGACCTTATAATTTTGTGAATATATCGACAAAGGAGAGTACTTGGGATTTATATACAATGTATACGTTCCTTTCCTACATGCAAATAAAAGATTAAAACAAAATCTAAAACATGAGGCGTGAAGGGTAAAATTAAAATCTCGTTGGAATTTTTAATCAATTTCGGTTCCTTTCACTAAAAAAAAAGATATCATGTGTATCAAAGAAGGAAATACAGATGGTGTCTTGCTGCATTTCAACTGTTTGTCGCATTCTTAAACTATTATTCTCATTAAATTACAAGATTAATTAATTAAATTAAAATATATTATATTATAAAATTAATCGCCTACGCTTAATTATCCTCAGTACTAATTCATTTTAGTCCATTAAGCTAATGGAACCGAAAAGATGTGAATTTTATATGGCCAGTTTAGATCCCTCTTGAGATTTGAATAGTTTATTATAGCCGCATGGGTTGGAAAAAGGGAAAGGACGATCAGACAGCTACTTGTATATAGTTCCATACATCACACAAGCACACACACACATATGTATATATATAAAATCCCCCTTGAAAATATATAATTATCCCCCTTGAAATTTTTCAATGCATATATTATTATATAAGTGGTCTTATAATAAATTTCTTCCAGATCTTTTCATTCTGTAAATCGTGAAACCCACAATTAATCAATCAATTATCTTTTACAATCGAATAGGTCTAAATAATTCTTTGAAATCAAATCTTTTACGATTTATTTTCAGCATGCCATTATACAACTTTTTAAATAGAGAAACGTCAAGTCCTTTGTATGATAAGAATATTTCTTAAAACAATTAAATATTAATTCTCTTTCTTAACCTCATAAGAAATAAGGAACATTAAAGGTTCCCCCAGTAACCCCCCCCCCCCCGCCTCCGTTACACGAGCCCCGGGGGGAGTACATAACAGTACTAATTTGGTCAAACCTCACCAATTGTTTGGTTGCTTCACAATGGCTGCAAATGATGAAGAGTGAATTTAATTCTTCCTAGGAATACCTTTACCATTTATCGATATTTTAAAGTACTGGCACGTTATTAATAATGAATAGTTCAATTTCACTCTATTTACAATTTCAAGACAATTCTAGTTTACTACGGTCAAAGAAAATGGTTCCCTTTGATTTCTCTTTTTAGCAAGAATAGAAGAAAAACTATGTAAGAACAGATTTTAATTGTGAACATATATAGTTTTTCAACACTCAGGAAATTGATCTTGTATATAGCGCATGTACAAGTCATGGACCTGTACCATTTACTCGGTAACACGTAGACGTTTTATTGCCTGACGCCACGTGCGTCAGGCAGTATAAGGATTAATTTTTTCAAGATCCGAAACTAAGCGATCATTCTTAATGAACTAAATTTTGTGCAAGCTGATTTACAACGGAATTTGTTACCTGCATTTAAAGAAAAACAGTTTACAGAAGAAAGAATCATATTACTGATGCAAATTATTGATGTGTTTAATTCCTTCAGTTTTTTGCATGCACATGCTTATTCTTTGCAATTCTTTGTATGGACATGTCCGTGTAACATTTTTTCTGCGTTTCTAAACTACTGGATCAGTCCATTTGCCTTCTACGAAAGGGGTGTCACAGTCATTTTGCGACAATTATCTTCGCGCCTTTTTCTTGGAATGTTCTATTGAATGGGTGTGATAACTTCTATGGAAATAAATAAAGTTTATTCTTTTAACCTGATTCTTAAGCTTTAGATTTTTTTATTAACAGTAAATTATATCTCATTTTTTTAAAGAACACATTGTATATGGGCAGGTAACACTAAAGCAATGGATTCGCTGATTATTCTTACTATTTATCCTATACGTGGACTAGTCCAATCTTCTCCCTTCACCTAGTAAATGGGACATCCCTTCTTGATTCACTGTTTTCCATCTTTCCTTTCAATATTACATTTATTTATTAAGTACGTTACAAGGTTAGGCTTTTAAAAAAGCTTAGAAAGTCTGCCAGTAGCATATTACTGTGACAACAGTGTAGGTCAGTACCCGTAGAGGAATGGGCTTCACTCCCATAAGGTTCTAAGTAAAGAATCGGCAAAATGAAGAAGACATCATGATCTACACTGGTTTTCATTTCATAAAAAAGCACGTTATTATAAATTATGAGAAAGGTCCTGAAAACGATTGAAAAGAAAAACTGAACAATTTTAAAAGTGTACAAAAAGATGTATTTTAAACTCATTTATAATACATGTACATGTATATGGTAAGACATCATCGCGTGAGTTTTTTCCGGAGGGGGAGGGGGGGTGTGTTATTAGTATCCTGTTTTGCTCTAGCTATAAACTGTACAGGCCATTTACTTTGAGTTCTAGAGCAGCATTGAAGCATTTTTGTCTCAAACACTTCAAGACAACTTTCCCAGTTAAAAGTGTTCATAATTTATACTTCGTCGTCGAGAACGGCGGAAAAGAGACCAGTCTATAAATAGGGGCAGTCTCATCAATCTATCACTGACGAGAGTGTGCATATGACGAAGGGCGCCCTCTGGTAAGAGAGTACATGTAATATGAATTTCTTTAAAATGAATCATCTAACTATTTTCCCCAGAATTATAATCTACGCTAGGGCACTTGCAGTTTCATCCCAACGGAACTAGTCAGCTCGTGGGCTAACTAGTAAATGACCAAATAGTGGCATGTCTTAGATATTCGTTAATCTGTAGTATTTGTTTATGACATTTGAGAAAGTCAATTCAGGCCAGTGGGAATTTCACTCTGAGGAGGCACAACCATACATTTTCAGTTGGTGGAGGGGGCACTATGAACTACCAAAATTCCTTGACAAGCAAAAAAAAAGTCATCAGACATTATTATTGAGGGGACACAAGCATATAGCAGCTATATTTTCTATTGTATTCTATATATCGGCAAAATTATTGGGGGGGGGGGTGCCCCCTCCCCCGGTTCCTACGGCGATGCAATTGTACATCAAGATTGTGTAATGAAGTATCGCAACTATGTCCCTCCTTGATGAAACGTTTAGCACCTCTCTTGCTTATACGTTCCATAGATAATGATTGATTAGTCAGGCAAGCTTTTTGAAAAGCTATTACTTGTATATCGTAACGTTTCTTATCTCTCTTTATGAACGAACAAAAAAAAAAAAAAAACGATTTCTCTACATTTACGTGTCTTGATATCAATACCTCGATTAGACTCTCAACATAATTACTTATTTGTCTATTTATGTGATCAATGAAACACCTGTTATTTAAAACATTTTTTTTTTCTGTCATCTGGAAAAATTGAATAGAATTCTACACCGGAAGTCACTGTTGGTATATTGTTTCTATATGGATACACACCGTCATCTGGAAACATGATGAAGAGATGAAATAAATCAATATCTATGTATTTCAATTGTTAAATTGGTTACACATGTAATTGGTATGTTGAGAGGAAAATATGTAAGAAATATTGTAGCGCAACAGTTATTACTTACTTTAAAAACTTTGATTTGCTTAAATATATGAAACATTCGGATGCATTAAAAAATGTTGAATGTTTCTTTAGGAAATGTATTATTAAAATATGCAATAAATTCAGCATTGTCTTGCCGTGTCTGATTATTCAGCGGCTGGCTTAAATAGCTCGTACATTAACCTATTCACCTTTAATACTGAATACCTGATAGACAATACGAATAAGATAATTAATACTGGCATTAACAGCAAGTGATAGCAATCGCCAATATGCATTCTTAGAGTCAGATGTCGAAACGCATCTACTTAAATCTGCTTACCATTAGAAAGTGCGTGTTCTCCCATGACAAATAGCATTTGACATTCATTTTTATAATGCCTAAAACTCAGGCAAAATATTCTGAATCAGTAAATATCTATAAGCCACTACAGCGAGCTTTCCTAGCACAGGCACTTGTTTCGGTAATAAATTTTTAACCCATAGTATAATAATAACACAAGGTATCTAACTCCGAATTACACGGAGTACCCCCTTCCCCCAGAATCGCACTCATTTACACTTTCAGAGGAAATACACTGACAAACTGTTTATACCTGTGTTTTCTACGACAATTTATCTACACAACCATATATGGCATGCTTGACTTTATTTTCTTTAGTCTACGTAAACAGCGTAAAAACTCTGCTCGTCGAGTGGAAAAGTCGAATTCAACCATGAAATGGTATGTGCTAATCCCGCACAGAGATTTTGATTGGCTAAAAATCTGTTTCTAAAATTACATCGGATAAACATCGTCATGTTTTCAGGGAAAATCAGACGTAAACAAGTTCTATTTACTCATGCAATATTTAAACACTGGAATTGAATTTTTAAACCCACTCATTTTTTAATTTTGTTCTCTGTGCGGGATTAGCACATACCATTTCATGGTTGAATTCGACTTTTCCATACGACGAGCAGTTTTGACGCTGTTTACGTAGACTAAAGAAAATAAAGTCAAGCATGCCATATATGGTTGTGTAGATAAATTGTCGTAGAAAACATAGGTATAAACAGTTTGTCAGTGTATTTCCTCTGAAAGTGTAAATGAGTGCGATTCTGGGGGAGGGGGGTACTCCGTGTAATTCGGAGTTAGATACCTTGTGTTATTATTATACTATGGGTTAAAAATTTATTACCGAAACAAGTGCCTGTGTTTCCTAGAGAGAGATCAGTTATTTAGGGTCTCAATCTACATGAGTTATGTCACCAAAATTCAGACAGCAATCTTGACGGATTTCCTGATTACTGTACAGGATACTTTTTTATGTTGGGTAAAAAATAAATAAATAAAAAAAAAAATAATAAAAATACATATTACTGCACTATACGTACGTGACTAAAGGTTGGTAACTACTGGTATGCATGTCATTTATTTATCCGAAATTTACATAATTATTAAAATATTGATAAATTACAAACTAACTCACGATCTCAGATTAAAACATCAATAATTACATTCCACATGCATTTTCCTAAAAATTTAAGGTGAGCTTCGGCATTCAAAACATCAAAACACGAATTGGGGGGGGGGGGGTTCAAAAGCTAAAATATATAATTATTATTTATACGTCACAGTCATTGAATGCATTGAAAGTGCGACGTCATAAGCAAAAAGAAAAGAAAATTAAAATTTTCACTAGACAGCTGTCCGTGTTATGACACGTTGGACGTCCAAAATTTACAATTCAATGCTTAAATATTTGAAAGTGAATTAATGATACATTTATAAACGAATAATTTGTACAGGTAAAATAACAATTTTTAGGCTTTAAACACTTTGAAGATGAATATTTAAAAAAAATCTTTAAAAATTATGATTTCGCGCCCCTCTTTTTGTATTCTTTCTTTCTTTGCAGGGTTCTCCATGAGCTGTTTATTGTGTCGGCCCCGACACAGTAAAATTTCCCCCGACACAGTAACGTTTCAAATTTTATGCCTGCGACACAATAATTTTTTTTCTCATATTTATAAATGATCAACCTACACTTAAACTGTATTAACTCTTTCTCGTTTTTTTTAAAAAATATCTATATATCAATGACAGCTAGAGTGTATATGGTTTTTGGAATAATGGACTGTGCGGTAATGGATAACATAATTGATCCCGACATTTATTTCTAATTAAACCTAAGGGCATTATATGCTATAGATCCAATAAAATTGTTTAATTCTATTTCGCGTGAAGCGCTCACAAACCATACTGTATGTCTTTTAATTCTAGCTACCACCATAATCATGGTTTATATCTTAATCTCACACGTATTGAAAGAAAACAGGAACACAAGAGACTCTTTGCTGTAAGGAATACATGAACAATAACACAAATTATGTCCTATCTCATTTTCATTCAAATTTCAGAGATAACATTTTTTTTTACCTCTTTAAATATCATTATATTTAAATAATCGTACTTTGTATTACATGTATACATATGCCATTTGAAGAATACATGTATTTCACAAAGGACATATCATCTCCACTGCATTAAGGCCAGGTAAAATTAAACTTTAGATTCTCATCCCCGCCCGCCCCTCTCAAAGTGCCCCGCCCCGTTGTTTTTTATTTGGGTTCTTGGGTTTCAAAAGTATTTACATGTATTTTTTACTCAGCAAGAATCTGGGTCAAAATTTAAGAGTTATCTCCCGTCTGTATTAAAAGTCGCGTGGCGCTATTTATAGCACAAAAGTCATGGGAAGAAAGGAGAAAAATCGGCAATAAAAGCAGTTTAAGATAATTTGCCAGGATAGAGAAGGCAGAAAAGCAAAAATAACATAAATACATTTAGATACCATCAGTGGCATGAGCAAGTTTTTAAAGAGATTTTAACCAAGTAAAAACAGACGAAGAAAATGACATCTGGTCAAGGTATAACTTAAGTTGTATGTGATTTTTTTTTTTTTTTTTTTTTTAAATCGTCGGCAGACGTTAGAGGATAATAATGCTAAGGAAATAGTAAATCTTAAAACTGTTGAGCATAGGCTTTTCAGTAGAACATTTTACAGTTTTAGACATCCTGTTTTGCAAAAATGACATATTTTAATGTTGAACGTGTCAAGTCTCAAGAACGAAAGTATGAGGACAGTGGAAATCTGTGATATTTCACACAAAACAAAAGGAGTTGTTGATAAAACTAAAAAGTATTTGGAGAAAGGCTGATGAGAAGTCGTAACTACTACATACAGCATATGCAATTTATTGGGATCCGCACCCCATTTTGTGTGGCGTGTGCTGTATCTGTGTACTTGAAAATTCATTAATAAAAACTATAAATATTAATATTCTATAACAAGAATATTCGATAGATATTTAAAAGAATAAACAATAAAATATATTCATATTGGCATTAACATAATGTGAAAGTTTTGTGTAAGAAGGGCGTTATGTAGATATTTTCAATAATAAGAAATAAAAAATAAAATCCGCCCACCCGCCCCAATTTTTTAGCAAATTAGGATGAGAATCTAAATTTTAAATTTATGTGGCCTAAAGCTCTTAATTATTATAAAAAATCACCAAAATGAATATCTATTGTCCGGATTACAAAGTAAAGGAAAAAGATTATGTTCCGAATCTTTTCTGGATATGATACAATTTTACTAAGAACCAATAGCGGTTTGATGTCTTCCTATACGTGTTTTTATGAGAAAATTGGAAAAAATAAAACAGTATAATGGAAAACGCTACAATCTGTATTTCTCATGAACACGCTACAATACGGTATTTCAGACAATTTACGGTATAAAATGTTGCGATAAGGTCTTTTATGCAGTTTACTGCCTTAACACTGCTATATGGTACATATGTACATGTATTTCAGACATTTACGGTAGACAAAATAGTATTTCAGACAATTTACGGTAAACGTTTACAGAGTGGTGTCTGGTAATGGTTACTTTCTACAATAATGGTGATTTATACCGTCAACATTACAATACGGTTTTTAAGGGACATTTCAAAGAGTTTTTACTATAAAGTTTCAAGTTTTTATGTAAGACAAAGACCCCAACTGGGGTATATGAATACAAATGAATACAACAAACTAACACATAAGCATGAATGCATGAATGAGTGGCACTAATGTTAATTACTATATACATCTATAGTTCAGAACATCAGAGTATAGAAGGCCTCTGCAAGTAAAATTTAATCTATATGTACTACAACATATGTTAGACGGTAGTATTGTTATTATTTATTTATTACTAACAACAAAATTTGGCAAGTCCAAAAATGACTTTAGTGTCATTACAATTCAAGAGGCCATGAAATTTGATAACAATAGGGCTAGCATAAAAAGTATTTGGAACAATTTTTTTTCGTTCTCTTTTTGAAAAAAAGCACATTCTAAAAGGAAGTGGAGTTCATCTCCTAAATTGTTATAGGAAAAGAGATCACAAATTCGATCATCTCTGTCAACCCTTTCTCAATTGGATAGAAAGATCTGTGCGATGCATAATAAGCGAGATTTGTCTCCCCTTAATAAGTGAGATGTGTCTCCCCTTAATAAGTGAGATTTGTCTCCCCTTAATAAGTGACATTTTGACTTACTTCGACAGGTGAGACTGGCCTCCAGGAGTATACTCTTGAGGTTAAACTGCTCCATATAGTTGACGTCTATCTTAGAGTTCCATCGCTGTATGGACTTATCCAGTTTATCAAAAATAGGCTTACACAGAAAATACGTGTCTGCGTCCCCCAAACTGGGAGTCACAATATTGTTATGATAAATAATTCCAATTTGTCGCCAAGAGAACTCAGAGAGAATAGAGAGAACTGCCTCCGCTGTGTTGGAGTAAGACCCACTCAAACGAGTTAGGAGTTTGAACTTTTGTTTATCTTTAAAGCCCTCCGCCCGGGCCCCGGGGGTAATTATGGGGATGTGCCAGTATGGTGAGTATCGAGCTATCGGGGAAACGGCGTAAGTACACATAGGGCCAAAGAATACATGAGATTCCTTCTTATAATACATGTCCATAGCCAGAAGCGGTGCCTGGGTTTCGGAGCAGTTGGAGTCTCTGTAGTTAATGATGAATTTAACATCCCTCACTAGCCCCTCTCTGGCTACCTTCTCTATCCCTATCTGTATGGCCGTCAGGGCCTGGGACTTCTCAGGGATGTCCTCTTTCACTCTCTCTGCTGGTATCAGGACACCCAGTTTAATCTCTACATCACCCCCCACCAGACTCGGACCAGTCACCATGGCTAATAATCCAAAGACCAAGTAGTCAATTAAGACATCACCACTCATTAGAAAACTGTACATTGTTCTATACAACACCGGCACTGTAACACAACAATAAATAATTCAATCCCCTTAACTAGGTACACACAGATACTCCAGAAAAGAGGCTTGTTCCTATGGGTTCAGAGTCGTTGATCCAATGCATCCAATAAATGTCAGGAAAGAAATATCTAGAGTATATTATGACCCATATTCTTACTTATCTACCCTGGAGAACTGGCTCTTGCTCGGACAATTCGATTTTTTAATTAATATTAAGACCGTCACTTCCTTTACCCGTGCAAGCTGCTGTGCCACCTGACGGATGAGACTGGAATTGTAGTGCGCCAATGATTAAATACCAGCAGAGTTTCCGGGTAAATTACGGATATCACATTTTTACTTTGTAAATGGAGTAAGTTCGCATGTATGAATTCAATGCAAATCTGGAATCAATCCTGATACATTCTACAAGTACATTTAATAATGAATGGGAATATGAAAAATTCACGGCTCGATCGTGGCGTGGCATACGCTATATTAAAAATCAATCCATTTAAAGGAATACCGTGTTGGATAGAAATAAAATTCCTGTTAAATCGTTTAAGGATTTATCAGTCACAAAAGTTGAGATTCCTTACTGCCTGTTTGGTAGAACTATGTTCGCCTTTGACAACGCCTACTTTCGTCAGAAGTTCCGCTCACAGAGGAGACAGTAAACGCCAGATACAGCATTCATAACGAGTGTCCATCAACATGTGATGGACCAGGGTACAGAGGATGGTACAATCAATAGATCCCCGGACAGGTGAGTCAACAATTACAACAGCTCCACCAAATCAAGGTAAATATAACAATATCAATCGTTATGGAATGTTACAGATTGTATATTACACAGAAAACGCAATGCAGCGTCACTTTTATAATAAAAATCCATTAGATCTGAGAATATATAGGCACAATCAAGCACCTGTTGCTGCAGCTTTATAGAGCGGTTTCAATGAGTTGTTTTTTGTTCTGAGAACGTTTTGACAAATTCAATGTCGTCATCGGAGAGATCTAGCAGCTCTATTTCACTTTTTTCTTTCGCCGTCCCCAGAGAGTTTTGATTTCCTTGTAATTGAGTGATGTTCTGTAAGCATCTGTGAGATGAGAATAAATATTGGGACTTGCTACAGTAATTACCAATGGTGAGGGAGACTGGGTATGATAAAATCCTCCGGGATCGGGTCTTTGTTCACTAAGATGGACTCGCTATTGTTGATAAAAAACTTCATCAACAAACTGTTTGCAAGCCCTTGATCAAATCTTTGAACGCCTTCAAATGTGAAATATTAAAACTTATTCTTTTCCTCCAAATGATATTATTCTCTGAAAACTTTTGTCATCTTGCATTTCAAGAATAAGAGAACTTTCTCTTCTGTGCAACTAACTGCGTTCAGTATGCAGTATGACATATAGTGTTTAAAATGTGCAGTAAATTGACCCAGTTCGAAGTACCGCAAAATAAACAATGCTGTACAGTGATTTATTGTTTATTGTGTTATAGGAATCATTCACTGTTAATTCCTCTGGTCCGGATCCGATGTCCCAGCCCGGTTCCCTAACTAGCTTCGTCAGTATAATTACAACAACATTCCGTCAGTGTTGCGATCCCTCATTAATGGAATTTCCTCAGTCTAGTTCAAATCTCGTCCTGCATTCTGGTCTGCTTAATTTCCATACAGACGATTTTGGTTTATATGGCATTATGATTTTATTTGTGTCTGATACTTTAAAACCACACGCTTCTTATAACCATCAAACAAACGCTATCATAATGCCGAGGTCCGGCTCCAGAATTTAAATGTAACTGATTTAGCCTGTGTAAAAAAGATGTGGTATTTACTTATTCTGAACGGGGAACTCAGAATTATTTTTAGGCATTCATAATACTAATTCAATAAGTATAGGTTTATGTACAATAGCATGCCGGTACCTTCAAAAGTTATTAGCTTCATTTCAAATTTTCTACAATAGAAAAAGAGTAGCTATCTAGAACAGTTTGAAAGGTAGAGCTGTCTCTAGGCCCTTTATATTAGATATCACCTCATAAAATATTGCCTAGGATATTTCATCTATTAGTTTGATACGTACTCTAGATTTATTTATTTATATCGAGCGTACAATGTTTATACATAGGTACTGCAATTACTTTGTTTTGATTTTTTGTAAATAGAAACGAACAAGGGAAAGAAGGGTTTGCACATCAAAAGCACAACCAACAGAAAAATACTACATCATTTGAAAATGAAAATTTATTATATCAAATATTTTTGAGGAAAAAAGTATAATTGCCGACGTAGATATTTTGATTTGGCCACCTCCCACGTTCTGATAATCTACAATTGGTTGCAATATCAGCTAAAATACCAATTAAAGAAAGAACGAAGAGCGCTGGGGTAAAACATGAATAATTGAAGCATCAATAAACACACCAGAGACGCCGATGATCAGATGGGGTGATACTATCTAATAAGCAATTCTTCCTAGCTTTTATGTATATTTATCTAAAGTCGCAATTAATTAGCCATCAAGGTGATCGTCATGAAATATTGAAGGACTGCGTACGGTTGACCCAATGACGATTTCCCCGCGAGAAGGCACAGTGTATGAATAATTAAAGGAAGCCCTAACGTGACTTTCTGACACTCATGTTTTCATCAATTAGTTGTTGATAAGTTATTTTCTGTCAGCTCGTGGGATATTGCGACGGGTAAATCTTCGATAGCCCAGCAGAGAGTATTGTTTTGGCATCAAAGTCAGTTTTAGGCAAAAATTAAAAGTGCTACTGATCACGGCATCCTGTAGCTACTCAAAAGGCGCTTAAATATGTTGTGAATTTACACAAATCTTGGTCATCTACAGGCTGTAAAGATAATGTTTTTCTGCACGAATTTTTAGTCATTTTTTTTAGTATCGGAGTAGCTTTCTGCGATTGATTGAATGATTATTTCAAGCAATAACTGCCATGTAAAAATCGGCAAAAAAACTGTCATGACTGTAGATATATGTATACATGACGTAAGATGTGCAAAAATGGACCAACATGACGAGTACCTATAGAGCAGCATTTTTCAAATAATGTCACTTTTTATCATGTAAAACAAGCAGACATTCAAATCATAGATCATAATTTATCTTAACATTAATCAACCTGATAACGAGACCGTAGCGTCACTAGCTAGATTAATATGCTGGAAGAAAACTTGCGATTGGGCTTTTCACATTTCTTAATTTTTTTTTTATATTTATCATCGAAAGAAACAACACTTCAGAAAGGAGAAACATGTTAGAATAGCCTCTAATTTAAAATATTCGGAGTCTTCCTTCTTATTTTATTGAAAGCCTACAATTTCCGCGACTGCTGAGTATCTTACATATGCATACAGATGTACATGTAAAATTTAAACCATTATATGTACTGTCACAAAAAGATGAAATGTTTACTGTACATAGGGGTTATTATCGCCCTTTCACACTTAAAAACTTTAAATTCGGCCAGAAAAAGTTGTGTTAAAGATAAAATTAAGTTTCGTTTGAATTCGTCCCGTTTTATAATTTTACCCATTTGCCACAAGGACCAACTGAGCGAAAGAGGGGTGAAAATTTCCCCGTGCACAATATGCATTACGACGGAACAATATCTACTTTCGTATTACGTTAGAAAAATCGCAAAACAGGTCCAAGATATGTCCTAACGCTATATCAAAAATTTCATTAATGCTGATTTTTTTTTTTTTTTTTTTTTTTTTTTTTTTTTTGCATGTTTACATTTTCTTGCTATGATTGTAGCTCGCTGGTCTAAAAAAACTGGGAGGGACCACCTGATCTCTGATATGTCAATTTTTTTTTTCCCGGAGAGCTACAGTTCTATAGCTGGTTTTGATTTTATTGTTGTTTGTGGGGGGTTTTTTTTTGGGGGGGAGCTTTGTTTTTGTTTTGTTTTTTTATTTGTTTTTGTTTTTCTTTAATTGTTATAAGACACCTGACACCTACCATTTTCCTATTCGAAATCGCGCTCATTTTCTATCGAGAACCTGTTGTACGTGAACGAGACTAAGAATGCATTTATTACAGCCTCTAGAGGTCGTGCGATCTTCGATATGTGGATGGGATTATATTCGAATGCCAACGTGCGATCCAACGACCAATAAAGCTAAAACTGTATATAAAATATAAGACTGCATGTGGACTCATAAAATCCACACAAAAATGCCCCGGAATTCAAGAATGGATCCACGACGGGCTTATTATCACAGACCAACCGAAGTTTAATGACTGTTTAACTTCCATTGCGCTTATTTAACTTCTTCATGCACTTGTTGGCATCAAAATAAAACTTTTCTTTACATTAGTTATAATGTAAAAAGGTTATAATTTATCCCTGAGTACTGGATTTAACTACCTTTAATTCACAAATCAATTCTTTTCTTTTTCACATACTGTGACAACTATCCTGATTTTTCACTAAAGGGAAAAGGTAGGTGGCCCATATTTTTAAACTAGTAACTGGCCACTTTCTGTGAAGTCTTCAAAAAGTTTAATTTCCTCAGTTTCACAGTTTAAGATTATTTTGGAGGGGATTGAATGAAGATATGGGTATTAACAGTTTTCTGTCACAGCAAGGAAGGCCCCGGACAAAGACGAGATGACAGTAATGGGATTATTGCTCCGGTAGAATTGCAAAGCCACTTCATTTTACCCATGTGAACTCCTAATCCTCTAAAGACCATCAAACGCAATTATATCCAATACTTGGTCATGTTCTAACGAATGCTTAAAATCATCAATGTCAGGCGCATCCTAAGAATTAGATCATGATACCTGACAATAATTTATTGTGGAACTCATTAACTTAAAAAAAATGTAAGACACTTAAGTTAAAGAAAGGGGGTAATAATTTTAATTGGTTACAAAGTTTTTAGTACGAATTTTGCTTCAAATTTGCGAGCAAACTATATTTTGTTTAAACTGTCAGGTCATACGACATTTAGGGAAAACCGGTAAAGATGCGATAGCAAGTCCGATGTAGTGTAAACTTCTCTGTAGTGCGACACAATTTGTCAACAATAATTCTAATCAGGAAAATTTTAATGTCATTTTCTTACACAACAACAGTTCAACGAAAAAAAGTTTGTATATATATGGGTGTTCTGCACTAAACAAAGAAGTAAAAATTTTGTTGATTGTCTCACTTTTAGCAAGAACATGTATATAAATTTTAATTAACTAATTTTAATGTCTAGTCGTTTGGATTTTTTTTTCCAGTGAAAATTCTCTTCATTTTTCAATATATTTAAGATCAGTTTTCCCGAGGATTGATCTAATAAGGTCTTTGAGACTCAATTTTAATCATTTATCAATTTCCTCAATAGAAGTGAGAGAGACCGAAAACAACTATTCTCTAGCCTAGTTGGTCATGTTGAAGTTTTTTTTACAACATCAGAAGTTAATGTGAAGACGTTGAGCTTTTTTTTTTTTTCTAGCCTGAGTCGTATCAAATAAGACCCAGTTCACGAAGATTTGAAAAAAAAATCACATGTATCTAAAATCCCCCCAACTTAGTAATCTTGTGAGATTATACTTCAATAAAAGTTCACAACTTTTATTCACATCAAATCACAATTTAATCAATATAAAAAATAAAATATACACAGCTACATGTATAGATTTTGGTCATAACCCTATGTTCTTTTGTAAAACGTGGCCAAGCTGTATATAAATATATCCGAAGGATTAGGTTTGTACTTGTCTTACTATATTCGTTTATTCAATTATTAATATTTTCTTTTTATTAAAAATATAATATTCTGTTTGGGGATATAATCCTATTAAAAATAGGACGGGCGTTGAATGACTAGGACTTATTTGGATCTTTATCTTTTTGTTGGCGTCCATACATTGTAACGCTACACGCAGATTTCGCTTCTCTCTTTTTACCTTTCCTAATTACAGAGAACAATTTCTTATTGGATTTTATAATCTGACCGAGGGAAAAATCATTAAAAAGAAAATTATCGAACATGAAGAAGACATATTCAGATATTTTTCTTTAATTATCTACAATAATAATTAATACAGCAGAGTTTTATAACCATAGCGTCAGGTTTTCATGTATTTTATAGACAAGTGAAGTGATTAAAAGCTAATCAGGTCTTGTTATGTCGTTTCGTTTAGATTTAAGTAAATAGCATTTCCCTGTCTTATCGTGAATTCCGTCCGAGTCGATTCCAGAATATACATGTAAGTTTGGCACAGGCTTTCAAACACAATTTTGACCGAAAGAAATGAAGATGGATGTTTAACTCGAGCAAGGGAATTGCCACATGCAACTTCTTTCATGGTCTGACAAGTAGACATACTTACATTAAAGATACAAACATGCTTAATGGAAGCAATATTGTCTATCATTAAATCGCAATAAAAAAAACAGTTAATAGAAATATAAGTCATCGGCGGGAAAAGGCGAGAAACCAATTATAATTGCAACATAAAGACAGAGAGTATCTGATATGAGGGACGAGAGACACGTAAGATTATCACGCATGACCAACATCCTCCTATGGACCAGATAAACAAAATTACTGAAAACAATAAGGAACAATGTCCTACTTCAGACCATTGAATCAATATGTCCATATCACCGAGCTCACACGACCTTGACAATGAAGCTACGTGTACATCTGCCTCCAACAAGACAAAGAATTCAACTTGGGTACGTACGCATCGTGGACTGAAGCTTCATTACTATTTCAGGCATTTAACCAATACTTTTGGACCCAACTGCATTTCATAGACGCTACCTTTCAAACTGACAAACGTCAACAATGAAAAATAAAATTATAAGGTACAGCACTTATTACGGTTTGTGTGTCGACAACTTACGTTTTAGTTCCGAATTTTAGCCCCATTTCCCTGAAGCCCGCTGTCTACTGTCAACATCGTGTTCCTTCTAAACTTTTTCTTTGCATCCTAAACCAGGAGCATCTTAAAAATGACGCACTTATTCGTCGCCGTTTCCTTCTTATTTAAAGCTTTCTGTAGCTCATCAGAAGAGATTGGGCATTGGTTCCTGTATTACAAACAACTTCCGGTGATTTTCAACTGTTTACTGTGTCGTTAAGACAAAAAGAACCAGACGTTTTACAGAATAGACGCCACATTCATCATCCAAAGACCTTGTCAAATGAGCCATGTCGAGCGATCTTACTCATAACACTCTGCAGATTCCGGAGAACTCTAGGTTTTATCGTATTTTCACGGCTTCAAAAAAAGTGTATCTTGGAGAGTTCCGGTGATTTATGAATATAAGAAAAGGCCTCCATTTCTTTTTATTCACACAAAATATCGTAATAAAGAATCTTCAAATCAAGTTACAAAACATGTCTGTGCTTTTGTAAAACTGCCATAAGTTTTTGTTTCATTTTTAATGATTGTTTTGACTGTCTGTCAAACAAGAAACAAAAGCTGATAATTAATCTAGCCTGAGTCGTATCAACTACATGATACTGATTATAGGTTATACAGCTGATAATTATTCTAGCCTGAGTCGTATCAACTACATGATACTGATTAGGTTATACAGCTGATAATTAATCTAGCCTGAGTCGTATCAACTACATGATACTGATTATAGGTTATACAGCTGATAATTAATCTAGCCTGAGTCGTATCAACTACATGATACTGATTAGGTTATACAGCTGATAATTAATCTAGCCTGAGTCGTATCAACTACATGGTACTGATTATAGGTTATACAGCTGATAATTAATCTAGCCTGAGTCGTATCAACTACATGATACTGATTAGGTTATACAGCTGATAATTAATCTAGCCTGAGTCGTATCAACTACATGGTACTGATTATAGGTTATAAAGCTGATAATTAATCTAGCCTGAGTCGTATCAACTACATGGTACTGATTAGGTTATACAGCTGATAATTAATCTAGCCTGAGTCGTATCAACTACATGATACTGATTAGGTTATACAGCTGATAATTAATCTAGCCTGAGTCGTATCAACTACATGGTACTGATTAGGTTATACAGCTGATAATTAATCTAGCCTGAGTCGTATCAACTACATGGTACTGATTAGGTTATACAGCTGATAATTAATCTAGCCTGAGTCGTATCAACTACATGATACTGATTATAGGTTATACAGTAAAGTCCCAAACAATCGCTTTAGGGATCTAGATTTGACAGGAACTGTGGTAAATGGTAACCAGCGTTAAATTCAAATTTGGACAAACTACAGCAAACACATGCTTCACAACAACATTATATTCAGCAACACCAAAGACCACAGTGTAAAGGCCGGTACACACGGTGCGATTTGTATTAAAATACTTGTATTGTACTACAAAGACTTATCATTTATACATTCTTAATACAACGTATCATAAGATTTTTTCGAATCTTATAAAATTGCATTAAGTATAGGGCAATGTTATATTTCTTAATACCAGTCTTAGTTGACCTATTATTCCATGCAATCAGATGGTTATGTATGTATAGCAGGGCCATGTATTAAGCATCCTATTTTTATTTACATTACCTGTTGCTTTGACTCAGAAACTTTAATTAAACAGTTTACATAAAACAGACTCCCAGAATTGCAAAGAATATCATAATATAGGTCAAATTTTTCCCTCTTATTTAAGCGATCAGACACATGTAAATGCAAAAATACAAAAAGTTTGTGCTATTATGGTAGAAAACTGAAACTGAAATAAAATTATTATAACAAAAAGTGGTTTAAACACTACTGTAATGTGTTTAGGAGAAATATTGAGGGAAAACAGCACGTTAATTTAACTACGTTTATTTATAATCTTTTATAAAATTTACAATAGCGTGTGTACAGAAAAGAAATTATTACAAAAGTATTATTATTAATAATACTTTTATTATAATACAAATTTTACTGTGTGCACCGGCTTTGAGGTAGCAAGTCCGGCTATAATAGAACGTATCATGTAACTAAGTGACACTCTCCAGCTCAAGCCAAATCGTTACATGTACACTGTATTACAGTATCTCCACGTACAGGTATCTGTCCTCAGTCATTTTCTTGATTATGTTTTGTAACTGACAGTATTCTAACAAGAATATGTAATTGAATTTAATATGAGGGAAAGAATCGAATGGAAAAGCTAAGAGATATCGAACTAGGCAGATTTTGTTTAGTTTAATAAGAATTTTCCTCTAAAAGTCCTACGTATTGCACGTTTAGTCATTTGTACAACTGATTAATACAAAATATGAAATACATATCACATTCTTTTTCCTCGTAAAACAAACATTCCAGAAACTCGTTTCTAAAAAAAAAAAAAAAAAAAAAAAAAAAACATCCTTACGCTTTTTTCTGACTAAAATAACATCTTATTAATAATTGTTTGCACACAGGGAGAGGGGAGAGATACCAGAGTAATATATATGTACATTTTATAGCAAAGTAATTGAAGTTTTTATACAGATTCGTCGTATGACTGTGGTATGTCATTCTACTCAAAATTATTTATTTTTACTCCACTAAATTTTTTTTTACTGCGGTAAAATTAAACACTGGAATTCCTACTATTGCTACTAATGTCAGTTTATTTTTACTCCAGTAAAAAATCCTTTACTCCTTACTGAAGTAATGTACTGTGTGGCCATATAACTCACAATGGATGTATTTTTCTCCATTAAAAATATCATTGCTGAAGTAAAAAATAATATTAGCAATTTTTACTTACAATTAAATATTTTAATATATATTAAAATATATTAAATATTATCAAAAATGTTGGGACTAGTGGCTCCCATCAGCAACACACCTCTAATTGTTTCAAAGAAACTTTCATAGAACACCGCCGAAACAATAAATTAGTATCGAGTCAACTACCTGGCTGATGGGACCCATTTTCTTTGGGGGGAAAAATCAATAGGACGGTAAATAATTTTGACTGGTGTAAAAATAATTTTACAGGAGTGTGTAAATATATTAAGTTATGAGTAGCAATTGTCAGTGTTTTATTTTTTTTATTGCGTAAAATAATTTTAGTCAAAATAAATCACTGTGAGTAGCATGGCCAATCATATAACCAGTTTAGTCACATAGAATTGTAAAACTAGAATACATGTTAGATTGTTTACAGCGTAAGTCCACTTAATTTTTCATACAAGGAGAGGATTGAACTTAATCTACCAACAGGGCTTCACCTTGTGTTCTCGGACAACTATTATCATTATATGTATACATTTTTTTTGCTATTCCACTATACAAGCTGGCAAAGAATAGAAATAACTTAATAAAGCTGAATTTCGATGACTCGAACATCGATCTCTCAAATTAAGTTCTTAATATCTCTCAGTGAGGTTTTGGTGAAGAGAAGAAATATCTCAAGCTAACGAACATATCACCAATTCACTTCTTTACATATATATATATATATATATATATATTAAATCAGACTGCATCAAAGGCCAGTGGATTTATTGCATTGCTTTGAAATCGCTGCTGCAAGTGAAGTCTCCGCGTTGTTTTAATGAATTCCTTTCAATTATTAGTGATAATAAATTCAAAGCTATTGAAAAAAAAATTAAATCTAACCAATTTTCTTTATGTTCTTGATTTTTCTTGCTGTTAAGGATCGGGATATTAAACAATTTTTAAATATATTAACAGTACGTAATTTTTCTTACAGAAAAGAGGTCTACAAATCATGTTTCTACTATCCTTACTGAGCATTTCTTCAATTTATCATCAATTATTTAAAAAAAAAGATTCGGTTCAATTTTTTTCGTTCATATTCTTAAAATGATTGACTTTATACAGCCTAACTTTTCTATTTATATTGCCGATATTGATTGCGGTACAAAGATGATGAACGGTTCTAAATGGTTTAAAATCAACTCTTTTTATCGGTTGTCATTTGATAACACCGGCAAAATCAAACAATAAATCAACCGGAAATGGTCTTTCTTAGAAGCGAATTTTCAATCGTGAACGTTGAGCCCGACTTTTGATAGGACCAGCTCCTCTAAGCGTTGTTGTAATATCTACACACAATCTCAAAACAATGCGAAACCTTAATTAGTTCTCTGATGACTTCCGCTCGCCATATCCTGATCGGACCAATATGCCTTAATCAAAAGACGCATTAAACCTCACGAACCGCCTCTCATATTGAATTCGAACATTGTGATTTGATGTCCCCTTCATTCTGTTCGCCATACTAATGTAATAATGTAACACGCTCAGGCAGTGGGCACTTTACGACTATATATCATGTGAACTAACAATAACAATTACCAGTAATAATGCAGGTATATGGGTTTTTTTATGTTTGTGCTTATGAAGAATTAGGTTTACATGAGTTTACGTATCTGCATTTATGCTATCTTATTGGTTTTGATTTATTTGGCGCTTGCAATTGAATGGTGACGAGCTACCTTCTAGCGATATAAATCTATACTTTTTAAACGGAGGCCATATAAGCAAAACATTTACATTCCCTCAAGATCATTAATAATGTTGTCCAAAAGAATACGTATCCTTTTTTTAATCGTTTATGTAATCGTTTATATTGAAAGTGGCCATTGTGATATTGCATGAAATGTCTCCAATGTGCAATCACAATCTCCTGTCATCCATTCCGTTACTCAAAGGAATACAGACACTGTTACATCAAGCAGCTCAATACACGAGGCTTCATATTATGTACGACATTTTCATTTGTGTCCACAAATTGGCAGTGAGTAATAACCATTATCATTATTATGTAACTTAAAAAAAAACTGACAATCAATCAATGAGAGAGATGATAGTGGTAATCCCGAAACACCACGCCGCGTGTTACCGCCGTAACTTCTCACGTCTGGCGTAGTGCTCACTATCAGAACGCGATCAGCAAAAGAATGAAAAAAATGTGAGCATTGGGGGAAATTGTTCCTATATCTATAATTGATATAGCTGGCTAAAGTAGACACTTTTGACTTTATTGATGCTGGATTCATTGTGAAGTGTGAAGACGTGGGATGATAGAGAGCGTCTGTACCCGCTGTGTTACAATATTGATCACGGTGACAAGGCTTCAGCACTTACTTTCAGCATCACTCTACTCTTTCACAGAAATTCACAGATATTTAAAACGGTCAAAATTTAAGAAAAATATTGTTTTGAATCGTCAACACTACTTTTAGTCACCATTTTCTACAGTCACTGTGTAATTTTTTAGATGCTAAGGGCTCTTGAAAGCTTTATTTTATATGAATAAACGGTGATCCTTCTGTCTAAAGACAATACAAACCATGAACAGGGCAACAATACAGACCCTTGGAATCAGATCAAGTGTTATATCTTTATCATTCTACAAGTAGACCCTAAACGTATATACATTACAAGGATATAGGTAAAACATAAATATTATCATTTGACCAAGTAAAGTAATACCAGTTATCAATTTACAAGGATTAGTAAAACATATATTAACAAGAGGCCCATGGGCCACATCGCTCACCTGAGCACACTGGCTAGGAAAAAAAGCAAAAATCAGTTCAGTATTGAAAAGTTAACGGGGGAGAGAGGGGGGGATGGGGGATTTTAAATTACCAATGCTTTCATATCAATATAACAAATAACTTTGCTGTTCTTGAGCAGAAGATTTTTTCCCATATATTCATTTGTAAAAATTTGATCCCCCATTGTGGCCCCACCCTACCCCCGGGGGTGCTCATTTGAACAATCATTTGAACGATGCTTCCATATCAATTTGACTAATCATGGCTTTTCTGTTCTTGAGAGAAAGATTTTTTCCTATATATTCCTCTGTAAACTTTGATCACCCATTGTGGCCCCACCCTACCTCCAGGGGTCATGATTTGAACAAACTTGAATCTACACTACCTGAGGATGTTTCCATATAAATATGATCAATCACGTCTTTGCTTATCTTGAGAAGAAGATTTTTAAAGTTTTTTTTCTATATACTCTTACGAAAAACTTTGACCCCCCCCCCATTGTGGCCCAAACCTACCCCCAGGGGTCATGATTTGAACAAACTTGAATCCACACTACCTGAGGATGCTTTCATATAAATATGACCAATCTTGGCTTTGCTGTTCTTAAGAAGATTTTTCCTATATATTTCTATGTAAAACTTTGATCCCCAATTGTGGCCCCACCCTACCCCTGGGGGTCATGATTGAACAAACTTGAATCTACACTACCTGAGGATGCTTCTACATAAATATGACCAATCATGGTTTTGCTGTTCTTAAGAAGAAGATTTTTAAAGATATTTTCCTATATATTTCTATGTAAAACTTTGATCCCCCATTGTGACCCCACCCTACCCCTGAGGGTCATGATTTGAACAAACTTGAATGTACACTACCTGTGGATGCTTTCATATAAATATGACCAATCATGGCTTTGCTGTTCTTAAGAAGAAGATTTTTAAAGATATTTTCCTATATATTTCTATGTAAAACTTTGATCCCCCATTGTGGCCCCACCCTACCCCTGGGGGTCATGATTTGAACAAACTTGAATCTACACTACCTGAGGATGCTTCCATATAAATATGACCAATCATGGCTTTGCTGTTCTTAAGAAGAAGATTTTTAAAGATATTTTCCTATATATTTCTATGTAAAACTTTGATCCCCCATTGTGGCCCCACCCTACCCCTGGGGGTCATGATTTGAACAAACTTGAATCTACACTACCTGAGGATGCTTCCATATAAATATGACCAATCATGGCTTTGCTGTTCTTAAGAAGAAGATTTTTAAAGATATTTTCCTATATATTTCTATGTAAAACTTTGATCCCCCATTGTGGCCCCACCCTACCCCTGGGGGTCATGATTTGAACAAACTTGAATCTACATTACCTGAGGATGATTTCATATAAATATGACCAATCATGGCTTTGCTGTTCATAAGAAGAAGATTTTTAAAGATATTTTCCTATATATTTCTATGTAAAACTTTGATCCCCAATTGTGGCCCCACCTTACCCCCGGGGGTCATGATTTGAACAAACTTGAATCTACACTACCTGAGGATGCTTCCATATAAATATGACCAATCATGGCTTTGCTGTTCTTAAGAAGAAGATTTTTAAAGATATTTTCCTATATATTTCTATGTAAAACTTTGATCCCCCATTGTGGCCCCACCCTACCCCCGGGGGTCATGAATTGAACAAACTTGAATCTACACTACCTGAGGATGTTTCCACTTAAGTTTCATCTTTCCTGGCCCAGTGATTCTTGAGAAGAAGATTTTTAAATGATGTCATTATTTTTTCACTAATTCCTAATTATCTCCCCTTGAAAGAGGGCGTGGCCCTTCATTTGAACAAACTTGAATCCCCTTCACCCAAGGATACTTTGTGGCAAGTTTGGTTGAATTTGGCCCAGTGGTTCTTGAGAAGAAGATGAAAATGTGAAAAGTTTACAACAACAACAACAACGCCAACGACAACAACGACGACAGACAACGGACAAATTTTGATCAGAAAAGCTCACTTGAGCCTTTGGCTCAGGTGAGCTAAAAATACCAGATTATTCCAAAGGGTTTCAAACAGCCCATAACTCCTTTATAATAACTGATTTACAGAAATTAATTCGGACAAATTATGTTTCCACTGGACGCAGATGTTATAAAAGAGAGAAAATAATGAAGTTTCAAATACCTGGGGCAGTTAAAGGAAAAAGACATACCAACTACATCAACAGAGCTGACGGTTTCCAAACCTACTTTATAATTTGTTATTCACCCACACAAATTAACGTTACATCTGGTAAACAGGTTCTAGATCTTTTTTCAAACGAAAAAGACAATATAACAACACTGTAAGTAAATATAAGCTGTAAAAAAAGACTAAACATAAAACCTACAATGTGGGCAAATTTAAGCTACTATTTATAATGAATTGCTAAATCAGTAAAGGTGTATATTGGTCCTAATCATGAACAAAGCAAACAAAAATTAAAAAAAAAAACGACGTAGGTTCTTTTGTAACCTTCATTGTATTCAATTAACACATTTCGTCTCCCTTGTGATACTGCATTTATTTCTATAATTTAATCCTTTCACTTTGGTAAATACTTCACTGAAGATTATCACTACTATGTACGGTTAAAAATACAAAATCAACAGAAATGTTTTCTTATTCGCATTTGTTGTGGGTTTTGCATTGTCCTTCATATGGTGCGGTTGATGTCTGGAAAAGCTATTAGAGAATTAAATACGAATAATACGGCCTGATAAGTTTTTGTCAGTTTACTGCTAATCTTCCGGGTCCCCGTTCTAGAGAGAAGTCTGAAGATGTCATTATTTATATGGGTTGGGCCAATCGGAAAATTGAATCTGATATGGGATTTCCGTGGGGGAAATACTACCTTAGAGTCATTTTCCATGGGGGGAAATCCTACTCTTGAGACTATTTTCCGGGGGAAAATCCTACTCTAGAGCCAGTTTTCCGGGGGGAAAGCCTACTGTGCAACACCGGTCAAGGTAGACTATCGGTAGGGCGTTTCGCTGAACGTGATAGGGAAGCCCAGGTTCGATTGTCGTTCTCCTGCCGCGTAAAACCTAAGATGTACACATACGTAGTGACTGTTCCTTTGATAAGTGATAGTCACGGGACTTTCGGATGAGATCTTAAAAACCAAAGTCCTGTGTCATAGGCGGTGGCACGATAAAGAACCCTCACTGCTCAATGGCCCAGAGTACCGAGTTAAACCCCAGTCACAAATTTCAAAAACAACCAACGGCGGAGTTTTTTTTTTAGGCAAAAATAGGATTCTTCGGGTGACAGTCGGCTGTTCATCGGCTGTTGTCTTGCCCGATTTTGACCTCTTTTTTCGTTGGCCGACAAATTTGTGTCAGTCGGGCCATGTTATAATTTTTTTTTCTGCTTCGGTGGCCGAATCTGCTTCAATTGAAGCAGTCGTTGAACAGTCCTTCGACCAATCATTGATCATCGTCCGACCATCGGCAAACAGTTTAAAAACTGTCTAAATTTTTGTTTCATTTACACATGCACTTGTAAATTATTGAACAGTAACTACATTGTAACTGCTTAGCCATATAATAATGTAAATTAATGTTTGTTTAGTTTCTTTTTTTTCAGAATTGCCAATAAATATTTCGTATAATTTTCTATTTTTATGTTTGCTGTGTTTGAAATCTAATTCCATTCATTAACTGTTAATCAAATACACAAGTTTATGATTCTCTTCTGGTACTATTTAAATTCTAAATGAAATTTGGAAGTCTGCTTGGTATAGAGTGTCAAACCTCGCTGGGAATCCAGTTAAGTATGACAGAATGGGTAAATACACCAATCAATATTACATTTATTAAATATTAAACAATGTGTGAAAGTACTAAAGATATCTAACGTTAGAAACTTAATGGTACTCGCCTACACAGACATCAAATGAAACGAGAAAAACAAGAAATCACACAGGATTGATCAAGATCAGTGCTATAAATTTATGCATCAAGTTCTCTTTTATCAAGATATGGTTAACTTACACGAACACATAATGAATTATTATAAAGAATTTAGCTAACGGTATGTATAATAGAGGTATCTTCTTCCTCCCTTCTAATAGTCATCAACTTATATATGTATCTCATGGTGAAATAATGTATAATTATATTATAATTAATGGTATTAATTGGAAAAGATTTAACAAGATTTTAAATCCTATTGAATGCATTAGCCTTGAACTTTGAGATGTGATCTTGAGTCAATATGAGACATGACTAATTCCATGTTAACTAATGACCCCGGGTGATCTCAATATCTCCTCGTTCCGACACTATGACCTTTTAGATATGACCTTGAAACTATTAACTAAACATGCTTTTTAAACAATATACTTAGGTTTGAGTTCATTGCTTCCATTTCTCCAATGAACTTTTTTGTAATACATCTGTTATATAATATAATCGTTTTCTTCAATTTTCCTTTGGTCTTCAGTTCTTCCTTTGGTCTACAGGAATTGCAAAATAGACAATGCAAACAACACGTGTTTTCCTAAATTAATAGTCTTCACTGATAGGGATGTTAACAGTGTCTATATATGTTTGATTTACTACAAGCTACAGGCCCGTAGGAAGCAATTTCAGTTTGTTTTTTTTGGGGGGGGGGGGGGCAGCCATACATTTTCAGTTGAGGGGGCACTATTGACTACCAAAAATTCCTTGACAAGCAAAATAAAAAAAAAAGTGTTCAGACGTTTATATTGAGGGAGCACAAGCGTGTAGTAGCTATGTTTTCTATAGCAATCTATATATCGGCAAAATTATTGGGGGGGGGGCACGCCCCCCCCCCCCGGTTCCTACGGCCATGAGCTACATCATGGCAGTTACTTACTTCAGATTTAAACAGCAGCTGTAGCAGTACTTTAAGCTTGCGATTTAAGGAAGCTCTAAACACTGTTCATTGAAGAGTTCTAATTCCAAGGTAACTGTTATGCAGTTAGAGTGATCTGCTCTTTGATGTAATATGTAAAATGGGAGTCTACAGTAAATGATAAAAATGATATAATGATGTTATCATTATTTCCGACTAAGACAAAGAAAATGGAAATATCATTTGCGTAATTATATTTTCCAATACAAGTAAGTGATTTCTCTTCATTAATACTTCATTGTCTTTGAAGTTTTCCTGGAGAAATATGGATGGTACTCTGCAATGTACTTGTTCGTTGAAAATGGATAAAAAAGTCAATATGTGCATCTTTATATGAAACAATTTTCTCCAAATCCAAAATAATTTCGTAATGAGTGTTTAGAGTTTCCTTGAACTTAAGCATTACAGTTACATTGGTTATTAAGCAGTATTTGGTCTATGTACATCTAAGTCGTATCTGATATAAGGTTACATTATCGCCATGTTTTAGATCCGGGACGCTCTAAGGATAACGTATATATGATACATTGTATGTTCCCAGAAACGGAAGAGTGTTAAAATCATGTCCACCTGTTCATGTCATTATGTCGTATATAGATGTATTCTTACATTATATAAAAGACTCTTCGAGCTTTTTGCGTTTGTTTTGTTTTCACAGCTACGTATATTACCTAATATTGTACTTCCTATAAAAAAAGAAGTCAAATTAAATATCAGTATCTCTCATCCATTTTTATTAATGTATCTATCGGTTCGTGTGTTACGCGGCGGTATTAATCAAGCAGTCTGGATTCATGGACGCGTTCTTTAGTTCAAAGCGCTGTTTTTAAAAACAAATTACTATTGAATACTTTCGTGCCCTAAACCTCATAATCAACATGCAAGTAAAAAAAAATCAGGAAGAAACAAAAAAGAGGAAGCTTGTTTATTCTAGATTTGTTTTTAGTTTCAAAGACACTCCGTCACTCTTGTAGACGTAAAACAAAATTAATTTTCCAGGAAGCCCATCATACCACGAAAATTGGAACAGGATTTTTATAGGACAACGTGAAAACAGATCCATGTCTGGATAGCGCTAGATCGTCGTTAAGACTGTTTATATCTCCCTTTACAGAAGATTGGACATTAATGGAAAATAAAATGAGAAGGGTCAGTCTCCTTACATCTATTTCTGCAATCTGAGATTGAATCTTAATGCATTCACAGATTACGTCGATCACGTGATGGAGAGAACAAGCAATACTAAAGACAAGTATATCGCTGAAGAAAGGGTCAGTAATGTATGAAATATAGAAGGACTCTTACACCGCCTCTTTAAACAATGATCAAAAAATTAATCTTGTGTATGAGAAATACACGATAAAATTTCAAAGTCAATTTTTTTCTTGCTGTTGTTGATATTGGAAATTCTGAATGGTTGTTACAAAAATGATGTAAAAAGGGATTCTACACGGTAATATTATAGTTTGGCATTATTTTTTTACACCCCCCCCCCCGTTTTTTTTAGCTCACCTGAGCCAAAGGCTCAAATGAGCTTTTTAATCGAAATTTGTCCGTTGTCTGTAGTCGTCCGTGTCGTTGTAAACTGTTCACATTTTCATCTTCTTTTCTAAAACCGCTAGTCCACTTTCAACCAATACTTTTTATACAGCATCCTTGGGTGAAGGGTTTGTTCAAATGAAGGAGAGATAATTAGCATAAGTGAAAAATTATTGGCATCTTTAAAATTCTTCTTCTCAAGAATTCTGGGCCAAAAGGGTAAAATATGTGAAAGCTTCATTACAAAGTGAAGATGTAAGTTTGTTCAAATAATGACCCCTAGGCTTAGGGTGGGGCCACAATGGGCATTCATAGTTTTACATAGGAGTCTCAAAGAAAATCTTTCAAAAACTTCTTCTCAAGAACCATTGGACCAGAATAGATGAAAATTACATGAAAGCTTCATTACGTGGTGTAGATTCAAATTTGTTGGACCATAGTGGGCGATCAAAGTTTTACAAAGGAGTATATACATGTTTAATCTTTAAAATCCTCTTCTCAAGAATAGTAAAGGCATGATTAGAAATATTGATATGGAAGCATCCTGAGGTAGTCTAGATTCAAGTTTGTTCCAATTATGACCTCTGGGAGTAGCGTGGGCCACAATAGGCAATCAAAGTTTCACAAACTTTAAGGAATATGTATAGTAAATAAATCTAATATAGAACAGCAGGGTCATATAATGACTCAGGTGAGCGTTGTGGTCCATGGGCCTCTTGTTATCTTGCTTATTAAAGAACCAGAGAATCATCTGTATGTGCAACATTTATAGGCTTTAACCATTAAAATTATGCATAATATGCTTGATCTAAAAAAAATCTAAGGTTATTTTTTTATCTACTACCGCCATTAAAATGCAATCAGTAGGTTGTACATATGTTAGAATCAAGAATTTTTTTTCTAAGAATATGAGTATTCTTGGTATTTCCAAAAAAAAAAATTAAAATTGTTTTTCATAATTATATTCTAAAAACCTTTTAATACTGTTCATTAATTAGTACATACAGCTGTAAATATCAACAAAGAAAGTGGGGTACAGTATCTACAATATTAAACATGTTTTATTAATTTTGATTGCAATCAGGTTAGACTATGTGAGTAGTCATTTTTGAACAATAGCTTTTTTTATGGATAAACATACAGAAGCCGAAGTATTGTGTGCTGGTGTCTACCAAGCAACAAATCACCGGGAAAATGCACGATACAATCAAAATAAATAATGGCAATCGAGAACTAGACATTATCATTTATATCATTTACATCATTACCGAAGCAGCACTACTAAAAGAATACGTTTGGTTTCACTCTGTGATACATCATATGTACTGTGATTACTTTGGCGAATCGGTTTAACCAATGTTTAGGAGAGCTATTTTGAGTAAGCTGCTAAAATGACACCACTGCTACACTTGTCCATACAATAGGTCTGTTATCACCCTGTATATATGACGGTGATTAATCTAAAATAACACCATTATCAGGGGGATCAGAACATGTATGATATACATGTAGAAAAGAATAGGATAAAGGCCATTAATCTTAACTAATCAAGTTACATCAATCAATATCAAGGAATGGGAGCTCTGAAGCGTTCCCACGGAAACAATAGCCTTTAATCATATGTCATAGGAGATAACAGAGCCATCTTAATTCTGTTACACTCCATATGGAGGCATCAACTAACTGCTGCAATTTATCGTGGAAGAGCTTAGCTAGTGTGATTATATGTACACCTTTCAATACGGGAATGAGTTTCACCAGATCTTTAATCATAGTTAATTATAACATATATCAAATACTGGTACATCTAGGGCTAAAATACGGGTGGGCATTGTCTCTGATCAATATACTAATCACAAAGCATGAAACGATTAATGATGAGCAGTTTGTAATCAATAATAAAATGTACACGGTCAATCCAAGAATCTCGCATCTACCTTTTCTCTCCACATATCTTTATGTAACATAAACATGTAAGCCATGTTCTTGTCAATCATTTCAAATGATTCAGAAATCTAATATATTCTCTAGGTGACCATATTCTGAATCGAAGACATGACAAACAAAACGGTCAAAAGAATTCAATCAGATATTCAGGAACTTGGTTATTATCAATTCTGTACCTTGTAGTTAATCTAGCATTTTTTCTTCTTTCAGGTAAAGTTTTCCATCCAGTTTCAAAGTAAAGTGATTCTTTAAAAGCTTATAAAGTTAGGCCTGTGGCAATTAAAGCAGTAATTAATTGTATTTTTTTTCTATGTTTTCGCTGTCACCTAAATTACATCCACACCACACCAAGGAGGATTATTCTAATTGTGGGCTAACAAGCAAATTCACAGAATTGTGGTCCCCCACTTTCGGTGTCTTAGTGGATGGGATATTGTCATTGTATTGTTTGTGTGTTCTGTCTTGTCCAAGCATCATATAAAAAAGATATAAATTATTGAATTAATAACAGTTATGGCAAAGATTATAGCTTCTCAAAACTACATCAAACTTCAAGATCAAGGTCATGAGGTCAAACATCATAATACAATCATAAAAGTCTTGTCACAAGTAATGAACGTGAAAAAAACATCAAAAATCAGAGCATACAATCGGGAAGCCCTTGAAACAGGTAGTGCACATACCAAATGTAAATGCAGTGTCTTCTCCCAATCAAAAGTTATCAGCCATGTTAATTTTTTTTAAAAATTTGGTCAAACTTCAAGGTCAAGGTCATGGTGTTAAAAATCATAGTACATTTGGAAATACTTGTCACAGGTAATGCACGTGTCAATTATGAATGCCCTACCTTTGGTCCTTCAGAAGTTAGTAACACTGATAAAACGTTTGAAAATTAAGTCAAACTTGAAGGTCAAGGTCACGGGGTCAAACATCATAGCACATTCGGAAACATTTTTACACAGGTAATGTACTTGTCAGATATGAACGCCCTATCATATCAGACTCATTCAAAAGTAATCACCAATTTTTTTTTTTTTAAATTAGGTTAAACGTGAAGGTCATGCAAGGTAAAGGGGTCAAAAATCATTGCATGCTCGGAAACGTCTTTTCACAAGTAATGCACATGTCAAATATGAAAACCTATCTTTTCTCAATCAAGATTTATAAGCAATGATAATTTTTTTGAAAAGTAAGTCAGACTTCGAGGTCAAGGTTACAGGGTTAAAAACCATAGTACATTAAGAAAAGTCTTGTCACAGGTAATATACATATGTAACGTGGATGCTCCATCTTTTCTCATTCAAATTTTATGACCAATTTAAAGTAAATAAATGCTAAACTTTTTGAAAAGTATGTCAAAATTCAAGGTCAAGATCACAGGGTCAAATATCTGTATCATAGTATATTTGCAAAGGTCTTGTAACAGGTAAGCACGTGTCAAATATGAAAGCTCTAACTCTTCTCAATCAAAAGTTATAAGCAAAGATAAAATTTTTGAAAAGTAGGTCAAACCTCCAGGTCAAAGTCACAGGGTCAAAAATCATAGTATATTTAGAAAGGTCTCATCAAAGGTAATATACATGAAATGAAAGTCCAATCTTTTCTCATTCAAAAATTATGACCTATTTAAAGTAATGTTATAAGTTAAACTTCAAGGTCAAGTTCAAGGGGTCAAAAATCTTAGTATATTTGGAAAGGTTATGTCACAGGTAATGTACATGTGAAATATGTAAGCCCTATCTCTTCTCATTCAAAAGGTTAAAGTTTTTGTGACATACTAACAGACAGACAGACTGACAGACAGACAGACAGATTGACAGATGAATGAGATTTAATATCCCACCGCTTTCGCGAAAGCCGGGGGAAATAAAGGTTGTGTTCATGACTGAAAGAGTTTTTCGGTTGACTACAAGTTTTTTAACAAACGCATTTTTTATACGCATTAGCTATAATCAGTCATTCTACAAAAACATGACCAATTAAGAATTTTTTATGTCGCTTGCAAATTTACCGTTGTAATATCTTAATTATAAATTTAAAGGTCGATTTTAACTCTAATACTTAAAATACACACATGGTTTTGTATACATGCAGTTAAAGTTTTGATATGAACATAATGTAATGTTGAAAAACGCATTCAACTGCAAATCTTAATGTCGCTTCATTTATATACAAATTTCAAGATGAAATTTTCAGCCGCAAAATCGTTCCGAAGAGAGCGCAATGAATGTCAAAAAATGTCTTTTATCCTATATAAAAAGAAATCAAACCGCTTCTCGCAAAGAAATGCATAGATTTTCTTTCGTGCGAATTTATAAGCATGTCGCTTAAAATCGATTAACTTCCGTAACGATTTTGTTTTAAATTTCACGCATAGAATGCAGATTTCAAAAAGAACTGAAACTGAAAGTGACCACGGAACCTTATATCATCGATTCTAGTTGCGAGTCAGCTATTTTACACGATTACATTTTCGACATGACAAAATAAATTAGACAAAAACAGTTGTCTCTCTTAAAAGTTTAACTTCCGTAACGGTAATTCAGGAAAGTTTTTGCATTTAAGGTATAAAATTTTTGATTATTTTGGAAGCGAAATGATTCATACTTTTGTTTAATATCCTAAAACAAGCTTTGATTTTAACTATTGAAGTGAATTTTAACTTTTATTGCTGGGAATTAACTTCCGTAACGATTAACTTCCTTAACGATATTTTTCCCGAAAATTAATTTAAATTCGGATTCATGCGAGACTTCATGAATCACACTTTAGCGTTCTTTACTGAACATCAGAAACGAAAAATTGGTCAAATTCAGCTTTATTTAAAAAATAATAAGGCTTGATCAAGCATTAACTTCCGTAACATTACCTTAAAATCAATTGTATCTTGAAATTTGTAAGAAGTTAACGATACCAGATTTGTGGACAATTCTTTGTTTTCAAGTTCACTGATAGGTCCTTTAGAGGATTATGATGTTGATTTTGCTATTTGAAACAATTATTTTTTTCATGTTTTATACTCTGAATTGGTCCATTTATCGTAGAACGACTGTAATACGCATTAGCTATAATAATTGATTTCTGTTATTTATACATGTACTTTATTTCCATGATTTAATGTTAAGGAGTTTTTTTTTTTTTTAAATAAATTTCTTGAAGTTATAAAATTAAAAGACAAATTTTGACCTAAAGTGTGTCAATTTCATTTTATTGGATAACGTCTCATTGTTTACTACATGAAGTATAAACAATTTGTTGTTGTTTTTTTTTTAATAAACCCGGTACTAAAGAGTAACATAGGATTTTTGAAAATTTAAAGTAAAGTTTGCCTCTTTCCCAATACATGGTCTTAAACTTGATCCAGAAGATAAAAATCTAAATTTCATGTATACATAAACAATGAATTATACTATCTAGTTTATGCCCCCTTTTATGTCTGTTTTTCATTTCAATCATGTAACTCTTTCTTGTATTTCATGTATATAAGTATATACATGTATGAACATTTACAATGTTCTTTCTTTTTGCCCCTTGAAGATCCTTAATTGACCAATAAACCAATTGAATTGAATTGAAATCTTATATTTTTGATTGAAGACACGTTTATTAAAATAGTTCTGTAAACCACTAAGAGTAGAGAAATCATAAAGATTGAATGCATTTTTCAAAATTAAAGTAAAGTGAATATCACGGAATATTGAAGGAAAATTGAAGTTGTCTAACAAATGTACAAGAGTAAAGAAAAAAAGAGAAGATTTTCTAGCATATAGTTATTCCATATCCATACAGACCCACAAAACTTATGAAATTCATAACAAATAGAGGGTTCATCTTTTCTGCTACATGTAGATGTCTATAATAAGTCAAAAAGAAAATTGAGAGTATTTTTAATATATGATCCATTTAGCCCACCCTGAGGCCTGAACGGTAAACATATACACTTTAATTGGATATCGGAAAGGCTTACTGCAAAAAATATAATCATGTAACACCTGTGGAATCTAACGCTTTTAAAGGTAGATTTTATCCCTCCTGAGGTTTGAATATTGCACGAGCAGTGTTTCCGCTAACTTTGAAAACCAAGAGTCATTATGACCCTTTGAAGTAAACTTTTGGGAGTCAAATAGAATTTTTGAGGGTCAAAATATATTCTGGTTTTGCTTTCAGTTCTTATATTAGCTATGCTTTCTAAAATCATAATTTGCTGTTTAAAGAATGAAGGTGAAATATTCTTGTACTTCTTTTATTTACACATTTTCCCGATTCCGTCATTTGGATTTTATGGAATACATGTTAATCAAAAGAGAACATCTGAAAGTTGTTTGAATGTTTTTGAAAAACTGTTAATGATGATTTGAGCTTTGCTCACTTTTTTATTACCATCAGTAGCCTATTTGACAAAGCCAAGCTTAAAAAAATAAAAGTGTCGATGTCAGATGCAATCTTCCGGTTTTGTTAAGAATTAGATAGATTGTTCAAAAATTCAATACATTGTTGACGTTGAAATGCTGATTTCAATCACTGCCACTTTGAAATTAAAGCAACGATTTATTCCTAGAAAGTTGGAACGTAAACTAATTAACTGGTTCCATCAAGGCAACATGAACTCGATTTTTTAAATTTGTTTTCATATTTTTTCTGCATCATGATGACCCTTTGGGTGATGTTTTAGAGGATAATAAGTATTTTTTTTATGCGTAAACTACGCAAAAATATGCGTTTACCGAAACAATGACAAGAGAAATTAATTTCTTTTCACCAGGTTACTTAAATAATAGAACACTGCAAATCTAAAATTCTGAACTAACCATTCTCTCAAGTAGTTTACAATGTAAAATTGTGAATTCTCTCCGACGTATTGGTCATTTATTTTTGAATTCATTATGTAAATTACTTCAAATCACAGCTGCATACATGGGAGAAGAACCAATTTACGAGGATATGCATAGGAAAGTGATGAACATTCAAATATGAAGCCTTTAATTAAGAATATACGATCCTTAGCCAGGAAGGATAACTCATAAATTTATTTTTTTTTCATGTCTCAAAATGAAGCTTAGAATTGAGATCTTTCGTGCAACAATTTTCATTTTATGCATCTCAATATGATTCACGGTTCTCTGAAGTCTTAGAAACGGTCTTTTAAAAAGTTGACATTTGTACCCCATAAAAGAATTTTTTTTTTTTTTTTTTTTTTTTTTTTTTTTTTAGAGAAATCGAATTTCCTTTAATCTGGCATCAGATACCAATGCTTATTAGCATGATATGAAATAAGGCCTGATCTGTGATGTCTAGCAATGATAACACAAGCATTTTACACTATGTATTATATAGCAACTGAAGTAAATAGAACTTAAATACTGTATAAGCATAAAAAAGATGTAATTTTCTCCAAATGCCTGGATACCTATATTTTTTCATCCTAAAATATATTTGTTGATCAATTTTCAATTAGAAAATGCATAGCTGGTGTTTTTATTCGCATTTCCTGAAAATATATTTGAGATTTGATAATTTTCCCTATATAATATAATTAACTTTAATGATGAACTTTGAAGAAATACCATGGATAAATTCACGTTACTCTGTGAAATCAGAGACATTTTTGTGAGCATTTTCAATTACTTTAAAGCTGAATTTTTCAGAACCTGAGGATCGGACTACCTTAATTAATCCAATCACAGCACAGAGATCGAGTGATTAAAAAAATCGCACAAGTCGTGGAGACTGTGCATTGATGCATCAAATTTACCCGACAACTACACCACCTGTATGAACTTTTATGCGCTTTTTAGTCACAGTTTTTTTTATTTCTTGGTTTACAGATTTTCTTATATATAATATATGTAGAAAGCACAAAGAAATTTCTTTGTGCTTTCTATATTTTAAAATATTTCTTCACTTAGGGCAGTTATGTTAGTTTAAGAGTCGTTGCAAAATGTGAGATATATATATATATATATATATATATATATATATATATATATATATATATATATATATATATATATATATATATATATATATATATATTACATTTTGTTGTCATTTAAAGGAGGAACTGGGTACAAAATGGATTTTTTTAATCGACTATTTCCCATGTCGGCAAAATTCAAGAATCATTTTTCAATATTTTATTTAGGCTCATTTTGCTGCCACTTTTTGACTTTCACTTAATGTGAAATTTTTTAGCCGTGTCTATAACTGAGTTCATGTAATTAAGAATTGTGTTTACAAGTTTATTTTACATGTACATACATGTACAACAGGTGACTAATCACGAGGACAGGTACCCCCTCCCACCCACCCCACCCCCATATACATACCAAAGCCTTTAATTGAAACCTTTTCCATGAATTATATTTTCATGACATATTTGATAATTTATGAGAAAAATTGTAAAGACCCGGGGTCTATTGGGGGAGGAGGTTCTTGTCCAAGGACACCCGTGGTGTGTTATTCATAAAGTCTCATCTCTGGATTACAATATAGTATTGATTGCAGACATTATTTTTTTTTTTTTATCAAAATATCTAATACTTTATTGTCAAGAAAATGTTCTTGGGTTGTCCAAATTGTACAGCAATATTCACTGAAGTAAAGCTCTCTGTTAGTGACAACCTATATACAAAGGTTTATAACTCTACATCCGTTCTACAAAAAGGAACAGCAGCTTGAAACAAGAGTTATCTTTCTTAGCATTTTGTGCATCATTATTATATACATGTAGAAACCCAAATTCCAGGTTTTCGTAACAGCATGTCATCCCCATGATCCCTATTCTGTTCTCCTCGCAGTTTAATGATTCCCTTGCATGCAGTCTGATATGATCAATAAATAAAAACCAATCCTAGTAATTCAGGATACAAATTATATATTGGGTGAGGACTCTTGGGAAAATCGCACTCTATAACTACTACCCAGAGTAGGGTTTCCCCTCGGAAAATTGAATCTGGTGTGGGATTTCCGTAGGGGAAATACTGCTCTAGAGTCATTTTTCCGTGGGGGAAATCCTACTCTAGAGCCTATTTTCCGGGGGGGGGGGAGTTAGAGGCGAAGCCTACCCTAGACCGGTTTAATACATGTTAATTCTTTCCTCCTTGTAACTATTTGTTTCTGTTTTGAGATATTTGCCCACGATTCCGTTTAGGTACTTGTGGCTCCCACAAGTACATAAAATTCTTGAGAACATGCCATTCATAATTAATATTTATTACATTCTGTAATACCTTTTGACAAAGGCTGTTAAATTATCGTGATCGGAAAACGTTAAGATTTTTCGGTTAAATAGCGTTAATCCACTGGGACGAGCATTCTCTACAGGTCCTGTTCTCAGTAGTCTAATTGACATTATCTCCATTATTTCTGAGACTGGAGTTGTGAAACTCAGTAGGCGTAAGACTCTTAGATTTGTCAAAGCAGAAACAAATTCCACAACAGCGCCGTAAGATTTAGATTTCATTTTTTTTATTAACAGAGACTTGATGATACATGGGGCGACAACATGTAGCTATTAGCTTTACAGCTAATGGCAATGGTGAACGACATTTTTAGATTTCATATCTAATATTCTTCTTAAAGAAACTGTACCAAAAACAACGGAAAGACATTGCTTATTCTATAAAAGGTGTGTCCACTAATCACATTTACAGATTCATAACATCGAGTGCAAGACACTGCAAGTACATGTAGATACAAGCAACTGGAGATGTCTGTCATATCTTTGTTGCTATCCCTTCGCAACGGAGTCGGAGGATTGTTTTTCCTGTGCGAAACGGAAGTGACGTAATTTGCACCAGGATCGAATGTTGTCTTGATATGTGTATAATTTTAATTTATATTCATCTATTGTCTGATCTTCTCATTTTCCAATAACATAAATAAAACTGACGGAGGGGATAATAAAATAATATTAAAAAAATTCGACAGGATAGAGTTTTATCCTTTTCAAACATGTAATCGAAATTTTAATATTTACATTTGCAAATGTTTTCTTTTATATAATACTATTAAAAGCAACGCGTATCTATATCCGTATAAACACGGGTTCCTCGCGTCATAAACGTTCGACGTAATTTCTCAGTGACGTCATAAAGGGTCGACGCGCAATCAATAGATCAAACTTGTGCCGTTGAGTTTGAAAAAATAAAACATTTCACGCGTTAAAGGTTATAATCAGGCTAATATATGATATGAATAAGTCACAAATGTAAATATAAGTAATAAGGTATCACTTTTAAACATCTATCAGGATATAAATACGGGTTGGTACGAGATCAAATTTACCATAAAGCCCGAAGGGCTTTATGGAATTTGATCTCGTGACCAACCCGTATTTATATCCCGATAGATGTTTAAAAATGATACCTTATTTCTTAAATATTACGCTCAGGTAGGTGGTCCTTTGGGTTCATCTATACGTGAGCGGATAGACTATCTTGGTGATATTAATCAGAATTTCCTTTCTTCTTTAATGAATTCTATTAGAATACCTCGTGTCATGCATCGCCTCCCATGAAAACTAGGATTTCATTTCAACAGTTTCACTGACCCATTTTTACAAGACAAAGCTGAATCTAACTAGACAAAACACAGATTTATTGGATAGATATTAGCTTTGTACATCTCGATAGGTGGCTGACAACAGACAGTTTCACCTGAAGGCTATTACATTTTCGGAGCAAAAACCTTACGATTCAGCAAGTTACAAGTGTTCATCAGACGCAAGGATGAACTTTCTGCATAAGAAGAGGCTGTGGAAGGTCGGAAAATGATTATCAAGGGGGGGGGGGATTACTGTAGTTTAACGTGAAAGATCAGTATATAAATAATTACCACGGAGGAATTTGTATGGAATTAACAAAAAGTACTCACCTACAAGCACGATCCGCACCAACATGGAAGAGAAAAAAAAAGTATATTAGTACAAGTTTATCTTTATAAACAATCAAATATTGGGCCTTATTACTAATTTTTTTAAAGAGTTTCATGTATCATATCAATTCTACTCAAAATAGTTATTCTAAAATTTGAGGGGAAAAATAAATACATGTAAGCATAATCTTAAATCTAGACAAGTCGTGTAACTCAAGGCTGCTTCTGCAGAAAAGGGAACTTAGGTGTCGGTGTAATCATCCTATGACCCGAATCCCCGTCTACATATTGATAGAACATAGTAAACTAGAGCTTGTTACTAACCTCATACAGTTACACTGCTGCAGTATAAGAAATGAAGGAAAGTTCGGTGACAATACAAAGTTGGCAAAGTCACGTGATATAATCCATTCACCACTCGATCGTGGTACTTACATAAGTAATATCTTTTTAAGGTCAAGATCTAGTAAATGAGTTTAGACTTTCTTCTTGGTGCTAGATTCATTATGACGTCATAATTGAATTAAACTTAATTTTTCCCGTACTTTACAGCTTCAATAGAATTATGAAGAAAATAAAGCAATTTGATGGATTTCAATTTGAAATCATGTCAAATGTGACCCCGATACTCTTATTCCGTTTAATATCATTTTAAAGTAGAGATCAAGAGGATATGAAAAACCGTTTTCTGAGAGACTGTAGGCAATATTGATACATTTCCTTTGTCTGAGATGGAGAGAAGTCCCATTTTTATACCAGACTTTCTTCATTTTTCATTGAAAATGGGCAGTTTTTCCGATGAGTTTACCCTAAAATTATGTCCGGATACACCTTATTTTACCAAGCTATATTCGTAAAGGATCATTAAAAGAATGTGTATCTCAAATTTGAGAAATCTGTGGGCACCTTTCATTCACTAGATCTTGACCTTAAATGTATGAGCAAAACATGTAAAGGCAGACAATCAATTCTCCTGCAAGTCTGCATAGAGTTTTAATGAACATGAGATGTTTTAATATCATACATGTACCTATACAAAATATATTGCAAAAAATCTGTACATAATACTATACATGTATTACATTTTAGTCCGTATGCAAAATTTTTGACTGATTTGCTGCATTACACGAATTAAGAGTCGGGCGTTTCAAAGGCGACTACAGAAGGAGTCACAAAACACTGAGGAAAATCGTCGATGTGATTGCTGGAAGTTAAAATAATTAGTGCTGAAAGTCGCTACAATTGATTGTTGTTACAAATCAAAGAAAGAAACTTATCGGAAATTTTAACCACTCATTTACAAAACGATTTCCATCGCGATTAGCAACCCCGAGCGATGACGAGTGATCTTTCCACCGTGTAGTGGGGACCAGGGGGGATAGATTTGATTGATTCCGACACAGCATGTGTCACAAGTTCTTTTACTGCCAATTCATCATTATTTAACATCCATCTTATTTGGTTCTGCAGCTAATCTATAGAGGTTGTACTTTTTAGATTCTATATCATCAACATAAAAATGTTCAAATTTAGAAGTTATCTTTCAAATTATTGATGTTTCTAACGCCATAAAGATTCTCCCCAATAACGCCCGAGGATCACTGAATGCAATGGAGAACACCAGCTACAGATAGATAAATCTCAATCTACAGAAAGTAACAAAAATGTAGGCCTAACTGTGCCATTATAAAACATTTACCATAATCTAGAACAATGCAGGGCAAAACATAACAAGCCGCCGGTCGACTAATCGTGTTTCATACATACTCCGACAATTTGATTTTTTTTCCTTTTGCGAAAACAAGGAGTACGTCTTGGATTGGACGATTTGGCGATGGATGAAATCATACCAATTTCTGACAACAGTCAAAGAAGAATAAATTCAGATACCTAACAGAGCAATCAGCAAACCCATCTAAACCTGGAACATACAATAGAACGTCTAACACTCCAACTTATAACATATCATAATTCAAAAGAAGCCGGTGATGTGAGGCGGTAAAGCCAAGTCAATCCAGCACCTAATAAAGACTTTTCTATGGAGATTTTGTATGGCTCACTTGCCATAACCGGAGAGATCGACCAAGAACAAGCCAATTTAATTTATCGCCTGGCAAAATTTTATATAAAGACTGGGTGATTAAGGAAAAGTATTTCCGGTCGATTATGCCCAAACTCTGTATTTATTGTATGCATCACGAGTCAGTATAGGGGAGATAACGAAGTAAAGGGCTGAAAAAGACAAAAGAAAGATCATCTGAAAAATCGGGGGGGGGGGGGCAAAGGTTTTAGAGACTTGTTGCATTTTTATTATAATGCAGTATAAATTACACAATGCAAGACGAAGTCATTGACGCTAGTCCAAATGAATAAAATACTGGTGATTATAGTTGATATACACTATCAATTACATAATTAAAAAGAATATAAAGTGTAATCATTGTTAACAAAGATTTATACCATGCTGGAATATTTTTTTACCCTTCCTTGCTGCAATGAAGAATAAAAATCAATGCACTGACATACACTGACATACCAGTGCACCAGTCTGATCATAAACTAGCTTCCTACAGCTTGTAGATGTACATAAAGCAAAGGGTAATACAGGGCAAGATCTATAATAAAATGTTAATACCAATCTTATTTTGTTCTCTGGTCGCCTAGGAAAAGAACTACGGATAAAACTCGCATCACAACACATGGCAAACATTGAAACAAATATTATGGAAACTTGTAGGTTAATTTGCAGCAAAGACATGTGTAACGAAACGAATGGTGGATTTGAAAGTTTAGTTTTACACCATTACAAAGCTTTGTAAAGACTTCCTCCCTTACAAGGCGTCTCCTCCCTTACAAAGTTACTCGGACGCCTCCTATCAGATAGCAGCACTAATGGAATATACACAAGTAATATACATGTACATATAGACACCTCTGTCAACCTTTACAAGTTGATAGAACTAAATATTTCATGTTGTACTATCTGTGAAGCAAAGCGTTAGATTTCAAAAGTGCTAGTCTAAATAAAGTCCTGATCATGACAAAGGAAATGCAAAAGCAACGCAAAGAGAATTATAAATTCACATGCACGCACTTCAAGAATACAACCCATAAACACTGAATCTACTAAGGTATGACAATTATTGATGAAATATTTATAATTTATTGAATTCACTTTCTCTTATATTAAAAGGTCGGGGGTTTTTTCATGACGTTGCCTAAACACAGTTCATATTTTACTAGTCAAATGAATTCTTAAAATCATATCAAGTAAATAGACCGCCATCAACAACAAATGCAACAGGCTTTTCTTTTATTCAAACAATATGAGTACAATGTATTTCAAAATCCCTTTAGTGATGTGATTCACATGACTACTAGTATTACATGTAAATAGTTTTTTTTTACTTGCTGAGTAACATTATTATTTATGTCTCTGAATATTAGTAAAACTTTAAATAAAGATATCGACCTCTCAATGGGTGTTCACGGTAAATATTTTAAGCGAAAAAAAGTCATTTCCTAATATGAAAACATATGTTTCCATTTTATGATCAAGTGTAAATCACCAAGGATTAAGCGCCGTGTCATGCAGAAATCACAAATGCTTTAACTTATCGCTTTATCAGGAATTCTCCATTAGAGTATGAGATTTACAAGCAGACAAATTGCAATAAAGCACTTGTTCACTCGAGGCTGTAAAACCACACAAGGAAATACAATGTGACAAGAGTTTCTCGATAAACATTCCGCATTATAGTATAGAATAGAGGCCCCTGTACTTACAAACTCTCATTTAATGACGTTTATTGCTTTAAATCAAGTAAGTTGCAAATAGTAAAAAGAATTCAATCTTTTAAAGTTTAAAACTTTATAAGCCCAATGACACCACTAAGCATTTCTCCAATTAAGTCAGTCTGATGAAATGAGCTTTGGTGTAAAATTATATTGTAACATTATAAGTTTTTGTACTTCAACGGTATTTAGAACCTAGCTGAAATCAAACAAGAATTTTGTAATTAGTAAGAAAAAGTTATAGTATTAGTTGCTTTTGAACTGAAACTTCCTTTATTAATGTTGGTAAAACATCTGGGTAACAAGTCAAACTATTCATGTTTTATGAGAGAGATGCAATTTACTGGAAGTAAAAAATGTACAGGGTTGTCAACTTAAAAATATTAGAATGCTCTCAGATATCTTTCCTCTCACTGACAATTACTACAATTGTTTACAGAGCTGTAAGGAAAGAAATGATGAGATCTATTCTGCTCGAAAGTAATTATATGAATGTTATCTAATTCTGTTACAAAATTAGCACCATGTTGAAAACTGAGAAATGGGAAATTAAATTGCAGTTTTGTTTTCTATTATCAACTTTACCTACCGAATGTTTACAGTTATGTACATTTAAGCATTTGAAACCCAAGAAGCCAGGAAAAACTCAAATATTCCATCAACTTCCATCTCTAATCATTGCGACCTTCGTCTTATGTTTATATAAGTATACATTTATAAACTCCGATGATTGAAATAACAAACAAATGTTAATCTGATGACAAGAAAATGCACAAGGTACAGATAGCATCTCTTCCTGCTAGAGAGTGTCAGACGAGAGAGAGAGAGAGAGAAAGAATCTAACCATCTGTTACATCAATCACTCTGATAAATGACAATGAATGCACGCACTTATGCAGCAATGAAATCTACTTTTTTATGCCCCCGTAATCAACGATTCGGGGGCATATAGTTTTTGTCTGTCTGCCATAATGGTTGGTACAAGGGCTTTTGTACTTTACATACATGTAACATGTATTCCTTTTGACAACACCTTTCTTTTGGTACCAAGATGTTTGACCTTGACCTTGGAGTTTGACCTACTTAAAAGAACTTTATTAATTCAAATTTCAACCTTGGCCATAACTTTTGAACAGTTGGTGCTAGGGCTTTCCTATTTTCACATGTGTTTTCTTCGTGACAAGACTTTCTGTTGGTACCGACCTTTTGTTGACCTCCTGACACTGATCTTGGAATTTGAACTACTTTTTAAAAACTTTAACCATGGCTATAACTACTGAATAGTTCTAGCTACAGCTTACGTATTCATAGGTCTTGTGACAAGGCCTTTTATTTGGTACCAACATTATTTTATGACCTCTTACCTTGACCTTAGAATTTGACCTATTTTTGAAAACTTTAACCTTGGCTATCACTTCTGAATAGTTGTTGCTAGGGCTTTCTTTCATATCTCACATGTGTATTCCTTGTGACAAGCCCTTTGTTTTTGTACCAACATTGTTTTATGACCTCTTACCTTGACCTTAGAATTTGACCTATTTTTGAAAACTTTAACCTTGGCTATAACTTCTGAATAGTTATTGCTAGTGCTTTCATTCATGTCTCAAATGTGTATTCCTTGTGACAAGACCTTTGTTTTGGTACAAAAATTGTTCATCTTCTTACCTAACCTTGGAGTTCGGGCTACTTTTGAAAACTTTAACCTTGGCTATAACTTCTAAATAATTGTTACTAGAGGGCTTTCAAATTTCACATGTGTATTCCTTGTTACATTTGGGTACCAACATTTTTTTAACTCTGACCTCGACCTGGAATTTGACTTGCTTTAAAAATACTTAAACCTTCTGACCAGTTGGATCTAGGGCTTTTCTATTTCAAATGTCTATCTTCTTTGTGACTAAATCCTTCTTTTGGTACCAACATTTTTGACCTCATGTCCTTGACCTCGGAGTTTGAACTACTTATGAATGACTTTAATTCTTTTATGAGCTGCAACACGGACGCATCTATGTTTGACAAATACATCTTTTTAAAGAATAAAGCTAATAAGAGGGTATGCCCAAAGTATATGCACGAAAGAGCTTTCTCGATAAAGGGGTCCTGCAACCTCTGTAAAATGGTTTGTTAATCATCTTTATATTTCTAAATCAAGTCACCTGTCCAAGGACCACTGGCCTGAATCGTCTTAATACCCCTAAGGCATTCTTTACAAGATAGATATGCACGTACCTGTCAGGGAAAGCAGTATACAGAGGATAGCTTACGTGCACATATCAATACAGCAATAAGTCAGAAGTAACTTACATGTACTTAGTGATGCAGCGGTAAGTTCTAAGATAGCTTACATGTACATAAATGTAGCGAAAAGCATTATGTCAGAGGATAGCTTACATGTACAGTAACTTAAAAGATAGCTTACATGTTTGCATGTACAAAGTGATGTAGCAGTAACTCATAAGTTATCTTTGGTGTAGATAGTGATAAAGCAGTATACAGGTAGCTCAGAAGATAGCTCCCGTTTAAACATTGATCCAACAGTAATTCAGAAGAGCGTACATAGTGACCCTGGATAAAACTTACACGTACAAAGCGGTACAGCATGAAGTCAGAGAATAGCTTGAATGTTCATAATGATGGGGCAATAAAGCTCAGAAGAGAGCTTAAAAGTACACAGTGATAAAGCAGTAGAGCTCAGAAGAGAGCTTACATGTACATAGTGATAAAGCAGTATATCAGAAGACAGCTTACAAGTACATTATGTACATAGTGATAAAGCAGTACATCAGAAGAGAACTTACATGTACACAGTGATAAAGCAGTACATCAGAAGACAGCTTACATGTACACAGTGATAAAGCAGTATATCAGAAGACAGCTTACATGTACATAGTGATAAAGCAGTACATCAGAAGAGAACTTACATGTACACAGTGATAAAGCAGTACATCAGAAGAGAGCTTACATGTACATAGTGATAAAGCAGTACATCAGAAGAGAGCTTACATGTATATACACATGTAGTGATAAAGCAGTAACTTAGAAGATAGCTTATACGTACAGTAACTCAGAACATTTCGAAAATATACCCTGGTACTTGTTATCTGTCATGTAAAAAAAATCTTATAGTAAAAGATCTTATGTTATATACACAGACTGTTGTTAAAAGAAAATATTTTTTGAGAATTTTTTTTTTCCCTTAGTAAGAATTATATTTTAGAAAGTAATATACTGTAAGTTAAATGTACGGCAAGTCTACACCAGACAACATTTCTAATGCCCATAAATATATATACATATTTTTTAAAAATCAAATAAAAAGAACTGTCCATTAAACGGGTTTTGTGTCTGAAAATCTAGACTTTATCCCATGGTTTATGATATGTGCAATTATTTCTAGGCTTTATTAGTTTGTTCAATTATATTAAATACAAATCTAATCGATGAGTGGTATAAAATAGTGACGTTGTAATTCCGTGATAAAATACAGTGTACATATAATTACACAGACAGGTTCCCGCTATGTCTGTTCTGTTTAACAATGTCAGAAGAATTTACTATAAGGTGTAACATGGGAACACGGTCGTACAATGGAATGTCGGTTACCACCCGCCAGGATGCCCTAATAACAGAGCAGGAGGCCAACGTAATCCACATTTAAAACAAAATTGAAAAATACAAAAGATCCTTATATCAACATAATAAAAGTAGAACCCTCCCTGCCCTCGGTAAAATTTAATTATTTCCTCTATCCCACCCCCTTGTTAAAAGCTTTACAGACAGAAGTGAATGATTTACCAGAATACATTATATTTAAGGTTGTGCACTTAAGAGAGCTTGTTTCGTTTTGAGTCACCGATTATCAAAAATGTATTGTACACATATAGACCAAGATGTACTTTATTATGTATGTAATTGCTTTTCTACCATCAATAAAGCTGTAATGCGAGCAATAAAATAATTATAAGCAAAAATCAAAACTGAGGTTTGGGTATAATCCGAGATATTCTTTCTTAGAAAGTGATGATAGATTTTTTTCCGTGAGATTAAGCAATAAAATACATTCCGACTAGTTGCTAATGTAAACATTAGAGATGTATAATTAAAAGAGTGGCGTTTTAGCGGCTTTCCCGGATATTAGAATATTTCTGGAATGAGAACACGAGCTGCCTGTCAATGAAGGCTCCTCGCATCAAAGCTATTATGAAGAGCCACTTAAAGTCAATTATAAATCAGCAAATCAAATTTAAGAGTTGCAATACCACGACAAACAGGGTCTGATTGCATTATAAAGGCACTTGCTGAGATATTAAACGCACCAGAAACGGGGGGCAATGTTTTTATTTGGAAAAATTATTGCTACATATGAAAATTCGTGAAATTATAAAATAGTTCTTGGATCTTTGCAAATACATTGTGCCACATTATTCTACAGAGACAGAATTTCTGTATCATTATGTAAACATCTATCCCCCACTTCAGGCCACTGTGACAACTTAAGGTTCAAGGAATTGACACATATATTATCGTGAGTTCGAAAGTGTTCATTGCATGTACCTTCATTAACCAATTAAAAACAACATAACTTGAAAAAAATTCTGAGATCTGTAAATTCATTACAATTCAATTAATAAAAAAATTAACAGAAATTACATATATTGTATGTATACATCCATTTTAGTTGAGATTTATTATAGTATTCTAAAAACAGTGCAATGCATATACAGATGTAGGATAAAATACTAGTAGAACTCGTGGGTTTTCAGTATCTTTTCCCTCAAAAATAACTCCACATGCTAATCTGACACAAATTGACTAATTATCTCAGTAAGTTCAAAATTTCTGTATTTCACAATCTTTAAATAGCTCTAGTCTGCAAACAGATCCAAGTTCACATTATCTTCTTCTTCTGCAAGGTGTCAAAACACAAATATGAAAAATTCCAAAATTCATTTCGGAACCCTGCCGTGATAACGTTCCATACCGAGGTATTCCGTCAGGTTTACGATGTCTACATGTTTTATGTGAATTTAAATAATCGATCATCAGATGACATCTCTATTTCGTTTCCATTTAGAACTTAATAAGAGTAGCTGATTCTTCATTATTAAATGATGGATTGGCACATAATATAGCTGTATACTCTCATTCATAAAGGGAGACTTCAGACTGAACCAAGTAGTACATATACCAGGCGTACAGCTGAACATGTAGTAAACATAATGTTAACATGCTGCTGTAACCATGTGATTATAAACTGTAAGTAATTAAAGGCTGAGTTGTACGTTACATAATGAACCCGACTACATTGTTTAATGTTTATAAAATATTCTGTCAACAGTTATAACAAAGAATGCGTCATCTATTTTGATAATTTACTGATTTGAATTCAAGATATACGACTCCTTTAGTATGACTGTTCATCTACCACTCCACATACATTAATATTTATTTGTTTCATTAATGAATGATTACTCCTTACAAAATGCTAGATTGATAAACTCTGCCTACCAATTTCAGAAAAAAAAATCTCCAAAAGTAAATTTGTTTAAAAATTTTATATCAGAAATGTTATTCATTATTGTCCGTAAGTAAACTTATATTTAAATATTCAAATTCATGCAAAAATTTACAAATTATAAAAAGTGACTTACAGATTCAACGGGCCGGGTGCAGATTTTTAATTTTCATATACATGTATCATTATATCTTACATGTCATGTATACACAATGTCAATATAATAAACGTACATCCCAAAATACCCCCTCCACTTATATAGTCCTCATTTATAAATACTCTGTTTGAATTTTTCTGTATTTCATGTGCAAAATAACATTATTTTTATAAAAAGCCTTAAACAATTTACACTTTAGCGGCTTTGAAGCCATGGAAATCAAGAGATAGCCCATTCGCGGATGCGCATCTTAGAATTTATACTGTAGGAGTAGATTTCTGTGAGAAGCCAGCATCGCTTTTCATATCTGTCAGTACGAACATTGTATGTGAATGCTATGTTCATAGTTTATATAATTTATATTTTAAAGCTCCTTGCGTGACGGAAACTTAAAATCAACCACGTCGAATATGTTTAAGACATCATCGAACAAATCCTCGTAAAATACTTTCTTTTACTATAGTATATAATGCTATGCCTTATTACCCATAATAGAATTTGTTCTCCACTGCATTCTCGTACTTATAGAATGATAGGATTTGTTCTCTGGTACACTCTCGTACTTACAAAATGATAGACCTGTTTTTAATTGTTTTTATACAAATATTTATTTTAAATAGAATAAATCAAAGAGGGAAGGAAATGTACAATGTATGAATAAGATGAAATTTTCCGAATATTCCTCGACAAAATTTTCCATTTTATTGAATTCCCTTGCTAAAAACGTTACTTTTTTCCCCCATGTACATGTAAAAGAAATTTAATCAATTTTTTGACGTCAGGTGTATTATTAAAAATTAACTTCATTCTTTTATAGTTATTCTGGTGTTAAAAGAAGCGATTATTACTTATATATTTTCTATGCATATCTTCTCAGTTTCTGCTTTGTTAATTTATAGTATCCAGTTAATTATACTACATAACTGCTAAAACTTTACAGAACAACTCGTCTTAATATGACTGAAGCCTGTTAACATTCAATACCCTCTAAGATGGCCGAACACAGAAAAAGCCCATCAGCAGGACTGTTTCGAAATAAATCAACTTCTCAAAACACGGGCTGATTTGCAATGCCCCTCCCTTTTGCCCTGTCCCTCTAGGCCAGTGATAGCTAATTAATCAGTGACTGACACAAGCTGGTGCCGAGGCAGTCTACACGAATTCTCTATAAATGCTATTTTAATTTGTGACAGATCAATGTTCTATTTTTTCATATTTTTCAATAAACGACATATTTACTCTTTTCGTTGTTTCTGAGTCGTTATGAGGATTAAAATTAACTGCAGCTAACTTGACTTTATGCCTATTTATTACTTATATAAACATTGTACTTAACGGACTATAAATATTTTAAAGTTAAGAATATAAATAGATTATATTTTATCAGTATCGTATGACTTCATGTTCCAGCCTAGAAATACTTGCACTCACTGTTACATGTATATAATTATTATTGCTAACACTTGCATTTGCCACTTTGTGGTCAATCTCAACCTCAGTCACATAGATTGCCATCTCCTACTAGAGACTTTTTGCACTCAGTAGAGTGTAACTTCGTAATCTCGAACTCTATTTGACAGAGAAAAAACTTCGAGATGTATAGGAAAAATAAGTTTACATCCCATTAAAGTCTTAAAAATGACCCCTTCTTTAAAAGCTTGATTTCCATACTTAAAAAATTACCTAAGATTCTCTAATACAGAAAACTTAATCACGAAAAATGGTTGATTAAATATGTATGAAAAAGTATGTTTAGCAATTAAAAAATACAGAAAACCTACCAGAAAATCTGTTACCGACCGTGTCTTTGAGAATTTCGTCATGTTTCCGGTCCGGTGATAGGATGTCAAATTTGACATCAGAACCAAGGGAGCTTTTGAAGTGATTTATAAAGGCAGAGCCTAAAAGGAAATCATAACCGTGAAACAGTTCCCTATCGTCCGTGTCGTAGATCAAACTCACGCGCTTCCAGTTATGAATTCTCATGACGTCATCTACTAAGAATCTGGCCGTGCTGTCGAATCCCGGCCCAATACGCGTAAGCGTCTTATATTCCTCTGATCTCTTTTTCCTGAAATCATGAGAAAGACCACCGGGGGTAAGTATAGGCACATTCCAAAATGGGGCATATCCCGCTACGGGGGAGAGGGTGTAGTCCGCCACAGGTCCAAGAAAAAGGTTTTCCCCACCCTGCTGAATGAAATTAAAAAACTGCACTGGTCCTATAATAGAACTCTCATTCGTATCCACGAAAGTAAGATTGAATTCATGGTTTGGAAGAATTTGACGCCGCTTTACTTCCGCTATCCCGAGTTTAATTGCAGGTTTAATCTTTGTCAGGGAAAACATTCTTTCCCTAGGAAGGTTTGGGGCCATTGTAGTGAGTCTGAGCGGATATCTGGCCCCAATTACACAGTATATACTCCATGTTAGAAGCGCCCACAGAAGGGTCATTCTGGCACTGTCTGTGTCACACTTATCACTATAAAGTAAAGGCGCTCGCTACATTCCTGTTTTAAGCTTTTTACTGAAGACGACGGGGTTTCATTGACTTTTTCTTTACAGCACTCGTGTAAGTATTGACAAATTTTCAAATAAGACACGAAATGCCATATTTCTTATATTATGCAAATAGGTGAATAATTCCTCTGTACACAAGGTACGCCACAGGATCAAAGCGCCAAAGGCACTTTATCAAACGCGCAGAAGACCCCCGATCACCCTCACAAACGCCCTGCTTCTAATAAACACTCCTTCCTACACCAAATATATATAAACAACTTAAAACAAACAATGATGATTATTTTTTCTTCTTTTTAAACCCCACGACGTGTTTACTTTTATCAGGGTTTAGATCCTCTGGAGATATGAGAGTCATCTCAACACAGGCCAAAGAACACTCTCTCCAAAACATATATACCTTAAGTAACGCTCATCATAAATCAGGCCGCTACCAAATCAAGTCTCCCCTGTACTACGTTAATTCTGTCGTAGACTGTATAGATTCCGGGGTAGGTATTAAATTTAGATGATTCATATCCCCTGTGTAACAATACCTCCATTGTTGAAATCCATTTCGACAGTGTCTAAACACCAATTTTTCTAATTTGACACATTCAGCATCGAGTTAGGCATTGTGAAAAGATTTCTACTTTCGTCTTATCATTCCTTGAAATAACTACCCACTTTATGAGATTAATTGATCATCGTTGATTCAATATCCAGGAATCAGAGTAAACATATCCCGTATACTCCTCAAATATAGAGGCTGTAAACGTTCAATTAACCCTGAATGCCGGTGTTAGCCGTGCTCTTAGTTAGTCGTGAAGACTGATCTCTTTGATCACATACAACACCTTATGTAACGAATCATCAGAAACAGTGATGGGGGTTACCGTTATAATCCATCTATCTGACCCTCTTTACGCTCACTCTGTAATGGATCAACATTTCTGCTGATCCGCTACCATCACGGTATCTTATATCTCCACAATAAATTATGGATTTATTTTTTTCCTGTCTCTTTAATGTATTTTCTTCCTTATCAGACACGCCACGATTTTTTGTATCAAAATTAAAGTAGACAAATTGTTACACATTATAACTAATGATGCATAACCCGTACGACGATTTAAGGTAAAAAGAGAAACCTAGATCTTAAATCATCACTTGAGAAACACTTGACATGGGGATCTGCTAGCCATTGAAAACCCGAGACACCCCCCTTATACGATACCTCCGCTAGACTGTGCAGTTTGTTCAAATGTACACATTTATTTGTAAAGACGCTTTTTAAATTCCTGTAATGTCGGGAATATTTACATTACGTAAACATCATTGAGTGTTTAATGGAAGTGTTTTTTGCTATGTTTGCTTACCCCCAACGCCATGCTGTGGCTATAATTTGCTAATAATGTTTCCAAAATTGCTTTTGTTTGGGGGAAATGTTTGACATGAACTCGAAATGTTAAAGAAAACAGACCCTGGGTACATCGTCGATGGATAGTTGTGCAAGCAGAGAAAAAAAAAGGCATGAAACATAGAGATGCAAAAGAACAGAGGTATTCTAGAAACGTGGTCCATGTATAATAGGTAAAAACGAACAGGTGTACCATTATAATAGTTTGGAATAAATGGTCCAATAAAACCATAAAACCTTGTCTTATAATTGATTTTTTTTAAAACTCAAAGTTCAATAGTGTTTAAGCTCAGCTTTGTAGCGTTCATGATAAAAGTCGATTATTTGGTAGTAAATTACTGATAATTCTCAGGTAGAGGTTGTACTAAGTTGATTAAAAATCGACTTTCACTAATTAATTGCATGTATATGACTCTGTGCGAGATTGAAATAACGATCCAAAATATAGAAGTTAATTTCCTTTATCTCTACTTCAAGAAGAAAAAAACCCAGCTTTTAATGATGAAAAAATTCGCGCTATGTACTAAGATTACCGCGTGCTTATTCTGAACAAATAAAATGTGGGAAGTAAAATCAAAACAATAGGTTGATGGCGCAAAAGAGACGTCGAACAGAGGTACACATGTACATAAATATTACATGGTTAAACGAAGGTGACTTCATCTGACTTTCAAGAATATATATCATTACTTGTCAAAGACAGGAAATGAAAATAATAATATAGCTCCGAAAGGAAACAGGACATCCAAGACTTTACTAAGATTGTCGACAGAGGGAATATTAAAACTACGGACCAACATGGACATCTAATTTAATGCTTGCTGGTTAAATCATAAAATCCCATGACAGAAACTTCAAGATACAGAACATAGTATAGAAAAATCAATTTTTCATTCTCGGGTAAAAAAATAATTTTGAAAAGAGGCTGACAGAAATTAGTGTTGGCACGAGAGAAGGGAGAGCAGAGGTAGAAATGCTTATTATTATATGTAATTGGCTCAGCTTTCCTTTCTGCATTGTGATTTGGACAATTCAGTAACTAACTCGCTATTAACTACACATCGACTGAGAAATCCCTATTATCTTTTGTATATTCCAATTTTTCCACGTTCTTTTTTATTATAGAAAAAAAATGCACATCTTCCACTATTTTGTAGTAAGAAGCATAATTATTAGTTTTATTTTCATACATTCGGTAGATCCGCCCAGTCACTTACCCCCGTACCTCCCGCTCACGTCTTCCACCAGTGTTTTAGTATAATTCCTACTTGAGGGCACATGATGTAACAGTGAAGTATTTATTTCGTAATCCAAGTGCTTCGAATTATCTCTCAACTGCACTACAAAAGCTGATCCCAAAAGGTAATCAAACCCGCTAAACAATCCCCTGTCATGTCTGTCATATAGAAGGCTAATCTTTCGCCAGTTGTAACGTTGCAGAATCTTATGATCTATAAAGGCAGACACACTGTCAAAACTCGGCCCTGTCCGAATTAAGGTCGGGTATTCGCTATTCCTATTAACTTTAAAATCATGTGAAAATCCTCCCGGGGTTAGGATAGGGATATTCCAGTAGGGGGCGTAACGACCGACAGGTGAAAGGGCGTAGTCGCCTACTGGCCCCAGAAATACATTTTGACGCCCCTCTCTGACTATCTTAAAAGCTTCTACAGGAGCTTTAACGGCAGATTCCTCTGTGTCAACAAAAGTAACATTTATATGGAGTAAAATTTCCCGCCTCTGTACTTCTTCAATTCCAAGATTTACAGCTGGCATGATTTTTGTCAACGAGAACAGGCGAGATTTTGGCGAAGCTGGAGCCATCACGGTTAAAGTAACGGTTGCCACCGAGCAATAGAATATATTACACAGGACAGCAAAGACATCAGTCTTACGATACAAGGACATGGTCAGTAGAGTAATGTCCACACAACCTGCAACCTCTAAGGGTTAAGGCATTTCCTCAATTATACTTAAATGCATTTTGATGTTCTCATCACTTGATAACTTCTTATAAGCTTTTCTGCCATATAATTTGGTAGGCTTCCACTTAGTATAAAAAATTTAATTAAAGTCAGCAAAAGCCAAGCAAGCAACAGAGATATTTCTGTGCATACAAATTAAAGCAGCTTTTGTGATACTCTGCCAGTCATCAGTACACAGCGGCAAGGAATTAAGTGGAAGATCACACTTATTTGCTCGCAAGTCCTGAAATCGACAGGGAAATAATATGGTCTTTTAGACATTTATTAATGTAAATCCACGTAGGTCGCTTTCATACTCTTTCCAAGCTTTTTGTGCTGAGGTGTTGGAGTTAGATAGCCAACAATGTCTATCAGCATTATTAAATAGAATTTTTTTTCTCACAATTTGAAAAAAAATTGAACTTTTTGATACTATCTGCCCTATTTCACCATCCGCTGTTTTCGGCAGGAGTCAAATATTTCCAGGAACATACAACGGAAAGTGTCAAGTCAGTTTAATTTGTTTTTACGATATAAATATATCAACCGACTGTCACCTATCAAAATCCCGCGGCTTCGAGCCAAACAGCAGCGTGTATACAAAGAGCACAGCTATTTTTCTAGTAATATTGGAAATAGACAAATGAGAAAGGTGTCCATTAGCGACCGGAAATTTCTAAACTACGAACCCGATTTATAAACCTGTCTCCTTTTGACTGCACGAGAGCCTCCGACGGGCACTGTGTTTTTCATTGTCCGTAAGTTCCATCTAAAGCGTAATCCAGGCTGATATCAGTTGACAAAAGTACAGAAGCCAAGAAACGGATATAAAACAAAACCATTACAGTTACTAATACATTTGTCAAATATAAATTATTTAAGAACGAGTTTCAAAACGCGAGAGAAGATTTACAGTACATTGTATTTAAAAAAAAGATTTTTTTTTTCCAAAAAAAATAAGATCTGTCACAAAGACGCGTGAATTTTGCAATGAAAATGGTGGTTCAAACGAATTTTTCTTCCATAGTTAGAGGCATTTTCTTCCAGAATTTTATTGAAAATGCAACATAAGTTCATTGAAGAATTTTAAGTGCACGGCCACTGAGGGAAAAGCACAGTCAGCGAATAAAATTGTCTGTAACCAAAATATGCAACTTGTTTAATGTTTTTATTGAAGACATATTTATTTTCATTATGATAAATATCAAACATATATTCAGTTAATACTGACTGGCAGTCCATACTTTATATTAGTCCAAAACACATTTTTCTTTTTGCAAAGAAAACTGCATCTCTTAATACCCGTAATATGGCATATAAATAGTGAACATAATTTGGATTATATTAAGACACGTATAATCAATATAAGCCCTGATATTCTCCTATTTTTTAAAATTTTGCAATAAATTAAAGATAGCTTCTAAATAGGTCGAAAATACAAGATGCCAGGATACATTTGCTTGTCTAACGTCCCTTCGAGAATTTTTCACTCATATTGAGACGCCACCACTTTTTGGTTGAGGGCTGCAAATTTAGAGCTGTACTCGGCACTTATGGCCTTTTACGTGCCAGTTCTTACTGCAATATGGAACTCGTTTATACGGTCTCATCCAAAGGACCGGTCTCCACGCCCCGCAGTGGGATTCGAATCCGCGACTTAGAGATCAAGGGGTCGTAACATAAAGGGTACTTAAGTCTAAGACCATGCTTAAGTACATGTAGGACTTAAGTATAGTTTTAAACTTAAGACCGTAACTAGAAACGTGCTAAGATTTGACAATCTTAGCAAAACTTAGGCGGTCGGTAGAGGTGACTTAAGTATGTCTTAACGTTCTTAAACATATAATTAGAACTATTCAAGGTTAGCTTACTATGTCTAAACATTCCTCTATTCATATTTTGCATTAAAAAATAATTTTCTCTATTTAATTTACTGGTATAAGACTTTTTAGTTTTCTGTCGGAGGGGGGGGGGGGGACGGGTATTCATCTCTTATTCCAATATCACTCTCTAAATGACATACATGTAAATGCAAAACATTATTTTTGGGATACGTTTGAAATATTAGTGGGACCTAGGTTATAAACACTAATCATTATAAGTAAATTGTGTACAGTAATCATTGATTTGTTTGTTCACTGTGAAAAAAATGAGATGAAATGATTTTAAAAATTGTAGGTGAATTAAAGGGTGATGACTAGAAAACGTATAAAGATTTTCCGTAAATTAGATTGAATGTAGAACGCAACAAGCGAGGATTCAGACAGGATTCACTACCGTTAACGTATGTACGAGAGAGAGAGAGAGAGAGAGAGAGAGAGAGAGTTGTTGATTCATGTAAGTTGGAGATATACAAAAAATTGTTTTCTGAAAACAATTCTTTTACATCCTTCATTAAATTATAAATGCGCATATCAAAAAAGTCTGCAGTCTCTGCTTGCTGATATAGGAGGAAAAAAAATCAAAATCTTCCTTTTTTTTAAATAAATTTTTTATTAAGAGTTTCAATTTCAAGTACATTGACGTTCGGTTATCGTGTCATGTCTGCGAGAATGACAATTTGAAAGCAAGTGAACAATTGTCAAACGAAAGAATAACAACAAACGGTAAACTGAAAACATCGCAGTCTCGAGTGATAAACAATATTCACGCATTTACAATGAACCGTTAGTTGCCACTTTGTAACCGTGAAATATTTGTTTTCAAATATTCAGAATTAACTGTAATTCAATACGAAATCTAATCTAACCTAGCTAAAACCGATAGGTAAGGACGTCAACTTTAAAATAAATGTGATTAAAAACGTAACTAAATCATTTTTACAAATACATATATAAGTAAATTGAAAAACTTTGACGATTCATAAAAAAATATTTTGAACATATGTTTGACTTAGCTAAGACCTAGCTAAGTCCGTTTTATGTTACGGTTTAAGACATACTTAAGTAGTACTTAGGCAGGTCTTAACATTGTACCTAAAACATACTTATGACCCTACTTAAGTCAAAAATTTAGCAAGCTTTATGTTACGACCCCCAACTCCTTACTCCCCGACTCTAGACAGACGCTCTAACCACTGCGGGTGACGCAAAGATACGTCAAACGGTTTTAACGTAGGTCGCAGGTTTGCAGGCCATTTAAAAGTGTCCGAAAACATACCGTGAAAATCAGTTATATGAATTCTATACCTTCGTTTTACATTCTCTGAAAATTTTATAAAATTCGTCTGCACCGTTTTTGTGTAATTAAATCTTAAACATGCCATTGTTGTCGTAACATTTTTGACGGTATTCTATTGAATTATATAAGAAAAACGTCGTTTTCGGCTCTTTTTGACGCAAGATTTTGTTTAAAAATATATCAATAACTTTTAAATGGTGCAGACGAAATCGTTTCCCCTTTGGTATTTTAACAAAGAATTGATTTGAAATAAATTAATGTGATAAAATTAATATGTCTTCGGGTTAGTTTTCGCGTTATTTAATGTGGATAATTGCTTTTATATCGCAAAATGTAACATTTTTAAGAACGACGTCATAAAATATCGCAACGTCATGCTTGACGTCGTGAATATCTATCCGGTATTCAGTGCAGAAAAATAAGATAAAATAATTTTTATAAAAAAGAAATTCACGTCTGTCTGCTTTCAAGTGACCCGTGAAGCGTATCATAATAATTCAATATTAATGGAATGATTATTAGACATGTTTCTCTTCAGATTAGGTTTTTTGTACGTCTTATATTAGTGAATTCTCGCAAGGGACGTAAAACAACAGAAGATTAGACGTATCCTTACATTTGTCTGTGTATTTTTCTTTTCCAGCGTGCTGGAAGAAAACGGTATCATTCAAGTAACTATATAAAATGTTTTTATTTAGACCAGCAAGGCTTTCAAATCTACGAATTTCTGCCAAATATCGTCCGACTAAGTACAATATATTTTCAGTATATATTTAAACAAAATATTTATTTTACATACCACATTTTCAGAGGGGTAAACGGGACAAGAATTTAAAATTAATTTTATCTGACGTAATCAACAGCCAGTTTTTTTTTTATTATTATTATTATTATTTTTTTAGAACTTTAATTCTACTAGTTTGACATGGAAAGCAGAGTGAATAAAATCTGTAGGTAACAGCATTGCAAGCTGTTGCTTAGGGGACGAACATTTCATTCGGGGGTGGGGGGGGAGGCTTGCAGATTATGGAAATAAATAAGCTGTCATCGGAAATGTTGAAAATAAATAATCTGTCCTCGACTGGGCAAGAAAAAAAAATTATAGCAACCCCCCCCCCAATGGGAGTTTTCAACTTTGATGTTTTTCTTTCTTTCTTTCTTTTTCTTTTTGCTTGTCAGACTTTTTTCAGTGAAGAAGAAATAAATAAACTGTCCTTGTTTTTTTTTTTCTTTTTGGAAATAGATAACCTGTCCTTTACCGACATGGAAATAAACAATCTGTCTCGGTAAAATTCGCCACCCCCTCTCCCTCAGAATCAAATAGTTGTCCCCTAACAGGAGGTCAGTGTCGCTAAAAAATTGTCTATATGTTTCATCGTACCTTAGCAGTATTTAATTTGTGATAAATCTGTAGATCTATATATATAATTTAAACATGTCCTTTTTAAAAATAAAGTTTAATCTCTTGGTATTTGCATTTTTTTAAAATAAATAAATGCATTTTTTATTTAAAAAAAAAAACCCTGTTAATTCAAATACGATCAAAGGAAAAAAAAGGGTCAGTTGAACCTTGTGTCCATATCCGTACCAAGTGAAAACAAATCAATCGCAATTTCTCGGGCCTTTCCGACAAGCCGAAAAACAACCACTTGTTTTTCCAAGCTTGCAGGAAAGGCCCGAGAAGATGCGATTGATAACAAATAATTAAACGTTTTTTAATACTTCCAGTGTCGATCATTCGAATCGTAATAAGCCTTCTTCACTAAATTACCAATTCCAACAAAAGTTATATCTAAGTATTGTATCGACTATACAAATCGTTAAAAGCCTTCATTATTTGTGATAAGTCGTTGCTTAAATAATGTAACACTAAACTACCAATTCCAAGAAAAATTAAAGCTAAATTATGATATACTGAAGAATTTAATAAAACAAAAATCATCGCAGATTTCTTTTTCATTGTGACGTCATAATCAAATGTGCACAAGAAAGTCGCCCAAATCATATATATTGCGTACCCAGTTTTAACGACGTCAGCAAACCCGCGACCTACGTTAAGAAGCCTTAAAACATTGCTGTGACGTCATGCCTTTTTTCTTGCAGTCTTAAAATTTACCTGTAGCCGTCCGATAATAATAATTAGCAGTCCAATAATATATTATCGGACGGAAGTGATAACAAAATCGGACAGTAGTTAAAAAACAACAACTAGAGTGAGACGAAGGTTTAATTTGTTCAGAAACCAGAAAAAAAAAGTTAGGGAGAAAAAATTCAGGGAAAGGGAACGCGAGGAAATTAAGTTGTTAAGAATAGCAAACCCAAGAAGAAACTGGAGTTTTAACCTTCCTCAAAAGTAACACTTTCCATTCGATTTTTTGCAAAGCATTTTCGATACATCACTGTGAAAAAGCCAATTTAAATCCATTTCCGATAAAGAACCAGTCTGCGAATCTCTTCATTTAACCAAATGATATAAATCACGTTCAGCTTTTATCAATGATATTCATAAACCAAATATATATCTAGTACCAATGATACAGTCACATGTACATCTATCTATCATAGAGTGTAGAGATTGATTGTGGTTTATAAACTAATAATACTTTTTTTTTCTTTACTTTATTTATTTATTTATTAAGAAAGTTTTATCTTTAAAAGTCATCGATTCCAAAATAAAATTTCTCTGTTTTACGTTTGAAGTTATACTTTCATTACTGATGATACCGTTACCTTTATTGAATGTTATATGATATAAATGTTTATATTAAAACTGTAGTAATTGTTACTTTTTGCTTATGATTTACAATGAGATGCTTGTTAAATTTAATGAAATACACTGTGACTGAATATGAAGATCTAACATCGCCCACTCTCCTAATACCTGTACATAAGTACCTGCTTAGAAATCAAAGAACCCCTCCTGTAACCGTGTCAAGTGCAGCATTATTTGGAGAGTCAAGAAGATTGAAATTACATAGTTAAGTATTCTCTTGTCTTTGGATCTCTTTGAAACATAAACTCGTACATCATGGTTTGAAATAAAAGCCATAATTTTGCAAACAATGACTGTAAGGCCATCTTTAAAAGATTATGTGTTTGCCCTCTACCGACCGATTGACCAAAATTGGCCCGATTCAAAAACTTTTTAAAACCTCCAGGAAACGATTTTTTAAATTCAATCCTGAATTTTCTCCGCCAGTCAACGACCATTAATTAACCCTTCAATTTCAATAAATTAAGAAAATCCAGTTTTAGATCTGATGTTAAATTACTGGAAAGATAATTCACTGCCTACCTACCGAACATTTTTTCTAAATCCTGATTATAGAGAGGGCAAACAACTTGTTCTTTCAAAGACGGCCTAAACAATTGATACTCAGATACAAAATATGAATCTTTATATGAACTGTAAGATACTCAGATACATAGTAGGAATATTTATATGAATTGTGAGATACTCAGATACAAAATATGAATATTTATATGAACTGTGAGATACTCCGATACAAAGTATGAATATTTATATGAACTGTAAGATACTCAGATACATAGTAGGAATATTTATATGAACTGTGAGATACTCCGATACAAAGTATGAATATTTATATGAACTGTAAGATACTCAGATACATAGTAGGAATATTTATATGAACTGTGAGATACTCCGATACAAAGTATGAATATTTATATGAACTGTGAGATACTCAGATACATAGTAGGAATATTTATATGAACTGTGAGATACTCAGATACATAGTAGGAATATTTATATGAACTGTGAGATACTCCGATACAAAGTATGAATATTTATATGAACTGTAAGATACTCAGATACATAGTAGGAATATTTATATGAACTGTGAGATACTCAGATACATAGTAGGAATATTTATATGAACTGTGAGATACTCAGATACATAGTAGGAATATTTATATGAACTGTGAGATACTCCGATACATATTAGGAATATTTATATGAACTGTGAGATACTCCGATACAAAGTATGAATATTTATATGAACTGTGAGATACTCCGATACAAAGTATGAATATTTATATGAACTGTGAGATACTCAGATACATAGTAGGAATATTCATATGAACTGTAAGATACTCAGATACATAGTAGGAATATTTATATGAATTGTGAGATACTCAGATACAAAATATGAATATTTATATGAACTGTAAGATACTCAGATACAAAGGATGAATATTTATATGAACTGTGAGATACTCAGATACAAGGTATGGGTATTTGTATGAACTGTGTCCTGATGGGAAATTTCTGAGTGGTGAGGATAACGGTATAAATCACCAGCCCCTCCTTATTTACTTGCAAATCAGCAAAACAAATCGACTTCGGCCTGCAAAATCGGCAGCAGAAGAGTTTCCAGGGGCTTACCTGAAGTGTTGCATTAATAATAAACGTGCCGCTAGAAGCTCTTTTCGCACCCAATGATGAATGTTCTATAAGAAATTAATATTTGTACAGAATATTTAAATAAACTGGATGACAAGATTTATAGAAACTCAGCGTTTATGGACGAGTAAGAATATTCCAGTTACTATAAATTAGAAGAATTTTCTCTCTGTTGAGTAATTTCTGGATTTAATGCGAAATTTACGACTGGGAATACTTTTACAGGAAAGTCTCTCGTTACACTAATGAAGCCAAATGATCGCAAAACATGCGCCGTCCAGAATATAATGTTCGATTGCGCATTCTGTCATAGACAAGCAGAAAGCCACATAATTTGATGTCACCTCAGATTTGTATTCAAATCCGGAATCTCCTTTCTACGCTCTTATCGCAGTTCTGTGAATTATGGAGAATTGGTATTGTCTACTCAAACACGGTATAAATCCATCGTTTATGACCACAGTAATGGAATAACTATTTGTATTTTATGTCACACTAGCTTAGAGCACCAATACTTTTATGTATATACCCCCCACATTTAATACAACTCTAATGTGATTCCGTCTCTAGAGAAACTAAAGTCTGATGCTCCAAGTTTGGAGAACTCTGCATCTTAAGCATTGTTTGTGATCACCTCATGTTTTACAACCGTATGAACAAAGTATCTAATTTTCCAATATTATATGATGAAATCATTGTGTTTTTTCTATCTATCACTCCTTTCTCTCTATTTTTTCCTTCTATCTATCACATAGTAGATGGATTTGATGTATTGATAAACTTTTATTTGACCTATGACCTATACAGTTCCGTCCCAAGTATACATGACAGTTGCTTTATGTTCTGTATGTGATAGCAACTCAATCAGACATTCAAAACCCTTTTCTAGGGGGGGGGGGGTACAATTGTAAGCATTTGATATTATCCAGTGCCGTTATAATACTACCTCGGCTTAGCAGTTAAGTCTACTGACGAATGAGTTCCATAAAGAAATAGTAAGGCTGTACATACTTACCTGAATACTTCTCGCCTACCCTATTTCTTAACAAACTCTCAAAGCTCTCCTTGTTTGGGATGTAGATGTGAAAGTCTTGTTTGGCGATATGTTTGTTCTTATTTCGTTGGAAATGATAAATATATGCACTTGCAGCCAGAAAACAAAATCTGGGGAACACAAATCGCTGACCGTCCCCTTGGTAGATCAGTAAGGCACGTGACCATTTATGAGCGTGTATAATTTTTCCTATAAAGTCTGCAGTGGAATCAAAGTTTGGACCAATTCGAGTTAACGTGGTGTACTCCTCGACACGGTTACTTTTAAAATCATGTGCAAAGCCCCCTGGGGATATGACGGGAACCGCCCAATGAGGAGCGTATCGGGCCACGGGGGCAAGGCTGTAGTCATACACTGGACCCAGAAATACATGCACCTGATCGCGTTCCATCAACTGCATGGCGCGAATTGGTGCCACGCGCGAACTAAAGTTTGTGTCCACCAAATGTACAGTAAAATCGACTTTGGGAAGAAGTTGTTCACGGCGGACATAATCAATTCCAATTTGCACCCCTGGACTAATCTTCTTCAGGGAAAACATTCTTTGGGTGGGGTGTTGAGGCGCCAAAACAGTTATGTTAACAGTAATACAGTCACATTCATAGGTGGTAAGGAGTAAGACAATCATGCACATAATGTTGTAGAAAGAGTATCCAAAAATGCAAAGGCGGGGAAATAGAGCCACCATATTTTTCATATCCGATGGACTTTTTCTCTGACGAGTCCGGTAACCTCCACAGTTTGATGGTTATCACTTTCATTAAGTCATCCACGTGCATAGGTGAGGTTTCAAAACTAAGTAAATAGTTGCTTTCACGAAGAACACAATCTCTCAATTTAATTAATTAGTAAATTTCTGATTTAATGATCTCTATCTTTGTGTGAAGTAAGCTAAATGGAGAATTATTTCCCCATCATGTATTTCCCATTGGTCAATAAAACAAAGTTTGTGGGAAATTAAAAAGGACAAAGACAGAAAACAGTAGATTTTGATCGTCACGCATAGGAAGCTGTTATTTCCGACCTGTCTTATCTCCATGGCCCGGCCAGGCGTGCACCGACCGGAAACAGCTGAGTTATCCTATAGTAATCTATTTTATTACTATTTTCACTCATGAATCCGGAAATAATTCCTTATCACAATAATTTGTAGAAATTAGAAAATAATACAGTGTGTATTTGCGGTATTGCTATTAAATTCCAAATTTGGATGCATAACATTGCGAGCATTGCGACATTATTCGTATAGTACAACTTTCCAGACTTTCTGACAGTTTGAAGAAGGTAAGAAAAAGATGCCAATATTTCTGCAATATGAACAAGTACACCTGCACTCGAGTATTGTAAAAACGCAAAACTTCATCAACTACAATTATAATTATCCATTAAATTGTGGGATAAGTTCAAAACAAATTTTATTTAACACAGTCATACCTTAATTTCAAATTCCAAAATAACCTTCTTTTTTTCTTGTTTGAATGGGGGTGGGGGTCTTTATTATTATTATTATTTTTTTTAGATCAATCCAAAATACAATGTAGGCCAAGTATAAAACAAGTATAAATTCTCAAGTAAATAATCAGAAAGTGTACAACCCAGATGTCCTATATTCCTCCTCAAACGTCTATATGAAGAGTGGCATAAAAATGTGATATAAGTTGAAAACATCGTGAACGACTTTTCCCTCGGAAAAAAAATAAGGCCACCTTTTAAAAATGTTTTCTTGCCCTCTCCCGACTTAGGATAAAAAAATGAGTAGGTAGGTAGAGGGGAAATGTGTTTTATTCAAAAACACTTGCAAATATAAGTTAAAATAGTTATTATTAAGTGAGAAATGAATAAAATAGAAAGGAATTGTTTCCTGATGGTTAAAAAAGTCGAGTCGTTTTTAGCTGGACTGATTGCTCGTAGAGCAATAGCCAGCTTCTGTCACGGTGTTCAACTGGATATGCTGCTTCCTCACCGCCAAATCAAAATTACGAGTAAAAATATAGTACGTATGCTCAGGGACCTATATATACTAGTATATAGGTCCCTGGTATGCTCAGCCGCTTTTGAGACAATAAAAACACTAAAGTAAACTGAGAAATTTTCTAATAAAATAATCTTTAATGGTAAAGTACTTTCTTCGCTGTTCTTCCAGTAATTATTTGCTTAAAATATACGAACGATTTTCATCAGATACCCCCTGTCCGTGACACATTCTATAAATAGAGATTCTGTTAACAGGCAGCACTGATGCGGAGAACACGTAAACTGATGTACACCTTGCTGCAAAACTCACCACCAAGGACTTGTTTGACCTTTAGTCACTTTTTAAGTGCCATAAAACCCCAGAACGATGTATGTAATAAGATGCTTATGTTGTTAAATTCTATGTTTTATTTCATTTTAGACATTTTTTTATGCTGTATGCCATATTCTTTTTTTGTGTTACACATTCTTCCATTTCTGAACTTCATGTTAGTCAGTCGGCCGAGGGAGAACAAACAAACAATTCAAAGCCATGATCCAAAAACATCACCAAACAAGGTTTGAATGTTTAAGGTTAAAACTGAGTGACACTTAAGATAGAGCAGTTAAGACAAAGCTTGTGGAAATGTTCCCTACTCCTACTGTAGCTGACCTTTGACCTCCATGATCAGAGGAGGGAGATCAAGGGAGATAAAGAGGACTTTTTGATTATCAATGTTGAGAAATTTATAAAAGACAAGTCAAATTCATTACATCATAAATACGATTATCTTTACCACCAAATGGTGTCGTTGAGTTTTCTATGTGCCTGTATCATTCTATGATTTTAAATTCTTTACATTATGTTCCAGTAATATTGAATAATATCAATGATATATAGCAAAACTTGAGTGCGCAGTTTTGTTTAAAGTATATACTGTGGTTTCATCAATTTTCGTTGGCATCAATTTTCGTGTATTTTGTAAAACAGACATTTTCGAGGATACGTAATTTCGTGGACAAAAGCATTGCCTATACAAATGAATAACATATTTCGTAAATCAATGAACATTTAATTTCGTGGATCTGCCTAATAACGAAATCCTCGAAAATTGGTGCTCAACGAATATTGATGAAACCACAGTATATTTAATGGAATAACAAGAGTGTTCCAAGGGACACGTGTTTATATCTGCTTTATAGCTTCATTAATGATGTAAATAAATCTAAGAGTGGTCAGCTATTTATTTACTACTTGCACGATAGTTCATGTGTTTGCCTGCAAAGAAAAATAGTACTTCACTGCGATAGAATCTGCCGATCAAAGAAAATATGGGTCCCCTATCCTCAAATGAATGATTAAACAGAAATTATTAGAAATAATTATTTATCATTTTATTAATACGTGTCTCCAACAATCCTCCAAATGAGATTTCAGTTTGTACTTTACTGCAATTGTCAGTCTACAAAATCCATCGGAATACACATATAGGTCATTCGCAATTAAAACTAAAGTTTTAATCTATTTCCAATGAGGGTTCGAAAGTTATGTCTTGGATAGAAGATGTAAAAAACATATTCTTTCCTTATGATAAATTACAATATTATTAAAATTCTTATATACTAGTACTGCAGAGCATTAACCTGTACTATGTGTATTTTTCATACTTGAGTATTGCACTGAACTAAAAACCAGTTACCGTTTTGTAACTTGCAAGCATATCTCGAACTTTAATATATTTAAAACGCAGAAACTTTACGAAAAACAAACAACAAATATACATTCCCCAGCCGGATGTTTTAGTCATTTTATTTTTTTTTTTCAACTCAAGAGCTTAGATTATTTTGTTCCCAATTGTATTTTGAATAAAAATAAATATTTATTTTTTTCAGATGTCAATAAAAGGATATTTTATTCAGCTTCGTGGATTGAAACAATGAATTTGTGTGTAATGGTCAAGTGATGTAAAATGTTTAAAAAGTCTTACGACAGGCCAGAAATCACTTTTACTTACTTTGATATCCTTTCACACTGCGACAAAATATCATTTTGATATCCTTTCAAACAGTGAAAGAATATCACTTTTATTCAATAAATAACAGTAATTCACTATTGAAAATGCAATAAATTAAATTAGCTTTTCATGATGTAATATAATGTTAAGAATAACCTGAAGATGTTCATTTATTCTATACATGTATCTTACATCTAAGGGCATGTCACTCTAGCTTCCTAAAACTACCCTAAATTGGAAGTCTTTGATGTGCAGTGTTTAGAGCTTAACTTTAAAAATAATTCCTGATAAAATTCCTCCTACCTGAATACAGATCACCAATTCTCTTAGTCAACAGGTCGTCCAAACTTTGGAACGTATTTGTGTATGAGGTAATGTCAGCGTCATACTTTGATCCTATCATAACTGTGTTGAACGATTCCCCAGCGAAAGAATAGTACTCAGGAAAAAGTGATGTAAATTCGGTGCGGCCTAATTCATAGATAACCTTAAATTTGTCCCATTTATAGTAGGAGAGGATTTGGATTACCATCCTGATCAAATCACCAAAGCTCGTCCCAATCCGGGTAAGTGTATGCTTGTCAAACTTGTCCTCAAAGTAGAATGCGGACAGAGCCCCAGGGGTAATGAGGGGGATGTTCCAACGGGAAGCGTACTGCGCTACAGAGTTGACAGCCAGATCTCGTACAGGGCCAAAGAAAATGTGCGCTTTTTGGTCTTTCATCTCAAATGCCTCTATAGTAGCGTCAATTTCCGAGCATTTTGAATTTTTATAAACTACTTTTAGATCCACGCCTGGTAAAATTTGCATTTCTTTAACCTTCTCAATACCCAGTGAAATAGCAGGTCTCACTTTGGAAAGACCAAACAAATTACATTCGTGATTTATGTTTGGAGCCAAAACACAAATGGAAACCTCATGACCTGCATATACTCCAAATATTTTGAAACTTAACATCAATAACCACATATATTTCCAAATTTGGAATATTTTCATCTGCTGATAATGTAAAGACATGACGAACACTATAATTCCTGAATTTTGAAAACCATTCGAACACCTCAAATACTATAACATATACATTGCGTGTCAGCTTCGTGTGCATCTACACTTCACAGAAACCACACACCTCCCAAATGGTCACACAGAAACTTAATCTAAATACTACATATTATCAAGATTTCCATTTGACAAGAAACTGAAGTGGTGACAGACTGGGGGCACTGCGGGGAAGTCTGTTTGTAAAAGGTCTTATCCGTCTCCGGTGTGAAAGAGAGGGGACCATTTATTGCCCCAACATTCGACTTCCTATAAAAAATCATGCCAACTTGTTTTGTTTACCTCCTATCTAAATAAAAAAAAATTAAAATGGCATTCAAGATTTAACCCTGTTTTGCGTGTGATGCACGAAGATTACGGTAAAACCGGAAATAGCCGAAATCCGGTTCATAATGGTGCTGACCTCGAAACATATATATTGAATAACCTACACATCAGAATTATAGCTCGAGCTTAGTATTACAGACATCAAATATTTACAAATAACCTTCATAACAGAACTATATCTTAGTATTTCAGACACATATCAGACACAAATAACCTACACAACAGGACTGTAACCTCAGACTTACACATGTATGTATATACTAATACACGCAACCTACATACATGTACAACAGAATTATAGCCTCAGCAGACACCAAATATTTACAGGTAACCTACACAATAAAATTGTAGTCTTAGCTTAGCAGACACTATCTATAAAATGACCTGCACAACACAGCTATAGTCTTAGCTTAGTATTGCGATTTCTCCATGTCACTAAAGGATAAGACTTTCGTTTTTCAATGCAAATTAACGCGAGTAACGAAAATGACCTTTTACTAAATATGCAAAATTAACAATTAATAACAAACGTCTCATATATTATCTTTTATGTCTAATTGCTGAAAATACATAAAAAAAAATGTAATACCAGCACGTTAGGTGTTTTCCTCTAAATATACTCTCCATCAATGTACCAGGATAACGAGGATACCATGTATCAAATTTAGCAAAAATTGCACTGGTGAGCTGTGATGTGGTCCATGGGCCTCTTTGTATTATTTATTTTGTATTATTTAGTATTTCAAATGATAAACTCATCAACGGTCTGAAATTGAAAATTTTAATAAAGGAAATTTTGTTTCCGAAAGATATTTTAAAACCTTTTCCTATTCAAGAAAAATGAAAATCAGCCTATAATTGGAAAATGATGATTTTAGTGTCAAAATAGTAAATACGATTTTCAAGTGAATGAAATTTTGATGAAATTGTAAAAAATAGATAACAAAATAACATTTTTAGAAAATAATTTATGCAAACATAACAGTAAATTTTTTTGGAGGTGGTCTCCAAACACACCCGGGTGACCCTGATTGACTTATGGAAAGTTAGCCGCATCCCATATTCATCTGCTTTCCTGCCAAATTTGACTCAACTACACCCTCTTTGGAATTAAATTCTCTAGATCCAGTAACTTTCCAAGTTTTCCGAATAAAAATGGTACTACATGAAGCTCTGATTTGAACATGGTGTTTAAGAGTATTACAAACGTGACGGATTATTTCATAAACAATCTTTTTTGTGTGTTAAGGGTCCTCTATACACCCCAGCTTATGTTCTCATATTACTGAGCATTACTTTTAACAAGCATATCAACCTTTAAAAACTGGCCAAAAATTGAAATATAATTTATACTGATTTTTTTTTTTTTTTTTTTTTTTTTTTTAAATAATTTTATAAGTTTGAAGATTTTTTTCCCCACCGAGTTATGATAAGAAGCTGCAGAACTGTACACCAGACGGTGTTTGGGACAGTTGAAAGGTAAATAAAGTATGAGAAATAGGAGTAAAATATAGGATTAATTATCGGATACCATTCCTAAAGCCGGGAACAGCATAAAATACAAGAAATAATAGCCGATGTGAGCGACAAAAAAGCGACAGCGTTTTCGAAGGTTTTTCAAACGCTTGGATCTGTAGCTCTCTGCTTTATCTGTCCGAATTTTCTCAAGCAGAGAGCTACAGTTCTGCAGCTATATGATAAGTAGCACAACAAATTTTGTTTGATTTTTTTTTCTGTCATATACTATTAAGCCAAAATAATCACAAAAAACTTAATTTTATTAGTCAACATATTTTTCAAAGAAATTAATAAAAGTTATAAAAAATAAATACAACTCATTTTCTCTAAAATACATGGAGAAAAAATAAGAAAAGACTCCCGATAGTATTGAAGAAACGTTAATGAATTAAATTACAACAAAAATTGAATTAAAATCAAATTTATTGATATAAAAAAATATTTTCAAAAACTTTTGTATTAAAGTTCCTTTTTATAGAGTTGTCTTTCCTGTCACCCAGGACTCCAAAACCTTGGCAAGTCTCCGCATACGTCATCATACTCAAGTTACTCATTATTGGCAACTAAACTGGACAGATATAAATGAGCAAAAACTAGAAGTGAACACGATTTATCAATATTTATAAACACACATTGAGATTGATATTATTGAAAATCAGTGTGCAAAAATATCAACTTTCACAACAGACTTTGTTGACGATATTCCAATGGATCAATAAGCCTGAAACTATAAATAAACCAGAGCGCTAGAGCATTTTCTAGTTAATATACCTGTTATTTACGAATTATTATGCTACAAAAACTCCAAGGTCTGCTGGGTTTTTTTTTATTGAAAATATCGACACCTTTTTCTTTCGATCACGCCGTGATCATGTCATGTGTTCATTGTTTATGATTAGGGTGTCGTTCTCAATTTACTGCATACTTTTTCCTTGGCAAAATCTTCATCTCCAAAGCGTTTGTAAGACTCTCTTACAGGCGGTGCCAGACAAATCATCAGTGCAAAAACTGTATAAAACCGGAAGTAAAAGTATTTTTTCTCAACATACATGTACGTCACAAGTCCAGGCCTCTAAGTGGCCTCTAAAATTTAGGCGTCAGCTGGCGCCTTAGGAAAAAAAACATCAGTCGCCAATGCAAATTTTTAGTCGCCCAGGCAAATTTTTGAAGGCGCCAACTTAAAATGTTAATAGTAATCAATATAGGGACCTATGACGTGACTAAGTAAACACGACATGTCAACTGCTAAAAATAATTTCCTTTTCTTTTAAATTTCCTTTTTGCTTTTCAGAAAAATTGTTAAAAATGTTAAAATTTCCGGAATTCGACGACCGCCAAGTCAATTTAAAATGGTCGCCAAATTGGCGACTTATGAAAAAAAATTTTAAGCGCCATTGCGACTAAATTAGTCGCCAATTAGAGCCCTGAAGTCACGGGGCGTGGAAAACCCTTAAGTACTTGCAACTCATATCATGTAAACGGATTTATGGACTAGCTAACAATACAGGTCATTCTACCAAGGAGGAACGAACGACAACCTGCAAGGGAGATTGAATACAGGTATCTCTAAAACAGCTAAAAGCTTTACCCTAAATCATCTATTATATTACCTTGTTCTCTGTGTTCATGTTCATGACACATTAAATGTTATATGGGCTATCAGCCATGACCCCTGAAGGTCATCTCCTCCCTAAACTTGAAATGATGAAATATCTCAAAAACAGTTAAGCTTTACTATTAACCATTCATAATTTTGTTATTTATGTCATGACACTTTAAATGGTATATGGGCCATGACCCCTGGAGGTCATCCCCTCCTCTTAAGACCGAATATTGGTTAATTATCTCAAAAACGGTTTTAAAAACTTTAAATTTAACCATATACAATCTTTTTCTTTGTGTCATGACACATTTTAAAAATCGTATAAAGGGTATGACCTCTGGAGACAATCCCTACCCCTAAAACTAGAAATGGTCAAGTATCTCAAAAATATTTTGAAGGTTTCCCCTTCACAACATATATAATGTTATTCTCTGTGTCATAATGCATAAAATTGTATATAGGTTATGACTTCTGAAGGTCATCCCTTCACCTTGAAACTGGAAATGGTCAAATAACTTAAAAATGATTGAAAACAATAACTTCGGTAACTATTAAAATTCAATCCTAAAAATATATATTCTTGTTAATTTTGTCAAATCACTGATACATTTTAATAACAAATATCTAAGACAATTTTCTTGGTTAATGCAAATTACTTTTGCTCACTTAAACGAAGTAAATACAATGTACATTCAAGTAAATGTGTAAATGTGTCATGACACATTTTAAAAATCGTATAAAGGGTATGACCTCTGGAGACAATCCCTACCCCTAAAACTAGAAATGGTCAAGTATCTCAAAAATATTTTGAAGGTTTCCCCTTCACCACATATATAATGTTATTCTCTGTGTCATAATGCATAAAATTGTATATAGGTTATGACTTCTGAAGGTCATCCCTTCACCTTGAAACTGGAAATGGTCAAATAACTTAAAAATGATTGAAAACAATAACTTCGGTAACTATTAAAATTCAATCCTAAAAATATATATTCTTGTTAATTTTGTCAAATCACTGATACATTTTAATAACAAATATCTAAGACAATTTTCTTGGTTAATGCAAATTACTTTTGCTCACTTAAACGAAGTAAATACAATGTACATTCAAGTAAATGTGTAAATGTGTCATGACACATTTTAAAAATCGTATAAAGGGTATGACCTCTGGAGACAATCCCTACCCCTAAAACTAGAAATGGTCAAGTATCTCAAAAATATTTTGAAGGTTTCCCCTTCACCACATATATAATGTTATTCTCTGTGTCATAATGCATAAAATTGTATATAGGTTATGACTTCTGAAGGTCATCCCTTCACCTTGAAACTGGAAATGGTCAAATAACTTAAAAATGATTGAAAACAATAACTTCGGTAACTATTAAAATTCAATCCTAAAAATATATATTCTTGTTAATTTTGTCAAATCACTGATACATTTTAATAACAAATATCTAAGACAATTTTCTTGGTTAATGCAAATTACTTTTGCTCACTTAAACGAAGTAAATACAATGTACATTCAAGTAAAGTTTCCACTTATTTCTAATTCTTAGAATACTTAAATTGACAAACAAGTTTTGTCATACACTGTAAATTCCAGTTTTCATATCAAAGGACAGATCAGAGCAAAAAAAAAGGGGGGGGGGGTTCCCAACCTTTGCAACAATTTTTTGAAAACATGTACATGGGGGGATTTTTTATGCTACAAAAGGGGGGGGGGCAAGCCTTTCAATGAACATTTTTATACTAAGGCACCCTTGCGCATCATAACTATGCATTTACCTTTTTTACTGAATATTAAGGAGCACAGGAGATTTTCAAAGCATTCGTTCATATTCAGTATATAATAAAAAAGCCCCCTGAAACTGATGACTCTGGGGCCACATCTTTCACAATTTTGGAAGGGGCACCCTTGCTCATCATAACTATGCACTTATTTCATCGGCTTAATACCCAGGAGGAGAGGAGAAGATGTTCAAAGAATTTATGCATTTTCTCTATAATCACCCTAACACCAGAACCCCGACCTAGGGGGCCAAATGTTTGAATTTGGGGGAGGGATGAAGGTGTAGACGTTTTATTGCCAAGCCAATGAAACTTTGACCAGGCAAGAAAGATTATCTAAGTATAAAAACGTCAGTTAACACAGGCATAATATCGTTTTTGAAATAAAATGGGGGGGGGGGCAGTTTGGGAGGGGGCAAAGGGAATTTTTATTACAACTTGCCTGAAAATCTTTGACAAAGAAGGGAAATATGGTAGATTTCCCACAGTGGAAAATCTTATTTCGGGGGGGGGGGGGGTAGTAGTACAAAAAAAATTTATTAACAGATTTCACTTAATTCCAAAAAAGTTTTGGGACCGGTCTTTCAAAGAACATTTTCATAGTAAAATAACAGTAAAGATTTATGTTTTTAAAAAGTGGGGGAGGGGGCTGCGTGCCTGCTACATTCGACGTTATGATAGATTGAATTTGCTGTCAAAGTCATCTGTTTAATACTGAATAAAAGCAATACTTGTTTTTTCATCTACTTAAGCACGAAAACTAGAAAATGTATAGTAAATTTGGTATTAATTGAATATATGTACACTTTTATTAGTTCACCTCAACGAAGTTATGGGAGCTTATGTAATACCGTCGGTGTCCGAGTTTTTGGACCAGATTTCTATTCAAGTATTACTATGCCTTATATTGATCAGTTTGAGAGATGCATGAATGATGCTTTAAGTATTTTTCACTGAACCAATCCTGGTTTCAGATGCTGCATTTTCAGCTACAGAATTACAAGGTTAATGTTTTTGAACCATGTTTAAGTTCTTGAACCAGATTAGTGTTTTTGGAGCTGGTTCATTCTTAGCAACTATAAGACCTACATTGATCAAACTTGCATGCACGATTTATCTAAGGATGCACTCTACCAGCTTCAGATGCTGGATTGACCTACATTTTCCGGATGAGCGACATGGTTAAAGTTGTTGGAGTAGGTTATTTCCAAAGTGACTGTAGGCGCTATACTGACCAACCTTGCACTGAAGATACATTTATTAATGCTTACTACCATACTTGCTTCAGACGCTGAATTAGACATACATTATCTGGATGAGTGTCCAGGTTAAAGTTTTTGGGGCATGCTTATTCCTTATGTAACTTCAAGTTCTCCCTAGACCCAACTTACATGTACATGGATTTACAAACATAAATTTTTACTGTGTTCATCAAGGGATGAACACTTTCAGACTTGCTTCAGACTCCGAGCTGATTTACATTTACTGGATGGACGACCAGGTGGAAATTTGGGAGCAGGTTCATTCCAATTTAATTTACAGTCCTTCATAGAGCAGCCTTGTACTGATGATACATTGTGCATCTAGGGAGGCACGCCTAACAGACTTACTTTGGATGCTGGATATGAAATACGCTTTCAGGATTACTGGCAAGACTAAGCTTTTTGAGCAGGTCCATTCCCAGACCAAGCAGGTATGTATGATGCATTAAAGGATGCACACTGACAGACGTGCTTTGTATACTAGATCTGACCTGGATTTTCTGAATAAGTGACCTGTGTAAGGTTTTGGTACAAGTCCATTCCCAAGAAACTGCAAACCCTACCTGGACCAAAATTGCATAAATGTTGCATCTAGGGATTCACTCTACTAGATTATAAGTTTGGTGTGGGACTTTGTCTTACTAAAAGGTAATATTCATTGAGGTTAGCTCTGTAATCTTTGATTACCTGTGATAGCAATCTGTTGTGAACCCACTTGTACATGCATAATTACGTTTTGTATTTATTTGCACTGATATGCTATAAAGGCCAAAGTTAATTACGAACTAACCATAGCCTGAAATTCCAGAAGTTTTTCAAAGCAACAAAGATGTGAGCTCATTTACTAGCTGATTGAGAAGCAGAATTTTTTCAAAAGCTTCTACATGAGAACAAAACTCTTGCTGTGGTCTTCAACTCAACATTTTGATATACATGTATAGACCGCGTTTTATCAATTTTAAAACAATTTAATATTATAGCTACTTTCATTCAAATGTCGATATTTCCCAGTGAAATCGAAATTAAAGACACAACAGAGTCTCCCACATCTGTTTCATATTTGGATGTTTAATTGACTATAGACGATTATTGCCAACTAATAACTAAACTGTATGACAAACAGGATGACTTCAGCTTATTCCCGTATTATGTAGTAATATTCCAACATCGCCTGCATAGGGTGTTTATGATTTCTGATTTAATACGTAAGCACATGCCGTGGGTACGAACAATTTTTAAACGAACGCAAGCTACTGACAAATAAGTTTATGTGACAAGGATTTCAACCACCCCGTTAAAAGTCATCTTTTCGCAATTCTACGGTCGTTATAATGACCTTATTTGTAAACGCAACCCATCGTTGGATCGTATTTTATCTGACATATTACATACCATATGTGAGGAAATTCCTCTTATACTTAATTTGACTATTGAAAACTCCGTATACCTGATCAATACATAGGGCAGGAGTGACCATCTCCGGTGTTTCCAGAGGTCCGTGTTTTTGTCCTGTTCACGATTCATTTTGTTTGCTGCATTTATGAGATCACTGTTCATTATCTTCACCTTTTACAACAACAAGGGCATAATCATCAGTTTATTATTTATCATCATTTCTATTCTCATGATTTTCAATGATCGAATGGCTCTTTAACACTGAATCAAATTAATTTCAAATAAATAAAAATACGTTAAATAGAGCCATGAGGCCAGTGAAGGTTATAAATTATGATTTTTATAGGCTCTGTTCAATAACTTTATTACGCAGACATTTCTGCCTGAATATTTTACATAACGGTAATCCTAATGCAGCGGTATTTATTTAATCATACACATTGAGGGTAAACAGGGCAATAAATAAGCAGATGTCATTAATATCTCGACGATAGTGTGAAGAATTGACAACACAGATTTCTCTGTTTTCTTGCAATTATCTTAACGTACATGAATGATTCTATAATAACCAGTCTATAATGGCTGTACAGAGAGCCAGAACACATAAGAGTTTCTCTCTTATACAGCCTGAGGCTCTATTTGTGAGGAACAGTTGATGGACCGTTGAGGGTAAAGCCGGACATGTACTCTCTGAGGGACGTTGCCATCCGTAATTTGTTGTAATTATATATTTAAAAAAGTCCATCAGCCACAACGCTCACCCAAGTTACTTAAACCCTACTGTTCTTCATAAGATTTTAAAAGATTTTTTTTCTTTATATCTATTAACAATATACATGTTTATTCCCATAAAAAATGACCCCAAACATAAGTCTTAGGGGTCTCTAAATCCATACAACATGGAGATGCTTCATTATCAATATGACTAACAAGGTCTTCCAGTTGTGGAAAAGAAAAACTTATTTTTACTGTATACACGATTTTATCCACCTCTATCCCAGGGTTCATAATTGGAATTCTAAAAAAATGAATACCCTTAACATAAAAAGTTTGTAAATTAACGATTTTTGTGGTTCTTGAGCTCGAGAAGGTTTTTCATTGTTTTTTTTTTTTGTTTTTTTTTTGTTCTTTTTTCTTTCTAAAATAGTCCTACGTAAAACTTTGATAACCTTCTGTGCCCTACCCTATTCCCGGGGGCCATGAATGAAACAATCTACATCATGTCAAAAAGCTTTAACATATTAAGTTTCATCATTTCTGGTTCAGTTGTTCTTCAGAAGAAGCCACAAAACTTTGATCCCCTACCCTAGTACTTAAAATTCTTAAATGAAAAAAAAATAAGTAAAAAAAAAACATTTTTACATATTCTTCTGGTTTTATGTCATGCAGCGCTAAGCAACAAATTTGACAGGGCAGGTTATTTTGGATATGTCACTTTGCAGGAAAAATAATATTGTACAATACTCTATACGTACTTCTAGATATCGACATAAAAAAAGAAACAGGATCGAGTTATCACAGGAATTTAATGAAAAGAATTGTATCGTTTTCGACATCACAATAGGACTTAATAAAATTTATCCGGAAAATTAGCTCTGGCCGATGAGGATTCAAGACAATTAGGCTTCTTTCCGGTAAGGATGGATATAATTTCATTTGAACTGATAAAAATTGTCAAGAAACAAATTGAAATGGAATCTTTTTACTTTGTTAACGTTCAGATCCAATGACAAACATCATTAGAAGAAGAAGCAAGCTATAAAGTGCATTAACCATTTTATCATTTGCCTAAGGGAGTAATGGTTTTCTTAATGAAGAAAAAGACAAAGTAATAGTATTACACTGAATCGAAAAGATGTAATTATTGTTTCATTACAGACATGTTTCCAATATTTCAAACCCAAGGGACACTTTATACATATATTTATATTAAACGCAGTATTTCGAAGTTGTATGATTGTAATTTAATTGAAGAATTTTGTAAAATAATTATAATTTAATTAATAAATTTGGTTTGAAATTAACCCCATCCTCATTTCAGACTCCTTCAGGACACCTTAAGACAGGGAGTTAATTCAGAAATACTGGTAGCTCTCTAGAAACATTGGGTGATTAAGACGAAATCAATCTGAAAGCTTAATTCAGTATAGAAAAAGTTCAAACATTTTCAAATTATGATAACCGAAACCAAATTTAAAACAAGAGGCCCATGGGTCACATCGCTCACCTGAGCACTGTGGCTAGGAAGAAAAGCAAAAATCTGTTCAGTATTGAAAAGGTTTAATGCATAAGTTGTCCTGACCTACCCCTAAAAGGGCTGGGGGGGGGGGGGGATTGGGTATGATTTGAACATAATTTAATCTACACTAACTAAAGATGCTTACACATTTCTTTGACTTTGACTTTTTTTCCCTACAAGTTTGAACTTTCATTATGGTCCCATTCTACTCCCGGGGGTCATGATTTGAACAAATCTGAATCTACACTATCTGAGGATGCTTCCATATAGATATGACCAATCACAGCTTTGCTGTTCTTAAGAAGACGATTTTTTAAAAAAAATTTCCTATGTATTCCTATTTATAACTTTAATCATCAATTGTGGCCCCACCCTATCCCCAGAGGGTCAAGATTTTTATCAAACATGAATCTACACTACCTTAGGATACTTCCGAATAGTTAATAACCAATCATGCTTTCCTGTTCTTGAGAAGATTTTACCTTTATATTCCTATGTAAAACTTTGATCGTCCATTGTGGACCCACCCTACCCCCGGGGGTCATGTTTTTAACAAACTTGAATCTACACTACTTGAGGATGATTACACATGAGTTTCATCTTTCCTGGCCCAGTGTTTCTTGAGAAGAAGCTTTTTAGAGATTTTTCCTGTATATTCCCATCTAAAACTTTGACCGTCCATTGTGGCCCACCCTACCCCCGGGGGTTTGGATTTGAACAAATCTGAACCTACACCACCTGAGGATGCTTCCATATAAATATGACCAATCATGGCTTTGCTGTTCTTGAGAAAAAGATTTTTAAAATTTTCTCCTATATACTCCTATGTATAACTCTGATCGTCCATTGTGGCCTCACCCTACCCAAGAGGGGCATGATTCGAACAATCTTGAATCTATACCACCTGGGGATGCTTCCATATAAATATGACCAATCTTGGCCTTGCTGTTTTTGTGAAAAAGATTTTTAATTTTTTTCCCTATATCCTCCTATGTATAACTTTGATCGTCCATTGTAGCCTCACCCTACCCCAGAGGGCCATGATTTGAACAAACCTGAATCTATACCACCTGAGGATGTTTCCATATTAATATGACCAATGAATGGCTTTGCTGTTTTTGAGAAGAAGACTTTTAAAGATTTCTCCAATATATCCCTTTGATCGTCCATTGTGGCCCCACCCTACCCCGAGGGGTCATGATTTGAACAAACTTGAATCTACACTACCGGAGGATGATTTCACTTGAGTCTTATCTTTCCTGGCAAAGTGGTTCTTGAGAAGAAGATTTTTAAAAGATGCCATTAATTTTTCACTTATTTGTAATTATCTCCCTTTTGCAGACGGCATGACCCTTCATTTGAACAAACTTGATTCCCTTTACCCAAGAACACTCTGTGCCAAGTTTGGTTGAAATTGACCCCGTAGTTCTGGAGAAGAAGATAAAATTGTGAAAAGTTTACAACTACGACAACATACAACGGAAAATTTTCGACCAGAAAAGCTCACTTGAGCCTTCGACTCAGGTGAGCTAAAAGATGCATTTTTTTTTAACATATTAGAAACCAAAAATTTTAATACACAATTCACAAGTCGAAAAGCAAACCCATGTAGACACCCAAAACACTTTATCAACAGGAAATCAAATCTTTATTTAAGCGACTGTCCTATACTATCAGTAAGCGACTGTCCTATACTCTCAGTACGTGACTGACTTATACTCTCAGTAACCGAATGTTCTATACTCTCAGTAAGCCACTGTCCTATATATACTCTCAGAAAGCGACTGTCATACTCTCAGTAAGCGACTGTCTTATACTCTCAGAAAGCGACTGTTTTATACTCTCATTAAGCGACTGTCCGATACTCACAGTAAGGGACTGTCCTATATATACTCACAGTAAGCGACTGTCTTATACTCTTAGCAAGCGACTGTTCTATGCTCTCAGTAAGCGACTGTAATATACTTTCAGTAGGCGAATGTCTTATACTCTCAGTAAACAACTGTCCTATATATACTCTCAGTAAGCGACTGTCCTATACTCTCAGTACTTGACTGTCCTATATATACTCTCAGTAAGCGAGTGTGCTTTACTCTCAGTAAGTGACTGTGCTATACTCTCAGTAAGCGACTGTTCTAAACTCTCAGTAAGCGACTGTATTATACTCTCAGAAAGCGACTGTCCTATATTCTTATTAAGCGACTGTCCTATACTCACAGTAAGCGACTGTCCTATATATTCTCTCAGAAAGCGACTGTCCTATACTCACAGTAAGCGACTGTCCTATATATAATCTCAGTAAGCGACTGTCTTATACTCACAGTTAGCGACTGTCTTATACTCACAGTTAGCGACTGTCCCATACTCTAAGTAAGCGACTGAACTATACTATCCTATACTCTCAGTAAGCTACTGTCCTATACTCTCAGTGAGCGACTGTCCTATACTCTCAGTTAGTGACTGTCTTATACTCTCAGTAAGCGACTGTCCCATACTCTAAGTAAGCGACTGTACTATACTATCCTATACTCTCAGTAAGCTACTGTCCTATACTCTCAGTGAGCGACTGTCCTATACTCTCAGTAAGCGACTGTATTATAATCTCAGTAAGCGAATGTCTTATACTCTCAGTAAACGACTGTCCTATATATACTCTCAGTAAGCGACTGTTTTATACTCTCAGTAAACGACTGTCCTTTATATACTCTCAGTAAGGGACTGTGCTTTACTCTCAGTAAGCGACTGTGCTATACTCTCAGTAAGCGACTGTCTTATACTCTCAGTAAGCGACTGTCCCATACTCTCAGTAAGCGACTGTACTATACCATCCTATACTCTCAGTAAGCGACTGTATTATAATCTCAGTAAGCGAATGTCTTATACTCTCAGTAAGCAACTGTTTTATACTCTCAGTAAGCGACTGTCCTATGTATACTTTCAGTAAGTGACTGTCTTATACTCTCAGTAAAAGACTGTCCTATATTCTCAGTTAGCTACTGTATTATACTCTCAGTAAGCGACTGTCCTATATATACTCGTAAGCGTCTGTTTTATACTCTCATTTAGCGACTGTCCTATATATTAACTCAGTAAGCAACTGTCCTATATATACTCTTAGTAAGCGACTGTCTTATACCCTCAGTAAGCGACTGTATTATACTCTCAGAAAGCGACTGTCTTATACTCTCATTAAGCGACTGTCCTATACTCACAGTAAGCGACTGTCCTATATATACTCTCAGTAAGCGACTCTTATAGTCTCAGTAACTGACTGTTCTATACTCTCAGTAAGCGAATGTTTTATACTCTCAGTAAACGACTGTCCTATATATACTCTCAGTAAGCGACTGTTTTATACTCTCATTAAGCGACTGTCCTATATATACTCTCATTAAGCGACTGTCTTATACTCTCAGTAAGCGACTGTCATATACATACTCTCAGAAAGCGACTGTCCTATACTCTCAGTAAGGAATTATCCTATACTCTCAGTAAGTGACTGTGCTTTACTCTAAGTAAGCGATTGTGCTATACTCTCAGTACGCGACTGTTTTATACTCTCAGTAAGTGACTGTCCTATACTATCCTTTACTCTCAGTAAGCTACTGTCCTATATTCTCAGTTAGCGACTGTCTTATACTCTCAGTAAGCGACTGTCCTATATATACTCTCAGTAAGCGTCTGTTTAATACTCTCATTGAGCGACTGTCCTATATGTACTCTCAGTAAGCAACTGTCCTATATATACTCTTAGTAAGCGACTGTCTTATACTCTCAGTAATCGACTGTTCTATACTCTCAGTAATCGACTCTCTTATACTCTCAGAAAGCGACTGTCTTATACTCTCATTAAGCGACCGTCTTATACTCACAGTAAGCGACTGTCCTATATAACTCTCAGTAAGCGACTGTCTTATACTCTGATCAGTTATCGACTGTTCTATACTCTCAGTAAGCGACTGTTTTATACTCTCAGTAAGCGACTGTCCTATACTAACGGTAAGCGACTATCCTATATATACTCTCAGTAAGCGACTGTATTATACTCTCAGTAACCGAATGTTCTATACTCTTAGTAAGCGACTGTATTATACTCTCATTAAGCGACTGTCCTATACTCACAAAAAGCGACTGTCCTATATATACTCTCAGGTAGCGACTGTCCTATACTCTCAGTAAGCGACTGTTTTATACTCTCAGTAAGCGACTGTATTATACTCACAGTAAGCGACAGTCCTATATATACTCTCAGTAATTGACTGTCCTATACTCTCAGTAAGCGACTGTCTTATACTCTCAGTAAGCGACTGTCCTATACTCACAGTAAGCGACTGTCCTATATATACTCTCAGTAAGCGACTGTCCTATACTCACAGTAAGCGACTGTCCTATATATACTCCCAGTAAGCGACTGTTTTATATTCTCAGTAATCGATTGTCTTATACACACGTATTATACACTCAGTAAGCGACTGTCCTACACTCTCAGATTTAATTTATTTTCATGCAAAAATAAAAGCATATATTCTTTGTTATCTTTGGGTCAAATTTTACGATATAAAACACACTCATAACGCACTTTAAAGTTGTAGAGGAAAGACCAGGAAACAACAACGAAAATATTGAACAAAAATAAGTCGAATTTTGCATCAATTGAGTCGTATGGCCATATTGACATTCTGGTATACTAGTAAAGCGAATAATTACCTATTTAACATTTATCTAAACCACGGTCAACTTGATTTTGAAAAAAAAAAAGTATAGCTCAACAATATTTTTCTTTTCCAATATGTGTCGAATCGCTATTTAATGCGCCAAGTTTCTGTAAAATGAAAAATTTATGATCGATATAAATATATACATACATGTAAAAATACATGTACCAGTATGTGGTAACAAAGTAACAAATTCAACATCTTTATAAAATGTAGGTTCTATTTCAAGTTCCACTAGGCTAGAGTGAAGCGTCAAGGGTAGATACATATTAACATATCAATATACATGTGTGACTATCTTAAAAAATCTGTGCTTAGAACAACGAAACAACAACATAAGAAAATTTCGTCTGGGGTTAATTTCTCAAACTAGTAGCTGTACAATATCATCTATAACAACTGTATCTAAGCAACTTTGGCATGAATGCTAGCTCACAGTATGTATGCATATTTAATATTTTCCTTATAATTTGAAACGTTCATGGTAATTAAAATTCCAGGGCTGATATAGATCCTGCAAGACTGATATGGATCTGCAGGGTTGATACGTATTTATATCTAGAAACAGTACTTAGCAGAGTTGTTGTTCCTTCCTCTCTCTCTGAATGTATAAACCAATGGTAGAAAGCGATATTTTTGCTCACATTCTCTTCATTTTAAATTACTGTTCTTTAATTGATTAAAAAAAGCTACATGTCAGTAGTCAATACATGTTTATTTATTTGAATTTTTCTGAAGCTCATGTGTGCTGTACATGTATTTAATTACAAAGTATGTAATAAACATAATAAAACATACCCTTTTCCATATCATATTCTGTATCAGCCCAAGACACCAATATTAACCAGAGGGCCTTAGAAACTTAAATGGTAATTAAAATTCCGAGGCTGATATAGATCCTGCAGGGCTGATATGGATCTGCAGGGCCTTTGGCCCTCTGGCTGATATTGGTGTCTCGGGCTGATATGGAAAAAACTCTCTCTCTCTCTCTCTCTCTCTCTCTCCACCGGTACATCTATACAAAATACCATATCTCGGTTTATGCATACAATATACCCGGTACATGTTTACAATAAACCTTAGTACGTGTACTTGTATCTTTGTAATGTCAGTACTGATAATTGTACTTACTAATGTGAAACTTTTGAATTTTAAAGTTATTTAACGAGTCAAAATAATGTATTTCTATTAAGATATTTGTACCATAGAGCGACGCAAATGAAAAATATGAGTATAGCGAAGATTTGACAAACTCAACTGCCTTCTAAAGCAATACAAGACTGCAAAAATAAAAGTACCGGGAAAACATTAAAGGTTGTAGCTACTATCTAACAGTATCGTGCATTTCAAGGCCACGCGACATTCAGTTTTAGCGTAAACGAATTGGAGTGTGCCAAGGTAAGAATTATGTTCCGATAAAATTTTTGAAGATTGTATTAAAATTCTTGGTCTACCGACGTTCATTTTTTGGGACTTGAGACCATGCTATCTTCTTCAACTTTTCTGCGCACGCGTACATTAATGAGGACGAAATGAAGCAATATTTTCTTCTTGGGAGGGATAACTTTTTTCTCCTTAAAAGTAGATTTTTTAGGTTCCGAAACCTGTATCTTTCTGAAACATTTTACTTTCAGAAATCAAACAAAATTCGCATATTTCATGCAAAAATTCTATTTTTGTATTTGTTTTTCGTTTACGCATGACGGTGTCTCTTTAAAAAATCACAGTAATATAAAACATTTTATAAAAAACAAAACTATATATACCCCGGTATATTTAATTGTATAAATTATGATATCAGCAATGATAATTATACATGATACCGTTAAAATCACATTAGTAGGAAGATTTTGTTAAAAAACAAACTAAAGTTTGGAATATTCAAGTACTAGTAATTATATCCGTCATGTAAATATATCCGTCATGTTATTACATGTATATCCGTCATGATGCCAAAAATGATCATTATACACGATACCGTGGTTATGTGAAACAAAAGATAATACAAATATACAAACTCCTCTGTATGCCAGTAATCTGATGTTTCAAAGCAAGCATCGATTAATGAAATATTTTTCACTTCCAAATAAAACAGTTTGAATAAAACATAAATTGAAGTCGATTTTATATGTGCTGGAATCTACCATCAAACTAAATCTTTTTACAAAAATAGTTTTTTTAATTATGTTTTGCTTAACTATTGTCCATTTCATATTTCTTTTTTTTTTTTTTTTTTTTTTGGTGGGGGGTGGGGGGGGGATATAATATTGCCCAATCATGACAGTTTTACCATACGTGTTCATCCATAGCAGCTATATACCAGCCTTAAGTAACCACGTTTATAGCTATCCAATACAGATCTACCAGTTATGTTTTTCCTCCTTAGTAACCTTTTATTTTGTTTGGATCTTCTTTTTTCCAAAATGATCTGGAGTACAATGAAAAAATTTTGTAAAAAAAAAAAAAAAAAAAAAACGAAAACAAAACAAAACAAAACCAAAAAAAAAAAAAAAAACAGGAATCAAAATCATGATCTATAATGTATTTAGCGTGCACTTCAAACAACAGAAACTGTGCTATCCGGTGGAGAGGAATAGGGCGATTAACATTAAATTCTGATTTTGTGACACACTTACGATTAAACAGTTTTCTAGCAAATGAGAGAAAGCTAAGGTATTGTATAGTGCCCCTTACAGCTGCAAAACCTCCCAAATCTCCACCCCACAAGATACCGAGTACACGTAGGCAATCAGATTTTGGAACACAGTTCGCAGTTCGCAATTCGCAATTCAAAAGTGAACTGCATTCCAGAACGCAGTTCGCAATTCAAAATTTAAACATAAGTCATGGGGTCTGAAATTTTGAGGGTAGGGTACTAGTGGTCAGTTACCACTTCTGTGAAAAAATGGTGATGGTACCATCTCTAGTTTCCGAGATATAGCTCTCCAGTTTTTAGGCCTACTATATAATACTATATGAATAAACATCGGGCTCGGAGACATCGAAGTCCCCTGTCCCGAGGTCTGAAATTTTGAGGGTAGGGTACTAGTGGTCAGTTACCACTTCTGTGAAAAAATGGTGATGGTACCATCTCTAGTTTCCAAGATATAGAACTCCAGTTTTTAGGCCTACTATATAATACTAGATGAATAAACATCGGGCTCGGGGACATCGAAGTCCCCTGCCCCAGGGTCTGAAATTTTAAGTACTCGTTTTAAACTGAAAGATATATTGGATTTATCAAATCTATTCAAGAATTATTGGTCCATTGCAGGTTGAGCACAATATTTAACCCTTAATCTTGAGACATATCCAAGTTGTGTTGATTCCCTTTTTTAATCTTGTAATGGAGATGGCTAAAATTGAGATCAAATCTTATTACAAGTAAAAGAGAAAAAAAAACTCTTTTCCAGAACTTCAGTTCCAATATAGTCACGTTGATATCAAAGCATGCGCGCGTATGCTGTGTTGATTCAGATACCACTTCGAGTAAGGTTTATAATAATTACTGAATCACAGTTTTTCTTTAAAAAAAAAGAAAAGATAAATTTCTTCTAAATAAAAGCGGGACTAAAGTTTCTCAGGTTTGCATTTTGGTCCAGGTCCACCTGTGTTATTCATTAGGAATTTTAGGAAGCGAATTGACTTCCGACTTAGAACTTGTACAATAGGGATAAAAAGTGCTGGATAATAGAAACATATTCGAGACGCATTGGGTATTATTGTCAAAAAACCTTTATGAAAAACATGGTGATGCCGTCGTGTTTTACGATTTAAGATCCGACCTCGAATCTTGATCCTTTCGATAGGTCCCGCATTTTTTAAACATCATACTAAGAAATATTGAAAAACCCGTAACATAGAGGATTGAAATTTTTAGTGGGGATCTAGTCGTCAAATTAAACTAACCACTTCCCGAAATATTTCTGGAACAGAGGCTCAAGGGTACTAGGTCACCTGAGTATAATGTCACAATATAAAGGATCAGGAGATTGAACATGAAGTAAAACAAAGACGCCGATAAATAAAGCTATGTTGCCCCAAAACAAGAGAAATATGAACATAGTGAACAGGGATCAGCAACAAAATTAATTTATTGTTCAAGAGCAAATATAAAAATTGATTTATTTACTTGCCTGTACTTGCCCAGTTTGTCACTATTCTCATGCAGACTAAACAACACAATAGTTCTTGAGCACTGTTAGTAAACCTATCTCATTCTCTCTCACATTTGCCTCTGTTTTATTCAGCTATTATTTGAATGTCTACCTGACATTATTTAAGAAAATACTTCTTGTCAAAATTGTAAAATTCGGTTATTCTGTTGGCCCTTCAATTACATTTACAGTGTTTAACTATCATAGGTAAATAACAAAGTTGAATAACTTCTGTCAGTAGAATACAAAATGATAAATTGACCAAATGGTGCAGAATTAAAAAATAATCTTATTTATTTCAGTTTTATATATATTCTTTTTCCCTCCTAAATGTCCAGGCGCAGAGATGAATGGTTTCAAAGAAATAATGCATTTTCACCACAGATTCAACATAGCTCCATCCTAACACCAGAGCCTTTAACCCAGAGGCCATAAAATTTACAATTTTGGAAGAGACGCCCTTGCTTATCATAGCCATGCATTTAGTTTGTTTACTAAATACCCATGGGCAGAAGGGAAGATTTTCAAAGAAATACTGCATTTTTAGTATACAGTCAACAGAGCCAAACCCCTGACCCACGTGGCGAATTGGTTAGAGCGTTTGCTATAAAGTTGCAGAGTAAGGAGTTGATCCTTACGTCGCGGGTTCGAATCCCACTGTGAGACGTGGAGACCGGTCCTTCGGATGAGACTGTATAAACCGAGGTCCCGTGTCGCAGTAGGTGCTGGCCGAAAAAAGATCCCTCACTGCTCAATGGCCCTGAGTGCCGAGTATAGATCAGAATTTGCAGCTCTCCACCGTCAAGTGGTGGCGTCTCCATATGAATGAAAAATTCTCGAGATGGACGTTAAACAATAAACAAACAAACACACCCCTGACCCAGGGGTTATTAATTTCAATTTTTTGAAGAGGCATCCTTGAGAATCCTTATCCTGCAGTTCGTTTGTCTGCTAACTTTCCAGGGACAGGGAAGAAGATTTTCAAAGAAATATTGCATTATCACTATATTTCATTTTCATAGTATACATGTATTCCACAGACATGCCCCGACATTAACACTCTAATCCTGGGTGACAATTTTCACAATTTTGAAAGTAGCATCCTTGCTCATCATAACCATGTATTTAGTTCATCTGCTAAGTACTCAGTAGCAAAGAAGATTTTCAAAGAATTCATGCACTTTCACTCTATTATCAACAGTCCCCCCTTTCCACAGAACCCCTTAGTGGGGCTATATATTCCACAATTTTGGAAAAGGCAAATTACTTATCATAACCATGTAGTTAGTTTGTCTGCTAAATTCCCAGGGATAGAGAAGATTTTCAAAGAATTGATGCATTTAAACAATATAAAAAATAGAGCCCCTCTCGTAGACCTTGGTCACGTTTTACAAAAAAAAAAGAGGCCCAAGGGCCTTAACGGTCACCTGAGTATAATACTGACAACAATTTAGAGGATCCATAGAGTATAAAATGAACTGAAAGGTGAAGCTTTGTTCCCCAAAAGCAAGAAAAATAGGGTGATCAGGATCAACAATATTATTAGTCTAGTATTCATTAACAGTTCATAAATTAGGTTCTAATCTGTTCCCCATTTATCACTCTCACCAGACAGTATGTAAACAAACTATCAGTGCTTCTGTACTCTTTTAATTCCTTGTTGAAATCTCTTACATTGGCCTCCCTTGGTCTTTGATGAACATTTAATAACACAAGTTATTTTTGTCTCATTTTTATTTATCTATTATTTACAAGTCTACCTGATCATTAAAACTATGAAAGTACTTTTTGTATTATACAATAAAATTATTTACAGTGATTAATTATCACAAGTAAATGGCAAAGGGGAATAACTCCTCTCAGTAGAATACAAATTAATAGAGCCCTGGCCTGGACCAAAACACTTGACCAAATGGTCCTGATGTTCAAAAATCTGGTAAAAATACCCTTTCTTATTAAAACTTTTACTCTTTTTGCCTCTGATATGCCCAGGTGCAAAGAAGATTTTTAAAGCATTAATGCATTTTCACTCTATAATTAATAGAGCCCCGCCCTAACATCAGAATCTCTGATCCAGGGGTCATGAAATTCACAATTTTGGAAGAGGCATCCTTGCTTATCATAATTTGTTTAAATAATACCCAGGAGTAGAGAAGAAGAAATAATGCACTTTCACTATATGATCTATATAGCCCCGCCCTAGCACCAGAACCCCTGACCCTGGGACTATGAATTTCACAATTTTGGTAGAGTCACTCTTGCTTATTATAACTATGTATTCAATTTGTTTCAATAATACCAAGGGGTAGAGAAGAAGATTTTCAATGAAATAATGCACTTTCACTATATGATCTATATAGCCCCGCCCTAGCACCAGAACCCCTAACCCTGGGGCCATGAATTTCAAAATTTTGGTGGAGGGCTCAGTGCTTATTATAATCATGCCAACAGTTTGACTGCTTGATGTCCAGGAGTAAAAATAGATTATTTTTAAAGATTGCATTAATTTTGATGGTTTTGGCCCCACCCCTCAGGCCCCAGGGGGGCAGGGGCCACGAATTTCAAAATTTTTGTTCCCCTTCACCCATAGATGCTATATGCCAAAATTGGTTGAAATTGGTTTGCTGGTTCCAGAGAAGAAGCTGAAAATGTTCAAAAGTTTACGACCGAAGGACGACGGACGACGCACGACAACGGCTGAAAAGAGATAGCAATAGGTCACCTGAGTGACTCAGGTGACCTAAAAAAAAACCCAAAAAAAATACGCCTAAGATCAAAGGTTTAAGTTGATTGTAAAATTTTACAGAATTGATAATTCTGTTTGAAATTCCTAGCTTAAAATTATCTTGTTAAATTCGTTTTAAAACGATTAAAACCATTTTTTAACATTTGTAATATAGAGAGTAATAAGCATAGTTAAATTTTGGTCTTTTGTAAAACGGGCCCCAGAACCCCTGAACAAGGAGCCATGACATTCACAATTTTGGAAAAGGCGTCTATGCTCATCATAACTATATACTTGGTTTGTTTCCTTAATACACTGGAGCAAAGAAGATTTTCACAGAAATAATGCATTTTCACTAAAAAATCACTATTAAATCAATAGAACCCCCTCCCGCAGTACCCCTCGCCCCGGGGGGGTCTCAAACTTCACAATTTTGAAAGAGGCACCCTTGAATTGAAGTGATATCACTTATTCGAATAGGTGATATCACCTTTTCGAGATGAATAGGTGATATCACCTATTCGAATAATTGATATAACCAATTCGAATAGGTGATATCACCTATTCAATTGGAATGAGTGATATCACAAATTGGAATAGGTGATATCACCTAATTGCAATTCTTACATTATAAAATAATGAATGCTCCCTTCCTCAAGACTATCTAGTTTTCCATTGGCCCCAAGAAAATTTGGGCTGCCCAGTTAATCCAAAACATTTTAAAGACTTTATGTTATCGATCCCTGTAAAGATATATAAATTGCACTCGCAGATTAGTTTTGCAAAATTTATTGATAGTTTCTGAGTTCTCTCAGTTATGATTATTCGTGTTCAAAAAGAATGAATTGTATAAATCTTGTCACCTGACTCACGAGATTTTTCGATAACATTAACAAATTATAAACTAAAGTGAAAGTAAACGAGGCTTTCAGAGTCTCTAGTCTTGAGAGGAGTTTTATTTCATGAATAATTTGAATAGATTATATCACCTTTCCGATTAAGTGATATCACCATTTCAATATGATAAGGTGATATGACCTATTCGAATAGGTGATACCACCAATTCAGAAGCTGAGTAGGTGATATCACTTATTCGAATAGGTGGTGATACTGGTATCACCAATTGAATAGGTGATATCACTTATTCGATTAGGTGATATCACCTATTTGAATAGGTGATATCACTTTATGGCAGTAAATACCGAAACGGCGCCTCAGAGAGGAAACTGAAAATAATGGAATGTTTGCGACGGACAAAACAAATAGCAATAAATTAAATGAACTTAATACAACATTGAGTACTTAGAGACCGGTCCTTTGGCTGAGACCGTATTTATAAACCGAGGTCCCGTGTCGTAGAAGATGCTGGCACGAAAAAGATCCCTCACTGTTCAATGGCCCTGAGTGCAGAGTATACGTCAAAATTTGCAGCTCTCACCGCCAATTGGTGGCGTCTCAATATGAGTGAAAAATTCTGGAAAGGGACGTTAATCAAAGAACAAACAAACAAAAACATTAAGTAAATTCGTTATCAATGACCCCCCCTCCCCCCCCCCAACCGAACAAGCATTCACATAGGAACACTAACTTTATCGGATTTTTTTTTTTTAGATTTTGGAATCTCGGAATCTCTCTCTCTCTCTCTCTCTCTCTCTCTCTCTCTCTGTATTACAAACTCAAAGCACGATTAGAAAGGATATACACTTCTTTCATGAGCCTATTTGAATAGGTGATATCACTTTATGGCAGTAAATACCGAAACGGCGCCTCAGAGAGGAAACTGAAAATAATGGAATGTTTGCGACGGACAAAACAAATAGCAATAAATTAAATGAACTTAATACAACATTGAGTACTTAGAGACCGGTCCTTTGGCTGAGACCGTATTTATAAACCGAGGTCCCGTGTCGTAGAAGATGCTGGCACGAAAAAGATCCCTCACTGTTCAATGGCCCTGAGTGCAGAGTATACGTCAAAATTTGCAGCTCTCACCGCCAATTGGTGGCGTCTCAATATGAGTGAAAAATTCTGGAAAGGGACGTTAATCAAAGAACAAACAAACAAAAACATTAAGTAAATTCGTTATAAATGACCCCCCCTCCCCCCCCCCAACCGAACAAGCATCCACATAGGAACACTAACTTTATCGGATTTTTTTTTTTAGATTTTGGAATCTCGGAATCTCTCTCTCTCTCTCTCTCTCTCTCTGTATTACAAACTCAAAGCACGATTAGAAAGGATATACACTTCTTTCATGAGTCTATAGTTATTATTTATATTTAAGGTATCTTCAACCCCATGTGACGTCATAGGTTTTGAGCTTCGTTGAAAATAAGAATGATTCTCATTTAAAAAAATTGCTTTCATTTGGTGTAATAGAAATATTGTAAAAATATCTTTCAATAGTATATTTCTTTTATAGTTTGTCAATAGTAAAGAAAAAAGTTTGGCAAGGGCAATTACTTCTACTTATGTTTTTTTTTTCATACATGTTCATAGTTATACTTCTAATTGAAAATTTCCCTGATACTAGTATTAAGAATTTAAATATATTTATAAAATAATAGTTAAAATTTAATATAATGATTATTTCGTAAATTCAAGCCGTTTTTAAGCATCTTTATTAAGGTTGTTTACCGAAATGCTCCATATTTACATTTTTATATATATGATTATATTTTAATTTATGTCTGACATCTTTAAAAAAATGTTGCCTATGTATTTTATAATATCAAACAAAAGTTTAAAAAAAATTATTTCTACTTTGAAAAAAGGTTTTGGATTTTCCTTTATTAAATATAGATATTATTTCTACATATTTATGGAGGATGAATTCTAAAATTAGAAGAACATTTCGTTTTAAATTATATATATTGATATCTTCTATATATTGGATATCATCTTCCACTTTTTTAAAATCCCCTGCCCCCTCCCCCTTTTTTGAAATTGCCAGATTCGTCTAAAAAATGGTGAACAACCTATCAACCCGAATTACTTACCATGCACATGTACATGTATTCAGTTTATTTCTAGTTGACAGATTTTTTAATTTTTATGAAATAATATTTTTCTGAAATGACCATAAATGAACATGAAATTTCAAAAATGGATAACATTACAATTATTGAAATATGTATCAAAATATTAAACAAAGTGACAATCACTTTTCTCAATGATAACTAAAACATGTACATCATATTGCAATGCTGTGAGGAATTTTAATTTCAATAGAGATTGGTTCATAGTAGTTCATTCATTGATGGAATCATAGGCGTTCATTCATTGATTCATTGTCTAGTATTCCCTTTAGGTGTTTAGTGATGCCTTTAGAGTTAAACAAAAAGGTTTACAGAACTGAAAAAAAATATATTATGTAATATATCCACCGCGATAAAAATATTAAAAGTTGTAATATCAAGGAAGCTATGAGACTAGTGTTTTAAAATGTTCTTGTGTATATTAATTAAAATGTCTCCAAGCCCGATGTTTATTCACTTAGTATTACATGTGGTAGCTAAACACAGTTTCGTATAAAATCCAGGGGTTTTCCCAGAGAGAAGAATAATGGGAAGGGATTTGCCTGCTATTTATGGGAGGTCTATATATAGTAGGCCTAAAAACTGGAGTTCTATATCTGGGAAACTAGAGATGGTACCATCACCATTTTTTCACAGAAGTGGTAACTGACCACTAGTAGCCTACCCTCAAAATTTCAGACCCCGGGACAGGGGACTTCGATGTCCCCGAACCCGATGTTTATTCATATAGTATTATATAGTAGGCCTAAAAACTGGAGTTCTATATCTGGGAAACTAGAGATGGTACCATCACCATTTTTTCACAGAAGTGGTAACTGACCACTAGTAGCCTACCCTCAAAATTTCAGACCCCGGGACAGGGGACTTCGATGTCCCCGAACCCGATGTTTATTCATATAGTATTATATAGTAGGCCTAAAAACTGGAGTTCTATATCTGGGAAACTAGAGATGGTACCATCACCATTTTTTCACAGAAGTGGTAACTGACCACTAGTAGCCTACCCTCAAAATTTCAGACCCCGGGACAGGGGACTTCGATGTCCCCGAACCCGATGTTTATTCATATAGTATTATATAGTAGGCCTAAAAACTGGAGTTCTATATCTGGGAAACTAGAGATGGTACCATCACCATTTTTTCACAGAAGTGGTAACTGACCACTAGTAGCCTACCCTCAAAATTTCAGACCCCGGGACAGGGGACTTCGATGTCCCCGAACCCGATGTTTATTCATATAGTATTATATAGTAGGCCTAAAAACTGGAGTTCTATATCTGGGAAACTAGAGATGGTACCATCACCATTTTTTCACAGAAGTGGTAACTGACCACTAGTAGCCTACCCTCAAAATTTCAGACCCCGGGACAGGGGACTTCGATGTCCCCGAACCCGATGTTTATTCATATAGTATTATATAGTAGGCCTAAAAACTGGAGTTCTATATCTGGGAAACTAGAGATGGTACCATCACCATTTTTTCACAGAAGTGGTAACTGACCACTAGTAGCCTACCCTCAAAATTTCAGACCCCGGGACAGGGGACTTCGATGTCCCCGAACCCGATGTTTATTCATATAGTATTATATAGTAGGCCTAAAAACTGGAGTTCTATATCTGGGAAACTAGAGATGGTACCATCACCATTTTTTCACAGAAGTGGTAACTGACCACTAGTAGCCTACCCTCAAAATTTCAGACCCCGGGACAGGGGACTTCGATGTCCCCGAACCCGATGTTTATTCATATAGTATTATATAGTAGGCCTAAAAACTGGAGTTCTATATCTGGGAAACTAGAGATGGTACCATCACCATTTTTTCACAGAAGTGGTAACTGACCACTAGTAGCCTACCCTCAAAATTTCAGACCCCGGGACAGGGGACTTCGATGTCCCCGAACCCGATGTTTATTCATATAGTATTATATAGTAGGCCTAAAAACTGGAGTTCTATATCTGGGAAACTAGAGATGGTACCATCACCATTTTTTCACAGAAGTGGTAACTGACCACTAGTAGCCTACCCTCAAAATTTCAGACCCCGGGACAGGGGACTTCGATGTCCCCGAACCCGATGTTTATTCATATAGTATTATATAGTAGGCCTAAAAACTGGAGTTCTATATCTGGGAAACTAGAGATGGTACCATCACCATTTTTTCACAGAAGTGGTAACTGACCACTAGTAGCCTACCCTCAAAATTTCAGACCCCGGGACAGGGGACTTCGATGTCCCCGAACCCGATGTTTATTCATATAGTATTATATAGTAGGCCTAAAAACTGGAGTTCTATATCTGGGAAACTAGAGATGGTACCATCACCATTTTTTCACAGAAGTGGTAACTGACCACTAGTAGCCTACCCTCAAAATTTCAGACCCCACGACTAATGTTTAAATTTTGAATTGCGAACTGCGTTCTGGAATGCAGTTCATTTTTGAATTGCGAATTGCGAACTGCGAACTGCGTTCCAAAATCTGATTGCCGTACAGGTATACAGGATAATTAAATCATACCTAGTCACATCATAAGCCAGAAAAATCGAGGGAACTGTCCTCATCTTAAAGCAGATAATGTTTAGTTAATGAATATTTTTATGGGGCGTAAATCGGATTACTAGTGATCTGAGGTAAATACTCATACGTTAAAAGACTCCTCAAAGAACACGGGGATTAATCAATACAGGGCATCGTATTATAGACTTATAGCTGTGCTCAGGAAAAAGAGCCTCGGGACATTTACACTAGACTTCTGTAAGCTAGTAAATCACTTATTCAATGATCATAAACCGGGTTGTTTTTGTGTATGTTTGATAAATGTAAAAGCGATAATTAAGGTACACACACATGTACGTATACATGTCAACTTTCCCGATTTAGTCGGGATCCTCTCGATTTTACCCTTCGGTCCCGCTTTCAGCTCGGAAAAGCAAAATTGCCCTAAAATCCCGATTTGAAAAAAAAAATCACCCTCAAATTTCCGATTTTCAGAATTTGATCGTACATAGATTCCTCACAATCACTTCATATTTACTGTTCCTTGGAAATTCCTATGTGTTTTACCTGCTCTTTGCTCTGAACAATGATTTTATAATTTTACAATAGATTATTACTGTTGATTATCTTCACTTTTTTTTTCATTTCATGATATTGACGAATTCTAAATAAATTTTGAATACATGTAATTACAATTAAACGGCATCTCAAAAAAAGGTCATGATTAAAGTTTGGTTATATATTTTTTTTTTCGAAATGTTGTTCCCGATGTCTTCCTCATATGATTTAACAAGTCTAATCAGTTACGTATTTGTTTTTCATATATGCACTATAATATAATTGAGATAGTTTCAGTGCAGTCCAAACTAAGATTCCTTCTCAGGTTACTGTAGGAAAGCTTACTTCTGGAAAATCTGCACCGTCTGCAATCAATGTGAAAGCTATGCCAGGAAATACAACTACGAGATTATTTATATCAATACAGAACAGTTACCGCTCCTAGTATGTTTCGTTAACACTTTATGGGAGATAAAAATTGACATTTTCTGGTAGTATATTAAGTTAACTCTCTGCTCATTTCACATCAAGTAAATTTTTTTCCGTAGCATTTGTACAAACTCTCGTCTGTCATATATTCTACTGAAGGTGACTAAAACATTAATAAAGTTCACAAATGTCATGAATATTTAGGGGAAAAAATAAATGAAATTAAAAAATTATCAGATATGTACTTTTGCTATGTAACTTCTCTTCTTGTGATCTCTAATGAACAGATGTGTCTTCCCACAAATTTTTTATTAAAATAGAAAATATTCTATTTTAATAAATTTGTGGGAAGACATGTGACAAAAAATAATTTCAAGCATTTGATCATAGCTTTAAGTTTATCTTCACACCACAAACTACCCGATTCAAACCTAACAATACTACATAGACAGGCAGTCCATAGAAACATTGAGTATTTATTAAAATAAATTTATTTCAATTCTACTTTTAAAGTGCCAACGAATTGATATCGTATTCTCAAAGATTTGGATTATGGTTCCTGTTCTGATTACACGCAATTGAATGTACATGTTTGTGTCATAAAAGTGTTCGTTACAGATAAATTCCCGTTTAAAAAAAAACTAATTCATGAATCTCCCCTCCAAGTAAGTACATTCTTGGTCTGAATTTTTATTATGAAGTGAAAAATATATTGTTAACTTTCAGTATGAAAATATTGTTTGCTGGATGGGGGGGGGGGGGGGGGGTGATCTGATTTCAAACACCTACTCGACTTCGGCCGAAAAAAATGACATACTTCCTGGATACTTTACGTATTTTTGGCACTAGTATGTATACAAGTATAGCTTTTTCAAAAAGCTTTGCAGTCTTTAGCAACATCCTTGAACAGTAAACTGACATACACCAATCAGAGCGTATTATTCTTAAGTACTGTAGTTCCCGGCTCTCACTGAGACGTTAGCCCTACCATATAAACAAAGGGGAAAAAAATAAACATCAATTTCAATGTTTGCATGCAAAAAAAAAGTGCTAACCATGAGAATTTAAAATTACTTAATAAAAGTTGCTATAAAAAGTTAAATTTTTGGTTCATTTATCGCAGTGTTTCCTCTTCCTCGTTTTGTCGATTTTTTAAAGATTGAAAAAATCTTGAAAAATTCTTAAGTCGTACGAAAATTAAATCACCAGAAAATTACCTCCCTTGCCTTGAACGACATTTCAACCGATGAAATAACTTTTCACATCATGCATTTTCTACCAATCACAGAGGAGAGGAAGTGCATAGTCTGAAGACTGTAAAATACCTCGACTCAGTCTGTTAACCGTCTTCCAAGGAAGACAGAGTCTGTAAATAAATCCCCCAATCAAAACGAGCAAAGCTGTGGCGTGAATTAGCTGAATAACAGTTTATTACACCTGGGTATAATATCAATAATATATAGCAAAACTTGAGTGCACAGTTTTGTTCAAAGTATATACATTTAATGGAATAACAAGAGTGTTCCAAGGGACGCATGTGTTTATATCTGCTTTATAGCTTCATCAATGATGTACCGGTAAATAAATCTAAGAGTGGTCAGCTATTTATTTACTACTTGCACGATAGTTCATGTGTTTGCCTGCAAAGAAAAATAGTACTTCACTGCGATAGAATCTGACGATCAAAGAAAATATGGGTCCCCTATCCTCAAATGAATGATTAAACAGAAATTATTAGAAATAATTATTTATCATTTTATTAATACGTGTCTCCAACAATCCTCCAAATGAGATTTCAGTTTGTACGTTACTGCAATTGTCAGTCTACAAAATCCATCAGAATACATTACAAGAGGTAATAACATATATAGGTCATTTGCAATGACATACTAAAGTTTTAATCTATTTCCAATGAGGGTTCGAAAGTTATGTCTTGGATAGAAGATGTAAAAAACATATTCTTTCCTTATGATAAATTACAATATTATTAAAATTCTTATATACTAGTACTGCAGAGCATTAACCTGTACTATGTGTATTTTTCATACTTGAGTATTGCACTGAACTAAAAACCAGTAACAGTTAACTTACAAGCATATCTCGAACTTTAATATATTTAAAACGCAGAAACTTTACGAAAAACAAACAACAAATATACATTCCCCAGCCGGATGTTTTATACCCATAAAATGAACACTTTTAGTCATTTTTTTTCAACTCAAGTGTTTAGATTATTTTGTTCCCAATTGTATTATTTTGAATTAAAATAAATATTTATTTTTTTGACATCAGTAAAATGATATTTTATTCAGCTTCGTGGATTGAAACAATGAATTTGTGTGTAATGGTCAAGTGATATAAAATTTTTTAAAAAAGTCTTACGACAGGCCAGAAATTACTTTCACTTACTTTGATATCCTTTCACACTGTGATATCATTTTGATATCTTTTCACACTATGAAAGAAATCACTTTTATTCAATAATTTATTCAATAAATAACAGTAATTCACTATTGAAAATGCAATAAATTAAATTAGCTTTTCATGATGTAATATAATGTTAAGAATAACCTGAAGATGTTCATTTATCCATCTAAGGGCATGTCACTCTAGTTTCCTTAAACTACCCTAAAATTGGAAGTCTTTGATGTGCAGTGTTTAGAGCTTAACTTTAAAAATAATTGATAAAATTCCTCCTACCTGAATACAGACCACCAATTCTCTTAGTCAACAGGTCGTCCAAACTTTGGAACGTATTTGTGTATGAGGTAATGTCAGCGTACTTTGATCCTATCATAACTGTGTTGAACGAATCCCCAGCGAAAGAATAGTACTCAGGAAAAAGTGATGTAAATTCGGTGGGGTCTTTTTCATAGATGACCTTAAATTTGTCCCATTTATAGTAGGAGAGGATTTGGATTACTATCCTGATCAAATCACCAAAGCTCGTCCCAATCCGGGTAAGTGTATGCTTGTCAAACTTGTCCTCAAAGTAGAATGCGGACAAAGCCCCAGGGGTAATGAGGGGGATGTTCCAACGGGAAGCGTACTGCGCTACAGAGTTGACAGCCAGATCTCGTACAGGGCCAAAGAAAATGTGCGCTTTTTGGTCTTTCATCTCAAATGCCTCTATAGTAGCGTCAATTTCCGAGCATTTTGAATTTTTATAAACTACTTTTAGATCCACGCCTGGTAAAATTTGCATTTCTTTAACCTTCTCAATACCCAGTGAAATAGCAGGCCTCACTTTGGAAAGGCCAAACAAATTACATTCGTGATTTATGTTTGGAGCCAAAACACAAATGGAAACCTCATGAGCTGCATATACTCCAAACATTTTGAAACTTAACATCAATAACCACATATACTTCCATATTTGGAATATTTTCATCTGCTGATAATGTAAAGACATGACGAACACTATAATTCCTGAATTTTGAAAACCATTCGAACACCTCAAATACTATAACACATACATTGCGTGTCAGCTTCGTGTGCATCTACACTTCACAGAAACCACACTCCTCCCAAATGGTCACACAGAAACTTAATCTAAATACTACATAATATCAAGATTTCCATTTGACAAGAAACCGAAGTGGTGACAGACTGGGGGCACTGCGGGGAAGTCTTTTTGTAAAAGGTCTTATCCGTCTCCGGTGTGAAAGAGAGGGGACCATTTATTGCCCCAACATTCGACTTCCTATAAAAAATCATGCCAACTTGTTTTGTTTACCTCCTATCTAAATAAAAAAAAATTAAAATGGCATTCAAGATTTAACCCTGTTTTGCGTGTGATGCACGAAGATTACGGTAAAACCGGAAATAGCTGAAATCCGGTTCATAATGGTGCTGACCTCGAAACATATATATTGAATAACCTACACATCAGAATTATAGCCTGAGCTTAGTATTACAGACATCAAATATTTACAAACCTTCATAACAGAACTATAGCTTAGTATTTCAGACACACATATCTACAAATAACCTACACAACAGGACTGTAACCTCAGATTTATACATGTATGTATATACTAATACACACAACCTACATACATGTACAACAGAATTATAGCCTCAGCAGACACCAAATATTTACAGGTAACCTACACAATAAAATTGTAGTCTTAGCTTAGCAGACACTATCTATAAAATGACCTGCACAACACAACTATAGTCTCAGCTTAGTATTGCAGACACCAATATTTACAACAGATAAAAATAATTTACTTGATTTCTCCATGTCACTAAAGGATAAGACTTTCGTTTTTCAATGCAAATTAACGCGAGTAACGCAGATGGGCTTTTACTGAATATGCGAAATTCTTAACAATTAAATAAAATGTAATACCAGCACGTTAAGTGTTTTCCTTTAAATGTACTCTTCATCAATGTACCAGGGTAACGAGGATATTGCACTGGTGAGCTGTAATGTTGTCCATGGGCTTTTTGTATTATTTATTTTGTATGATTTAGTATTTCAAATGATAAACACATCAACGGTCTGAAATTGAAGATTTTAATAAAGGAAATTTTGTTTACGAAAGATATTTTAAAACGTTTTCCTATTCAAGAAAAAAGAAGAAAATCAGCCTGTAATTGGAAAATGATGATTTTAGTGTCAAAAGAGTAAATACCATTTTCAAGTGAGTGAAATTTTGATGAAATTGAAAAAAATAGATAACAAAATAACATTTTTAGAAAATACTTTATGCAAACATAACAGTAATTTCTTTCGGAGGGGGTCTCCAAACATATCCGGGTGACCCTGATTGACTATGGAAAGTTACCATCATCCCATATTCATCTGCTTTCCTGCCAAATTTGACTGAACTACACCCTCTTTGGAATTAAATTCTCTAGATCCAGTAACTTTCGAAGTTTTCCGAATAAAAATGGTACTACATGAAGCTCTGATTTGAACATGATGTTTAAGAGTATTACAAGCGTGACGGATTATTTCATAAACAATCTATTTTGTGTGTTAAGGGTCCTCTATACACCCCAGCTTATGTTCTCATATTACTGAGCATTACTTTTAACAAGCATATCAACCTTTAAAAACTGACCAAAAATTGAAATCCCATATTCATCTGCTTTATATACTGATTTTTATACTGATTTTTTTCAAAAAAAATTTTTTTTTTATAAGTTTGAAGATTTTTTTCCCCACCGAGTTATGATAAGAAGCTGCAGAACTGTACACCAAACGGTGTTTGGGACAGTTGAATGGTAAATAAAGTATGAGAAATAGGAGTAAAATATACGATTAATTATCGGATACCATTCTTAAAGCGGGGAAAAGCATAAAATACAAGAAATAATACCCGATGTGAGCGACAAAAAAGCGGCCGCGTTTTCCAAGGTTTTTACAACGCTTGGATCTGTAGCTCTCTGCTTTATCTGTCCGAATTTTCTCAAGCAGAGAGCTACAGTTCTGCAGCTATTAGATAAGTAGAAAAAAAACAAAAACTAGAAGTGAACACGATTTATCAATATTTATAAACACACATTGAGACTGATATTATTGAAAATCGGTGTGCAAAAATATCAACTTTCACAACAGACTTTGTTGTTGATATCGCAATGGATCAATAAGCCTGAAACTATAAATAAACCAGAGCGCTAGAGCATTTTTTAGTTAATATACCTGTTATTTACGAATTATTATGCTACAAAAACTCAAAGGTCTGCTGGGTTTTCTTTTTATTGAAAATATCGACACCTTTTTCTTTCGGTCACGCCGTGATCATGGTATGTGTTCATTGTTTATGATTAGGGTGTCGTTCTCAATTTACTGCATACTTTTTCCTTGGCAAAATCCTCATCTTAAGCGTTTGTAAGACTCTCTTTTAGGCGGTGCCAGACAAATCATCAGTGCAAAAACTGTATAAAACCGGAAGTAAAAGTATTCTCAACATACATGTACGTCACAAGTCCAGGCCTCTAAGTGGCCTCTAAAATTTAGGCGCCAGCTGGCGCCTTATAAAAAAACATCAGTCGCCAGTGCAAATTTTTAGTCGCCCAGGCAAATTTTTGAAGGCGCCAACTTAAAAAGTTAATAGTAATCAATATAGGGACCTATGACGTGACTAAGTAAACATGACATGTCAATTGCTAAAAATAATTTCCTTTTCTTTTAAATTTCCTTTTTGCTTTTTCAGAAAAATTGTTTAAAATGTTAAAATTTCCGGAATTCGACAACCGCTTAGTCAATTTAAATAAGGATGAACTTTTCTTATTTTATAAATCTCTGTTTAAAAGCAGAATGTATATAACTATGATAACAAGTTCTTGTTGATTTAACTATAATAATAGTTTTTCACCAAAATGCAACCATTCAACAGCAACCTTACTGTTTGGCACGACTAAACACGTTCTTGACATCTTAAATTTAATATTTTACTTCAGAAATCCTAAAACTTCCCCGTTATATTGCCATTTGGTACTGAAAAAATGTATCGCAACACGATATTTGTTGTCAACGAACCACAATACACCGAAATATCGATATTGCATGTATTCCGCAGCCCTATTATACCCGTGAAAAGGAAGTTTAGTTTCACGGGGAGGGAGGGGGGGGGGCTAAAGATAATATTTTCTGTTTCCCATTTATTTTTTTTTTATCTAAAAAATACAGGTTTTGACAAAATTGTACAATTATCTCTCTTTATATTACCCAAATAACATATGTTAACGTTTTGTGATAACATAACAACGTTTTGTGAACACTCACATATTAGATATTTATATAAATATGAAAATCATTCAAATTTTTTAATTTTTGAAAATTGACTTGGTGGTAGGCAGGAGAACAATACTATCTTTCGCAGTTCTTTGTTCTTAATAAACGGTGTATGTCCGCGGTTTTCTTTGGATCATACATCATTTAACCGAACTAATATTAAAATCATTGTCGTAAAATGATCTCCGGGCAGTCCAAGAATTACTTCCGGTTTTCATGACAATTTGTGTCTAAGAGTAGAAGAGGGAGAAAATTCGGATCAATATGTCAATGAAAATACTCGGTGAGCTCCGCGTAGGGATTCTTTGTGACAGATCAATAAGTGTTTTTACACAGGCTAATTGAATCGTCAAGATAATCAAATCGGTAAATAATACCCCCATAAAAAGTTAGCGACTTTACATAAGCAAGTTTACCAATATTCATCAAATTAATAGACCTTATACAAAATGTAAGTAGATATACACGCAAAATGAGTAACTTGTAATTTACTAGTAACATTTTATCGAGCATTCGCTGAAGAGATACTTGTAATATATTCATTATTTGTGATGATTTATAGTGCTGTATTGCGCTTTTATTTATTTTATTTGGTTAAATTGTAGATTAATTTACATGTAAATATATGTACCTCACAGTTTAAAATAACTAATACAGTAAAACAGTTCCTTATCGTAAGTCAGTGTCAGTGAGACTCGATCCATCTCTGAATCCCCCGTATTGATATGAAAGTCATGCTTTTTCGAAAGAGGCTTAAAAACAGTAAGACTCGTGTTCAGAAACACGATGAAAAAAATCCTCTAACAGAAAAGGTGCACCGCACAATTCTTATTTTTAATTTAAACTTTACCTACAACAAATATGCAAGAAAGTCTCGATGGGACATTTAATTTCGTACAACCAATCATTAAATCAGGTGTGTGGATAGATTACCCCTAATTCTTTTCTTTATTCATAGATAAAGTTTCACAAACAAGAAAATCCTTCAGGACCAGTCTGTCATTATTTCACAAGTAAAAGATAGAAAAGATCAGAATTATGTAGAGAACAATAGGAGCGTCAGAAGCTAGACCCCCCCCCCCCCCGGTAAGGCCATTGTAAGTAGTGTGATTGCAAACATTTACACCATAAGCTTGACAATTCTATTAATATAGTGGTTTGTCATTCAGCATTATCTCAAACCTTAATACAGTTAAAATCATGACAAACCAAATCTGCCCTCAAGTATTATGCAATGAAGATGAAGCCTGCTTCATCAATCATTGGCTTCAATTTTTGGCTGACAGTCTATCATCAAAACCAAGCAACCATTGTCAGAATTTAGCGAATATCGATCCCGATTCCCAAAACATGGCACTATAGAGAGTTTTCATATTAGCATTGCTTCAGTTCCGATCGCCTAATTTACGATGTGATTTAAGAACTAAATCGAAATCATGAATGGCAATATTTCAACACAGCGAGCATCGTAAGAAACACTCATGTATAGGTCTGGAGTAAATTTAGAATGAAATGACAAAGATTAACATGTTCTCTCAAGTTTTATTATGATTAATTGTGAAAGAGTTTTCTTGGCTTATTATTCAAATTTATATTGGTATCTTGTTTTATAATTCGAAATTTGAAATTTTCACAGGGATTTTTCATCATTGATGTTGTACAGTCTATGCAATACAAAAATATCTCTTTTACAAGCACAAACACCTCGGCATGCATGGCTCTGTAAAACAGACTTTAAAGTACGGATCATATCCATGTTTCATTTAGCCAAAAAGATAAATCTAATATGAATTCACCACTTCTCAATATCCTTAAATTAATCTGAAAATTCTAAATGTGTCGTCGAGTCACAACTATCCTAAATTCAGGAATGCTGCAGTAAGAATAGTCGCAGTATAGGATAGAAATGTTTGACCAGTTCTCTCTCTCCATCTCTTTCTCTCTCTCCGAAAAAAGCATAGTCATCTTTCATATCAGCAAAAGTATTTATTGGTTTGACTTCTTTGTCTTGTTTAACGTACCTGTTGTTTTTTTTAAATATTAATAATACTATTTAAAAGAGGCCTGGACACATTCGCATTGTTTACTTTTTTTAATTTCTATGCTTATTCAAACATAAAACCAGTTAAATGAATTGAACTTACATGAATTCAATGACAACGACAGTTTTAACATTTTTCATTAATACAAAACAAAATTTCAACTTTTCTTAAGTACTAAGGATAAAGTTTACTTCATGAAAGTGCAAGTATATATTTGTCAATCAAATGCGTCCCAAAATTCGTAGTTTTAATAATTTCCAGATAAAAGAAGTTTCTGCACACGCTTTTATTATATTTCGAAGTGAAATGCTATAGCAACATATAAGCCATGATATTATACAGAAAAATTGAGAAAATATTAACTTCAAATCTGTGTTCCAGCCCCTTTAAGGTACAGAACAAGAGAATATTGTAACTGTAAATATTATGGTCTCTATAATTAAGGTATGGTCTGATTACTATTATAATGACTGTGATTTTATTAGGGATTCAACAAACTAATGAACATCACTACGACTAATGTGCCGGAAAACATAATAAACTTTGCTAATTTTTCATCTAAAAGAAAGTCTGAGGTAATAAAGTTGGCCATATACCGCCGCATGTCCGCGTCTCCACAAAGGCCCCGGGCAGAAGATGGGTATTAGATGTGAAAACATCAATACACATCAGACATAAATCCGATGGTATAACTTGTATCTCTTAATAGACATAATTGATCACACGGGAACTATTGTAAAATCCCAAGGAATTACAAACGGCCCGCTGATTTCTAATAATTCCCGCGTAACGAGGGAAGCCTTTTAAAGCGCCTTGATTCTTAGTGTCTAGTTCATGATTTATGACGCTGAATGTGCACAAACAAGGAGGAATTCGGGAAGAAAGCCAATTAGATCCCTGGGTGATTCCTAAAGCATACTGCTCCTTTGGTTCTAACAAGTGCGTTAGCCAAAGAAAGCTGATGCTGGGAATGATAGAACAACTACAAACGCCAAAAAAGACAAAAATATAGAACAGAATTAGCTTAGTATTTAATCTAATTTCTCTTGATATTCATGTAGACACAAACATGCTTTGTAAAGGAAAACATTGAACACGGAACATGGTTTACTCCAATGTGCTACAAGGATCATTGGTCCCACTGACAATGAATACATGTTGAGCGCTAACGAAATTCACATTCAGTTCATACATATAAGGAAGAAAAAAGAATAAAACTTTTAAATACAGATAAAAAGAAGTGATGAAAAGAGGTGCCTCAATGTTTTTACATTAATATAATTTATTATGATGTGTGTTTTCTTCCTCGCTATAAAAAAAGAGGACAATGAAAATTTTAAGAATAAACAAAAAAAGTCATGAGCGGTTCTCTAACATATATATAACACTTTGTTTTCACACTCGGAGTTGCCTTACAAACCTAACATACTCTACTGGAATCCGTGACAATATCTCTTATTTTTGAAATAATTTTCATGCAAAACTCCTGACGAAAGTCTTTTACTTGAAATGTTTTACAAAAACACTAACCACGTGACCCTAAGATAATCATCCTGACACCTTAGAAGCAATTTGTTCCTTCATACGCGTTAATACAAAGAGGAAGCATGAGTCAGGGGTATTTCTACTAATCAGATAGGAATTAGCACGACATATGAATTTATCTGTCTTACTTAGTCACATAAGCTAGAGACAAGAGAGAGATCTATCAGGTATTCAATGTAATCGTGCACTGGGCATCGATTTGAACGTTTAGAATCTCACAGGACCGCAGTAATACAAAATGTCATCCAGCGATGAATGAGTCTAGGTATGTGATTGGATACCAAATTGACTGCGAATTTCTACTTGGCATAGGACTGGAGAAGAAAAATGAAAATATTATTGCTGCTTAAGAGAATTTTTCATTTAAGACGATGTTAAATACTTAGTTTGGAAGCAAACAATCCAATGTCAGGTCACGGGGCACTCTGAGACGTCATGGAGACGCACAGTTCCGCACAGGGAAAATTTGCCCAACACAAACTTCTACAATTAAAAAACTACTAGCTAACTCTTACAGTCATTTTATTGTGTACTTGGTTCTTAAAAACAAGTAATTTAGATTTTCATTATCGTCGGTCACGCTTTTTAACATGGTAGCCAGGATCCATCCATTAGCATGGGTGTTCCAAGACAATGGAAAATCAATTAGTTGTACATGTATATACGGAACAGTTAGAGAAGCTGCTTCATAAAACAGATTCCTGGATCAAATTTTAGTCATAACGTAACAACTTCATGTATACATGAAATTTTATGATTTGTGTAAGCAGTCTGAGTATATTTTACCTTTTTCTGCAGTTATAGTTTAATCAAAATTCAGTTGGAAGGTAATTTGAAATTATTTTTGACTAAAACAAGATGTAACAATTACATGTACTCAATGTGCACAAATGTTTTTTTTTCCCTCAAAAAATGATGGAAAGTGTGGATGAGATTAGGAACATGAAAAAAGTCTATCATTGACTCTCTTTGGGACAAAAATATATCCCCCCCCCCCCCCGCCAAATCTTGAAATTACTATACCACCTTGACGACATGCCTTTCGTCATTGAGATACGGCCTGAATACCACACATCAATTAATGATAAAGCGGTATAGCACGGAGTTTACTATCTAAATGCCTAATGACCTGGACCTTTGACCTTCAAACAAACCTATTACTTAAATTACCTGTCTGTCATCAAAGACAGTCCATCAAGTGTTTCAAAGTTTTGATAACTTATCGATCTCTGACCTTTGTGTGAGGATCATGACAAGCATTTAGGTTATGGACAACAACATACTCCAAGTTTGGGAACATTCCAATAAAATGTTTGAATTACAAACCTGGAATAGCTAGACATATAACTATGCTAAAAATATATTCATATATTATTTGCTAGACAGATAATCATATTAAAACGATACAGCTAGACAGACAGCCATGCTAAAACCATACAGCTTAGAACAAATCTCTGTTAACCTTGGACTTTCCGTAGAGTTTGACATTCTAGACGCTTGATAATTACCGTCAGTCAAATGGTGATCTAGATTCTCATTGGTTAAGAAATAAATAACATCAGAAACTTTGTTGTTGACAAGCAATAAGATGACTAAAACCCCACTTCTTTACCGTAAGAAACGCTATCATTTGTTACTCGTTGATTAATGCCCGATTGATTGATTAATTGTTGTTTAACGTCCCTCTCGAGAATTTTTCACTCATATGGAGACGCCACCACTTGCCGATGGAGGGCTACAAATTTTGACCTATACTCGGCACTCAGGGCCATTGAGCAGTGAGGGATCTTTTTCGTGCCAGCACCTACTGCGACACAGGACCTCGGTTTATACGGTCTCATCCGAAGAACCGGTATCCACGTCCCGCAGTGGGATTCGAACCCGCGACGTAAGGATAAACTCCTTACTCCGCGACTTTAGAGCATTTCTATCCCAAGTATATTTAACTCATAAAAAGCTTTGTAAATTTCAGTTTGTCGTGCCATGAAATGAAATTTTAAGAATGTCAGTCAGACTTCACTCTAGCATTTTAGTTAAAATAGAAGTGTAAAATGTGAGATACGTGGGGGGGGGGGGGGGGGGAGGGTTAGGGATGTGTATGTAGTATGTATAGGGCATATATGTGTGACTAGATCTCAAGATAAATATATTGAAATTTAGAAAAAAATTTGTGTGTGTGAGAGAAATGAAAGTTACTAACATGAACCATTTTCAACTAAAGGCCACTTAAGTCTTTTCGATGACATTTTAATGACTCCCTTGGAAATCGTCACGTATATGACGAAAGCCCCTCTTAAAAAGTCATAAAAAATTTCAACGTCGTAATAATTTTGTTGTAGAGATACCTATATTATATATTAAAATGTTACTTCGAGGTATTTCATATAGTGTTGGTAGATCCCCTCTAAATAGACGCACCGTCATGGTAGCGCTCGCTCCGTGATCGGAAGGTCGCGTGTTGCGGGTCCTTAGTAGGAGTGAAACGGTTCACCGCGGTATCGATGCACCGCGGTATTTTTTCTCGGTTTGATACACGGTGCAAAATCTCTAATTTTCGGTTCGGTTCATTTTTCGGTCGGGATCGTTATTCAGTCGGGTTTGGCATAAGGTATAACACGTTACTCAGAATAAATAAGTATAGAAAACGTAAATTTTTGATGACTGATAGCTTGTAAAATAATTTTTGACAGTCAAATAATTTTAATCAATTTCTTCTAGTCAATTTGCAAATAAAATTCGTAAAATATGTGACTAGATTTAGAAAAAGAAAGCATAAAACAACGTAGAATTTGTTTCCTTCTTTCAAAATGTATCGTATCGAAAATAACCGAACCGAGACAAAATTATACAATACGTATCGAACCGTGAAGGAGGTGTATCGTTTCACCCCTAGTCCTTAGGATGAGACCTTAAAAACCGAGGCCCCGTGTCACGGTAGGCGTTGCCACCATAAAGAACCCTCACTGCTCAATGGCCCTGAGTGCCGAGTAAAGGTCTAAATTTGAAGCCCTTCACCGGTATCTGGTGACGTCTCTATATGAGTGAAAAATTCTCAAACAACATACAAACAATCAATCAATCTAAATAGATGCTAAATTAAGCGTTTTTAGTTGGACTTGGGGTAGTTTTGGTTCTCTCTTTCTCTCTCATGATCAACACTCCACAATTTCGTGGGGGTTTTATTTCTCTACTTGTATGTAATAATTCTACTTGTTATGCTATGTTATGAATATTGATGAGTTAGGAACCAATGGGAATCTAGGTCACCATTTGAGAGACGCTAACTATGTAGCGTCGAGAATGCCACGCTTTACTGAAAGTCCAAGGATAACAGAGAATTATACTAATAGATGGCCTTGTTAAACCATACAGACAGATAACCATACAAAACCACACAGCTAGACAGTTAACTATTCTACTTCACACAGCTGAACAGATACATGTAACCATACTAAACTACACAGCTACATTGAAGACAATAACTATACAAAACCACACTGCTAGATAGATAACAATATTAAACCACACAGCTAGGCAGATAACCATACTAAACCACACAGCTAGACAGATAACCACACTAAACTTCAAAGCTAGACAAATAACCATACTAAAACAAACAACTAGATAGATAACCATACTAAACCCAACAGCTAGATATATATCTATACTAAACAACACAGCTAAACAGCTACATGTCACCATACTAAACGAAACAGTTAGACAGATAACTACATGCATACTAAACGACACAGCTTAACAGATACATGTAACCATACTAAACCACACAGCTAGACAGATAACCATACTAAACCACACAGCTAGGGAGATATCTATACTAAATCACACAGCTAGACAGATACATGTCACCATACCAAACGAAACAGCTAGACAGATAACTATACTAATCCAAACAGCTAGACAGATAACTATACTAAACCACACAGCTAGGAAGATATCTTTACTAAACCACACAGCTAGGGAGATATCTATAATAAACCACACAGCTAGGGAGATATCTATACTGAACCACACAGCTAGGGAGATATCTATACCTAACCACACAGCTAGGAAGATATCTATACTAAACCACACACCTAGGGAGATATCTATACTAAACCACACAGCTAAACAGCTACATGTCACCATACTAAACCAAACAGCTAGACAGATAGCTATACTAAACCACACAGCTTAACAGATACATGTAACCATACTAAACCACACAGCTAGTGAGATATCTATACTAAAGCACACAGCTAGGGAGATATCTATTCTAAACCACACAGCTAGGGAGATATCTATACTAAACCACACAGTTAGACAGATACATGTCACCATACTTAACCAAACAGACAACTATACTAAACCACACAGTTTAACAGATACATGTAACCATACTAAACCACACATCTATACAGATAACTATACTAAACAACACAGCTAGACAGAAAACCATACTTAACCACACAACTAGACAGATAACCATACTATTAAACAACACAACTAGACAGATAACCATAAAGCGTATTAGATCATTTCTAAAACTATCTTGTCTCTTCCGGGGGGGTGGGGGGGGGTGGGGTAATGATGTTTGTTTTTAACATATTTTATTGAAAGTCATCTCAGATGAAACGATAAATGTATTTGTGAACCCACAGCACTAAAATCGGAATCAGAAATGCGACTCTCAATGTTAGGTAGCATTGTTGTTCGATTCATTGTTTGGTAGTTACAGGCTTAGAGCTGCTACTTAGTTTCTTAAAACAAATCCATCGTCACGTTAACTCAGTTGGTAGAGCGCTCGCTCCGTGATCGGAAGGTCGTGTGTTCGAAACATGGCTGCGACTGACCTAAGTCGATGAAAATAGGTAGCAACTGTTCCTTCGCCAATCGCTCGGCATTTGACGGGAAAATTTCGGATCCTTCGGATGAGACCTTAAAAACCGAGGCCCCGTGTCACGGTAGGCGTTGGCACGATAAAGAACCCTCACTGCTTAAAGGCCCTGAATGCTGAGTAAAGGTCTAAATTTGAAGCCCTTCCCGGTATATGGTGACGTCTCTATATGAGTGAAACATTCTCGAAGGGAACGTAAAAATTATACAATCAATCAATGAAACAAATCAAGCTGTGTCTGATGAGATTGTAGATCCACTGGTTTGAATTCAAAATACTCTAAAATCACTGCACTCTTGGTTTTCTTTTTGAGTTTTATAAGAAATTATATCTTGATATGTTTCTGAATTGTAAAGTTCATTTAAGCCAGAACAAAGAATAAGCATTTTACAAAGCATTTAACTAAGTATTCTTTATTGAAAACTTCGAAAACCAAACACAACAAAAAAAAAAAAAAAACGAACACAAAAAACACCAACACATGCACAAAATTAGGTTTGACATTTAAAAAGTACCGGTATATAATTTTTAGTAAACGTAGTAAGACTGTTCTTGAAAATAAAAAAAAAACTAAGGCATTTATCTTGATATAATCGAGAAGTGTACCAGTGTATCAAAACTGTAAACAGAGTAAAATTCTGTAGACAAGTCAACTGTTCACTTTTCAAAACATCAATATTTTGGTATCCGTAACCATGGCAACATAATACATCAAGATCCCCTCATCAAAAAATACAACTAGAACTCTCATTTCATCGAAATCAAACATAATATATCTTAATTTTATTTAAATTACACCGAATCTTTAGCAGGGAAGCAATTTGAAAGATCTCTTGCGTCATTTAACTTTATTTTTGTTTACAGTAGCAATACCGTTCATCGAAGGCAAAATTTGCTATCAAGAATGAAATTTCTTGAGGTTTATAGAATTTGACCATTTAAAAAAACTTACAGACAGGCGGACACTTTACCATCACATTAGCTCTGGACTGCAACCAGTAGAGTTATATGCAGCTTAATGCATGATTTCCATTTTTATACAAAACGACCCCCCATACATACTCACACACGCCATAAAGGGGAAGGGGGAGAAAGAAATTGTAAAATCATTGTAACTGCGATTCTATCAACTCTGTGCAATTGCTGACAAGGCGCCGTTGTTGACCCTCTTAGTGGCGTGTTTCTCTGCTTCTGTTTAAATATTTCTGTATTGATTCAACCCTCTTTTAACATCTAATTTTAATGACCACCGTATGGAATAATAACTCAGTTACATAATACGCAGTCATAGAATGTCACTCAAGTGTCTCGTATGCAATGGAGTATTAATTTCCGATAAACTCTTAAGTCGACACAGATAAAACACTAAAGGTTCGCTGTTTGCATTAAGTTTAATTTGTTTTCGCGGGCCTATGGGCTTTCTCTTTGAGCAAGCATATTGCATAGGAGTTGAGCCATAAGTTTTGGTTGTTGGAGTTCAAGATGCAAAAATCAATGAAATGTTTGAAGGTTAAAGAACACGAATTCATAAAAAAGCCTTGTCTCAGTTTTCCTTTAGTGAGGACAATGAAGAAATAATTTCAATTCTAGATAAAAATATAAGTGACAAACAATTGGTTGTAGATTTTCTTACACTTCAACCTGACATGTCAAGAGAAGGACGTTATGAAGTAGGTTTTTTTTTCATATCGGTTTTGTTAGTTAAAAGAAAAGAACTTGGTATGGCAAAAAACATTTGTTGATCCTTATGCAGAGAAAACATTTTTTTCTAAACATATTGAAGAAGCAAGTAAACCAATGTCATGCACTACGTATGGACAATTTCTTAAACGAGACAAGCTACTGACAAATAAGTTGATGAATAAGTCGAATGTCAACTGACGTTGATAATTGTTAAGTCATTGTTTTTACACTGAATTGTCTACGGATTTTTTCGTTTGTCCGATCATGTCAAGGAGCACAAGGAGAGTGTGACTGGTCGACAGGGGATGCTTACTCCTCCATGGCACCTGACCCCACCTCTGATGTTTTTAAAGATCGGTGTTTGCTCTGCTCCAAATTCGATTTGTTTCAATTGACTTCTGAGCCTGATCACTTTTCGTTATCTTCATATTTCATGACTCAGGATTGTCATAAATTCGTTAAATCGTGTAAGTGACTTCATTAAATTGCAAAACGTGAGACTGATATTCACAGTGACAATGTTCAATTATTTAAGCAAGTTTTTGGAATGCAAAATTATCTGCCATGCTAGTTTTAAAAAACAGAAACATTAAAACATGCATTGTAATGACACCATTGTCTGAGGATCTTAAAGTATTGAGAAATGATTGTTTTAAAGAAAAAAACTACAGTACTACTAGGTAGCCTTGAAACTAAAATATAAGAGTTAATAAATGCCAATCTTTGGAATCAATGATTTTACCTCTGAGCAATGTGTATTTTAGTAGCAAGTGTAAGATTTAATGGTGATTTGTTTCAGTGGAGTTTTTGATATTGTATCTACAACACTAACCTAATTTGTATCCCGTCATTTTCCCGTCATTTTCTTTGACCGTGACCTGAATCGGTTTGACCTTGACCTGACTCGGCTAGCAGTGGGTTTCCTCCTCATGCCCCTCTGCATCTTTGGAAGAGGGTAACTCTATAACTTGTGTCCATAACTTACAATCGTCAATTATTTTACGTTTTGACTCTCAAAAGTACATAGGTCTGCTTTCCCTGCATTCTACCACCTTAATGACAGTGTACTAGGATTCTACTTGGATACCTTTGTTTACCCTTGATGTTAGAGCTTTAGATCAGAACTCAAATAAAAGTATACACTTCTATAGACATCAACCGTCTTTAATACATGTGATTTGGGGAAAATGACCTATGACTTGTTAGGAGGAGTTCAAGGAACTCAAACTTAACCCGGTAGAGTCAAGTGGTACTCTGCATATTGTTTACAACAATGTGAAAGACTCGCAGTACTTATAACTCCAACGTCAACAGATACAGTAAAACTCGGTTATATGGAAATATTGGTTATAAGAAATTCTTTATCAATCCCTTAGGCGACTTTTCAGTATGTTACTGATGGGGATATAACGACTTTTACTCTATGTTGATCCGACTCTGTTAGTTTGACATTAAATGACCGAATGAAGCGCAACATATCTGTCAAGGAATCTTTTTTAATTTTCACTCTGAAAAAAATAGTCCTGAACCCTTGGTCAACTACCACATTGAACAAGAAGGCAGATGAATACATGACTACAACTCTGGCAGGGCCGCCAAGTACGTATGCGCATTTATACTATTATTTACTACATGTATGCATATACAGTATTCTTAACCCCTTCCAACATTGATTAAAGGGATAATAATAATTTGATTATATTACAAAACACTGATTGTCTCAGATATCAGATCATGAATCAGAATTATTCTAATCTTTGATATCTTTGATTCGCACATCACCATAGAGACTTTGAAGAGTCAATATCATATTTTTCTCTAGCATTGTTGACCTCCTTGCCTGTGTCGGGGACCATATACTTTTCTTAAGGTAATCACAAGATACTATAGGATCATAAAAGCAAGTGCCTTTTCTTTAAATTGATTTGGTGAGTCTGCACTCGAAATTCCAGGTCATATATGTTCCTGACAATCTAAACATGCACACGTGATAGGATTATTAAATGGTTTGAAATGTTAGGAATTAAAAACTTTTAAGAGTAATTTGAGCCCAGAGCCATGGTTTTGCAGGAATCTTAGAATATTACAGATTGTTGAATTATAATAATTAATAATCAAATCAAATTAGAAGAAAATAGTAAGTTTAAAGCAAAATCAGGTCCGGACACTTGTATTTGACAAAATACTAATTCTTTGCTTTTAAGGGTGATGCATCAAGATGATCTGTAGACGTGGTCTTACCATGATGCACGTTTCAGTCGAATACAAGCAGCATAGGTGTAAAGAAGAAAACGTATATTGTCCCAGCTTACTTGCAAAATACAGGGTCTTTACGCGAAACAAATTAATGGATGGTGGTATATACATCCATATGAGGGTTATCGTAGTCTTGCTGAAAAATTGGGGAGAAAAAAAAATGAGTCTGCCTCTAATGCATGGAATTAACAGGAAAATAACCAACTAGATGTAAAGAATTCAGCGATAAAAATCATTGACAGGAAGAAAGTCTACTCGGTATCCTCTTTACAATATACATAATTACGGAAATAACCTTAGAGTCAGAATTTGATTAGCAAAAATCATTGTTCTACTCGTTTTAAGAACAAAACAAAGTACCAAATGTAATATTCTCTCAGTATATTTACATGTATCTGTTATAAAGTTCATACTGATTATATACTTCAACCAAAACCGTGCAGTTTTATGAAATAAACAATCACCATCAACCACTCTATATACAGAATTTTTATTTAAACTTGAGAGGTTTATTTACATCTAATTCCATTGCATAGAAGGTTACTTCGAGATCAACACGGACAACAACTGTTATATTCAATGTTTTCAGTTCTGTGCAAGAGATTCACGTAGGATTTCGTCAGATTAAATCAAAACCAGGCCCTGAAACTAATTTAAGGAAACAAGACCGCTTAATGTAGCAATGGTAACTAATAAACAAAAGACCGTTATAGTAACTAAATAAACAAAAGACCGTTATAGTAACTAATAAACAAAAGACCGTTATAGTAACTAATAAACAAAAGACCGTTATAGTAACTAAATAAACAAAAGACCGTTATAGTAACTAATAAACAAAAGACCGTTATAGTAACTAATAAACAAAAGACCGTTATAGTAACTAATGAACAAAAGACCGTTATAGTAACTAAATAAACAAAAGACCGTTATAGTAACTAAATAAACAAAAGACCGTTATAGTAACTAAATAAACAAAAGATCGTTATAGTAACTAATAAACAAAAGACCGTTATAGTAACTAAATAAACAAAAGACCGTTATAGTAACTAAATAAACAAAAGACCGTTATAGTAATTAATAAACAAAAGACCGTTATAGTAACTAATAAACAAAAGACCGTTATAGTAACTAAATAAACAAAAGACCGTTATAGTACCTAAATAAACAAAAGACCGTTATAGTACCTAAATAAACAAAAGACCGTTATAGTAACTAAATAAACAAAAGACCGTTATAGTAACTAATAAACAAAAGACCGTTATAGTAACTAATAAACAAAAGACCGTTATAGTAACTAATAAACAAAAGACCGTTATAGTAACTAATAAACAAAAGACCGTTATAGTAACTAATAAACAAAAGACCGTTATAGTAACTAAATAAACAAAAGACCGTTATAGTAACTAATAAACAAAAGACCGTTTAATATATCAATGATAGCCAAATAATTAATAGACCACTTAAAATATATCAATGATAGCCAAATAATTAATAGACCACTTAAAATATAGGAATGATAGCCAAGTAATTAATAGACCACTTAGAATATATCATTGATAGTCAAATAAACAAAAGACTGCTAAATGTATCAATGATAGCCAAATAATTAACAGACCACTTAAAATATATCAATGATAACCAAATAATTAATAGAGCACTTAAAATATATCAATGATAACCAAATAAACAAAAGACTGCTAAATATATCAATGATAGCCAAATAATTAACAGACCACTTAAAATATATCAATGATAACCAAATAATTAACAGACCACTTAAAATATATCAATGATAACCAAATAAACAAAAGACTGCTAAACATACCAATGATAACCAAATAAATAGATTTACATTTGATACTCTAGCACATCGTTATTTTGTTTAAAGTAAATGCCATAAAACATTTAGCAGATTAACAGGAAAACGTTCTCTTATCTCCATGAAACTAACATTTACTTCAGTTCATTTTCTTATTTTTTAAGCAGCTCATGACCATAGAAATGAGCATACTACTTCCTAGCAAACTTGCATAGGAGCCATAGCAACAGCGTGAAATTATTCACTTCCACTCGATCAAAATAATAGACCACAATTAAGAGCAAAATTGTGTTTATTGTAAAATAAGTGTTTGTGGTATAATTTCTGACAAGTTTTTAGTCATTACCAGATTGTCTTCAAAATTTAAAGAAAAAAGACGAACTCGGTTTATGTTCATAAAACACCAAAATACTTAGTGTGCGAGTAGGGATTAGAACTGGCTCTCTACTTAAAATTCATCAGTAGATATTTATATTCCATTTTTACACACATGAAAAATTATATTGATTAATTCTGATAAGACATCAAGTCGGATTGGATACCTGTTTTGGTGGCTTTTTACAACTGGATACTTGTATCCGTTATTATCTTTATCTCTGGATATTTATGAAATTAAATATTCAATGATTTTATATACTTATGACAAAAACAGTTATCTCTGGATATTTATGAAATTAAATATTCAATGATTTTATATACTTATGACAAAAACATTTATCTCTGGATATTTATAAAATTAAATATTCAATGATTTCTATATACGTATGACAAAAACAGTTATCTCTGGATATTTATGAAATTAAATATTCAATGATTTTATATACTTATGACAAAAACAGTTATCTCTGGATATTTATAAAATTAAATATTCAATGATTTTATATACTTATGACAAAAACAGTTATCTCTGGATATTTATAAAATTAAATATTCAATGATTTTATATACTTATGACAAAAACAGTTATCTCTGGATATTTATAAAACTAAATATTCAATGATTTTATATACTTAAGACAAAAACAGTTATCTCTGGATATTTATGAAATTAAATATTCAATGATTTTATATACTTATGACAAAAAACAGTTATCTCTGGATATTTATAAAATTAAATATTCAATGATTTCTATATACGTATGACAAAAACAGTTATCTCTGGATATTTATAAAATTAAATATTCAATGATTTCTATATACTTATGACAAAAACAGTTATCTCTGGATATTTATAAAATTAAATAATCGATGATTTCTATATACTTATGATTGGAGATCTCTGGATACCTATGATTGGCTCTGGATATTAATCAGGGGAACACTCGTTATCGCTGGATACTTACAGCAATAATATTATACTTTCATGTAAATTAGTTGAATCTGATTCGTTGAGAAACATTTGTTAAAAAACACTATTACCCGCTGAATAATGAAGCCACGCCATCCAGCATAGCAACAGTCAACATTGCTTGACGACGGGTGATATTCTAAAAAATAGTGATTGCTCAGAATTTATGCGCACAAGGTTCACTGTTATATGTATTTGTATAAAACATTCAGTATAACATAATAAATATTGCATGTAGTTGAGTGTAACGTTGGAAATTTTCACCCCAAGAAAACCATTGTCAACCGAGGCGCAGCCGAGGTTGACAATGGTTTTCTTGGGGTGAAAAATCTCAATGTTACATTCAACTACATGCAATATTTATATAATATTGATTTTTATATACTTATGAAATCAATTATTATTAATAAGGGGAAAATCGTTATCTCTGGATACTTATAACTGAAGTAGTCAATTATCTCTGGTTAGTTATAACTGAAATAATTGGTTATCTATGGATACATGTACGTATAAGTTGAATACCAAGTTATCTCTGGATACTTATAACTGTAATACTTGGTTTACTTTGGATACTTCTGACTAGAGTACTCGGTTATCTCTGGATATGAATCATTGGAATGCTCAGTCATGCCCGGATACTAATAACTAGAATACTCCGTTAAGTCTGGATACTGTAACTGGAATACTCGATATCTCTGTCTTCTTATTAGATCTAACTGGGATACCCAGTTATCTCCAGATACTTATAGTGGAATACTTAGTTATTCCTGGATATTTATACACATAACTGGAATAGTCAGTTATCTCTGAATACTTATAGTGGAATACTTAGTTATTCCTGGATACTTATGCATGTAACTCGAATAGTCAATTATATTATCCCTCGATGTTTATAAATTGAACACTCAATTATCTCTAGATACTTCTAAGTGGAATATTTTCTGTTTCTCTCTGGATTACTTTCAGACAATTTAAAGAACAGAAGCAGAATACGTTTAAGGCGTTCTTACCTCCATAAGAATGTCCGGTCTCCGTGATCAGCAAGTTTCCCAGATCGCTTTTCGGGTCTAGTTTGAAGTAGTCACTGGTGGTGTTCGAGCCGTCCGCCTTAAGATTATAGTAGATCGCTACACTCAGGATGTGACAAAAATCCTCAAACACATCATCCTGTCCGTTTCTTTCATAAATAATTTTAAATTTTCTCCAAGAGTAAAAGTCAAACATATGTCTGATATATTCAGCAACATTGTTAAAATTCGTAGGGCCTGCACGTATTAGATATGGATAATCCCTTTTTCTATATTCGCGGAAATCAGATGCCATCGCTCCTACAGATATGACAGGTATATTCCAAAATTTGGACTGAAAATAGGATCCTAAGATTATTAACAATTAAAAACACCAATAACTTATCGACATTCTTGGTTCCCTTTCAAGTTTAAGGATCCTTAATTATATTGTTATAGTAGAAGTAAAACATGGGTTATTTGAGAAAATTAATAGTTCTTTTCAACAAAAGATTTTACAATTTTTATCACATTAGTGTTTTAATTTTTTTTATGTGATTTTGTTAAAGCAATTTTATTCTTATACATTGTACAGTTTTATTTTTCGTAAGTGCATTGAGGTGATAGAATATTAATGATTAAAATCATTGTTACTGTTTTAAAAGGTAGTTTAGAGAAAATAACTGATTCGCCACTGCATTTCTATCTTGATTTTCTCTGTGTAGATGTTGTCATCTTTAACACATGGCTATTGGGCAGATCCTATTTACGCCCTTGGCACGCAATCACTGCTAGTCAGTCATTGATTTTTTAATTGTGCCATGTTCACTCCCAAAAATGTGTCCTATCATTTTTCATCGATTCCAAATGAAACTTGACGTGGCTGTCGAATGAGAATAGGGATTTGTGACTAAGACTCCCTATATTTATTTTATAAATGAGCTAAAACACATTTAACATTGTAAAGTACAATTCGAGTGAATGCATTTGGGAAATGAGTTAATTCAAGCAAAAACCCCCATCGATGCCAGCATAAAGATCTCGGAAGAAATTAAATTGAGATTGGTGCTATGATTGCAGGAAATTTAAAAATTATTCACTCCGCACAGACTAAGCAATATCGAGTTCCAGTACATTGTCATCAGTATTGAATCAGTTTTATTTCTTGCTCAGTATTCAAATCATCAATATTTAATTTAAAGTTTAATATCTACAATTTCTTTTACAATTTTCATTGGTATTGCAAAAGCATCTACCCTACAACATTGTAACATTAAGTGGATAACCATTAGTCATCAAAATATTATCATATTTAAGGTCGTCAAACTACGACAAATATAATTATAAACTAAGATATAAAATTGCACAAGATATAAGTAAAAGTTGTGTCAGATTTCAGTGAAGATTTAAGGCTGTTTCAAATTTCAATAAAGATTTAAGGTTGTGTAAGATTTCAAAGATCTTGGGTTATTTCAGTGAGGATTTGAGGTTGTGTCAGCTTTCAATCAAAATCTTAAGGGTGTGTCAGCGTTCAGCGAAGATCTAAAGGGTGTGTCAGATTTCGGTGAAGATCTTAAGGGTGTGTCAGATTTCAATAAACATAAGTTATGTCAGATTTGTCAGTTTTCAGCGAAAGATTTAAGGTTGTGTCAGAATTCTGTAAAGACTAAAGGTTGTGTCTGATTTATGTGAAGATCTTAAGGGTGTGTCAGTTTTCAGTGAACATCTTAAGTTATGTCAAATTTGTCAGTTTTCATCAACGATTTAAGGTTGTATCAGATTTCAGTGAACATTTTATGGGTGTGTCAGATTTCAGTGAACATCTTAAGTTATGTCAGATTTGTCAGTTTTCATCGAAGATTTAAGGTTGTGTCAGATTTCAGTAAGATTTTAAGGATGTGTTAAATTTCAGTGAACATCCTAAGTTATGTCAGATTTGTCAGATTTCAGCGAAGATATAAGGTTGTGTCAGATTTCTGTGATGTTTTAAGGGTGTTCATATTTCAGGGAAATTTAAAGGTTGGGTCAGATTTTAATGAAGATTTAAAGGTTGTGTCAGATTTTATTGTAACTGTATCGATTTTCTTTTCAATTATACGACAGAAATACTTTAAATTTTATCATTATCTATCTTTTTTCCGACAAATTTTAGCTCATGGGATTTTCATGTATAGATTTTTTTTAAATAAACTCCTTACTCTCTTGGTGTTGTTCTCTCAAGTAATTAATCTAAATTAATAATGACCCAAATTTTTATTTCACGAAGTAAGAATTCGATGTTTGAAAGCAGTGTGTAATTTTCAAGGACTAAATGACAGAAAATGATTTACCTAAGGATTTTTATTCACAAACGGTTCTATTTTTCTGAAATATAGTTTTGCAAATAAAAAAAAAAGCAAACAAAAAATATGAGTAATAAAAGTACATTGTATTTTTTTTCAATAAAAATGGAAAGGAAATTTTGTCAGTACTTTGTGCACATATTATACATTTATTGCAAGATAGTGAGGGAAATATGAAGATTTATTCAGCCAAGAAATATCATATTCCCCGAGGGCTTCGCCCGAGGGGAATATGATATTTCTTGGCTGAATAAATCTTCATGTTTCCCGAACATTCATGCAATGAATTGTTTATTATACCAAAACAAGCAAAAACTTTGAAATAAACATAAACTTTCAAATTCGGCACCGCTCTCAAATTCACTTTCATTTTAATGTAAAGTTATTGAAACCCTTTGACACATCACTAATCATCAATTTTGTGACGTAAACCAGGCTATTGTGACGTCTACTACTCTCGGGAGTTTTCTTTCAATGATCGATAGCTATTGCGGGAAAATGCACTAGGTATCCGAAGAGGGGGAATATGATGAAAAGCATGCCGACGACCGTGAAATATGAAGTTTTATGGCCCGATCACGTGATAATCTAGAACCAATCAGATAACGCGTTGTGTAGAATAATTATAATGAGGTATAATAATATTTTTTTATTGCAACAGCTATCAAGAGAGGACTTCCGGTTAATGAACCTGATCCAAACATGTCCTGATTACTCATCCAGATAATGTAGGTCACATACAAAGTATGAATCTTATTTGATAGTATGCGTCCTCGTTTTCATCATCCATGTTAATTTGGTTGACAAGGGAATAAATCATGTAAATGCTACTGGGAAATAAACCTGAAAGAATTTAGCCTGATCACTCATCTTAAAAATCTAGCTAACTTGCAGCATCCGAAACTTTTTTGGAAATCTGCAACATAAGCATTGCTTTTCAATAACAGCATATCAAATTCTTAAAATCTTAAATCTACTAAGATTGTTTTCATAAATTTTCACATGAAAACACAACTTTGTTAACCCCTGGTGAGCCCAGATTCCAAATCGTTATACTGGTCATCTACCTGTCATTGCAAAACAAATATTTTTTTGGCTGCATAAGAAGCTTATTCTTTTTAACTGTATATTTTCAGATTCCTGGGGTCAAAAGCGAAATCTAAAAATCGCCAGGGCCAATTTTTTTCCCAACCGAGACAAAATCGTAAAATTACAAAAGGAAGTAAAAACAACGAAAAACCAAGATAAATAGGTAGGAGAGAAAACCGAGAAATCAAAATGAGCCGAGAGGGGTTTATTTTATTTAACAAAAGTTAATTTTACCAGTGGTCGATATTTTTTTCATTAGTTCAGTGCATAGCATAGGTTAATTTAAAAGTTTATGATTGAAAAAAGGGAAAGGGGTCATCGCCAGGATAATTTGAAACATTATGGGAATTTCACACAAGGTCAGCCGGATAATTTGATACAATTGGGATTTTGTAGAGTTGATTATATATATTCTATGGGAGTAGACCTAAACACAACGGATCAGTGTTATAGTAAGTCGGTATTGATAAAGTTCGCCTTAGTTTTAGATAGTTGGTTTAAATTGATAGGTCTGGGGCTAGTGGCGTCTCTGATTAACCTAGGGTGTCAATAACCACGCGACCTTTACCGACAACAAGACCAGCCATTGATTCATGTGTGTCTTATAAGATTTCACGTGGAAATAATCATTGATAAATTCATTATCAATACCAGGAGATCGGCCGCCGTGTTAATATTATTGACAATACGTTCAAAGATTTAGTTCTACGAAGCATATTCTGTAGATGTTACATGGTCAATCGTTGACGTGTTTATTCTATTTCTCCTTTCTAGATATTACCCCCCCCCCTTTTCCCTTGGAAAGAATTAATTAAATCTGTTAAACTATTTTTTTGCATTTGCCTTTAAATTGATAAAGCTTTATGACATCATTATGTTGCCGTTTGAAAACTTTACTAGATTCATGCAGAATATATGATGTAACAGGTATATTACAATACTATTTATTTGTTTGTTGTTGTTTTTTCGTATATACAAATGAAATAATAACAACCTTTTTGCATCTCTATGTATGCAGATAAATTTAAGGCTGTAAAATGCTATGAATTATTACTTGTTTCATTTTTTTAATTAAAAGGTTTTAAAACAGTTTTGTTTCTTTTCTGGTTTTAGATGGCATTCATCAAACGTCATCATTTAGCGTCACAATGTTTTGTTTTTTTGTTTTTTTTCAGATTGACTCCTCTTGTAAATAAATCATTTTCCACTAATTATTTTTGCATTATAATTGATAGAAAATATCCATTTTATTTATTTATATTTTTAATTAGGAAAATGCCTGAACTTTTCTTCTAAGTATGAGTTACAGTTGGCTCAATTCCATCTGTTATGGCTACAAATTCTTCCTTATACATGTATATATTTCTAGGCCGTAAATTTTCCTAGATTTTTACTCCAGTAGACAATCATATTTCTACACTTTTAATATCCTACAATTATGAAATGTACACTTTCCTCGAGATTTGAATATTTCACTTTGGTTCCTTAATTTTCCACTTACTTTGCATATATATATATATATATATATATATATATATATATATATATATATATATATATATATATATACATGTATATATATATATATATATATATATATATATATATATATATATATATATATATATATATATATATATATATATATATGGAGTTTCTGAAATGTCCAGGGTTATATAGTTACTTCCTTATATATACATGCACATGTGTGGCTTTATTCATCGTTTTAGTCAAGGTTATAACATTTCTTAAGATACCTAAATCCTTAATAAGCAGCCCCACCCAAGTCCGAAATGGTCGAGCTCGATTTTTTGTATGGCCTATTTGAATTTATTGAGTCCTTCTAAGATTTTAAAACTAACTTTTAAATACAATTAACTTACTTTGCTGGGTAACGCAAGCCTTATCGAATGAGGACTTTAATTTTTTTTTTTCTATAATTAAAGAGAGTGTCTCACTTCCAATCGCTTATCGGGTATCGGTTTATGACCGAGTATGCGCTTGTATTCTTTCATATGTACTTTAATCCTTAGCTGAAGAAGTCTAGTTATCAAACACTTTATACAAACTTTTTCTATATCATGTATGATAGACTTCATGTTAAAACAAAATTCACCTATGCTTAAATAATCAACTGTAGAATGTACGGTTACCTGTCTAGCAACTGGGGCCACGGCGTAATCACACACCGGGCCAAAAAAGGCATGAACGATTCCACCACTGTAGCGGAATTTGATGGCCTCATTAATAGCAATCCCAATGTGACATTTGGTGTCGGCGTAGCTGACGTTAAACTTGACGTCAGGAACTAATGTCTTCTGGACCCGTGCGATCCCTATCTCTACCGCCGGAAGTAGTTTATCGACAGGAAAAAGGCGGTTTGTATTGTTTGGGAGCAAAACCGCTAACTGTACCTCCGTCTCACACCTCACAGAAGAAAGGGCAAACGTCAGAATACACAGTAATAACATGGTGACTTTTAATGCTTCAGACCGTTAATTAACTGCTATGGAATTCTGGGATTAAATATAGAATCCGATTTAACAACGCATATTGTCTCAACGGTGAAGGTGAATTTAGAATTTTATTTGAATGGACGTATTCCAAAATCTATCTTCAACGTAGGGTTCACAATATTCAGAATCCACTGATCGTAATCCAAGGTAAGTTTCCTCGCCCCTAACGATTGTCCGACCAACTTAAGTTTTGCAGGCTGTGGAAACATTACCACTCTATAAATATTTCTGTTGGGCCCCCTCTGGAATCGATACTCCAGGAATTCGCACGGTTTGACCATTTTCTGTATAAAGATCCGCTAGCCTTCATTGTAACAACAGACCCCTTACACTCTTTCAGGGCAGGTGAAAAAATATTGGTGCTTATTCAGGTAAGAGCGCGTGCAGTCTGTCTGACAGCTGAAAGCACGCCATCGTCCTTTGCTTGTTTTCGCATGCAGATTATTTGAAATTTAAGTACCATATGCTCGTAACATTTGCTAATTTAATTTACACAATTAGCGAAAAATATACGTGTACAAACGGTTTGTGATTTTTATTCATATCATAATTCAAATCTAGTGTTATCTTTATGCAATTCCAAAACAACGTCCGCTGCTTTTTTGTGATAACGTGTTTGAAAAAAGACCCTGCAATCATATACTCCCACTTATCCTCGACAAAGATAAAGAAGAGGCATTTCAAAACATTCCACTGGCAGTTGTACATGTAACTACTTATCCCATTATGTTAAACAACTGTTACACTCCAATGTTTTGTTGAATTAAATGGAGTCACAGAAGGCTGCTGTGTTGAGTTCGTTAACGTGGCAGTGATGAAGCGCTTGATGAACCATACACTAGCCTAGAGAACACCGAGCATCATTGTGGATGTATATATTTATTTATTTATTTGTCTTATTATAAGTAAAGTTTTTATTATTTATTAATATTATTTATTTTATATGTTTTGTTTGTTTCTGATTTAATTGTTGATTGAAAATTTTATTTATTTACTCATTTATTTATTTATTAGTATTATTATTGTTGATGTTTTTATCAAGTTTAAATTTGTACCAAGACATGACCTCTTGCCGTATGTTCCTGTTCGTTTTTTTGAGGATTTTGCCAACGATGAACGGTATAAGAGATTTGTATATACATGTATAAGAATGGGAAGAGATGGGACTCAAGGAAAAATATAGGGGAGGAGGTTATTAATCCTGATAGCCCCGATATAATTTGATTTATTTTCATGCGTGATAATTATTAAGATCATACATTCTAAGCATCAAAGGAGAACAAGTCATCAAATTGTCATCAAATTATATTACTTGTTCTCATTATTGTATTAATTACAAAAAGTATTAATAATTGTATGACTTGTTTTAAACTTTATCATTTCCTCAAGTAACTGCTGGCTTCATAGAATATAAATTAGAATCAGACACATGTATCACCTATCATCAAAAATATATTTTACTTCATGAATATAAAACACAAACTGTGTAACGTACGTTTTCATGCAAAAAAAATAAAATTTAACGTCCTAAAGACGTTTCGTCGATAGTAAATGATAAACAACTTTGTATATTACAAATGAAAAACATATATATTTTTAAAGATGTATATCATGGAAGTAAATATATTGTGTAGCTCGTAATTTATAAAGGAAAAGAACATTCTGATGTATAATCTTTTTAATGTATAGTTAATCCTTAATTCTGAATAACTTTTTCCACCTGTACTTCAATCCTATACACCAAAACTTAAACTTATATGTATGGAGCAGCCCGGTCCTCCGGACTGCAATAATCATGATACCCCTTAGGTGAATACTGGTGTCGACGACAAAATCGACACCTTTGTAGATTTATTTCAGAGAAAACATTTCATGTCTTTCTTAAAATATGGGCGAAAAGTTGAATAAAGACTAAAAGATCGATGATAATCAGTAAAATTCTTCGACCAGTTCAAAATTCTGTACCAGATTCAGCTGGTATTTAAGTCAAAATGCATCAAACTAATTAAAATACATGTATGTTTACTGTTTTAAACACCAGACCTTTGCTGATTTATGCATTAGAAATACTCATTATCATTGAAAACAAGTACAGTGTATATTAGCTAATGTATGTGTAATCTTCGGTAGCAATCTTCGAAGCTATTACAAAAGATAAGTAAAACATTGCGTACACTTTAAACATTCAATAATATTTTTGGATCAACAGGTGAAGTGTGCCTTAGCGGGCACCTGTCGTGATCAAATGCAAAGAGTATAAAGGGAAATAACTCATATCCATAGAGATTTAATTATGATACCATAATAAATGATTATTTTACCTTTCCTTACCACAGAAAATTATATCGTTTTCAAATTAATAACACACACAGCCATTAGAAGGTTTTATGTAATTTACTATCTACTTGAGACTGTGAGTCGGAGAAACGGGGATATATTTCATCTGGGTAATCCACCCTGCTGATTCTCCGTAACAGAAATTCAGTAAATTGTAGATTATCAAGGGTAATGGAGGTTGTTTTTTTAAGTATTGGGGTAAATTATATACAGCTCTAAATCAATTAATGTAAACCTTAAATGCAGCAAATAGAAGCCTAAGTGATAGTGTAATCGACTGAAAAGGATCGTACGGTGAAAGGCTCTCCTGAATGTTATGTCAATATTAAGATATCTGCCATCAGGCCGTAGTGTTTTTATACATTGCGATACATGAGAGCAAGAGCACTGACTCAGATAATTAAATGACTGAAAAACGATAAATCGATCCGACGGTGTTTTAAGATAAATTGGTTTGTAATAGAAAATTATAACTCTCTTCTAGAAATGTCACCAGAGACAAAAAGTTATATGTGTTGAAACAAAGAGGACCACGGATGTTCTATCACTCCTTTTATCTAACAAACAAGGACAGCAGATGTTTACATTGAATATTTCTACCTTTTGGATATAACATATTAATATAATATATTGCTACATAGATTAGATTCATGTTGTTGTCCAACCTCAACTATGAACATCAATGCCACAATGTCTGCATCTTCCTGTCAAAGGAACAAGAGGCTTATGGGCCACAATGCTTACCCAGAGCATGCGAGTTCGTTTGAGCCAGGGCCCCAAATGTTCAGTAAGGGATGGTGCCACTAAAGGTGACCATAGCTTTACATTAGAATATTAAGAAATCCTCTGTTGAATTGCCGGTGATATACAAGCTGTCCATAAAGTGTAGATTCAAGTTTGGTTACATATGACCCCTGAGCTGTAGGGCAACAAATCTAACGTAAAACGTTGGCAAAATCTTTTAAAGAATTTTTAACATTGCCACACTAACTTAATCATGTTTACATAGAAGCATCTTTAGGAAGATAGATTCAAGTATGTTCACATCCTGACCCTCGGGAGAACGCAATAGGGTTAAGTTTTGCATATGAATATACAGGGAAAATCTTCTGAATAAGTACAGTAAAACCACTGTTAGTCAAACTTACATGTAACCATTTCTCCACTTTCCCAGGTGAAGTGGGCCACGAAAAAGGGCCACATGATTCTTTTTATGCCCCCGCCATAAAATGGCCGGGATATAAAATGTAACCCTGTTCCGTCATTCTGTCATCCCATCATCACTGACTTTCCGTTCATTATCTCGGCAACAGTTGCACACATTCAACTCAAATTTGACATATGGATACGTCATAGGTATGCGCAGCTCAAGTACGAATTTGTTTATGGTCCGATGATTTTTGAGAGTTATCCCTGTTAAATTTAGGGAAAATAAGTAATTTTCAGTTTCCGTTCTCTAACTTTTGAAGGGATGTATTTATAAGGTTGAAATTGCACGTGTAGGTGTTTTACCAGAAAATACAGGTCAAATTTGAATTTGGTCGTAGTCTGATGATTTTTAACAGAATTATCCCTCTTGAACTTAGAAAAATAAGAAATTTTCAGTTTCCGTTAGCTTGCTTTTGTAGGGATGTATGTACAAGGCTGGGATTGCATATGCAGGAAAATACAGGTTAAGTTCGAATTTTGTCGTGGTCCATGAATTTTGATAGGGTTATCCCTCTTGAACTTAGATTGATTGATTGATTGATTGATTGTATGTTGTTTTACGTCCCTTTGAAAATTTTTCACTCATATAGAGACGTCACCATATACCGGTGAAGGGCTTCAAATTTTTACCTTTACTCGGCACTCAGGGCCATTGAGCAGTGTGGAATCTTTATCGTGCCAACGCCTGCCGTGACACGGGGCCTCGGTTTTTAAGGTCTCATCCGAAGGACCCGCAACTTTCACTTCAAAGTGCAGTGCGCATGGCGAAGGAACTGTTGCTACCCATTTTTTTTTATCGACTTAGGTCAGTCGCGGCCGAGATTCGAACTCACGACCTCCGATCACGGAGCAAGCGCTCTACCGACTGAGCTACCGTGAACGGTTCTTTAACTTAGAAAATAATAAGAAATTTTCAGTTTCCACTCTCTAACTTTTGTAGGGATGTTTGTTTAAGGTTGAAATTGCACATGCAGGTATTTTACCAGAAATTACAGGTCAAGTTCGAATTTGGTCCTGGTCCGATGATTTTTGACTGTTCCCCCTTGAACTTGGAAAAAATTTAAAAATTCACATTTTCTAATCATTATCTTGGCTATAATAGTGCAATTTACAGTTTGAAGTTTTTATTTATTATCTTAGTAATAAATGCATTTTGTGCACAACTGTGCGTTCTGATCAAGGCGCAAAATTTTAATTAAGTAAATATGAACAAAAGCCCAAGCGGGATTCGAACTTGGGATTTGCGGTTCATAAGTCCGATACTTAACCAGTTGGCTATGATAATAGTTGACCAAATCGATATATACAAACAATTTCACAAAACATTTAGATTTCCATCTTGTGACGCAGTGTCTTAAAAAGTATAACCATCGATGTATAGGGCCACTTTAATAAGGTTAACATTGTATCGTTTTTATCTTAGATATGCCCCTTAATCTTCGAAAAAAATCTTTTGTGCAAACAAATTTAAAACTTAATATGGCATTTGAAATTTTGACTGCCTGCAGGGGCTTTCGTGGCATTATGACACATCTAGTTCTCATGAAAATCAAGTCAAGGAAAGCACTTTTCACTCATTTCAAAGCGTCATCAGACACGGATAGGGCCAAATTTAGACCAATGCCATAGACTCGAGCCAACGCAGTGAAGGATATTTATCGTAAAGCCAACCGACATGGGACTTGGGTTTTAAAGGTGTTATTTGAATTATCCGATTATTTCACGAGGTAAATACTATTTATAATATCCACCGAGTCAACGCGGAGGTGGGGTCATAGTGGGTGGTGATTTACATTAGACATAGCTAGGTACATGTGTATATACCTCTAAGACAAAGCTATGATTTATGGTAAAACTGATATCAAGCATCTTAACGATGTCAAGATTTTGTGATACTTCACAAATTCTAGACAGGTCGCCACTTAAAAATTGGGATTGTGCTTACATATGATGTAACGGTTTATTATAAACAAACCAATGAGAATATATCTTTAACTCCGTCGTTTTCAAGTGGCTCAAAGCCAGAGAGTCTTCTGTGATTGTAAGGAGAAGGATTAATCTCTGATATTTTATTTGAGGAAATTAGTCACAAATCCTATAGTATTGGCACTTTCCATGCATTTTAAAGACAAGGCATATTTGTTTACAAAACTTACCTTCAATAAGGCTATTTTCTGATTGGTCCCAGTCCTAGACAGGGAACAAATGAAATTGTAGTTTTCTAGCCCGAATTATATATAACAACTTTTGTCAAGGGTTTGTGTAAAAGAACGATATCAACAAACCCTTAACACTGTGAAGATTGTCAATATTTAAAGAATTATTTTTGAAGAAAGTTGAGAAGTTATGGAGAAGGATTCGAATAAAAAAGGGACACACAGATCACAAGTTACCTTAACCTAGTAACTTCAAAATTTATAACTTGTTAGTACAGTAATTCCACGATAAAAGGGTCAATTCAAAGGGGCAGATCCAGCAATTTGAGTAGGAGGAGGGATGTGACGGTACATATTGTCGTTCTGTACATATTGTCGTCGGCGACTTTATGTTCCAATCCTCACTGCACATATTGTCGTCTATCGGTACATATTGTCGCTGGAGGCAATATGTGCCGAGACGAGCCTTATTTTCCTCCCGCATAATGGACGACAAAATGTACAGTCAAGCATCGACACATATTGTCGTCGGCGACAATATGTACAGCCATGCATAGGCAAATATTGTCGTCGATTTTCGATTTGACGAATATTTACTAGGGTAATGAAGAGAGAGTGAGAGAGGTTTACAAACACACAACGCACGGAAGAAGACAGACAATCAGGCTTGCAATACTGTACAAGCCCCCTTCCAAGAGATGATAATCAACAAAAAGGCAAAAATAGGGTAGGATCATAAAAAATCTTCTCAAGAACCACTGGGCCAGATAATCCACTGGACCAGATAAGATGACATTTCGGTTAATGCTTTCTGAAGAAGGGTTGATTCTTATGTTAGTTCTAAAATGAAATTTAGGAAGCTTACTTAGGTAGTCTAGGTTGTAAATTGTTCCGATCATAGTCCTCAGGGGTAGGGCGAGCCACAGTAGGGATTACATAGGGAAACATTTTTAAAACATCTCTTCTTAAGAACAACAAATCTTTTAAGCCATGATAAATCATATTAAAGTGAAAGCTTTCTCTGCTAGAGTAGATTCATTTTTGTTCAAATCATGGCCACTGTGTTTAGGGTGCGGTCACAAAAGGCGATCAAAATTTTGCAAAAGAATACATGTATATTGGGGAAAAATCTTAAGCAATACAGCCAGGTCCAGAGTGTCTCAGGTGAGCGTTGTGGCCCATGAACCTATTGTTTAAAAGTCTTCTCATTAAACCTGCTTCTATAGAAATTATATGATTATATTTAATTGGTTAAAACTTTAAGTGCACTCTATATCAGTGTATTTTTAGAGTTATATTAATATTAGGATACTATTCGGATAGATACTACAAATTAAAGATTTCTCTACATGTATGTACCATTTGTGCAACCTAGCTTTCTTATCTTTCCTCATCATTATTAACATCATCTTCATTATTATCTCAATATGTGCAGTAAGGGTATGTAAATCTTGTCTCCGGCGACAATATGTACAGCTAAAGACCATATATGCCGACGGACGGCAATATGTGCAGTTATGGGAGGTACACAATGTCGTCTGCGACAATATGTATAGGACGACAATATGTACCGTCACGATGGCGCTGCATGAAATAGCCTAAGAGACACATATGTGTGATTTACACACCAATTACATTCACAAAACTATAAAACAAGCCTTCTGAGAGCCTTCTGAGAGAGTATTGCCTTAGCAATTGCAATTGAATTGAAAAGGCCGTAATTCCGTCAAAAATCAATTAAGGTATTAGGGGTGCAATGGTCATGACCTTGAATATGACTAAATTCAGTTTAGTTATAATGGACAACACTTGAGGCAGTATTTCCCAAAGTTTCATGCAATTCTGTCCAAACATAATTTTTCTACACTTATTTTCATGCCGGTACCCTCTAACCACTGGTGCACCTTTAATAGACAAAAGGTACAGATGTAATTTTTACCTCTACTCTAGTTAGTCGCAAACAGTTGAATGTTTCATGTATTCAGCTGCAACACTAAGCAGTACAGATTGCATATATGCATTCTTTTTAGTTCAAATTCATCAGGTATGATATATGAATACTTGTAATCGAGAGAACTTGTCTTCTTTGAGTGACAATTTTTTTCATAAAACCGTTTGTAATATTCTGTCAAAGAAAAATATGGTAGGAAAGATCAATAAAAGAACAATATCATTTTTGTGTAAGGTGTGTTTGTGATAATATAACAACAAAAAATTTATTCCATCCACAATATTTATCTATATTCTGTGTCATAGCGATGTACCCCTAAAAATTTAAGCCATTATTTTTTGTAAATGTCATGGGATATGTGATACTTAATGAAAAAATGAGCATATATAAACAACAGGTTATTGTCTTATTGAATACACTTCACTTTAGTCATATTCATTTGTTCAGAAGATTGACCTCGTCACAGTGACCTTGACCCAGAAAAAGATTTGCAAAATGACCTACATTTTTGCAGCTTCCATGTGCATGAAGTTCTTTACAGATCAAAACATTACTATACAATGTAGACTAAAATATATACTGACAGAAACACTAATCAAAAGGTAAAAAAAAAAAAACTAATTTGCTCCCCACATGTATATCAAAAATATCAATAAAGAATATATTCAACCCCCCTCCTTCTAAACAGTAAACTTATGTAAAAATAAATTAATTAATTAATGTAAATAAAATAACAAAAATCACCCTTACCCAACCCAGAATAAATCATTTATTCCCATATCTAATATTAATGTTTTTTCTTTAATGTTGTAAACATATTTACATTCTATTTTTTACTAATATATTTTGAACATCTCGGATATTTTACGTATGGACATTGAACGTCACTGATAAATTGCAGATTCTACAATGCACGCAATGCTACCTATTACGTACATTTTTTCCCCTCAAACGGTTTGCTGATATTGAGAGAATCACAAGAAATCGCGATGCGAATGTAAAGTTTTGAAGAAAGGTATACTTCGTTCGTTCTTCGAAAATGGTGCTATTTTTAGAAGTTGGAAAACCCCATGAAGTGTGAATTTGAAGGTATCATCGTTTTGACTGCATATTTTGTCTAACATTCTCTCCTCCGCTAAGTTATATTCCTTTTCTTTGGCGTATGTTTTATGTTAGCGTCCTAGGCCGTATTGACGACATGCCATTTTTGTTTACGAAGTGCAGTGTTCCGAAATCTGCCGATGTCAGACACCTCGGTAAATGCCGTCATTTTTACCGGAAATGGCACATTACACCTCTAATACCTTAAGCGGAACGAAATGCAAACTTGATCTGTAACTTATCAAGATACACTCACATACCAAAAATCAGCTCAATATCTGCAAGCGTTTAGGAAAAAAGTGCGGAAAACCAAATGGGACAGACTGACAGACAGACAGAGGGACAGTTTTAGCTCACCTGAGCTGAAAGCTTAAGTGAGCTTTTCTGATCACATTTTGTCTGTAGTCCGTCTGTCTAGCTCTCTGTCCGTCCGTCCGTCCTCCAGAACCACTGGGCCAATTTCAACCAAACTTGCCACAAAGCATCCTTGAGTAAAGGGGATTCAAGTTTGTTCAAATGAAGGGCCACGCCCTCATTGAAGAGGGGATAATTCAGAAATAGTAAAAACTTGTCGAGAACCACTGGGCCAAAAAAGTTTAAACTTATAGGAAACCTTCTTTACATGGTGTAGATTCAAGTTTGGTCAAATGATGACCCTTGGGGTTAGGATAGGTAGGGGAAAAACTTGAAAAATCTTCTTCTCAAGAACAGCAAAGCCATGATTAGTCTTATTGATATGGACGCATCCTCAGGTAGTGTAAATTCAAGTTTGTTCAAATGATTACCCATAGGGGTAGTGTGGGGCCACAATTCGGGAAGGAATATATATGAATGAAATATATGGAGATAACGAAGAGTATTCAAGCTCAGAAGTCCATTAAACAATACAAAATAGGAGCCGAGCAAACACGGACCTCCAAACATCAGAGGTGGGATCAGGAATGACCCCTGGTGGTAGGGTGGGACCTCAATGGGGAGTCAAAATTTTACATAGGAATATATAGGGAAAAAAATCTTTAAAAATCTTCTCAAGAACAGCAAAGCCATGTTTAGTCATATTGATATGGAAGCATCCTCATGTAATGTAGATTCAAGTTTGTTCAAATCATGAACCTCAGGGGTAGGGTGGAGCCACTAGGGGGGGGGGGGGTCAAAATTTTACATAGGAATATAGGAAAAAAATCTTTAAAAATCTTCTTCTCAAGAACAGCAAAGCCATGGTTAGGCGTAATGATATGGAAGCATCCTCATGTGGTGTAGATTCAAGTTTGTTTAAATGATGACCTTTGAGGTAGGATGGGGCCACAATGGGGGATCAAAGGAGATGGGTGAACAAGGCGCGCAGAATGCCTATAGCTTCAGATATAAAAATTATAATCTTTAATTTATAAACAAAACTTTTCTGAGGAAAATTTTATCGGCAAAAATTATTCTGTTATTAAAAAATAATGTGCTATTCGTGGGGTTCGAACCTAGCAATAACAACCCTGAGTATCATTTTTCTTTTGAGACTAACACGCTAACCACTACCCTACAGAGCACTAGAAGAACTGTGGCATTTAAATCATGTTTGTGATATGACCTTTTACTAAATGGACTTCAAGTATTTCTCGGAAGGATGCAAATGTTGTGTCATAAAAGTGTATTTTTAAGGTATAGTGGGTCTTTGTTCCATGTTTTTGTTGATCAAAAAATGTATATTTTTTGGCAGACTTTGAGGATAAACTTTGTAAAAAAATGTAGAGAAGACCCACTCATATCGAAAAATTGTGTTTTAGTATGAGAAAATGATCTTTTTCGCCCTCTCTAGTGTGTGTATGCTTTTTCATAGCCAAAATTATTTCAATCTTAGTGAGATTATTGCAAATTGTGGAGATTTTACATAAATTATAATTTAATTTTAGATGAAACACCAAAGAAAATTTTGATATAATCGAGGTTTAATTTTTCACCTTCAGTTTGTTGCACTATAGGCATTGCTCTCGCCTTGTTCGCCCATCTTCTTTACATAGCTTTAAATAGGAAAAAGTCATATTGATATGGAAGCAGTTTCAGATAGTGTAGGTTCAACTTTGTTGAAATCATGCCCCCCATGGGTAGGGAGGGGCCACAATTGGATATCATATCATATAAGTTTAACATAGGAATAAAAAGGGAAAAAAAGTTTAAAAATCTTCTTTTCAAGAACAGGAAAGCAATGTTTACTCATATCCTCATGTAGTGTAGATTCAAATTTGTTCAAATCATGAACCCCAGGGGTAGGGTGGGGCCACAATGGGGGTCAAATTTTTTAAGACGGGAATATATACACTGTACTAAAAAAATCTTTAAAAATCTTCTGCTCAACAACAGCAAAGCCATTTTTATATTGCTATGGAAGCATCCTCAGGTAGTTTAAAATTCAAGTTCCCCCATGTAAACTTTTCAATACTGAACTGATTACTGAACTGAACTGATTACTGATTTGTGCTTTTTCCTAGCCGGTGTACTCAGGTGAGCGATGTGGCCCATGGTCCTCTTGTTTTCTCTATATTTATGTGTATATTAGAATACCTTTTGTTAAGTTTTCCTTTCTGTCAATATCATCGATATCGATTTGTTTGTTTATTTGTATGTTGTTTAACGTCCCTCTCGAGAATTTTTCACTCATATGGAGACGCCATCACTTGCCGGTGGAGAGCTGCAAATTTTGTCCTATACTCGGCACTTACGGCCATTGAGCAGTGAGGGATCTTTTTCGTGCCAGGACCTACTGCGACACGGGACCTCGGTTTGTACAGTCTCATCCGAATGACTGGTCTCCACGTCCCACAGTGGGATTCGAACCCGCGACGTAAGGATCAACTCCTTACTTCGCGATTCTAGAGCAGACGCTCTAACCACCGTGCCACGCGGGTGACTATCGATATCGAATCATGATTGTTAAATGAATTATCCCCCCCCCCCTCAAAAAAAAATTGTGTCTTTTAACATGTGATTTGCTTAAATACTATCACTTTTTGACGTTCTTTTTATAGTGTCAATATCTAAGATATCGCTTCGATATCAAATCATGGTTGCTCAACCTTTGGTGGTACTTTCCTTGTCGTTGTATACTATGTGTGTCTATTTTTAAATACTCTAAATTGTATTTGCAATCGATATCATCAATTTCGATATCGAATCCTTTTTGTTATCGTTCTTGTGGTTGTATTTCTTCGTGCAAGACTTGTTCGTATGAACTTTCCGAGTACTAAGTTTGCTCTGCCTTCGATATCGACGATATCTTATCGATATTGATATCAATATTGAATCATAATTGAACAAAATATGTTTTTACCAACCTACACCCATTAACATTAACCTAAAATCTTACCCTAACCCTTACCCCTGACAATAACAACCCCCTAACCCTATATTTAAACGTATATTCATGTTCAAAATTAATATCTTCATCGCTTGTGGTCTTATATAATTATATTATACATTAACTTGGAAAAAGCTTACAGATCATGGTCGATGCAATTTTGTCATGATATTGTCGATATCGACGATATCAACCTAGCACTCAGTCTTTTAAGGTATCTATTGATATTGATATATTGAGAGTAATTTCAATTTCATAGTACTAATTTGGATCGATATCGATACGATATCGGCATGATATTGTCGATATCGTCGATTTCGACATCTAATTTGTTCATGGACATGTACGGAGTCAGAGGGTCTGGGAGACTTACAAATACAAACATTAGCCAAAAAATGCTATGATTTCTGAGTCAGATTAACTTCCCTGTGCAAATGACAAAGACCATAAAATAATACAGTCACAAAAATTATTTTAAATATTTTTAAATTTCATAAAACTATGAAATTTCTTTATGGAAAAGTAATGCGTAAAATGAGGCCACAATTTGGGATCAAAGTTTTCCATGTGGATAAATAGGAAAAAAAATTAAATCTTTGATGAAAAACAGCAAGGCTATGGTCAGTGATATCAATATGCAAGCATCCTCATTTAGTAGTGTAGTGCGGGATAGATTTGTTCAGATCAATAGAGTGATGCTTCAATGGGAGATCAAAGTGATCAAAGTAGGAATACATAAGGAAAAATCTTAAATATTTCTCAAGAAATCCAAGATTGTGATTAGTGATATTTATATGCAAGCATCCTCAGGTAATGCAGATTCAAATTTGTTCAAATCATAGCCTTCTTTTTAGTATTGGTCAATACATGTAATAGGAATAAAAGTTTACAAGGAAGTATATGGAGAAATTTTTTTCTCAAGAACAGCTGAGTTATGATTAATTATACTAAATACAAGCATTATCATGTGATTAGATGGGGCCATGATAGGGTCAATTTTTTACGTTAGAATTTAAAGAAAAACATATTTTAAAATCTTTTCAATAACAACTGCGTTACATGGTTAAATGATATTAATATGCAAGCATTCAATTTTGTTCAAATCGTGGTTGCAAGGGGGTAGGTTGGAGTCACAATATCCCAGGTTTTTTTCTCTCCAAATTATTGACTGTGGGGTTAGGTTAGGACTAAGATTAGGGACCAGATGTTACCAAATGTATGTATACACCAGGAAATTCTTTTTTTTTTTTTAAATCTTTTTCTCTAGAATATTTTGTGGCTAGGGCAAGGCCACAATATAGGGTCAATTTTTTTTTCAACAAGAGGGGAAAAATTTCAGGTGAGCGTTGTGGTCCATAGGCATTTTGCTTCTTATTTGACCAAAGTCATGTCTGATTTGAGTTCTTGATTTGACTGTGGGGTTAGGTTAGGACTAAGATTAGGGACCAGATGTTACCAAATGTATGTATACACCAGGAAATTCTTTTTTTTTTAAATCTTTTTCTCTAGAATATTTTGTGGCTAGGGCAAGGCCACAATATAGGGTCAATTTTTTTTTCAACAAGAGGGGAAAAATTTCAGGTGAGCGTTGCGGTCCATGGGCATTTTGCTTCTTATTTGACCAAAGTCATGTCTGATTTGAGTTCTTCAAAAACAACCTGACTATTTCGCTCCGATCAAGTGCACGGACATAAACATCAATAAATAGTTATCCTGGCACATCGACTTCGATTCCTTTGTACAAAATACGATTCAACCCAGATACTGATAGGTATGTCACTAAACGCAAAATTCAATTCAAATGTAACGATGAGGACTTTCATTATCTCCCAAACGTAACAACTCCTAGAACCGTCCATCGATTCTTGACACGCACCAAAACTTCATCAGTCACTGATTTTTGACACGTTATATAACCCTTGCCAGTGTCTAAGCCTATCATTCGCAGAAGCAAACGATAAGAGTCTGATGGAAACAAATCACTGCATCAACAAAATATAGAATAATCAAACTAATTCCTTCGTAAGGGATCTAGTACAGTCTACAATTACCTTCTAAAACAATATAGGTTAGGTTTAATAGGATAAGTATTTCACCGGTTTACTTCCATCAAAAATCAAGCAAGAAAGAACCGTTCTTGAATGAGAGTTACATATCAACATTGAAATAAAATACTGTATGGTGTTACATGTAAAAATAAATTAAAATGTTTATTTAATTTATTTTATCGTTAACAAACTATGACGTAAAATACTCTTTGCATAACCTGAGAAAGACACTCTAATGTTCAAACAATGGCATGTTCATGTATAATAAAACATTGTCAGCCAAATCATAATGTGATTGAGTCCGCTGTCAGTTAATTCCGGATCTCTTGGGTAAGCCTGTCATGGTTTTTCTATTAATCTTTTTAAAAGACTTCCGCCGAATTTGAATAGCACTCGATACAAATCTGGATAAAAACTATATTTAAAAGACTTCACAGTGTTTCCATGTTCAGTTACGTCTGTTTGATGCTAATTAGAGTTGACGAGGAATCTTAGTCACAAAGGAAATAGTTTTATATGGAAACTGATAAGTTCAAAGTATGGCGATATTTGTCAGCGCGTGGCGGTTTATGGTATAGCATAAATGTATGAATCTCATATAGGAAAGTAGAATCAGTAGATAACTAAATGATGGAGGAAGCCTCGGAGGGCCAATACAGAGGTCCCTCTGATTCTATCTCAACTGGCCGCCTAGCACGGCTCGGCTTATTTAAATTGTACCCTATCTAGAAAAAAATATCTCGATCTGGTCCCCAAAGAAATTCCAGTATTATCATACAGACAAATAGAATTCCATTAGCAAGATTTTCTTTTCTGCACAATTGGTAAATATCGTCTGTCACGATGAATGTGATTTTATCAAACAATCTAAATTATTTTATTAGAGAAACTAAATATTGGTCTGCGTGATGCTGGGGACTTATGCGGCGGACTTTGTGCGATAACAATTCAAAAAATAGCTAGGCTGCAGCAGCCTTACAACAAGAGAGCCACGTGGTGTAGAATAACGGTCCATATTTACACAAGGCCGACACGAATGCTGCTAATTACAGCTCCTCCATTCACTGTAGCACAGGGACTGTTATACTATGTTGAATTCAATAGTTCTTCTATGATTGGATTTCAATAACTTTATTATCCAAAAGAAAAAATCCCTTTATTAATAATTAGCGATATTTACAAAACTAATGAAGTACAAAGTCTTACTAATAATAAACCAAGCTAATAGAGAAATGTTTTGATTTTGCACACGGCTTAGAAAGATGAGTTGGTAAAATTGTGGGCCTTTTTCTTTGGATTTTGTTAGTAAATCATAGCGTTTTATTTCATTTTAGTTGAATAATATTTTCATTCAATAAAGGTTTATTTATAGGCATTTTTTCGTTAAGCTTTGTTATTTTTCTTGTTTTCTTGTTAATCACTTCATTCCATATTCAATGGTAAATTTTAAATTTCCTGCTCAACACACTATTCATAAATTTTAGCTTACCTCAACGAAGTTGGGGTAGCTTATGCAATACCGTCACGTCCCCGTTTTGGAGTAGTTTTCTTTCTAAGTATTTTCATGATTACCTATGTTTTGACGTTAGCTTAAAAGAAGTTTCTGAAATGATCACACCCTTCATTTTACTATTTCTACTATATCCCCCATGAAGAAAGGATTGATTGATTGATTGTATGCTGTTGTATGTCCCATTCGAGGACATTGACCTTCAACTAAAAAAAAAACGAAGTCCCTTTACTAATGGACTGTTTTGTGCCAGGTTTAGTGGTGGAAACAGGTCAAATGGTTCTCGAGAAGTTGAAAATGTGAAATGTTGACAAACGGACGCCGTCCAGACATTTTTCCCTCCTAAAATCCCAGCAGATATCCTTTTTGCTCGGCATATCTTAATACCCAATCTTTGAAATCGAACTAAAACCGACGACTTCAAATCACAGTGTTCTTCAAAACATCGTAGAAAATTAACATACACATCAAGGTTAAAGCTAAGCAAAATTTAAAACAGATTTACAATTTCTACATGAAATCAATCAGTATTTTATGAGACACTTCTCATTAATTTTTTTCTTTTACTACTATAAAATATCGGTTTTAAGCCAAACATCATACAATGAACAAATAAATTTTCTATAATGACCATAAACATTTTTCTATGATGACAATAAACAGTTCCACAATCCTTGCTGTTTTCAATTAATGGTTTGTTTGGTGATCTTAATTTGAATTTTCCGCTGTCTTTGTGTGGCTCTTTGACGCTTTGTGAGGGGTCTTTACTGATATCATGACACGCCCATGTTCTTATATAAAACTATTTGTATTGAAAACTATGAATGGTGATTTTATTATGCTTCAGCACGATAATTCTGATTAAGGGACTCTATGAGTGACTAGAAATATCTGCTTAATGTAGGATTTTAACGATTCCCTTATGTTGCCCTCAAGGAATTAAGATAGCAGCAAAAACTTGTAGAGACCACAGTTGACGCAAGCCACATCATTCAATGTGCCTTAGGGGCAAATTAGTCAACTCGTAGACATGTAAGGTACTTAGTTACTTAAAGATGGATTAAAGCATTTTGTTACCTTGCACATCATTTCTGTGCGGACAGACTTCATATGCAACTTAATTATTCTTAGACATAATAGAAACAAATTTTTAAATCGGAATTAATCATAAAAATTGTTGATTATTAGATAACATGCGTCCTAACGGGGATAGGTGTTGGTTTTGTGTCGCTCGTAAACATTGATCCGATTGACTGGTATTCCTTCCATGACTCTTAATTAGACAACATTATGAAAAAAGGCGACCACAATGGTCTTAATTTCAGACAATCCTATCAGTTTCCTAGATATAATACAAGAAATGTTGTTAGGATATCGCAATTGTCACACACTTTAAAATTGGAACTTTTTTTTACATACATATACAACGTTTTCCTCTTTCTAGATACAAAATCATAATAGAGCTCAAATATTTTACGATTTGAAAATTAATGCAACCTGTTGCACTGTGCTCTACTTTTGCTAGTAGCTGTTACATGTACATCCATCGAAATGACAGATTGTTGAGGATAAATTTTCCATTAAGGATGATGAATGAAAAACTAAAAACAGTCCTTAACTTGTACATATGAAAAATAATACTCCCAGATTTCTCTTATCAGGCACATAGTATTGGGGGAAGGGGGTAGGGGGGCCCAACTTTTTTCAATACATAACCTTTTGCTGCTAAAAGCGTTCATTGTTCATTGATTTTTTTTTTGGCTTGCTTTCTTGTCAAAGTTTTTTTTAAGCTGTCATTTTCTTTCGTAGGTGGCCCACAACTTTCAAAAACTGCTAATGAAACGACACCTCAGATTTTCAAAAAAATTAAAACGCAATGATAACACATGTACATGTAAGTTAAATTTCAATGTTAAATAAGTAATACAATCAACAGGCCCAGGGGCCTTAACGGTCACCTGAGTATAATACAACACTGTAAAGGATTCATAGATTGATTGATTGCTTGTTGTTTTACGTCTAATTCGAGAATTTTTCACTCATATAGAGACGTCACCACATACCGGTAACCGGCCTCAAATTTACTCGGCACTCAGGGCCATTGAGCAGTGAGGGATCTTTATCGTGTTAACGCCTGCCGTGACACGGGGCCTCGGTTTTTAAGGTCTCATCCGAAGGACCCGCAACTTTCACTTCAAAGTGTCGAGCGCTTGGGGAAGGAACAGTTGCTAACTATTTTTTATCGACTTAGGTCAGTCGCGGCCAGGGCTCGAACCCACGACCTTCCGATCACGGAGCGAGCGCTCTACCGAACGAGCTACCGTGACGGTGATTCATAAAAGTGTAAAATAAAATTAATTGATTTATGAAGCAATGTTGCTGAGAATTTCAGAAATCTGGGTAAAATACCCTTGCTTATTGAGACCTGAATGATCTCCATGTAATAGTACTTGGTTTTCCCAAGTCTTAAAGGGGGTGATAATAAATATAAAATATACATAATTATACAATGGACACTTGTCAAATATGTAAGGTATTCAATATATGTTTTTGTCACTTGCCTAGTGCTACAATTATGTACACAAATTAAAGAGAGACCTTCTATACAATGTGGTTATTTGCCACTTGTCACTAACTACAACATGTCTCCTAGTCACCCTGACTCTCTGTGATCACTTGTTCACTTTGGTAAAGTATAAAACGACTCTATTAAGTCTCTTGCCAACCATCACTATACCTGTCAGTAACTCGCCAATTGTCAAACAGAACACCACAATACATTGGCCCTTTTGCTCCATAAATAATCTTTATGTCAATCTTTTATACTGCTTTACAGTCAAAATCTGACTTTGAGATTGCTTTGCTCATTTAAACCAAACATTCATTTTTATTTTGTTTCTATATATATATGATATTCTTTTATGTATTCTCATTCAATCAAATAACCTGTTAATTTAATTATACAAAGGATTTCTGGATTAAAATAATTTAGCAAAGTGGAATAACTCTCCTTTGCTTCACTTATTACAATTTTGTACCCTGTGCCTCCTAATTACTATGGGGCAGAGAAAAGGCTCATTTACTTATAATTATATTTATACATTTACATTTTATTGGATTTAGGTTTGTTTGCTAAATACTGGGGGCAGAGGAGAAAATTTTCAAAGTATTAAAGAATTTTTGCTATTAATATTATCACTAGATCCCCATCCAAACACCAGAACCCCTGATCCAGGGGCCATGAAATTCACAATTTTAGAAGAGACACCCTTGCACATCATAACTATGCATATAGTTTGTTTCCTTAATACCAAGAACCAAAGAAGTATATTTTCAAAGCATTAATTTAATTTCAGTGTATAATAAATAAGCTCCCCTCCAACCCTGACCTAGGGCAACATCTTTCACAATTTTGGAAGAGGCGCCTTTCCTTATCATAACTATGCACTTAATTCATCGGCTTAATACCCAGGAGCAGAGGAAAATTTTTTCAAAGAATTAATTCATTTTCACTATATAATCATTAGAGTCCCGCCCTAACACCAGAACCCGACCCAGGAGGGCATGAAATTCACAATTTGGGAGAGGCACCCTTCCTCATCATAACTATATACTTAGTTCAACGGCTTCATACCCAGGAGCAGAGAAGATTTTCAAAGTATTAATGTATTTTCACTATATAATCAATAAAACCCTACCTAACACCAGAACCCCTGACACAGGAGAAAGGCCATGATATGCATAATTTTGGAAGAGGCACCCTTGCTCATCATAACTATGTACTTCATTAGTTTGTTTAATACCCAAGAGAAGAGAAGAAGATATTCAAAGAAATAATGCACTTTCATTATATGATCTTTATAGCCCCGTCCTAGCACCAGAACCCCTAACCCTGGGGCCATGAATTTCATTACTTTGATAGAGGGTCCAATGCTTATTACAATTATGCCAACAGTTTGACCGCTTAATGTCGAGGGATAAAGAAGAAAATTTTTAAAGATTGCATTAATTTTGGTGGTTTTAGCCCCACTCCAGGGGGTCAGGTACCATGGAATTCACAATTCAAAAGCAACTGGCTAAATCCGTAAATTAGTTACATTCGTTCTAACGGGTTATGTTGCTGTGGCGTCACCTCCAAATGATATACTATATAAATGTTCTTTATAATCGAGTTCTAATTCGCACTTTGCTAAAATAACCAATTGTAAAATGTAATGCAAAGAAATTGAAACGAGGGGCAATTGAGCTTCAAGAGTTTTGGAGTTAGACAACTTTCATCATATTAAAGAAAACTCCTAAGAAGTCTAGCGCTTGCTGGAAAGTGTTAGCATGTACGAGATTCTTTTGAATCATAAAAGAACTATACGTACAACGTCACCTTATAGACGCTATAGCATGAGTAAGTTTGAACCTATCGACTTGATTTTGATACATGATTTAATTCTGGTTGTAAGCGCCATTTGATTCGAGAGAAAATTTACTTTATATAATATATAAACTGTGATGCCTGCGTCACATGTACAATGCCTTGCGTCAAAAAGTTTCGATCAGCCTAACGTTACATTTATAATTTATGAAGGGTGATCGTCTTTTCTTTTTTCTTTTTTTTTTTTACACTTAATGAATTAAAGTAAATACTTTTTTGTTTAGTAAACAGCTTGGCGGTTAACTTTATAAAGATCCACCTCTCGTTATACCGTGTATGATTCAGTTTGTTTTCATCATGAAATTCTCACAATACAATCCTTAATTTTAGCATCAAAGTAGCAGATAGGCATCAGTTTAAGGTAGCTAAGGACACCGGACCCCAAAAAAACCTCCCAATAGATTTTGCTGAAATTTTCATATGGTGCAAAGGAATGTGTAATGAACCTTTAGTGGAAATATGAACATGGCATTGAGGGTAAATTACGGAACCAGGTGGTAATGAGTTACCTCCCCTTTCCAGTCACTCCAAAAATCATAATACAACATATATATTACCCATAAAAAATTCATTATGCAATATGCATTCAATATTTAAAATTATTTTTAAACAATTTTGATACTATAAACTTATTTTAACAATGGATTGTCTGAACAGGGATAAATTAAGAGAAAAAAGCTTATAAAACGTTTAAAATGCAACAAATTTGACTATTTTCATGCACACAAATTTGACACTTTTTAAATTCTAAAAAAAAATCTGTCCAATAGAATTTTTATTTTTTATCATTATATGAAAGATTTGTCCACTACCATTCTTCACTCAAAAAATCTTGGTCACATTGAGGGCTAATAAAGGTACCAAATGGTCCACAACTCCCCCCCCCCCTTCCTTTGTTTTCCTGTCATGAAAATAAGAATAATGATTGAAGTGCTATCAAAAAAAATTGCAAAGTAAATTAGGAAAAAAACAATTGAAGAAATAAATCAGAAGTACAAAACAATTACTAATAAATGATTAATGAAAATATTTATATGACATTAGGAGAAATCACAGAGTTATGACATGATGAGTTACCTCCCCTCTCCCCTCACTATTAAACTCATAGTTTATCCAATATTGAAATAATCCATAAAAAATTAATTGTTATATATATGCTTTAATTTTAAAATTATTCCTAAACAAAATTAAAGTACAAATTTATATTTCAACAACAGATTACTTGGAAAAATAGTGTAGGAGTTATGGAGTTACGCTAGCTTTCATGTAATGAAAACCTCATTCGGTGTGTACTTACGGACAATAGGAGCTTCACTTGGATCTAACTTTAATTAAACTTGGTAAGCCTAATGTGCATTCCCAATGTTTGTAAAAAAAAAAATAATTATTTAAATACAGTAAAAATTGATTTCAATGTAATTGAATGAAACTTGAAGCTGTTAGCAAAGGTTTATTAGGTGAAAAAGGCGAAGATAGCGAACAGTGATCGCATATGTTTGATTTCAACTGTTAGCTATAACTACATAAATAACAAGTAAAAATTGTACAGGAAATCTTCTTTATGAAATTTACCTAAAAATTAATTCAACTGTTAATAAACAATTGTTGATATACATTTCTCTTAAAAAGATATTATTCACTAAGTGCTTTATTTGAGTCAGTGATGCTAAGATTATACAAGAAACTCTCTTCTTCAGTATTTATGATCATTACATCTGCAAAATCCTAAAATGATAATTTTACTCGCTCCTATTCAATTTACCGAGTCTTGAGTTTCTTGAGTAACATTCCATGTAAGAGGTGATTGGCCTAACCAGTCGCCTAGATATCATATGACAACTTTTTTTCTCGACATTCCCCTGCAGAAAATCACCTTGTAAATTTCATAACTCAAATGAAAGATCTTTACTACATAATTCCGTAACCAAATTGAAAAATTCTTCTACAAAATTTCTTACCTCAAGTGAAAGATCTCCAAACTGCAAAATGACCTTTTAAATTCCATAACTCAAATGAAAGATCTCTACTAAAATATTCCTTAACTCTAGTGAAAGATCTCTAAACTACACAATGACCTTTGAATTTCGAGTGAGACTTCTATTCCAAAGCGCTATTGTAAAATTCCTTAACTCAGGTGAAAGATCTCAACTACAAAATTCCTTAACTCAAGTGATCTCTAAACTACAAAATGTCCTTGTAAAATTCCTAAACTCGGAACTCAGGTGAAAATCTCTGCTATGAAATTCCTTAACTCAAGTAATCTCTAAACTACAAAATGACATTGTGAAATTCAAGTACAAGATCTCTGCTCTTTACATCCCCTTCGAAAATTTTTCAATCATATTTGAACGCCATCAGTTGCAGGTGGAAGGCTGAAAATATATATGTATTCTTAGCAGAATTGAGGGAACATTTTCACGACATCTACTGTGACACGGGACCTAATCCGAAGGACCGGTCTCCACGTCCTACGGTTGCATTCGAACCAACGACGTTAGGATCTACTCGCCTTACTAGATGTAATTTGAGAACCACTTTAATTTGGAAAACACCAAAGCAGAGTGTTAATATCATTGGCATCAATAATGACAGTGGTATATTATAATTTTTCTTGTAACTAAATGGTGGGCCCGTGCGAAGCAGGGTGGGGTGGGAGGAAGGGTGCCCCCCCCCCCCGCTAATGATTTTGGCAATATATACTTTAAAGTAGAAAAGTAAGCTAATTGTGCCCCCTGAAGAAAACAGGTAGTTTAAGCTTCCTCAATAATTTTGCCAATATAGGCTATACAATACAAAACATAGTTAATATAAGATTGTGCCCCCTTCAAAACTAACGTCTTGTGATTTTTTTTTTTTTTTTTGTCAAGAACTTCTGTTGCCTGACATGAGTGTCCTGACATTGAACCAAGGTGATTTGGACAAGGTCACAGGTTTAAGAATATAATTAGAATTTGCCATAATCATCACCTCGTCACTTTGAAGAATAATAATACATTATTCCTCATCAGAGTTAAATCTCTACAAGTCATGTGAAATAAATAAGAGTTTCCTTGACAAGAAAGCATTTTATAGAGCAGCACAAGATTTTTTAATTATTCAATGTGAATAAACTTGCGTACATTTGGAACACTAATTGTTTTAGTAGATTGCCTTAGCTATCTAAATTCTCCACTGCAACTGCTTTAAATATGCATGATATTATAATGAAAAAAGAAGTATTTTTTAACTTAAGGTCAAGATCTAGTGAATGAAAGGTGCCCACAGATTTCTCAAATTTGAGATACACATTCTTTTAATGATTCTTTACGAATATAGCTTGGTAGAATAAGGTGTATCCGGACATATAGTTTTGGGGTAAACTCATCGAAAGCATATTATAAACTGCCCATTTTCAATGAAAAATGAAGAAAGTCTGGTATAAATATGGGAGTTTTTTCCATCTCAGACAAAGGAAATGTATCAATATTGCCTACAGTCTCTCAGAAAACGGTTTTTCGTATCTTCTTGATCTCTACTTTGAAATGATATCAAACGGAATAAGGGTATCGGTGTTACATTTGGCATGATTTCAAATTTAATTCCATGAAAGTGCTTTATTTTCTACATAATTCTATTGAAGCCGTAAAGTACGGGAAAAATTAAGTTTAAATCAATTATGACGTCATAATGAATCTAGCACCAAGAAGAAAGTCTAAGCTCATTTACTAGATCTTGACCTTAAGTGAATACTATTATATGAAAAAAATGTCTGTAACGTATTGTTGTTTATCAGTACTTATCAATTCAAAGAGACGTAACTGCAGTTATAACAAGGTTGATGTAGTGAAAACAAGATATTTTCTTTACTCAGAGGATAAAAAATGAAAGCTTTAATGTGAAAGAATTTCTTTGCATTTTTTGTTTTAAAGGGGTTGAATGAAACTCGTATTAAAACTTGTTTTAATTTTTGGGGTGTGTCTTTGTTTTCAACTTTAACAAGTATTTTAGCAGAAAAGAGTGGAAACTTTATTTAGAAGTATGTAAAGACAAAATCCCATGTCATTAATCTTGATTTCAGTTTACAAGAATTAAAAAGTCTAAATTTTGTTTTCGGACCAAACTTTTATAATTAGAACAGTTAAAGGTCTTAAGGACAGACGATACGTTCCTCAGAAATATATAATTTTTTGCAAGATTTTGTCATTAAAGTACTGCTACTTTAACATGTTTACTCACAAAAAATTGAGGTAGCTTACCAGGCATTTGTGCAAGATACCAGAGGATGATGTTTCCTATATAATCCTTTTGGAAATAACTTAATTTGCCAATATCAATTTTTTTAGCATTTTATTTTTTAAAGACAATTAGAAACCAGTTTAGAAATCACAAGGTAATTATAATTTTGATTTTTTTTTTTTTTTTTATAATTTACGAAGCTTTACAAAACAGATATTTGAGGAACGTATCGGTATCGTCTGACCTTAAGAATTGGACGAGTTGAATTCCTGTCCGATTCAATATTAATGATAATAATTTTTATCTGCTAAAGACAACTCTCATCAGAGGTATGCCAGGGCTAGGAATATTGATCTTTGAACAAGGTCACAAGTATTATAAGTATTTAATTATCATTTAATATTTATCAGATTGATAAGAAATAGGCGTTTCTGACTGGTTGAAAAAATATCTGCATCCAAAAAAAGATCACAACTTCATTTTTTGACATGCATAATGGCCGATGTTGCATATTTTCCCTTCCAGAGCACTTTTCGGGGGGGGGGGGGGGGTAATTAAGTACCAAGATGTGTTTGTGAAACACTGATGTTCCTGTATGGCAACTTACAGCGAAGGATAAACTTTCTCAAATGCAAATCAAATATGTTGGAATCCAAGGTAAGGTCTTGTCTCGAGGAAAATACCCATGAAATATGAAAGCCCCAACAGCAACCATTGAATAGATATAAACAAGGCTAAAGCTTTTCAAAAGTGGGTCAAACATCAAGGTCAAAATTAATGGTGTCCAAGGAAAGACTTTCTCACAAGAAATACACATGTTAAATATGAAAGTCCTAGAGTTATGGCCAAGGTTAAAGTTTTTCAAAAGTAGGTCAAACTCCAATGTCAAGGTCAAAGATGTTGGTATCCAAAGTAAGGTCTTGTCACAAGGATTACATATGTAAGGTATGAAAGCCCTAGCACCAACTATTCAAAAGTAATGACCAAGGTTAAAGTTTTCCAAAAGTAGGTCAAACTCCAAGGTCAATGGGCTATAATTGTTGGTATCCAAAGGAAGGTCTTGTCACAAGGTATACACATGTGAAGTATAAAAGCCCTATCACCAACTGTTCAAAAGTAATGACCAAGGTTAAAGTTTTCCAAAAGTAGATCAAACTCCAAGGTCAAAGTCAAAATTGTTGGTATCCAAAGTAAGGTCTTGTCACAAGGGTTATATATGTGAATCAAGAAAGCTCTAGCACCAACCTTTCAAAAGTTATGTCCAAGGTTAAAGTTTTTCAAAAGTAGGTCAAACTCCTTAGTCAAGGTCAAAGTTGTTAGTATCCGAAGTAAAGTCTTGTCACAAGGATTACATATGTTAAGTATGAAAGCCCTAGCACCAGCTGTTCAAAAGTTATGGCCGAGGTTAATTTTTTTCAAAAGTAGGTCAAACTCCTATGTCAAGATCAAAGGGTCAAAGTTGTTGGTATCCAGAGGAAGGTCTTGTCACAAGGATTACACATGTGAAGTATGAAAGCCATAGCACTAATTGTTAAAAAGTTATGCCCAAGGTTAAAGTTGGGTAAGATTTTGCAAAACGTGGTCAAACTCCAAGTTCAAGATCAAGAGGTCAAATATGATGGTACCCCAAGAAAGGTCTTGTCATAAGAAATACACATATGACATATGAAAGCCATAGCTCCAACCAATCAAAAGTTATGAGCAATGTTAAAGCTTTTTGTGGACAGACAGACAGACGGACGGACAGGGCAAAAACTATATGCCCCCGAATCTTTGATTACGGGGACATAAAAAATGATAGTCTTTCTAAAAGGTGTTGACATAGGTAATGTATACTTTTAAAATATGAAAGCCCCAACTTCTCTACATGTGTGAAAAAAAAATGAAAAGATTGAAGGTTAAACTTTAAGGTTAAGGTCACAAGGTCAAAACCATAGTACATTCGGAAAGGTCTTGAAAGAGGTATTCCATGAACTTGGTCAAATAACTTTGGTTAAGGAACCTTTAAGTAAGCACTTCAAGCATCACATAACAAGACAATTTACCGGATTAGAAATTTCTTTTTCTCCCATGATCTTGTTCAAATGACCTCTCAATTCACTGTCATGACACACCTCTGGTCAGAAAACATGGACTCGTTTTGCATTAATATTGGATTTGATAATTGAATTTCTTGAGCTTTGTGATGTGAATGCATCTTTATTCTTGATAGGTATGCTTGCATATTTGCTGATATGCTTCTACCAATGTAATATAAAGTATCTGAATCTGGTAATGTTACGAAGGATATATATATTGAACGTCAGTTTTGCGATCGAATCGGGATTCTCTAATACTATGGTTGGTTCAGCATTAATAATACCTTTAAAATAAACTCTCTACATATATTTAAATAAATATCACACATAGTGCTAGTATTTGTGCTAAAATAACTGATCGCTGATCATGAAAGAGCATTGACTACAAGTGATATGATAAAAATACTGATCGTATACAAGTTTAGTTACATTTAACATGCTTGCTGGCAATGTTGAACGTATGCTGATCAATTCAGATTATTGGTAAAATACATATATATTTTCTTTTTGTTACGGGGCGGTGTGGGAGTTGTGCGATATCGAATGTGAGGTTTTAAAAAAAGTTATCGAAGTTGTAAATTTTAGTTTGTCTTATAGAAGAAAGTTAATTTATGATCAATTAACTCCGAAATAAACTTTCTATACAGTAAGTTAAGTCCCGCCTATTGTTGTAAAATATGTAGAGGCTATTGATTTTCTCAGCAATTCAAAACAATCGATTTCACAACAAAATCGCACAGAAGAAGTTTCAAGGTTGTATTACAATTTCCATTTGTAATGCGTCCTTATAGAAAGAAGAATAACTCTTCTAAGAGAATGTTGCTTCCTGCAGACAACTACGAAAAACGACCATGTACAGTTACAACAGATGTTTTCGGATATTATTTTAATTTCTTCCTTAAAAATCGCATGAAAAATGCTTTGTGTGAGTGTGAGTACTTGTCAGTTGTGAAATAAAAGTTTCTGTGCGAATTTTTCACTCCACTTGTCGATTCTGCTCTCATGCTTTAGTATTTGTGTTTTTGTGTGAATTTTTCACTCCACTTGTCGATTCTGCTCTCATGCTTTAGTATTTGCTATATATGATATAAAGGATGTTAATTAACGTCATTAAACGCTTTGAATATCACCTCAACTATATATGTTGGGGTGATACATGTATATTTTACATGTTTGCCAGGAATTCATTATGTCGACAAAATACCAGTACAGTATAAGGTCATCTTTAAAAAATTGTTTGGTTTCCCTCTCCCGTCCAACTGGCTCAAGACATTTCTTAACCTCAAGGAACCAATTAATTTTTTTATGTATTCTAAAATATATATTTTGAAAATTCAGCATTGATGTTGAAATTTTCTAGGAAAAAATGTTTCCACCTTCCTACCGACTCAATTTTTTCATCCTTGGTCGAGAGAGGGCAAACAAAAATTATTTTAAAGTTTGCCTAAGATAATCGGAAATACTGAGTTACAGAATATGAGGTACTCTATGTTTTTCGGAATGACGAAATGATTTTTTTTTTCATTTCAAAAGAGAAAAATGTAATAATACACTAACATTTAATTCAACCAGACTAAAATTCTGCAGATTTTCAATGAAATCAAACAGCGATTTTGTGATGATCATCTGTAACAAACTCTACCTAAGGATAATCAACAATTATTGAGCCCTTATTACTTAGAGAAGTCGCTTTTTGTTCTGTTAAAAATGAAAGAAAAGGAAACGAAAAAGGATGATAAATAACAGTTTGATGAAGCCCTGACATAAGAAAAAGAATTCTTTTTTATAAACCTATTTATTGGCTATAAGGACAACAGCAAGTCTATTGTCCTCCCCAAGATAGCAACTATTTCCCGTGTCACGTCACGATCCGGATAAAAACAAAGGAGTTCCGAGATGAAAAGCGAGGGAAATCGAATGCTGCCGATGAAGAGTCCGATGACTTTCAACGTGGGCAAACAGCACAAAAACTAATCCACGGGAGGGGCTGTATGTAAAAAAAAAATGGCAGCTTTATATTCCTCATATGTTTGTAAAACAAATCACAAAGCTATATAATACCATTCCTTCCTAAAACTCTTCCTTTTCAGAGGTTTGGGAGGGACTTCATTTGTCAAACCGGCGTACGCCGAATGCGCCGCTTGACCTTTGGTAACCCGGCTTGTTACTTCATTTGATCGGGGAAGGTTCGCCGGCGTACGCCGATCTCGACGATTTGAAATGACCGGCGACGGATTCGCCGGTCTTAGAAATATGGCGGGAAGATTAAACAACTGTTAAAATGCAGATACTTTTTACCAATTCGGCATGTTCTTTAATTGTTTGCATTTCTTGAACAAATTTCCATTCATATATTTAAAATCTGTTGTTATTTTCGGAATTAAAATTTTTCATGAGGTCCATTATTTTTTTATTACATTGAATTTTGAATTATTCAACCTTTTTTTTCGCTTAGACATAATGTAAAAAGTGATAGATTATAATTAATTGATTATTATTTAGTATAATTATTTTTTGTTTTCGCCGGTTTACTTCATTTGCCAGTTAGCCGTTTTACGCCGGTCATATGACCGGCACAATTTGGCTTACGCCGATCTGAAACAAATGAAGTCGGCCCTTATTGATTCTAAGTATAGAAATTTAGAATAAAGAAAAATTCTTTCATTTTCAAATTTATATATTGTTCATACAATATAGCCTATGTTATTTTAAATATTTTATTGTAGCCTGCAGGCAACTTGGCAATTAAGATGTGAGAATTAGCTTAAAGTGAATCAATACATGTAAATTAAAACTTTGAACAGTTAGCACTCTGTCAAAGTTGTGCGCGGATCTAAAAGGGGGATCAGGGGGTCCGGAACATTAAATTCATTAGCTCATTATTATCCCCAGACTTCGCGAAGGTCGAGGACATTAAATTTCTTTTCGGCGGTTTGTCTGTTTGTCACAAAAAATTAATTTTGGTCATAGCTAGGGGTTTCATATCTTACATGTACATTACCTGTGCCAAAGTCTCGGAATACACTAAGATTTTTGACCTCATGACATTGACCTTAAAGTATGACAATTTAAAAAAAACACACTGGTAATTAAGGAGGGATTCTTCTCATACTTCTTGTATTTAAAAATTATTGAAATTTTCATAGTTTCAAGAAGACATTATTACTACATGTAAGTGATGATATCAATTAGATTAAATTTGACCGTTTTATTCTAGAAGCAAGGTCAAGTGAAGATTACTATCTTTTTTCCTTGAATTAAGACTAAAAAGATTACTGTTGCCAATCATATAATGCCTACTTCTATTTCAAAAGATCAAATGTTTTTCTTTTTGCATAAAAAGATATAACCATATAGGGTCTATCAGATGATACTACCAAATTGACATAAATAATTTAACTAAAATAGATATTGGCTTATCCGAATTTCCTCTATTTTTCTTAATTTTTTTTTTTTTTTTTTTTTTTTTTTTTTTTTTTGGATAAATTAGTTATTTCCACATGCTTCATATACTTAATTTTTTCTTATTTTCACATATGGTAAAGTAGTCATATAAAGATACAAATTGATACAAAAACAAAAAGTTTTGACCATTCACTAACAGAGAAAAACACTTTTTACAGATTTTTTGCTCAAATATGTCAAGGGTCTATCAAAAACAAGGTTTAATTGCAACTATTCATCATAAGTTCTGTAGCGTAGTGGTTAGCGTGTTAGTCGCACAGGAAAATGATACTCAGGATTTTTATTGCTAGGGTTCGAGCTCCACGAATCCCACAATATTTTTTTTTTAATAAAATAATTTTTGCCGCGAAAATTTTCTTCAGAAGAGTTTTGTTTATCATAATTTCATAAAGTCTTATACATGTAATAAGAACTTCACTCCAAATACACAAATGGAATTACGATTTTTATATATTATTATCTGATGTCTTAGGCATTCTGTACGCCTTGTTCACCCATCTCTTTAACTTCGGTAGTAACTTTTAAATGAGAAAATGGGGGTTACATATTTCATATGTACATTACCTGTCAAAGCCTTTCTGAGTATATGATTTTTGAAGTCATGACCTTGACCTTGAAGTATGATCAATTTAACTTCGTTTATAACTCTTGAATAAGAGAAGAAAAAGCTTTCACAATTAACAATAGTGTGTATTTCCTGCGACAAGATACCTTTATGATTTTGGACTTGATGACAATGACCTTGAAGTTTGACATGCTTTTCAAAAATTTCAACGTTGATTACTTTTTTATCTAAAGAGATAGATTTACATGTGTATTTCCCGTGATCTTTCCGATTGTACTTAGATTTTTGACGTCAAGAGCTAGACTTTGAATTTTGACTTTCAACAACTTAAATCCAGACCGTAAATTTTACACCGGAGCATGTATTACCTCTAAAATATATAACTTTTTAGCATGATGAACAAGGCAGATATAATATGCCTTAGATCACCACAACCAAGAATAACTCGAAAACAGTGGACCATATGCTTGTTATACCCCCGTATCGAAAATCTGGGGTATATAGTTTTTGCCCCGTCTGTGTCTGCAAAAATGTTGACATTGCCCATAACTTTTGATTGGTTGGAGCTATGGCTTTCATATTTTACATGTGTTTTCCTTGTGAAAGACCTTTCTTTGGGTACCATCATGTTTGACCTTTTGACCTAGTCGTTTGACCCAGTTTTGCACAACTTTACCGAACTTTAACCTTGGTCATAACTTTTGAACAATTGGTGCTAGGGCTTTCATACTTCAAAATAATGTATAATTCTTGTGACAAGACCTTCCTTTGGATACCAACAACTTTGACCTTGACTTAGATTTTGACCTGCGTTTGGAAAATTTTAACCCTGGCCATAACTTTTGGACAGTTGACGCTAGGGCTTTCATACTTCAAAAGTATATTTCTTGCGACAAGACCTTCCTTTGGATACCAACAATTGTAGACCCTTGACCTTGGGGTTTGACCTACTTTTGAAAAACTTTGGATATAACTTTTGAAAGATTTGTGCTAAGGCTTTCATATTTCACAATTTTACTTCTTGTGAGAGGGCCTTTCCTTGGGCACCATTAACTTTTGAAAAACTTTAACTTTTTCCATATCTATTCAATGGCTACTACTAGGGCTTTCATATTTCACAGGTATATTCCTCGAGACAAGATCTTACTTTGGGTACCAACAAATTTGATTTGCATTTGAGAAAGTTTTACCTTTGCTATAAGTTGCCATACGGGGGCATCAGTGTTTCACAAATACATCTTGTTTCTTGTAAGTTTTCAATCATAGAGTTTTGGAATGCTCAGATCATTTATTTGTTTTTCGTCAACCGTTTTTAGCTATCTAAGGCCCAGGAAGCAATTTGAATCGAAGTAACTTATATAATCTATGTGTTGTTGATAACCCCCTGCTGATCATGAGGTGTTGTACGGGAAGTCTAATTAATCGATAATGGCTAAGTCTGGTATTTCTATATATGAATGCCATCATCATTTTCCAAGCAAGAAGTTGTCAGCACACAGGCAATAGAATTGTCACTGGTAATTTACATACTAAACACATATTAAACAAAGTGCTCCATTCTAGTTTTATAGTGATTTTATGCCAACATGGAAGAATTAAATGACGAAAGTGCATAGAATATATAATATCGGGTTTGGTAGCAAACAATTCATTGCACATGTTTGATGAAAACACACGTGTAAACAAGCTATCTGTGTGTTATATTAAGTTTAAGAAAGAATAACCGTTTTATTTAATCGAGCTTCTTACATATTAGAACTTTAATCATGCATTTATTGTGAAATACATGTATTTGTAATAGGTAATAAAAAAAACTTTTTACTCTCTGCGCATCAATTCTTACATCATCTAAACCTTTTAGTTTTGGAAAAGTTAATTCTTTCTTGAGTGTTTAGAATATATGAGTTACAGAGGAATCCCTCCTTCCTGAGGCTTCATCCTATGAGAAAGTGTACCATACATTTCTTTTTACGCTGCCTCATCATAGATTAAGACTGTGTTTTTATTATATGGTCAAAATAACCTTTAGGCAAGACTTTATCGGACTTCAATTTTACAGTTTTGCATCTCTGTCTACATCATAAATATGTTGATGGTTTAATTGTTTGGAAGCCAACAGTGAAAAGATTTTCAAAGATACAAAACATTTTATTTAATTTCACCCCAAGGCCTGATCCCGATATGTTGATGGTTTAATTGTTTGGAAGCCAACAGTGAAAAGATTTTCAAAGATACAAAACATTTTATTTAATTTCACCCCAAGGCCTGATCCCGATATACAGAAGGTAGGGAACAGTTTAATAGAGGGATCGCTACTCTTTATTATCCTGTCCAAGAGAAACGATCTATTATTTGTATTGCTAATTGTTTCCAGGTTTTTGGACACGTCCTTATAGCACAAAGACAGTATCTCTCTTGAAAATTACAATAAATATCAAATTAAATATCAAAGTGATATAGAAACAAAGGTGTTAGAAAAATAAAAAGTCTAACATCGCGAGACTAGGCATATAAATGTACTGCTGTAGGTAGATAGAACGTTCTATCGTTAAAATGATATTGTCCTACGGACCCGGTTTAACGATAGAATTCGTTCCGTGTATTGGCAATGTTGCAAAATAAACACGGGCGATAACTCGTACTCTGTGCATTTTCTATGAACAATCCAGAGAGTTCCGAATGTCAACATGGCGTTAAATTTGAAGCGAGGAAAAAAACGTTGAGAAAATGAGTTGAATTTTCGTATATATGGATTATTTTTTAGGTTAAAAGATATACACCATCTCAAAAAGGTTTATTTTGATTAATTTGGTAGTTATTTTCAGCGCAACTCCTTTTGTATTATTCAAAATCATTTCGGAGTGGATCCACTCCGATTTGCTACATTGCAAGTATATGGGACGTATTCTAACTGTGGTGAGGGCTTGTCCCGAGACACAGTTAGATTATTCTAATTATGCTGTAGGTAGCTTGAGTGCCACAGTTGAAGAGTTCGCTAGTGAGAAACACTCATGCTAGTATGGTGCTACATATTGCACACATAAACTCAAAATATATTGGGCTTAACAGAACGGAAAGACAGACGGATAATAATTGCTCTGCTTTGAATATATATATACTTAGTGAATGTTTCTCTGTTGTATGAGGATGTTAAACGTGTACGCATTTTACAAAATACATGCGTCGAATAATTATGTGAATCAAGATTATTTTAATCTCTGGATATCATGTCATTAATACGAAAGATGATTAAACGTAGATGGGTTCACAGTCAAGAAAAAAATAACACCAAACATTGGGAGAAATACGGTATTACACTAGATAATTTAATCCTTCAAGTAAACAAAACTATTTCACACATATCCTTTTCCTAGAAATTGTGTCCGAGGAGACCTCTTACATGTATCTAAATAATAAAGTTTGCGGTGATACAGAAAATTCTCCAGGCTACAATCGATGTTTTCCAAAGCATATATAACCAATTACAAAACTGATCAGCAGAAAGAGGACACCGCTCATCTAATAAACTTTTTTTTTCAAATATTTAACTGCAAACCTTGAAAATAATGAGAAAAATGTTTATTTCACAAACCAGGAAATAGTTTGGCAAAAATATGTAGTACTAAAAAAATCTTAAACATCTCAGCAAAGATTTGTGGTATGAGACGTCCTTCCAAATAGTCTTTTATTTTATAGCAGTGAATTTATTATTCAAGAAGCATTTAATAACAATGGCTGCTTTTTTTCCTTAAATGGATATTGCTTTGTACAGCGATGTACTTTCATGTAATAGAGACTGCCCTTACAAAAAATACTATAGTAAACTATAGTTTACTTTATAAAGTTAACTATAATGATAACTTTGACACTTTGATTTACTATAGTGATTACCTTAAAAACTTTGATTTAATATAGTGATCACTATGACACTATAGTTATAACCATGAAAAATTTGATTTAATATACATGTAATGATGCAATAATTAGGTCTGTACCATAATAATGAACTTTTATTAACTGTAATAGTCACTGTCCTGTACAATGAGTACTTTTATGTAATGGACATTGACCTGTCCATTGATATCGTATTTTTATATAATAGTCACTGACCTGTACAATGATATTGTACTTTTGTGTAATAGACATAGTCCTGATATTGTACTTTTATGTAATAGACACTGACCTGTACGATGATATTGTACTTTTGTGTAATAGACTCAGTCCTAATATTGTACTTTTATGTAATAGACACTGACCTGTACGATGATATTGTACTTTTGTGTAATAGACACAGACCTAATATTGTACTTTTATGTAATAGACACTGACCTGTACCATGATATTGTATTTTTGTGTAATAGACACAGTCCAAATATTGTACTTTTATGTATTAGACACTGAGCTGTACAATGATATTGTATTTTTATGTAATTATCTATGTCCTGTACAATAATATTTGTATAGTTGCTTTTGTGTGCATGTTTTCTGTCCTACAATAAAAGTAAATATATACTTAATGTGTAGCTTACATGTAACAGTACAACACGGTAATTTCAAAGTAGTTTTGACATAGGTTTTACAAAAAATTAGTTATAAACTACTGCCACTCAAAGAAAACTGTTGACATAATGTCACCCAAAAGAAAGTTTAAGACATACTGTCACACAATGAAAACTGTAGACATACTGTCACACAATGAAAACTGTAGACATACTGTCACACAATAAAAACTGTGGACATACTGTCACACAATGAAAACTGTAGACATACTGTCACACAATAAAAACTGTAGACATACTGTCACTCAAAGAAAACTGTAGACATACTGTCACTCAAAGAAAACTGTAGACATACTGTCACTCAATGAAAACTGTAGACATATTGTCACTCAATGAAAACTGTAGACACACTGTCACTCAAAAGAAAATAGTAGACATACTGTCAATCAAAGAAAACTGTAGACATACTGTCACTCAAAAGAAAACTGTAGACATACTGTCACTCAATGAAAGCTCTAGACATACTGTCACTCAAAAAAAAATGTGGACATACTGTCACTCAAAAGAGAACTGTTGACTTACAGTGACCCAAAGAAAATTGTGGACACATTGCCAATCAAAAGAAAACTGTTGACATACAGTGACCCAAAGAAAACTGAAGACACACTGTCACTGAAAGGAAAACTGTAGACATACTGTCAAGTTAATTTAATATAAAACATTGATCAGAAGCTAAACTTACAATGAACTCTATTTTGATCATGTCCCATGTGTTCCAATATTCTTATGGTATCAGACATCTAAACCTATCGACCACAGTCTTCCATTACGGAGGACATTAGAACAGAAGCCCTTTAGAGAATCACATGCAGTGAGATGGTCTGATATAATTATTTTTTAAATAATTCAATCTGTTACGTGTCATGTTTGTCTTCTTTCCAAGAACTGTTACGTCCTTAGACTAAGTATCTTGGTGCACCTGACCTCTCGTCAGTCTCAGACTACTGCTATTCACTGCCTCTCTGTGTATCATTGATTTCTACTAATCCGTATTAGGATCAGGGAAGAATTTGATCAAATAGGTTTTTATTCATTCATCAAACGGTCAGGAATGATAAGAAGAGCTTTTTGTTTGTCAGTCAAACACCCTCACGTGAGTAATATGGATACTACCACCATGAAACTGAAGGACACGTCACAACACGGCTTAGCGTGACGGTGAGCTGTATCGATATTTCGGAATGTAAGCGAACCAATGGTGTAGGGGAATGTAAAATTACTGAAAATGTGAACGGTTTATGTATGTACATATGACTCTTTTTGCTTAGGAATCTAAATAATAAAGATTTTTACAGTGAACTATAGTTGTTATAAAACATTCTTGAATACTTTGATACTCTACTTCAATTTACTTATCGGAGATTTCAGCATTTGTTATTCCCAAATCATATTTCAATGATGGTAATTTTGGGAAATAATCTTTGAGTATACATGTACAAATAATACTCTCGTTTAATACAAAAAATAGAAACTGGGGTTTGGAGTAAATGAAATAAAACAATTTGAATTCCTTAGTAAAAAATAGAAAATTAATTAATACTTTGAGAATTTAAAATTAAGTTCATAAAAAATTCAAATACTTAAGGAATGAACTAAATTTGTCAAACAATGCTAACCATTCAAAAGACTGGAGAATGTAACAGGAGTTCTTCAAGATTCCTGCGTATACATATTATACAAACAAAAATGATTATACTGTGGGAAAAAATGCTTAATGCATATTAAAAGGATGAACATTTTAATGAAATGTATAATTAAAAAAAATATCTAAATACGGTACGGTTTGCTATTGTTTAAGTCTCAGTCGGTGTGTGCTTACTATTGCATATATATATATATATATATATATATATATATATATATATATATATATATATATATATATATATATATATATATATATATATATATATATATATATATTGTGTATACTTAAATGTAGGGTGTTCATTACATTGGTGTATACATGTACTTACGTGTGAGGCGTTACATTATATTGCTGCGTTACATACTTAGTATAGTAAAATCTACCTGTGGCGGGTTCATTAAATACTAGGTGTATTATATATAGTAAAATCAATCTGTGGCGTGTTCGTTACATTAGTGCATTATATATAGTAAGATATACGTGTGGCGTGTTCATTACATTGGTGCATTATAGATAGTAAAATCTACCTGTGGCGTTACATTACAATGGTGCATTATATATAGTAAGATGTACGTGTGGCGTGTTCATTACATTGGTGCATTATAGATAGTAAAATCTACCTGTGGCGTTACATTACAATGGTGCATTATATATAGTAAGATCTACGTGTGGCGTGTTTATTACATTGGTACATTATCTACGTGTGGCGTGTACATTACATCGGTACATTATATAATTATAGTAAGATCTACGTGTGGCGTGTTTCATTACATTGGTGTATTATATATAGTAAGATCTAAGTGTGGCGTGTTCATTACATTGGAAAAGAAGTGAATGACAGTCAGATAATTGGCTACAAAAGATGAAAGCTCATTCATGAATATTCATCACAGCGGGCATTCATTGATCTCCTAGTATCGGCTATTCTGATAATTTCTGTAGCAAATCGAAGAAAAAGTGAAACAAATTGTGGACATTGTTTGCAAAATGGAAGGACTTTTAGTAAAATATCGCGCGATCGTATTTCATTATTGTCACCATTCAAGAGAAGAACAAGAGGATAACAGATTCAAATTAACTTTAATTCTTGACAATGAGTGAAGATGATAGAATTATTTAACAATTTAGGTATTCTTGTTATTTTTAAGCTATTTCAAGTTTCAATGTTAATTGTCGACTCCCCTACCTAGGCCTCAATTTTTCAAAGTACCATTTATTGCATACTTGAGATTTTTTTTCTGTTTGTCATGTGATTGTTTGCGTATTTGACATTTTTTCTGAGTGTCATATGATTTTTTGCGTCCTTGAATTTTTTTTCTTGAGTGTCATGTGATGGTTTTAATATTTGATTTTTTTAAAAGTCCAATGTGATTATTTAAGTACTTGAATTTTTTTTCTGAGTGCCATGTGATTGTTTGCCTTCTTGACTTTTTTTCTGAGTATCATGTGATTGTTTGCGTACTTGATATTTTTTTTTTCTGAGTGCCATGTGATTGTGTTCTTGACATTTTTTTTCTTGGTATCATGTGATTGTTTGCACACTGCCTTATTGTTCTATGAAATTTTGTGGCTCCCTCCGAGCCAAAGGGACATATTTTGAGAAAGCATGAATCATTTCCACAAAATTGAATGCTTGTTTACGTTTCACCGGGTATGTTCAATTTATTCAACTCTGCACACATCACTGAACATGGACTGACAATACTGGTTGGGTTGCTTTCTCACATTTCTACTCTCAATTTTCTGAATTATAGTTTTAATATTTTTTATTAATACACAACAAAATTTCTACTTTTCTTAAGTATTAACTATAAATTTACGTTCTGAAAGTGCACGGATGTGTCAATCAAACGCGTCCCGAAATTCGTAGTTTTAATAATTTCCAGATAAAAGAAGTTTCTGAACATGCATTTATTATATTTGCGTGGGAAATGCTACAGCAACATATAAGTCATGATATTATACAGAAAATTTGAGAAAATATTAACTTCAAATCTGTGTCCAGGCCCCTTTAAAGATCCGAACATGGTTCTTTCACTGCTAAACTTTCGTTTGGAAAAGGACACGAACGAAATATCTTACCGAGGCGTCGCCAAGGTCAACAATGGTTTTCAAGGGATAACAATTTCACATGTTACCTTAATAAACATGTAATATATATATATATATATATATATATATATATATATATATATATATATATATATATATATATATATATATATATATATATATCTATATATATATTTACATTTGCAAATGTTTTCTTTTATATAACACTATTAAAAGCAACGCGTATCTATATCCGTATAAACACAGGTTCCTCGCGTCATAAACGTTCGACGTAATTTCTCAGTGACGTCATAAAGGGTCGACGCGCAATCAATATATCAAACTCGTGCCGTTGAGTTTGAAAAAATAAAACATTTCACGCGTTAAAGTTATAATCAGGCTAATATATATTATGAATAAGTCACAAATGTAAATATAAGTAATAAGGTATCATTTTAAAACATCTATCGAGATATAAATACGGGTTGGTACGAGATCAAAATTACCATAAAGCCCTTCGGGCTTTATGGAATTTGATCTCGTGACCAACCCGTATTTATATCCCGATAGATGTTTTAAAATGATACCTTATTTCTTAAATATATATATATATATATATATATATATATATATATATATATATATATATATATATATATATATATATATATATATATATATATATATAAAAATCACAACACCGAAATAAACTCTACCGGTTTCATTTTCAATCTTCAGGAGTTTGACAACATATTGCTTAGTTACACATAAATACAAAATCAATATTCTTACTGTGACGTCAAAAAGCGCTAATGTGAATTTACGCATTAGTAAAGTTAATTATGACGTCATGACATAACGTAAGAAATTTAATACGGGAAATTAAATTTTCCATACAAATAATACAGATATAAATTGCGGGAAAAAAGTATATATCTGATACAAAATATAATTATGTAGCATTTAAAACAGGTTTATATCTGTTAATAAAAAGTTTTTCTTTGGTTTCACGTTCTTTTTCTGTGGTATCCCTTCGAAACTTGTAAAAGGGAAAAACGGTAAAGTTGGGACTTTTATTCTTGGCACAGTTTCTAATATGGTCACTGACGGGGGTACATTGGTATTTTGGTTCCCTAATTTGCTGTCGGTGTACGGTCATTCTGTGTCTTAAGGTGTCTCCTGTCTGACCGATATAATTTTCACCGCAAACGGCGCAGGTAATCACATAAATAAGATTGGAACTAGTGCACGACATGTTGGTTTTAATATTAAATTTACTTCCGGTTTTGAAATGAAATGTAGATCCTTCTGTCAGGTATGGACATGTACTGCATCTGGAATTGTTGCATTTATTGATGATGGCTGGTTCATGGTTGTTACTGGAAAAAGATGCTCTGGTAAGGATAGATTTAAGAGAAGGGCTTTGTCGCTTGCTTGATTCACTTACGGATGATCTGCGGGAAATCAAACTTAAAATTGAAGTAAGTGAAAACCAACGTAAAAGTCTTGAAAAAATCCAAAGTGATACATCAGATATTAAGGATTTCATGCAAAATTTCAAGCAATTTAATAATAATCAACAATGCGAGCCACTTACCATGGCAACCACGTCAGCAAGAGAGAATACAAATTCCAACTATAACATGGTATCTACTGAAGCAGCTCCTGAAAAGGACCCAGACGAAATAAAGGCACTATCGGAAAAACAACGACACATACAGTTCTGAAATCAACAATTAAAATTCAGAAGGATAGCCTTTTGGAACATGATGAAAAACGCGGAAAAGGCGAAAATCTACAATACTTGGCTAAGTTCAGGACCCAAAACTATACCCCGGAAAATACAAATTCCGATAATAAAAGGAGAGCCCGAAAACCAGAGAGTAAGAAGAGAAAGGTTAGTATTAGAGCAGTTTAAAGGGGAAATAGATTTGCTACAAATGCGGGCAAAATACAATGAGGATAAATACCAGTCCATTGACAACAAAGTCCTTACATTCTTGGAAAATAAGATGCCCGAATCTACTTTAAGCACATTATTGCGCATGTGGAAAGATGAATGTTTATGTGAAGAACAGAAATCAATACAACGATGGATGAAATCGGAAACATGGTTCCTAAAATATGAGACACAATTCCAACAGGAATACGAAGGCAAAAATCCTTTCATGAAATCAGGAAATGTCAAGTCAAGGAAAGAAAGTAGCATAGAATCAAGGAATTACCAACCTACTACTAATTCTAACTTCAACTATAACAGTTACCCGTCACACGGCAATCCTAGGACATACGACAGAAACCAAGGACGCCCGGTGATTCCTTACCATGAGCGACCATACAGACAAAACAGGAAACAGCGAAGGAATTATACAACACCTAGAAATTATTTTTTAGGATATGGCCCCAGACAAAACCAAATAACGTAACACAAAGCAAGGACCCGGACCAAAAGCACGAACCAAAAGTGATTAATTTATCGAATCGAATATTTTCTGACATTGAAATTAAAGTACTTGAAAAGGGATTAAAATTTACCCCTACACCACGCTCAAAACACATAGAGGAAATTACAAAACGGACGCTTTTTGTAGAAGATTACGACTAACTGAATTTTTCTTAGATAAGGAGAATGATGACGAATCTATTGTAGCCAATAAAAGTGACTTTATGCCACCTAAAGGTAGGAACCAAAACTTAGATAAATTCATAAATACAGTTTAAACCTTTCCTCTCGAACAACTTAGCAATAAACATACTATTAAAAACAACTTAACAAAATTAGAGTGGGATGCGATTGATAATTTAAAGAATGACGAAAGCATTATCATTAAGGAAGCGGACAAAGGGAGCGCAGTGGTCATTATGGATCGTGAATATTACAAATCATTGTGTCTTTCTGTGCTAGAAAACAGTTCATACTATGAAAAACAACAAACATATGAAAGTAAGAAGGTCATGAAAAAACTCCAGACTATTATAGATAAATACGGACAAAAACTTACAGAGAAGGAAACCGGATATCTTTTGTCATTTAACATTAAAACCAGCAACTTTTATGGTTTGCCTAAAATACATAAAAGCCAGACAATAAAAGATAGATGCAAAATTTCTGGATCAACGTACATTAGTGTTGCAAATCCAGCTGATCTTACAGTTAGACCCATAGTTGCGGGACCAACATGTGAAACTCACAGGATAAGTAATCTATTGGATATTCTGTTAAAACCTTATGTTACCAAAGTTCAAAGTTATATAAGAGACACTATAGATTTTCTTAATACAACTCCCGAGAAAATCAACCCTGAATCCATTTTAGTCTCATTTGATGTCACCAACCTCTATTCTAATATTAATAATAATTCTAATTCTAATATTCCGCATGATCTAGGACTGATCGCCATAGAACATTGGATAGACAGATTTCCTAATCTTTTGCATGACCGATTTCCCAAAGATTTTATCTTAAAAAGCCTTCAATTCATCTTGGAAAACAACTTTATACATTTTAATGAAATAATTTACAGACAAAAATTAGGCACGGCTATGGGAACAAAAGTGGCACCTACTTACGCTACACTTGTCCTCGGATTCTTAGAAGAAAAACTATTTTCTACAGTTCAAGAAAGATTCGGTCACAACTTTGAAACTTATATAAAAAAATCGTGGAGACGCTACTTAGACGACTGTTTCATCATATGGGACAAAGGTGAAGATCAATTAATGGAATTTTTCAATATTCTCAACACTTTGAGCCCTACTTTGAAATTCACCATGGAATCGGATAAAAATATGTTATCCTTCCTCGACGTTATGGTTATTAAAAAAGAAGACCGTATAATAACGGACGTTTTCTACAAAATAACAGATACAAAGCAATACCTTATATTTGATTCATGTCACCCTAGACACACCAGGTATAATATTCCATACAATTTAGCAAGGCGTCTTTGTACAATAATCTCTGATACGGAAATCTTAGACTCTCGTCTCACAGAATTACAAAATCTACTCCTTCAAAGACATTATCCTAAACAACTGATTCAAAACGGAATTAACAAAGCCAAATCTCATGAAAGAAAGGATCTTCTTACAGTGAAAAATAAACCCGTTGATAATGTTATACCATACGTTTCAACGCACAATCCCAGAAATCCGGAAATTTTCAACATAATAAGAAATAACCTGCCTATCTTAGAAGATGACCCAGACATGAAGAAAATATTAGATACTTCACAGATTATCAAAAGCAAACGACAAAGCCCTTCTCTTAAATCTATCCTTACCAGAGCATCTTTTTCCAGTAACAACCATAAACCAGCCATCATCAATAAATGCAACAATTCCAGATGCAGTACATGTCCATACCTGACAGAAGGATCTACATTTCATTTCAAAACCGGAAGTAAATTTAATATTAAAACCAACATGTCGTGCACTAGTTCCAATCTTATTTATGTGATTACCTGCGCCGGTTGCGGTGAAAATTATATCGGTCAGACAGGAGACAACTTAAGACACAGAATGACCGTACACCGACAGCAAATTAGGGAACCAAAATACAAATGTACCCCCGTCAGTGACCATATTAGAAACTGTGCCAAGAATAAAAGTCCCAACTTTACCGTTTTTCCCTTTTACAAGTTTCGAAGGGATACCACAGAAAAAGAACGTGAAACCAAAGAAAAACTTTTTATTAACAGATATAAACCTATTTTTAAATGCTACATTATTATATTTTGTATCAGATATATACTTTTTTCCCGCAATTTATATCTGTATTATTTGTATGGAAAATTTAATTTCCCGTATTAAATTTCTTACGTTATGTCATGACGTCATAATTAACTTTACTAATGCGTAAATTCACATTAGCGCTTTTTGACGTCACAGTAAGAATATTGATTTTGTATTTATATGTAACTAAGCAATATGTTGTCAAACTCCTGAAGATTGAAAATGAAACCGGTAGAGTTTATTTCGGTGTTGTGATTTTTTTTGATATACGACTACGTGTGTGGATATATATATATATATATATATATATATATATATATATATATATATATATATATATATATATATATATATATATATATATATATATATATGTTATACTAAATGTATTTAGAATGTATTTGAAAGGAAAAAAGCCACAGTGAACCTTACGCGCAGACATTCTGCGCAGTTAACAATTTTTATACTGTTACCCGTCGTCATGCATTGTCAACCTTTGCTATATAATGTTACCCGGAGGGCGTCGTTTACGCACTTTTTATGCCCCCGGATCGAAAGATCCCGGGGGTATATTGTTTTTGTCCTGTCTGTCTGTTTGTCTGTTTATCTGTTTGTCTGTTTGTCTCTCTATCTGTTGTCAACTTTAACCTTGCCCATAACTTTTGATTGGTTGGAGCTATGACTTTCATATTTCACATGTGTATTCCTTGTGACAAGACCTTTCTTTGGGTACCATCATATTTGACCTTTTGACCTTGACCTTGGAGTTTGACCCACTTTTGCAAAATTTTATGAGACTTTAACCTTGGCCATAACTTCTGAACAGTTTGACCTTGGGGTTTCAAACATCACATGTGTATTCTTTGTGACAAGGCCTTCTTTTGGATACCAACAACTTTGACCTTTTGACCTTGACCTTGGACTTTGACCTACTTTTGAAAAACTTTAACCTTGGCCATAACTTTTGAACAGTTGGTGCTTAGGGTTTCAAACTTCACATGTGTATTCCTTGTGACACGACCTTCCTCTGGATATCAGCCACTTTGACCCTTCTGACCTTGACCTAGGAGTTTGACCTACTTTTGAAAAACTTTAACCTTGGCCATAACTTTTGAATGGTTGGAGCTAGGGCTTTCATACTTCACATATGTAATCCTTGTGACAAGACCTTCCTTTGAATACCAACGACTTTGACCTTTTGACCTTGACCTAGGAGTTTGACCTACTTTTGTAAAACTTTAACCTTGGCCATAACTTTTGAATGGTTGATGCTAGGGCTTTCATACTTCACATATGTAATCCTTGTGACAAGACCTTACTTTGGATACCAACCACTTTGACCCTTTGACCTTGACCTAGGAGTTTGACCTACTTTTGAAAAACTTTAACCTTGGCCATAACTTTTGAATGGTTGGTGCTAGGGCTTTCATACTTCACATATGTAATCCTTGTGACAAGATCTTCCTTTGGATACCAACCACTTTGACCTTGAAAATGACGTTTGACTTTTATTTTAAAAACTTTAACCTTCACCATAACTTTTGAACAGTTGTATCTAGGTCTTTCAAATTTCACAGGTGTTTTCCTCGAGACAAGATCTTTCTTTGGGTATCAACATTTTTTTATCTTTTGGCCTGGATTCTGACTTGCATTTGAGAAACTTTAACCTTCGACATAAGCTGCCATACGGGGGTATCAGTGTTTCACAAACACATCTTGTTAACAAATGTTTTTAAACCAATCAAATTTGACTATTTAACATAAAAGTATAACAAAAGAGGATGCTTTTGGAAGTATTGGCTCTCAGTCTGGGCGATCAACTCCATAATATATAAAAAAAAAAATACAGACGGCATCCGATAAAAACGACAGCTAAGGATATCCTGAGTGACACAAGTGCACATTACAAGATTAATCTAGTGGCCAAACAAATAGAGATCAATATTGATTTCCTGCAGGTACAGTATGTTTCCTTATAACCCTTAAAGTTATATTTTTATCTTATGTAAGTCCTTTACCTTAGAGTCGTCGTGTATATTTCTGTAGACAGTGGATTTTGACAGTGGTGGAGTCAAAGATAAACTCGAAATTCCTTTATATTCTGGCATAATGTCGCATAATTTGCGTGTACTTGCTGACAAAAAGTCGACGATACTCAAGTTGATATAAGTAAATTGACAATAAAAAGTCATAAAGATTCTACTGAAATTCAAAACGTAAAAGTTCGTATGCTTAACACACTGTATCACAGAATGACCTACTAATTAATCGACAAGTGCTTTATAACATTATTATGGTTTTATATTCCTATATCACATAGCTTCTTAAATATTAATAAGTACATCAGTTAGAACAAACTACATCAAACCTCACCCCCTCCAAACATTTCATGAGATATATGGCACAACATAAGTGTACAAACTTACAAGTATTAATTGAGCTCACCCATGTTAAAGTCCCAGGTTCATCCCTGGAGGTTATAAATAATCACTCGGATTCCAGATATAAAAAAATAATGTGAAACTTTTGTATAAGACCGTGAAAAAATAATAACGAAAAATGTCAAGAATGCTCAGAAATTGTCTTATAAAAACAAACAAACGACCATTTACAGACTTAGGTATTTTTTTCTGTTATACAGTCTATGGTCCTTCGAAGTCTTCGTTTTTACATCATTCAAATTATATATATATAGACTATAAAGAAATAAGTAACTTATCTGTTGCACTTCAATTATGTATACTGACAAGCGATTAATCAAACAATTCTCCACTGTCATTTTTAATATTGGTTTCTTTTCATTATATCGGGGTAACATCTCGTAAATTTGAAGTCTGGAAACATTGTGACAGAAGAGCCAAAAGGTTTAATTGACCCGTCACAATTTCTTCTAGATGAATAACACGCTTATAACATTAAAATTAACATGTCAATCTCTGCTGGTGCTTCCATGACCTTGGGTCATAGATGAATTAAGTTGTGCAAGCATCCGCTCAACCGTCTAGGACTAAAAGTATCCAGCACTAATATATTGTCTAAAAAACAGGACCAAAATACCACAGGAAACAGCCAGCAGCTGGTTTATCTCAACCATTTTTCCACATTTCTATCACATGTAATTAATTGACGAGATTTCAGGAAGCAGACCCATTAAAGACTTGGTCTGTACATGCCTTTGCTATAACAAGTACTAGGCTGAAACGGTTAGAACAACAAATTGTTGCTTAATGTGTCAATAAAATACAAGCTTCATTAGGAATGTATTACTGAATTAGTTGTGAACATTACAACATGTCTTAATGCATATTTTGCATCATAGGAAACTAGATGCAGACAATAGATCCCCCTTTTTATTATTTAATTGACAGCTTTGACAGCAGATCTCTCCTTTTCTCTTTATTTTCATACCTAATGTCAGATGCTGTAGAAAGCATTTATATTGCTCATATACTCATAACACAGTCTTACAAGTACAAAGCCTAAGTTTTAATAAATAGCGTGAAAAAATTATCTATTACAACCGTTGAACACAACAATTCATACTCGAAATATCAACGGTTTCAATGCAATCTGGAATAGGTTCTGACACCTTTCTAGTAATATATGACATGTGTTGGTTACTGTGCAGCAGTTGATAAATGACATAAATAGTAATACATATTACACCCATTCTTGGCATTGTTGCGTTTTACGAGGACGGTCTCAGGAAGATAAATGATTTGACCGAGTATAAGTACGAGGATGTGATTCCTGATAAAATTCTGACATCTGTGGAGGATTTTGTCTTTCTCTTAATAAAAAAATAAACCAAAGAAAAATTTTAAAATGTGTATCTGTGCTCACTATGTACTGCAAAAGTACTATTACTTAGCTAAGATAATATAGTGTCTATGGTTTGTTTGACTGATTACTTAGCTATTAAGCTAGTATAGCTATGTTTTGTTTGATTGATTCCCTACCTAAGCTTCTATAGTTACTATGTTTTGTTTGACTAATTACTTTCCTAAGCCTGTGTAGTTACTTACTTTGTTTGACTGATTACTTAGCTAAATTTGTATTGTTAATACGTTTTGTTTGACTGGAATTAGTATTTCTGGGAACAACTATTCTCGAAAAATTCAAACAAAAAAAAACTGTTGACGTAGGCGAAATATTGTATATATAAGTCCACACCTTTTTCTGTAGATGTTCAATGAAAGATGCATCATAAAATACCTACAGATTAGTTCCTAAGACCTAATGCAAAGTTTTATCTAAAATGTATCTTAATTCTGTTATGTTTACTTTTCCTAATTTGTATTTGGTTTACAAATGAAACGTTGCATTCTTTCAAACAGGTAAAACTAGAATGGATTAGTTGGAGAAATAATTAACCATGATCTTAACAAGTACTGTATTTTGCTAAAAAGCAAACATTTACTTTTCTATAAAAAATATCATATTTCTTTCTAAGGTAACAAACTATTGTACTTACTTAACAACCACTATACTTTGCAAGACAACAAACTACTATACTTTGTAAAACAACAAAATCATTGTACTTTATAATAAACCACTGTACTTCGTTAGGTTACAAACCACTATCCTTTATAAAATACCAAAAACAGTGTACTTTGTAATAATCCACTGAACTTTATTAAGCAACAAACTACTGTACTTTGTTATAAACTACTGTGAGTGTGTTATAAACTACAGAAACTGCACTTTGTTATAAACCACTGTACTTTGTTATAAAGTACTGTAATTGTATTATAAACAACAGTAACTGTACTTTGTTATAAACCACTGTACTTTGTTATAAACCACTGTACTTTTTTATAAATCACTGTACTTTGTTATAAATCACTGTACATTGTTATAATTCACTGTACTTTGTTATAAATCACTGTACTTTGTTATAAATCACTGTACATTGTTATAAATCACTGTACTTTGTTATAAATTGCTGTACTTTGTTATGAACCACTGTACGAAATATTAATATTTCACAATAAGTTTAGAATCTAAAATAAAGATATACCATTTTAAGTCCTAGAAGAAAATTGTTGTTAATGATTTTCAAATTAAGATGAAGGGGAATATTCATTATGTTACATCATATTTTCGGAATTTATTTGTAAGCTCAAATTGAAACATTTACTTGAAATTTTATAGGGTCGTGATGTGCTTAAAATTCCAGTAGGTTAACATGTTCATTAATAGAAGAGACTTTAACGCAGTTAATACATGTTGACTTTCCAAGTGCATCAATTGTTTTCTTTCAAAGTAAACTTGATACACTGAGAGTTTTTTAACATGTACAGTCTTTATTTGTTCCCTTCCTTTAACAGTTCAAATCAATTGTCTGGTATATATTTTAAAATTTATAGTCTGAATCGACGAATAATGCACGAAACCTTTAATTTTGGGTGATATACTTTAAGAAGATGACTTTCAAATCTTGACTGTATAATCCTAAAAAAAATATTTTATTTCAATTGTTTGCCTATTCTTATTAACCTCTCAATGGACTTTTCAGTACTTTTTCTGACTCATGAGACCGAAACTGACTAGGGGATTTTTTAAATTAATTTTTCTTAATGTGATTAGAAAGGAAACGGTTTTGCAAGAACTAATATTGTGCGTCGACAAAACCTACCCATACACAGGTTAATTACCCTGATTTAACTCCTCGCCAAACTCTGTGTATTCTGCTGTCCTGTGAGATTGTACCCTATGGACAACAGAATAGTCAAAGTGGCAATAACTATGGCGACAATAATTGGACGAAATTGGTCACGTTATGATCAGTTAGCGGGTTTTAACATGCCCAAGGAAATTGGCTCGTTTCATTAGCCTAAACAGTAATGTTTTCTCTCTTTCTCTCTCAGAAAAAAAGTTTCTAGTCTTGATCAAACAGACATAACTAAAGAGACACCAGTTAAACGGAAGTTAGAAAACGCTTCTATTCCTTACCTTTTACAAAAATATTTTCAACACTTCCTAGATTTTTTTCAGTTTCTATACAATCGTAAGATTTATCTCTCAAATTGAAAAATATAAAGAAAAGTAAACTCTTCCTGTTCATCTCTCAAGGATTTTTTTTCTAAGATCTCGAGTTATAATTTAAAGTTGTATATTTTAATGAATTCCTACAAAATTGATAAGGACGGATCCAGGATTTTTCTCGAGTGGGAAGGGGTGTGTGTGTGTGCTCCACATTAATGTTACAAATATCGGACTCTCAAATTTTTCACAAGCAAAAAATAATAATTATAAGATGAAACAACTTGCCCAATCTTAAAACTCATTTGGTCAATTTTCTTCTGATAGATGACTCTACTTTTAAATTGGTCCGTGTTTCCTAAGGCGGACTTTAGTATTTTTTTTTTTTTTTTTTTTTTTTGGTTACTTTTACAAAGAAATTTAATAACTCTGAAAATTCCAGGGGTGGGGTCCCGCTCTCCCCCCTTTCTAGATCCGCTCCAGAATGAATAGAAGAATGACTTATGATATGTTAGAAAATGATTGTTTTATGTTTCTTGTTTGTAAATGACGTGCTTTATTCCTGGCGATTTAGGCCATAGAGTTGAACAAAATAATTATAATAAGTAATGTTTTCTTTTTCGTGAAATATTATTTCTTTTTTTAAATTGTCTTCATAAATTTTCTTGGCATGTTTTGATAAATAATTTTATTTTTTGCACTTATTAACAGCAAATTTAAAACTGTCTAATTTTGTATTTGCAAAAAAACAAAAAACAAAAAAAACAACAAGAAAAAACAAACATTTTTTTTCAATTCCTTTGATTTTTAAAAATGATATATAAAATAATTCAGACCAAAACAGTCTCTCAATGATGAAATAATAATTTAAAAAATCAATTAAAATTTTGTATGTTGAGTGTCGTATATGTTTGTATGTGGAGTTAGATGTTAATTAGATCCAAACATGCATTGTTTGAAAAGTGGAGTCAAATCATATAAAAGTGGCTGAAATATACCCCTACCTGTTATATTATTAGGCAGGTAAACAACTGATTTAACAAACCTTGTATTAGTATAATACCAGTAATGAGAAGAACTTCGTCTTAGAAACATTTCTGGTTTCCTTAAGTTCACGCAGTAACTCTGTCTTGAAATATGTTTGTTGTAATGAAGTTTCAAATGATGGAAAAGGAACTAAATATCCTTTGTTACATGGAGAACGTGTCGGCCTGTGGCGATTAATTAAAGAAGATGTTATACGGAAGATGAGAGAGATTTTTAAAATAACGCCCAATTAGCTATTAATTTAGTTTGACTGGAGAGTTGTAGCGGGGATCTGCCGTCAGATCTCTCGTCAGAAGAAGCCTGGCTATGCCTGGAGATGAAAGCTCGTCCTCTCAAATCAAGACAGATAGGACCAACATAAAAATTAAATACGTTTGATTTTTACAAGAGCGCTGTGTTTTCAAGTTAATGATTTCGATGTGATAAAAGACATTTCAAAATAGTATATAAGACTTTTTTTTCTTTTAAGTAAACCGAATTCTAGATACATGTCTACTGAAGAGTACTGTTAACCTAGTAATTATTTATCTGAGCGGTCGACAAGATCATTATATTTGTTTTATAAATAAAGGCAGCACATCCCCTTGTAACACAATTCTAGGAATTTATCACACACAGATTTAAGAAAGAGATCACAATAAATATGCATGTGCTTGTCCTTTAGCCCTAAAATCAATAAGCCACTGTACCATGGATGAGACTGAAATTCGAGTCAGATTTTAAATGGCTTACAAACTTTTACTGGACATTTTGGCCCTTGAATTAATAAGCTTCCTCTAGTCACAGTTTACCTCTGTAACAAGTACAAGATCCAAAGATCAAGTGGTATCTCAACTTGATTTTCACCAATCACAGTCCTTGATATTTACACTCTGACTATCAAATAAATAGGCATGATTTAGTCACTCATCACTTCCTTAGTATGTGTGATTGAGACTTATCAAATGTAGAACATAGAGTCGTGTTTCAGATTCATGGTACGTAACAGCCGAGCAGGGCCTTTTACATTGGTAACTTTTGGGAATTTGGCAGAGAAATCTAGCTTCTTAATTGCAATTGATAGCATTTGTAAAATTAAAATTGTTCTTAACCTGAATTATACCCTGCGTTTGAAAAGAGGAGTTTTAGTGATGGGGGTGTCAGTCAATACGTCCGTTTGTTACATTAAGGGGTAGTTATCCCTTTGACAATTGTCAAAAGGTCAAGGTCAGCACGACTGTCGTAGGTGCAAACTCAGTTGTGGACACTAATAAACAGTGTTGTTTGTCCTTTTTGTCTCATACTTGTCAGAAGTGCGTGGTGACCAGAACGACAAAGCTTACTGATTCCAAGGTCAATTCAGAGTCAAGACTGATAGTACTGACACAGTTTGGGACTAAACGCTCCCCAATAAAAGAATCCAATGATCTAGGGCCAAAAGGCCAAAGACAGTGACAAAAGTAGAAATTTTGCATGGCACATAAAAATTGTGTTCCATTTTTGAAATTTTAAAATTTCATAAAATTACAGGTTTCGGAACCTTAAAAAACCTACTTTAATCGGGAAAAAATTGTATAGTCTAAGGCGAAAATATTGCTTTACTCCTACTTTCTTATTGTACGCGTGCGCAGAAAAATCGAACAACTTACTATGGTATCTAGTTCCGAGAAGTGGAATGTCGGTAAATCGAAAACTTTGATATATTTTTGAAAATATTCCTACCGTTTGCATGGTCAACTCAATGTTGTTTACGATCTATACGCATAAATAAAAGTTATGTGACCTTGGCATGAATGGATGACAACAACCTTATGTTGCACTCTTTGTTTGCTTTACAGTGCAGTTGATTTGTCAAAACCTTGCTCTACTCATAATTTTTTAATAACTATTTTGATTTATGATGCAAACACGATTATGACTCATTATGTCGCTGAAATTTTTGCAACAGATAAATTGCAGTTTTCTTCCTTACCCTTGATATGTAACTTTTATTAAAGCTTCTTAACAATTGCCTTTGATTTCAAATAAATATGAACTGCATAATTTTATTCTCTATCCATGAGGTCATTCTTATTACAATGCTATGCGAATCCCAAATCTCTCCCAAATACATATTCATTATTTGATATACATTTGTTAGTAAAAATTTTGATTCATCACATATCTAATGGCGACAAATGTTGGTTTTGGAAAACTTGCATTAATAATATTAAATTAATTCAATACAGAGCTAGTGAATTTATTTATCGAAAATTGAAATAATTTATGAGAACCTTTGTAAGAAAGATCTCTCTTTCTCCGTCTCTTTCTCCATGAATTATTTCATGATTATATACAAAAAACACGCCGTTGCTCTAAATTATGTTTTGACTGGCTTAAAACATTAAGAGATAAGTCAATTACCAGAAAGAATCAATAACCAATCAAAGCCAACTCCATAAAATAAACATATAACTATCTTAAAATTTTTGTAAAGGAAAATTTTGTAGCCTGTGACTAATTTTGCAAATATGTTTAATCCCAGACACATCTATATTTACCTTCAATTTTGTCATTGAACTTGCTAGATTTTCTTCTTTAATCCAAATAAAGAGAGGAACTATTGATATTTACTTCAGGTTTACATATGTATGGAAAGGTTAGAGATTCTGCAGATTGTACTATTATATTTAGTATCAATTAACAGAAACTCACGAGCATTTGTGACATAATCATATTGTTCAGCATACAGACTTTGCTTGTTGTCATTAACCATCAGTCAAATCTCATTGGATTTCCGGTATGACCGCAACCCTCGTTGATTTTTACCAAAACGCAGCAAAATTATTGTGGATAGTCTCGTTAAAACTTCCTTTAGGTAACATAATAGGGAAACAGAAGAAAATTGAATTCTCGTTTAATGTAGCAAATGTTGAAATAAATAATCTCCCTTAAAAACTAGGGCTGGGACGATTCAGGGTTCAATCGATTCGGTTCGGTTTCGGTTCAGAATGATACGGTTCGGTTTTTTTCGATTCGGTTCGATTTAACCTAAAACAGTCTAAATATTTCTCATCATAAATGAAAAATGATAACCTCTGCTTTAAAAACTGATTAAAATCCTTTACTCCAGTCTTCACAAAAACTTTTCTGAGACACTAACAAGTGAGGCTTGTGAATTTGACATTTTTACTAGCTAAAGTAAAGTTTCTACTAGCCCAGAAAAATAATAAAATTTGAAACCTTTGGTTGTATTATTTTATTCCATTTCATATTGAATTACTCTTCTTTTCATATTTCTTCTGCTTATTTTCTCATTTTGTATTTTTCTTTCGAGTCAATGATAAATAAATTAATCAATTATTGTGATATCTACATGTATTTTCCATAAAATCGGAATGGAGGAAATTCGGATTAGTAGAAAAAAAGACGATCGTTTTCATGGTTTTTAGAAATAAATAAATAATATAGAAGTGCTGAAAGAATTAGATAGAAGAGATATGAACAAGAGAACCACACTTCTTTGATTTTTTTCATTGGTTGGGGATTTAAAAGCAAAACTTGGAAAATACCTGCTACTTTTTCACTAGCCCGTCGGGCTATTTACTAGCCCATAGCAATTTAAACTAACCTCTATTGTCAAAGTAAAGGGTGTTCGTGGAATAAAAAAAAACTAATCACTGACTTCAAACCGGCACAATCATTATAAAAAGTATTAAAATCATGAAAACAAGCAATTCTGGTCTCCAATTGGCGGCCATTTTTGATTATACGTGTTATGTAAATTTTGAACCGAACCGAACAGAATTCCGGAATTATGGATCGGTGCACCGAATCGAACAGTATGAACCGCGGTGCACCGAAATTTTCGGTGCACCGCACAGCCCTATTAAAAACTTATCTATGTCAATACTAGTTATTATATACGCATATTACAACATGTCATTTATGCTGTATGCAAGAACTAAAATAATGACTGAATAAGTAGATAAAAGAATTAGAAAGACTACATGAACGAAAGGTTTATGATGGTTCTAGTAGACAAAGCTTCAACAATATCTTTGTTTGTAAGGCTTATTGTTACAACTGTATTTTAGAAGAATTTGGTTTTTATTCTACATCTGGAAATCCAATACTCCCAGTTCACGTTTTACGAATGAGATTCTTCAAAATCACATTTCAGTCTTAAAAACTTTTAACTTTTTATATTGACGACATTTTATCAATTAACATAACTACTTCCATCCATATGTCGACTAGGTATCTTCAAGTGCATTCGAAATAAATGATATCACAGAATCTTCCATATATGTTATATATGGATGTTTCACCGACTATAGGCGATAAGGGCCAACAACTGTATGACAAACGAGATGACTTCACTTTTTCCATCGTCAACTTTCCTTATTCATTTAGAAATATTCCGGCATCATATCACCTGCATATGATTTATGTCTTCTAACATTTTGATACTCAAGAGCATGCTCCGATTACGATTAATTTTTAAAACCGACGCGGGCTACTGACAATAAGTTGATGTTACATGCATTTTAACATCGTTTAACGTCAGCATTTGGTAAATTCTACAGGCGACCTTGTTAGCAAAATACAACTTATAATTGGGTCGTATTTTGAATGACATATGCATATTTCATACCAATTGCTATTGTAACGCCTTTGCCTTAATACTAAATTTTACTACTAATTACTTCGTCTGCGTGATCAACACATAGGGCTCATGGCGGGTGTGACCGGTCGACATAGATGCTCCTCCTAGGCACCTGATCCCACCTCTGGAATTTCCACGGGTCTGTGTTTTATGCCCTGTTCAAAGACTTGTATTGTTTATATTTTTTTTTTAATTTTTAGATCGCTCACTTTTCGTTATCTTCATCTATTCCATACATATTGTAACGATGTCAACAGAGCTACAATATTCCAGGCCATTACACATGACCGCGTCTTTAACCTTATTTTTCATCATGAAAGAAACAGTAACCTGGTCTTTCTTAATGTATGTTAAGTTTTGATGTCTATTTCAGCTACAAATTTAGTCCTCAAGCATTCCACTCACACAATGTTTACTTACTGTAATGATACTGTATAGAAGGGTCGTAGGCGGCGTGCTGGTACTGATGATTCACTGTAAACTGCAGTGAAAACATAGCCCACATCCATCAAACAATCATTAAACTGACCGGATATTAACGGATTGTTATTGTTGTAAGGTGAATATGGATTCTTATTTATCGTGTCTGTAATGTTAAAGGTTTTATTTGGTTCGGTGTAAATGAGTCAGACTGAGTCTTATAATCGCGAATGGACCAATGCTATATATACATTATAATTAATCAAGCGTGATATCTTTAATCAATCGAGCATGAGGTACACTTAGCTTATAACCCATAAATCACGGCCGGTCAACTTATCAACTCATGCATTATGTTCTTTTGAAGTGAGAATGAATTGATCCCTTAATTCATATAAAATCACTCACATTCAGTTTATAATCTCTACATCAGGATTTCAAATACGATGATCCGTTATCCTTCGAATCTCCATTTTGTAAACTTTTGCTATTATAGATAAAAGTTGCAAACTATTTTAATTTCTTGTATTTTATATTGCTGAATAAAGGGTAAAATAATCGTAAAAACATCGAGAATCAATAAGTGATGTCAGGGGGTTAGGTCTACACAATATTGATTTTAAATACATGTATATTATTTACCTGTTATATGGTAATCAAATGTTTGTGTATTTAAGTCATGGGATGCATGCCTCATCAAACATAACACACACGAGTCGGATTGTTTTATATTTACTATTCATCAATGTTGTCATCATAAGAGGGTGCTAGTAAATTAATTAGATTTAATTAAATTAATTTGGTTATATTATTTTATATACAAGTTGTGATTTAGCTTTTCTACCAACGTCTCAATCATGATAAAAATTGAAAGTTAGGAAACAGATTCCTATTAATTGAAATGAAACCAGAAGGTTTACCGTTTTACATATGATATTTAATGGCTGAACAAGAAATTCAATATCAATCTTGTATAGTAGCTTGTTGCGCGAAAAAGTAATATAAATGATATAACATTCAGAGTTAAATTGAGTATAGGTTTTAAACAATTCTATTAAACCTTTTAACTTCACCTGGCCTTGCAGCATTACCTGTCTCATTAATGACAACAACTTCAGAAGTTAAAGACGATTCCACAGCAATCAGTGATAATTGCAGATACTCGGCGATTGATGGAGTCTAAACCGGAAGATATCGTCACTATAACCGGAAGCGAAACAAAACGGCTGACTTTGATGAAAAGTTCAAACCAGCCATCTTGACTAAATGACAGACAACTTGTCTCCACAAAAAGTGTGGGTCGCCACAAGTCATCTACAACAAAACTAATGCTAGACAAACTCCCAATTATGAGAAAGACAATTGTTTCCTCTATATCGATATCTAGAACAATTTATATTCATCAATGTGAGCGCATGCGCAATGAGTAAAATAACCAATATTCTATAAACTTAAACTGATATAAACTTAATTTTTATATTTTTTGATGAATTGCTTTGAAACTCAGAAAATAAAAGATTAATTAGTAGTGTAGATAAAATGACATGGTCAACGGACACATGCATGCACGTTCGTGCGCGTGCAATGAGTAAAATTGCAAATATACTTGATATAGCCATAACTTTCATATCTTTTGAAGAAACGTTTTGATACTCAGAATATAGTATATTGATAGTGTTGACAAGATGACATGGTCAGCATGCACGAGCACGCGTGTGCAATGAGTGAAATAACCAATATCATTGATATGAACTTAACTTTTATATTTTTTAATGAATTGCTATGAAGCTCAGAATATAAAGATATATCAATAGTAATGTAGAAAAGTTGACATGGTCAGCACACACATGTATCCACGTGCATGCATGTATGTGTGCGTGCAGTATGTGGAATGACATTTACTTGATATATACGTAATTTTCATATTTTTGATGAATTGCTTCGAAACTAATAAAGATATATTAATAGTTTAGACAAGAACATATAGTCAGCATGCACATGCATGCACGTGCGCGCATATGCAATGTGTGAATTGACCAATTTACTTGATATAGGTGTAACTTTTATATTTCTTTATGAACTGCGTTGAAACTCAGAATATAAGGATATATTCGGAGCCTAGAAAATATGACATGGTAATTTAGCAAGAACTCACGTGCATACACGTGCACTTTCTTCTGATTGGCTGAATCAAAAATCTCAATTACTCCCTTGTTTTTTTTTTTTTGACAGAATACTTCGAAATCTAAAATATACTTATATATTATAAGGTTCTACATTTTATATAATTATTCTTGAAAACACGTGCGTGCACGTGTGCTGCAATTTGATTGGCTAAAACGTTAAATGGTTATAACTTCCTTACTTTTTAACAGAAGAGGAAGAAATTTAGAATATAGATAGATGTAATTGGTTCCTACATCATGGTACATCATGGTACTATCAAAATTAAATTTGTATTGTATGCACGTTTGCTGAATTCTGATTGGCTGAAACTTTTTAGACTGTAACTCTCTTGCTATTCAATAACATACTTTGATATTATGCTCATTTTGCTATATATGTATTATTATAACTCCTTAATACATTGTACTTCGGAAAATAAGTTAAATACCGGTAAGTCTATAATACACAGAGTTAGCCTAATTCAATGAACCTTTTAGGGAAAGAGGCTCCAAAAAGGAGTTGGGGAGCGCTGGGGAATATCTGTAACGGTCCCCGTTACAATTAGAACTAATTTAGTATGTATTTGGTGTATTCTTAATAGTATATTTAAAAATTAACATATAAATGCAGGTATTCCATAATTATTTTTTGGTTGTTTTTTTTTTTTTCGAAAATAACTCGAATTTACAAAAACTGTTGAATGTCAAGACAGTTGTCGTCTGACTTTCAGCTCTCTTTCCCTCTCATTTGTATAACCCCCCTTGACAGAGGGAACTTGCTTCTAGGAGCCAAAGAAAAAATACATTAAGAATTGGATACAGATCCTTCTATGACAATATATGTCAGCACACTGTAAGTCAAGTTTGATCTGGGAATAAAGATGTTTAACTAAAAATATCGCACAAATATCGAGAAGCAGTCTTGAGAGTTGTATTACTCAGTATCATCCCTGTAAATGTATTGATATTTACATGTATTGACCCGTTTTCAATGCACTTTATATTCAAATGAACAATCTGACACTAAAGAGAACAAGAACATTCGTAACACTTTCAGCAGTGGATTTAAAAGCAACATGGCGTCGTCCACTCTGCATCAGGTGGTGACTGGAACCCAGTGCTGAGAGCAAGTAATGTAAGCACTTCTCTATGATATAATAGTATTAAGTAATTAGTTTTGTCTTCTGTTTGTTCTTTGCAAAAAATATGCCTCAGTGTCGTCTTTCAGTAACTCAATTATTACAGAATATCTGCACATTTTACAGCTGGTCTACGCAATATTAATTGAAGTCTCTTGTACAGAGATACAATATTGGACGAGTGCTCAATTTTGCACAGTCATTTGTCTTTTTCCATTTTCTTTCATGTTATTGCGTGATAAATGTTTTAGTCCATGAAATGGAAATCTAATGTATAAATGTTGTATATAATATCGATGTGTTAAAGATGTGTTTCTGCAGCTTACAATGCGCCATTGACATCGCCCTTGTGGAATTCGGTCAAATGGATTTGTGAAAGTAAAACTTACCTGCATTTTCCCGCCCTATGTCAGTTGTCATCCGACTTAAAATCTCTTCCACCTTTTCAAACTTGGCGTATTCCGGATTACTTGGTATCCCATAATGCACTCCGTCAGCGACGATGTGACAATATTTGTTTGTGATATAATCCTGTCCGTTTGGGTTGTAGATGATTTTGGTCTTTGACCACCGGTACTCGTGCAACACAGCCATCAGCATAAGTACTAAAGAATTCACACTGGACCCTACCCTGGTCATCAAACGAAATTCCGAGTTTTTTAAGCGGGCGAAATCGCTGGCCATGGCACCGGGGGTTATCATAGGGAGGTTCCAGTACTTGATCTGACGAACAATCGGTGCAGCGGCATAGTCACAGCATGGTCCGAGAAACAAATGAACTTCCCTGTCCACGTAAAACTGTATAGCCTCCTTCATACCTGACGGAAGGAGACGAAAAATTTCAAATTTGTTAAATTAAGTTATTAAAAAGATGTGTGTGTGAATAACTGATGCCCCCGAACGACAGTTTGACCAGAGTAAAAACTTTTAAATGCCAGCCAGACGTCAATGTCAAGAGGTCTAAAATGTTGGTACCCAAAGAAAGGTTCTGTCACAAGGAAACACTTGTAAAATATGAGAGCCCTAGCACCAGCCATTGAAAAGTTATGGCCAAGGTTAGAGTTTCCCAAAAGAGATCAACAGGTCGAAAATGTTGATATCCAAGGAAATGTCTTGTCACAATAAAAACTACGGTTGGAAACGGTTAACTGACTAATTGGTCGGAAAGATGATAACCGTTGACAATTTTCGTAACCGGTTTATCGATAATTTTTGCAGTATTTGTACTTTTTAACTTCCAGTGTTCATTTTTTCTTAGGAAGTGTGTTTAAATCTAAAATGCTAAACTCGACCAATTAAATAAATCACAAGCAACACTGTCGTCAAAACAAGTCTCCGTAATTTATATACCCGTATTAAGTCCTTATATCCCCGTATTGTACTAATTAAAGATTAGGTACCCTGTCTAAAAAAATTTTCTGCGTAAATTTAAAAAGAATGGCTTATTTTATATTCAGCAATGTTTTACATGGCAATTGTTTTTAAATTATTACGAATCTTTATGTCGCCATCGTGGCGCAGTGATTAGAGCGTTTGCTTTGGAGTCGCGGATGAACCGTTGCGGGTTCGAATCCCACTGCGGAAGCTGGAGTCCAGTCTTTAGGATGAGACCGAATAAGCCGAGGTCCCTTGTCGCAGGAAGTGCTGGCACGAAAAAGATTCCTTACTGCCGTTAGTGGTGGCATATCAATATGAGTGAGAAATTCTCGAATGGACGTTAAGTAACAAACAAACCAAAAAACTACGAATCTTTACAATTTATTCACAAAACGCCACCATCACCATTGACATCTTGTTAATGTTTTAATTAAGAGATACCGGTCCTTCGGATGAGACCGTATAAACCGAGGTCCCGTGTCGCAGTAGATGCTGGCACGAAAAAGATCCATCACAGTTCAATGGCCCTAAGTGCCAAGTATAGGTCAAAATTTGCAGCTCTCCACCGGCAAGTGGTGGCGTCTCCATATGAGTGAAAAATTCCTGAGAGGGACGTTAAACAACAAACAAACAATAATGAAGAGATAGCGGTACTGCATAATTTTACAACCCTTTTTAGTGGTGGCGTGCTACTAGAGAAATATCAACATCTTACGAACGAACGTAACCAAAAAAGGGGATCGTTCATTTTATTCACATTTGCATAATTAAATTCTTCAATGTTATTGCGATTTCAAAAGATAAAATCCCCGCAGGATACCTCAAAACTACTTCTTGTCGTAGTCGCTACCGTGACGCTACAATACATTTCAATGGACATTTAAACGACCAAAGGGGTTCCGAAAAGGGAAATACACATGAAAAAGGAAAATGAAAAATGTCTCATTTTGAAGCATGAAGTCAAACAATGGCCTTTTTGTTCATGCTACTGGCTGACCTTTGTACATGTAAATCATATACGGTGCCAATTTTGATGCACCAGAGGCGCATTTAAAGTTACATAGTGAGTCAATATCATGTGTTTCTTTTTTAAGTTTTCTTTTTCGTGTTGGGGCAAACAAAAATTATTTTTACTTACATTTTTCTCCACAAAAGTAGATTTTTAGGTTCTGAAACCTGTAATTTTCTGAAACGTAATACTTTCAAGAATTGTATAAAATATTTGCATGTGTTTTGCAAAATTTTTACTTCTAATCTGTAAATTTTCCGTTTGTCCGTCACAGTGTCTCTTTTAACAAATTATGTTTCTTAAGTAGATTCCTTATTTTATGCGGGTACTTAATATCGCGAAAGTGCCGAAGGGCGTCAAATCGCGAGAATAATAATTCGCGAATGGGTGATTTATCTAGAGATTTTTATACATACAGTAAAGCACCATGAAAATAAAAGCGAGTAATTTTATTTCGCGAGTGGTGCTTCTCGCGTAATTACTCGATAATTTATTCCTCGCGTACATGTATATTTAGGAATCCACAGTAATGCTCATGCCGAATAGTTGGAAATCCGAAATATTTAATGGAAAAAAATCGAAGAGCCGAAAAAGGGTGGGGGCAAAGACTGGAGCAAAATTACGTCGAAGGATCGTATGTATCTAAGAAGAAGCCTTATCAGCCGAAAAATTACGAACGGGATCTTTTTCCCACGGATTCATGATATGGCTATTATACATGTACATGTATATTGAAGCCGGGTTAATTTTATTTTGATAGTTTTCTTAGACCATTACAAGGAATTATCACCTCTGACAATATCTGTGTAGAAAATTAATCAATAGCCATTCCTGACGTGATATACATGAGAATGTTTTTGCAACTGAAACTCATGCACATTTCATTCAAAATATTCAGTTTTTTACAAATTAAAATGCAATGCAAATCAGCTGAACAGAAATTGGCCTTAATAACCCCTGTCCACATGAATGCTGCTTCGGTGAGTAATTTCCAGACAAAATAGTTTAGACCATCTTTAAAAAATTGTTTCTTTGCCCTCACCGACTGGGTAAAAATGACCCACTCAAAACTTGTTTATCCTGAGGAAACGATAATTTTTTCTCCCGAATTTTCTTTCTCCATCAACAAGAATGTTGAAATTTTCTGGAAAAAATTTATTACCTATCTACCGACCCAATTTTATATGATAATGTATGAAGTAAATTTTGTTCCCAAAAAAGTTGGACCCCCCCCCCCCCCATGAAAAAAGGATTTTCGACTTTAAACCCCCACCCCCACCCCCACTCCTTTTTTTGTTTTTTTGTTTTTTTGGCTTGTCAGATTTTTTCTTGTAAGTTGATTTTTTTCTCTGGCTCTCCCAACCCCTCCCACTTTTAAAAACGAAAATTATATGTTTCTAATTCGACTAATGAATAATGAATAAATCTGCAGCAATATTACTTTTACCAGAAAGAATTCATGACTGTTTTTAAAAAAATTAAAAAAAAAATATCAGTAGAAACTACCTCTACACATCAGTGAAAACTCATCTGTTCTTTTTAATTGCCTGTGTGTGCAGGTACATTTGAAGCATGCCTTGGCAACTTAGTGAATCAGCGTCATGCACTTGTTGTCTTCAAATTATTCACATTTTGAGAACTACAGTATCATTTTGACAGTATACTTGAATCAATCTATGATTTTTTTTTTCTCAGAGATGACGCAAGTTATAATTTCGACTATAGTTTTTTTTCTCTCTGTACATTAGAGCTTCGGTCGAAATTACTCTGAGTGCGGGGTCAAAGTTACCCTTCACGTATAGAGTGTATCTTGTAATTTTATATTCTGACGAGTAATGCATGCTTAACAAACAATGACGTACAGTACCAACCAGACCCAACCTGACACCTAAGCAGTCCCAGAAAGCAGTCCCCAAGACTGCTTTGGGACCGCTCTGGGACTGCTCTGGGACCGCTGTGGGACTGCTCTAGAAAGCAGACCCAGCAGTCCCTGGGACTGCTTTCTGGGACTGCTTTGTTAACTCATGCATGAAAAAGGTTCTGAGTGACATGATAGCTCCGCCCCTTGTGTATTCTGAATTTGCAGGCTCCCTGTTGTTGTTTTGTTTACTTTCAGCAGAGAGATGTTTAAGATAAAGAATTAAAAAAAACCAAGATTTCTTACAAAATTTTAATAAGTAGAGATAGATATACAAGTAATTAGTAAATGTCTTCAGGGGTTGTAAATTTACACAATTGTAGTCTAGAATTAATTCAAAAAAATGAAATAGTTAAAAAGGGAAGTCAGGAGATGACTCTTATCCCTTAAATTAAATTTTAATACAGGTGTTTGAAAAAAAATATCTAGGCCTATTTAATTAATTAATGCTAATTAAAATTTTTTAAGAGCCATTCTCTGTAATGACTTGAACTTTTATATAGGAGCCGTGGCACGCATAGTCTCAGAATTTCTCCAAACTCTCTATGATAAAAGCCTTTGATACCGTAAACTCAAATCAGGCAAAAATTGGTTGTTACGTGTCATGGTTACCACAGCAACATGTCCCAAAGTTTGAAAAATGGCATTTTTCAACATGTTCAGAGTCCCACAGTTAACGTTTGCAGCAAAGCAAACAAGTGGCAATGACTGTTTCTGAAAGTTGAAGGCCTGGTGTCTTAAATGCATGATAAATATGTTTGGTAAATCAACTATAACATACGTTACTATGGAAACAAAGTATTCAAAAATAAATAATTTTGTTTATTGAATTCTATGAAGTCATACACTTAAGAATAAAAACAATTATAGGTTGAAATGCAAGCAAATAATAGACAAGAGATCCTTGTAACATATACCAAGGACAAAATATGATATTTCTTACAGGTTGACAATGGTTGCCATGGTTTTAATAGCACGAAAGGATTTTAAATTAACTATCTTAGTGTTTTAATCTTATTCAATCTTTTTAAAAAGCACATTTCTATATAACTGATGATCAATTTTTAAAGGCGTTGGTGTGACCCTAATTTTCACATTTCAAAAAATTCAATTTCAATTCTTTAAATAGTGCGTTGCTACGGAAATAAGGCGAAAAAACATACATAAAAATCTGAAAAATACTATGTTTCCTTGGATACATACCCTTATATGTAGATTCCCAAAACTTCAATGATTGATATATGTGAACAACTAACCTGACTTTCAATTTTGACTACCATCCAATCTCTAACTGGATGCAAAAAGCTGGCACATAGGGTCTAGTATTGACATAAAATTAGCAAAATCGAACATTTTCTCTTCTTGGTAACCATAGCAACAGTGTTGTATTTTTCAACAAACTTTATCAATATATGATATTCAACTTTAGTTCTACCAGATAAGTATTATTCGCGGTGAGTCAAATAATATGTTTCTTAATTAAAAGGTTAGTAAATTCCTAAAGCAGCAAAAAAAAAATATCAGTTTAAACAACTAGTACGTTGTTTCCATGGTTACACTGCAAAGTAACAATTAATCCCAATTTTTCTTATGTTGTCGGTGTTGCAAGGTCCTAAGGATGTATATGTGCCAGTCATGAATTTTATTGTTTTTCCTCAAGATAGTAGCATTAACCCAATCATAGCAACAGATTTTGCATGGTGACACTGTGTTACCATGGCAACCATGGAAGTTATTTTTAGAATGATATTGCCAATACCTAATTACATAATGTCAAATATTTTTCATTGTTTTTCTTAGATTGTTGGTTGAGTTTGATCATGTAACATCTATCATTTGTGAATATTGAGCGTTTTTCAGCATTTTTCAGCATCTAAAATGTATTTAAATGTACCCATGGTTACCACTTGCTTAGAGATAAATTCTAAATAGTTTCTTTATAGCATTAGTGGCAACAAGGTGTCATGTTTTTGGGAGAATGGTTTGTTTGTTTTACTTAGTCTTTATTAAGGTTTAATAAAGATTTAAAGTAGCTGAAAATCTCAATTTTTTCGACTTTTCTGGCTGTTACCATGGCAACCAAGACACATAGCAACAAAATTTTATTTGATATGTGTTTCTGGTGTCAAGTTGTAATAATTGGCAAAGTTTCATCAAAATCGGTGACCATGCGTGGCAAGAAGTTTAAGTGGTTACAGAGAATCGCTATCAATACAAGTGTTTGAAAAAAAAATATCTAGGTCTATTTAATTAATTAATGCGGTCAAATTATGTACTCAAAGTTTGCATAAGCACTATTTAAAAAAAAAACAAACAAAAAACAAACAAGCTTGTCATTACAGTAAGATATTCAGAGGGACATACTGTACTGGATTATTTTTAAATTGAAAAAACTAAAACCATGCTAAAAAAAGAGCATTCCATGCTATTTTTTTACCGCCCTCAAATAAAACCTAATAATTTATTAAATGACTATGAAATAAAATTATTCTACCATTCTTCCGTCATATAAACAATGTGAACAAGTATTGGGGGATTTATTTATGAATTAGTTTTTTAATTTATAAACAATTTATTAAAAAAGTACATTTATTTAAGAAATAAACATTTGAAAATATTGGGAATTGCGTGGTGTCAACACATGATTACATGTAGCAGAAAGTCAATGAATGGTTACACATCACTGAATATGCTGGTCAACAATGACACTAATTTCAATCTATGAGCTGCAAAAAATCTTTGTTTCAATAAATGTGTATAGATTTATTTCGGGATTAATTAATTTTGAACATAATCTGAGTGATTTACTGATGTATACACTCGAACGTTTATATAATAAGAGTGTTATTGTTTTCTGTTACATAGATAATCTAACGATAATTAAATTGGCAAGTCAGTGAAAATAATCATGACTGAAACTTAATACTCGGCAAAATTTAACAAATTTAACAAAGAATTTTTCAAAAGCCCCAGTACTTAAGAAAAATGCATTCAGAGTGTAGTATGGGAATCGGCCTTGCTCTATAATTATAAGATCTATAATCATAAGCTAGTTCTGATAGAAAATAAATAACTCTAGTTTAATTTTCTATCAAAGAAATAAATAAATATGGAAACCAATATCAATCACAGTAAATTAAGAAATTGATTTATTTTGGTGAAAAATTAATATACCACATAACTGTGTTTAAATATTCCTGTTATTAGTAGGTGTGAACGTCTTCTTTGTTCAATATTTATTATTTGTTTCTATACGCGCAGTGTTATTTTCTTAACAGTTCAGAAATGACTGTCGCATGAAAATTGTAAATATTTTTTGATACTGCTCAGAAAGAAATACATCATCAATTTCAACTGCCTTTTATAGTTACATTGTTTATTGGTAATCTCATTTCTGAGTAAGCTCCGCCCATTAAATTAATTAACCCCGCCCACTGGGACTGCTTTCTGGGACCGCTGGGACTGCTGTGGGACTGCTTTAGCAGTCCCAGAATACAGTCCCCGGGAGTGCTCTGGGACTGCTTTGTGTCAGGTTGGGTCTGGTTGGTACTGTAATGGTACATAGCTTGAGTACAAAGAAAATTTAATAAATATACACCACCCACAGACATATAGCATCAGAGGGGCCTGCTCCCACCTTTTCCACACATTACTTTTTACTGTTGGAAATGTTCATTGAAAGGCTTTTTGCCCCCCCCCCCCCCCTTGTTGCAGTACAGTCAAATAAGGCTAATGTAGTATTGTATGAAAAAAAATTGGTACCGAAAGAAGAATTTTTTTTTTTTTTTTTTTTTGCTTGTCAGGGTTTTCCAGGTAAGTTGAATTTTTCTCTCTGGCTGCCGACCCCCCCCCCCAACCCCCCTTAAAAAAACCATGCTAGGTCTTTGACTCTACCCAAATGCATAATTTGCAGCTTTTATAATCCACATATCTATACAGATATAACATATATCATGAAAGACAGTCGAAAGATACATTAAGTGAAGACTGCAACATAATACATCATCCAAGATGACACTGTCTATCATACGAATGCTCTTTTATTTCTTTGAAGTGATATTTCACATAAAGAAAAACCTACCCTTCTTTCTTATGTTTCTTATTATGGAAAAAAAATTGCATATGCATGCATTGCCCCATTCCACTTTTATAAGGATTGTAGTACATGGATCGTAGTATTCCATGTATTTACTTAAATGTAATGAAAATGAACATTTGATTCGATTAGTTGAGCTTCGACCCCCTCTCCCTCCCCAAGTACACAAACATCTACGCGCGACCACCTTAAAAATATTACGTTTTCCGGAGAAGTGCCACCTGTTTTCTGATTTTTAATGGTTGCATGATTTCTGAAACGTTAAAAAACAATGCTACATTGTATACTTCATTACAACAATTATTGTCCATTTTGCTCTCTCTCTCTCTCTCTCTCTCTCTCTCTCTCTCTCTCTCACACAAACACATAAATGTACACTTTTAAATACAAGACACTATATAAGCGCATTTTCTAGTAACTTGTTGCCTTTGCATGGATTTATACAGGATATGAGTTTAGATTTCATCCATGCTATAAAACGTAACTTTCCCCAAATGAACACAGCGCACACTAGTATATACATATATACGTATAACCACTGACGCATGACAAATGTGTTTCCTAACCCGTCATAGGTATTTTGGCGTATTTTCTTCCATTTGTCCTCTTTTAATTACATTGTAAGTGTTTACAGAAAATTAGACAGGAGAAATTATCATTTACAAAGTGATTAAAATACTGTCCCTTCTATTACACACATACACTTAATTTTTCAGATTTATTAATTTTAAACTAGGTGCAATACATGCAACTGGTCCCGGGAAAACTACCGAGATATGGGAAGTTAGGGCGAGTTACGTTCGTTCGTAAGATGTCGGTATTTCTCTAATAGCACAATTCCTTTAAGCAGAAAAAATTTCACAAGAAAAGTATAATAATTCATAAGAGAATTACAAACAAGTCCTATCTGTTCGATTAACTGGTTACTCGGTGGGAAGAATTTACGACTAGCCGGTTACATAAATTATCAGATTGCCATCCCTAGGGAATACATATGCCCCGGCAGCATCCGTTTTAAAAATTATGGCTAAGGAATTTCTCCAAAATGTCGGTCAACCGTCGAAGTCAAAAGGTCGAATATGTTGGTACACAAAGGAAAGGTCTTGTCACGGGAATACAAATATGAAATATGTACATTTAAGCTCAACCAATCATAATTTATTAGCAATGTTAAAGACAAACAGTTACTGTTAGATACACAGACAGAGGGACAGACCAAAAACTAACAACGAAGCTTCACTTAGTTTATTGACAAATTGATTACTTAAAAGAAATAGCGAGCAGAATATATGTGGTGTATTTCTGGTTTTAATTCGTAAGGAACTCAAGAAAGATCTTTATTTGGGAGGATTTGCTTCTTGAGTCTTTATAATCGCGGAGGCTTTGTTGATTTTATCTGATCTAACCATCCTATTTGATGTTCCTAGTGATCTTATTAAACACATTGATGCGTATTTTAGTTTCAGCTAAATATCTGATCTGATAAAGATCTTACATCTTTATTAAAATTAACATTATATTCACTCCAGCAAAACCAGCTGCTGATGTTTATATTTCATACGTTTAAGTTTAGTTTGCAAGATAACATGGTCAGACACGTCGGTTATTAAGGATGCATTAATATACACACAGTATCTTAAGAATGCTCATCACTTAGACAGAAACAATGTCTTGAAATTATCATCTATCTGAATGTCTCAAAATGAAGCTAGAGATTGAAATCTTTTCGTGCAATAATTTTCATTTCTACTTCTTTATATGATCTAAGGAAGTTTGAAGTCTTTGCAACGGTCTTGTAACAAGTTACTATGTGCTCCAATGCAGCTCCATAGAAAAGGACAAAAAAGCTCCATATTTGGAGAAATTATATTTTCTCTAAACTTCATTAGTAAAACCAATGTTTATTAGCATGAAATGAAATTGGAAATGATCGGTAATATCACGCAATGGTATTATCACATGATATGTACACATTGTATTAAGTAAGAATTGTAGTTGATAGAAGAAATAAAACTATATAAGATATCATAACTATCAAAAACATGCATTTTTTCCACAGCTACTTGATATTTTAAATATTTCTATTGATAAGAAAATCCATACTGTAGTAAATAAGGTTCAACACGGTTTCCTTCTTGATTTTGTCAGTGGTAATACATGTATCATTATAATAGTTTGGGATTATTACGTCCATGTTTTATTGATTGCGATGACAATCAAAATTAACATAATGAATGAACAAGATTCCGAGTAAAAAAAAAAAGTATACTTTTTGTTCTGCCGAAATAACTAAAAATATGGAATTATAATGTATGGCAAAAAGAGCCATTGTCATAAAGCTTAAGGTTTGTTTATTAACTTGTATTTCTGATCATCAATAATTTCTCAAAAACGGTTCGACCTATTAACAAATCTGCAAAAATCTCCTTAATAACAGCAATGGTTGAAAATAGCCTCAGGAATTTTTAATCTTGAAATATAATTTTGAACTAAATTTTTCCACTAGAAAGTGTATAATAGACAATTTTATTCACATTTCCCTAAAGTTTGAGATTTTTTCCTCTCGTCTGTTCTTCCTTCGTAAGGAAGGAGTGTCGACCTATAAGGCCTGGATTGGTTTAGTCTTTAATTTAAGCTTGGCGATTTCTAAAACATTTTATTTCAGTATGTAGATCGAGATAGGAAGAGCATTTTCATAGACATTAACTTTGAAGCATGATATTGTCAACGCATTTTAAGTTCTTTATCTCGAAATGTTAATTGATATTTTTCTTTACTTTTCATTGTAAATAATGGTTATGTCTATATAGTCTTAATTCTATTATTGATGTGTATTTATTTTATATTTCCCTGGGTATAATAAAAACATGTCATTATTAATGGACACTTATATAAATGAAATCCACGAGAGTGTAGTTAGTGATATGTAGCCGTACTGTTTCAAAACTTGAGATCTGAATTTTTATAAAGTACATATGTACTAAGTATGTAATTGTAAATACAAACAATAAGTATACTTTCCAATGCAATAACCGAGATACAGATTTAAGTACCAGTACAGAGAGAATAAAAGGCAATGTAATACAGTCTGTACACTGAACTGATTTAATTCTAAGGAATATAAATATAATAGGAAGCCAACGCAGCTCATTGCAGACGCGAATACCTTTATCGAATAACACAAAGGGAATAGTTCTTGTCCTCGAAGAAAGTGTGCTATTCTGATGCATACTTCCGCTTGACTCATGATTACAACGGAGTGTACGATCTGCTCTATCTTTGGTGTCTTTCATATCAAGAATAAATAAAGGATAGAAAATTGACGGAAAATACACAAGTCCCTATAAAATAGTTTTTGAAAAGGCTGTAAGTATATCACCAGGTGGATTCTAACCACGACTCTAAAAAGTACTGCGGTGTTAACAGTCAACGGTCATTCTGGCTATGAAAATAGACGGTAGATGTCAAAAAAGGTTTCCCCAATTTCTGTAGGTTTCTTTTGAATTTCTACTGTAGGGCATGGGTGCCCCTAACAGATTCTATCTTAAATTATTCCTTAGATCACAAGCTATCAAAATTGCATAATTTATTTAGGGGCAGCCCTGCCCTGAGGACTTCTAGGCCAAACTTCATGCTGTTTAAGCCAACTTCGGAGGCTAATTTTAATGTTGCAAATAATAAATTTTAGGTTCAAAAAGCAAATTTGAAAAATTCAGACATCAGTACGGTAGAAAATAATAATGAACATTGATCTTTTTAAATAAGACATTCCCGGAAAATTGTCCTCTTCTTCAGGTCAATTCTTATGAAATTCTGAATACATTCTTTGATTGCAACAAGGAGAATATACATATGGTAATTTTATCCATGTACTAGTATAAATACGACAAACTATAACGATGAATTTTGAAGTAAATTGCTTTGGTATATACATGTATGTAATATTTTGTGGATCATTGACATTTCTTGTGGATATTTTCAGTTATTAAGAACTTAAGGGGAGAATTCTCTGTTCCAGTCATCCTATAACTTCGGGCCATTCATCTTAACGAAAGTTTCTTACAGTTCAATTCATCGTTGAAATGCCGTGGGAAATAGAGGTAACTGGAAATATCTAATGTGCATGTTTCTTTAGCAAGTATCTACTGCCTTATGCTGTTTTTAAAGAAAATTACAATAGAATACGATACGCCGAGCATTATTCTCTGCTCTTTATATTGTTTATGAGTTTTGATAGGGAGGCCAATGTTCCCCGGGTTCCGACAAAAAACTCAAATGGAGGAGAAAATAATGAGTTTTAGATGAGCATGTCAAACGATGTTCAACAAAGCGGCGTACAATTGCCTTCCCGGTCAACAGGATACCCGTGCTCGGGGAGTCCGTCATCCCGTGTAATCCAATCACATGGGGATTTCATCTGATTTTATTTCTTGAAAGAAAACGGCTTTTTAAAAATGAAATGTTCCATTTTTCACTCGTATCTTACGTTAAACGCGTTGCTTCATCTGTTTATAGCGAACACCTAACTATAATCTACTTCATTTAAATACCAATAGGACAAGGGAGAAAGGAAAATAAATATTTTAAAACTCTTTAAACTTGAAATATTTCAGTAATACCTTGTTCATTTAGAAAAACGTAGAAACAGCACAAGGAAATATACAAATTATGTTAAATTCTTTTTACTGCAACTGTTGTGAGCAGAAAACCTTGTATTTTAATCATTTCATTAAAAAACTCCCTGCAGCTAAAATTTGAAGCTTGAACTTCATAAAACAAAACTCAAGACTGCAGAAATCAATTTTCCTGTCGAGTCACACACTGATAGGAACATACGCCAGGTATAATGAATATGGTAAAGGTACGTTGATAAATGTGAAAATAATAGCATTGAATGGGGGAAACTGAAATGTCAAAATATCTTCTAAAATTGCACAGACATATGATCAAACAAGGCCTTGATTAGTACACCACTTTAGACCGTCTGAATGAAACGGACCAAGGCAAGACCAGACTAACAAGTTATTACTGGTAAAAGTAGGCTGGGAAATTATTTTCAACGAATATTTAAAAGCATATTTATTTAGATTAAATACTACAATTTTCATTTTAAAACTTCGAAATTTTAATCGGAAACTGGTCCAACGTAGTGCCGATTTCTCTGATATGTTACATGTACGAATTATAGCTAATTTAATTGGGTACATGTACAACGGTATTACGTGTACTGAAACAGTGTGAAAAGCACACGCGGAGTAATGTACTGTCAAGGCTTAATGTTTGTCAAATGTCTCCGCTTTACTGACTACGTAATCTCCACTAAAGAAAATATATGTATGTGGTTTGTAGAAGATAGGATTAGTGCATAACTGAGTTCACATGAATAAAACATTCATTGGACACAGATGCCGATAACATTATGGGATTTATACTTGCGTTGCACATATCATAAATGAATATTTATAGGAGATATTGTACCCGAACAGGACAGAGATATTGTACCCGAATAGGACAGAATTGTAGACAAGGTCACTGCTTTTTTTCATCGAACTTGTACTGAAGAAAGATTAAAGACTAAACTACCGCAGTGTTGAGCTGTACTCCGTATCTCTTCAGACTTAAACGTTGTGATCCAAAAGCTTATTGTCAATTATATGTGCATGTCACTTAATTTGAGACGAACCGAAGAATATTGTACTGCGTATAACGCATACTTGTGTATTCTATCTTATTTATAGCTTGATTTAAATCAAACAACTAAAAATATTATATGTGCCTTTGTGGTAGTGGGGTTAGTAATGAAGTAGAATGCATTGTCGAAACCTTGGGAGAAAATAAGCAACGTACGTAGGAGATGACAAATCCAGGTAGATCTTATATTGACAATGCTCAATGAAAGCGCGTAGCATTCCAACTCTGGCTTTGTGTCGAGCTTTTGAACTGAATCATAAATATATTTGAGGTATAATTATATCAAGCTCAATTTATTACATCTAAAGAAAACTTGTAACGACACAGATGAATTATTCACTTATCCCTTAATGTGTCTTTTAATGTTTTCCTATAATATAAAGTTATCAATGATCAAAATGCTGCTCAGCGGACCCTATGATTGCAAGTTACTTACCCACTTCTATACTACACTCGGAGTCGGCAAAGTTTACAGAGATATTATGATTTGGGAGCAACTCCATCTCTCGGACTTTTTCATTAGCGATCTCCAGGGCGGGGCGGATTCGCTGTATAGAGAACAGACGGCGGTTGTCCTTGGGAATGATGGTTGCTATTTTTATCACTTGGGTATCTTCCACCACTCTACCCTTCACTAAATCTAGCGCTAATAACACTAACAACTTTAATTTCACAGCCATCGTAAGTCCCATATCATTCAACAGAATCCAAAAGATAATTGAAAAGGGGCCTCACAAGAACTCCCGAAATTATCGCGATACAGATGTAGATTCAATACAAACACGATGCATTCCTATCCTCTTATAGGGATCCGTTAAAGTTCATAAATATCACTGTTAATGATTTAATTAGGATTATAGGACATTTCTATTCTCCGATGAAATCCTCTTTACTCAGATATGAAGTCCTACAAACTTTCAATTCTGCGATCTGAGATTTCCAATGTAACAAACATCATTCACTGCAGAGATTTTTTCCTTCTACTGTTTGCAAAATCAGATTTAGATTTCCTTTCACTAATCCGGCAGTTTTCATTTGCACATCAGAAAATCCGCTGTCTGAACTTCTTATTACTTGATTAATAAAAAGTAAGGCTTGTGTACCTCCTGGGTTTTTTATCACATTTTCGCTCTTGTTAGAGGGATTTTCGGTGTCATTATGCAGTTATGTGTAGACAGGGGTAAATAACGAGGTACAAGGTACAGCGACAAACTAGAAACTGTACGAGGCCGGTGTCATAGCTAGTTATAATAATCAGTACAAACGTCAACTCGATCAATAATCCAATTACAAAATGTGAATCACCTTAAACGATCATACTGTGTTAAGCATCCAAAAACCTTCAAGTTACAAGAAGAGCGTCGTCCTTACAGCATAATGTGCCATCTTAAAATACTGGCGACGAGGTCCTGTCATCTTTTAAAATCGTTAAGTATGGATCTCTGTAGGCTGTCTGTGTGGGTAATTCTGATGTATGGGCTGATGATCTTTTAAATAAATTGAATTCTTTTCAATATCTTTGTATGGTGTGGAGTAAGATACTTATACAAAGGAAGGTCGGTGTTATATATATATCCTCGTATTTTCGCCCTCCTCTGGTCTGATGAACGTATTGATCTCGGACAAAAAGCGTGCAAATGCTTTTTCGCCTTTGACAAGAAATTAATAAAGCACTTGCATTTTTATGTATCTATACACTAAATCATCTCTTGATATGAAAACCTAACATTCTCTGATACTACTGCTGACCATTGATTTGGTTACGAAAGGTCCCGGATATTGTAAAACTTAAGACCCCATATTGTCAATGGAACGCTGGGATTTATTCATCAACAAGAGTTAAGTTTAAACCAGTATTACATTGGACACGACCTATGATTGGTTGATATTTGAATAATTCCTGTCTACAACTGTTAAGATAAACCGTAACGGATATTCTGTATAGAAGATATCCGAAGGAGGGTAGAGGATATTCTTTTTTAAAAGGAATCTATACAAAAAAAAAAGCATTTAGAAAGCAAAATATTTAAAATGATTTTTTTTAGCCATTAAAATGCATAAATAAGTAAACCCCCCCCCCCTCTAGCCATAGTATTATCTACAGGGCGTTTTAATATTTATTATTGGTTTCTATATATATTGAGAGAGAGAGCATGAGCGAGAAGCGAATTGTCAGAGCCAGTGGCTGCTGGGAATGACAAGCTGTCTTTGTGTTATCCTGACACTTGACGCTATGGGCTCACATCTCATCATTAAAGTTTCATCGACTTTGAAATCTTTTTGTAAATCATGCAAACTAATCCAAATCAAAGTGATATTTGACATCTATCCTTTTCCATTCTCATTTTGATCAGACAAAATATATCATTTCAATTCTTATTGCGTCTTACAGCAATCAGTAAAAATTACAAGTAATCTGTCAGACCATGATTTATTGAAATAATCAAGTCGCTATTTTCTGCATTCTGAATGATCTTCAAAGGTAGGACTCCAGCTGATATTAAACATGGCTTTTACTTCCTGTCCTGTATTTGTCAAGTTCAAATGCTCCTTCCGTCAACAGTGGTATGTCAGACACTCTCAGAAGATTGCTGCTCAAAACAAAAATGTCAATAATGAACAGATGATGCAACATCACAGTTACTTTTTGAATTTGTCCCATCCACACTATTTTAAGGTCTAACGACTCTTTGATAGGGGAGATAACTTCCATAGAATTGTAATCAAAAATACTCTTCTTCAGGTGTTATTTATTTACCCAAATATTTTTTACACCTGTTGAAGAAAAACTCTGATACTAACACTTACTAGTATTCTCATTGACAATACTTTTGATAATTATTCATAATTTTTGACCCAAAGCATTTGCTCTCCCCTTTTCTTAACTCTCTCTCTCTCTCTCTCTCTCTCTCTCTCTCTCTCTCTCTATATATATATATATATATATATAAAGTAAGAAATGTAAAAACTTGAATAATATACCATATACCTTATATATAGTATTTTACTGTATTTATTATTGTTACATGTATTTATTATAATAATTATTTTATATATTTTTATAGTTTTTATAGATTAAGAAAAGATCTAAAATGTTACTCTTCCTTATGGACTCAATTATCCCATCATAGAATACAATGTGATATTCTGACTAAAACAAAGCATCGCTTCATTATGGTTTCTATAATGTCATTAGGCCTTAAGCAGTTGCAGATGAATCGTGTCAGATTTCCACTGCTATGTGATCAAAGAGAATTTGATGATTGCTATATGTAAAAGTGAGAAATAGATTTCTGAATAATAATGAAATTAAGAGAAGGGATGGGGCGTAAACACTTTTTGGTGAATCTGCAAAGCAAATCGGCTAAAATGTATAATATCGTACAGTTTTCATAAAATCCACGTAGACCTCACATTCTGGGTAGAGGACCTCTTACCTTGTCCTAAATCACCACTGTTGCATGCCACTATAAACTGCCTGGCTGAAGACATATTCATGTTAAACAAATTCACTCAAAAAACAATACTCCATGTAGAAATCAAATTTCAATTCTATGTGATATTAACAAAACCCATTGGGATTTAAATACATTGTATTTCAAGTAGGACGCCCAGAGAGAGATATCCCGTATGGAAAAATGCTTCAACAATTTCAAACTTGTTTTGTTATAAAAGGTAAAAAAAGAAATAATATGTGTTCTTCCGTGATTCGAGGTCATTCGTCAGCAAGGGTTGCCGAACGTGAGGTGAAGGAAATCGAAGTTTCACCATGAAAGAATTAAATCCGTTTTCATTAAAACTAGGTAAACAAGTAAAGTGAACCAAGATACATAACTACATGAATGTGTATCGGATTTTTATATACTACATATACAAATGATGCCATTGCTTAAAACAGATATTTCTGTTAAATTCCTTCAAAACAATATTTCTACATCAATAAAACTGTATACGCAATTAGATTATACTTTACTTTATTCATTACTGGATCATTTTTTACTTTGAGGAACATTGTTGCTACCAGACATTCTTTCATACAGTTTTGTTCTAATGTTTATAAAATTTGATACACAAGTTAAAATGTACTCTGAGATACAGAGTTTTAGGGGGACTATATTATTAACATCCACCAATAGTCCGTCAGAATATTAGTAAAAAGCAGAATAAACAATAAAAAAAACTTTTCAAATCACAGTTTGAGCACTATAGTGTACCGCTACAGGTAACATCACCCTGATAATGTTTTTGTGTTATTTAAAAATGAAACATGTCTAGATCATCAGTCAATCGTATCATCTCGGGCCCTTCCTTCAAATGTCGGAAAAACAACGTCGAATGTATTACGTAGACACCATGACAACCCCCCCCCCTTTTCACAAACTTTGAAATAAATGTGGGAAGACCTGTTATCTGTGGAGTTTAACTTTATTGAATGTAAAGATATTATTTTAAATATACTATAAAAGGGACTTTCAACTCGGTCTATCCAGCACTTTAATAAATATAAATTTTTAACATCCGGTGATGTAAGCTTGTCGGAAAGGCCCGAGAAGTAGCAACTGGATCTTCAGTGTGACAGTACTAGTGAGTTGGTACATGAACATCAAACATGGTCAAAAAACACAGTTGAGTTTAAATTCGAGAGTTCTGAAATTGTAAGAAAATAGAAGTAGTTGGAAAAAGGATCAGAAGTACGACATAAGTAGAAGAAAAAAATTCCAGACAGGTTGGAATTAGAGATTTCCAAGGATGGGTAAGAATGATACACGATGTGTCGCCCTATTCCTGACCTCGCGAACAAATCCAGCGCATTGTACAAAGAAATGACAAATTCTTTGATTTCACATAAGAAAACAACAAATCCATCGCATTGTACAAAGAAACGTCAAAATCTTTGATTTCACATGATAAGAAAACACTTGACGACTAGAAGCCAGTATTTTGTGAGAAAAACTTCCGTGGACCCGAGATCTGAGATTGGCTCTATCAATAAATTACCGAACATTTCAGACTTGGAGTCAGGAAAAGCTTTGTGCAGATTATAGGAAGAGGAGACGAACAAAATGACTGTCCTTTTCAATAATGCTTATGCCGTCGTACAAATCGGAAACCCATTCTCAGATTACTTATATATTTGAACAATTTGAATAACTTGGACGTAAAAGGACATTAAAAAATAAGCTGTAAAAATTTCATTGAGAGACAGAATCTGTGCTGACGTTCCTGTGACAAATTATGTTAGTAGACATGCTGATGAGTCAAAAGATGCAGCTGTTTTCGAACCAGATATCATTTCTATTTTGTGTGGCTAAATGCATTGATTTTTACATGGCCGTAGGAACCGGGGGTCACGGGAGGCCGATATATAGATTACTATAGAAAACATAGCTACTATATGCTTGAGCCCCCTCAATAAAAACGTCTGATGACTTTCTTTTTTAATTTTTATTTATTTATTTATTTATTTATTTATTTATTTATGCTTGTCAAGGAATTTTGGGTAGTTGATAGTGCCCCCAGCTAAAAAAAAAATGTATGGCTTTGCCCCCCCCCCCAAAAAAAACACTGAAATTGCATCCTACGGGCTTGTTTTAATTTCATGGATTTAATAGATGGTAACCTTGTATTGAGGCATTAGCTTAGGAATTATTACAACCATGTTTTTCTCTCAAGATCTTTCAAATGCATAGGAATATATTTAATTATAAGGGACAAATAAAAACATTTAGATGATGTAAGAATTAAATAAACGTAATAAACTCGTTAAATAACTACTTCTACACACGAAACAATTTTTGCCTTGCAAGCCGATACTTATTCAAACAACAAAAAATATTCATTCTTTGATGGGTAAAATTGATTGAAATCCTAAAATACTGATGTCACTAAAACATTATATTGAGCAATGTTCATAAAATTGTTTTCTGAGAAAAAGGCAGTTATACTGTGGAATCATTAGATTTCGTGGTGGCTCGGTATTCCTGGAATTCGCGATCGTTGGTACGAATTCACATTTTCAACGAATTTACATGTATAATTGGAGTTAGAGTCATCTCTCCTTTTGTAGATATGAGTGAATGCACAAAATTACGTCCCCTCGAACCTGTAAAATTCTGGCAATCCACTAAAATTGGCCCGCATGAAATGATTCCATAGTAATGTCCAATGAAATATTTCTGCTTGTCCTTCAATCAATTTATTTAAAAAAAATTATCTTTCCCCGCGCGTGATCGAAGATCGGAAATATATAAATTGTTTTTGTCCTGTCTGAATGTGTTTATTACTCTGGTTCTTCATTCAATCATAAACTTTTACCTTCTTAATAACTTAAATAATACAAGTAGAGACTTTATATTTAACACAACTATAACTTAAATAATACAAGTAGAGACTTTATATTTAACACAACTATAACTTAAATAATACAAGTAGAGACATTATATTTAACACAACTATAACTTAAATAATACAAGTAGAGACTTTATATTTAACACAACTATAACTTAAATAATACAAGTAGAGACTTTATATTTAACACAACTATAACTTAAATAATACAAGTAGAGACTTTATATTTAATACAACTATAACTTAAATAAAACAAGTAGAGACTTTATATTTAACACAACTATAACTTATATAATACAAGTAGAGACTTTATATTTAACACAACTATAACTTAAATAATACAAGTAGAGACTTTATATTTAACACAACTATAACTTAAATAAAACAAGTAGAGACTTTATATTTAACACAACTATAACTTATATAATACAAGTAGAGACTTTATATTTAACACAACTATAACTTAAATAATACAAGTAGAGACTTTATATTTAACACAACTATAACTTACATAATACAAGTAGAGACTTTATATTTAACACAACTATAACTTACATAATACAAGTAGAGACTTTATATTTAATACAACTATAACTTAAATAAGACAAGTAGAGACTTTATATTTAATACAACTATAACTTAAATAAAACAAGTACAGACTTTATATTTAACACAACTATAACTTAAATATAACAAGTAGAGACTTTATATTTAATACAACTATAACTTAAATAATACAAGTAGAGAAGTAGAGACTTTATATTTAATACAACTATAACTTAAATAATACAAGTAGAGACTTTATATTTAACACAACTATAACTTAAATAATACAAGTAGAGACTTTATATTTAACACAACTATAACTTAAATAATACAAGTAGAGACTTTATATTTAACACAACTATAACTTAAATAATACAAGTAGAGATTTTATATTTAACACAACTATAACTTACATAATACAAGTAGAGACTTTATATTTAACACAACTATAACTTAAAAAATACAAGTAGAGACTTTATATTTAACACAACTATAACTTAAATAATACAAGTAGAGACTTTATATTTAACACAACTATAACTTAAATAATACAAGTACAGACTTTATATTTAACACAACTATAACTTAAATAAAACAAGTACAGACTTTATATTTAATACAACTATAAGTTAAATAATACAAGTAGAGACTTTATATTTAACACAACTATAACTTAAATAATACAAATAGACAAGTAGAGACTTTATATTTAATACAACTATAACTTAAATAATACAAGCAGAGACTTTATATTTAACACAACTATAACTTAAATAATACAAGTAGAGACTTTATATTTAACACAACTATAACTTAAATAATACAAGTAGAGACTTCATATTTAACACAACTATAACTTAAATAATACAAGCAGAGACTTTATATTTAACACAACTATAACTTTAATAATACAAGTAGAGCCTTTATATTTAAGACAACTATATCTTAAAGACTTCATCCACTCTGATAGTGTTCAGCTCTTCCCTTCATATTTCGCTGGCATAATCTTCAAAATAAAACAAAACTTCTAAATAAAAAGAAACGATTTTAAATTTTCTGTAAGTTTTTTGGAGATTTTGACAATCCACATTTGATTTACACCACTTCTAGAATATGCTGTAGTACAGCACGTCTGAATTATCCACTTTAAACCAGTTAATATCATGTGTGGAGTAAAGAAAGGGGCTTGGTAGACTACTTGCCGGACCCCACAAAGTATCTTTGGTTTTAAAGATTTTATATGAAGTTTAGGAATACAAAGAGGTAAGATAGATCGAACCCACATTTGTTGACTGGAATGTTAAAAGTATTAAAGACTGAAATGTGATGATTTGAGGAATCTAATCCTTAGAAAGTAAACTGTTAGTATAAGTAGGATTTCCAGAATCCTTCTCAAATACATTATAATAGCCTTACAAACAAAGGCCTTGTCTGCTGAAACCATACCACATTGGTTTTTAAGTCTTTCTAATTCTTTTGTCTCCACCGAAGGATAGATGGTTCGCATATTCTAACTCAATTCTTTAATATATATCTTGAAGACAATCCATTCCGACAAAGTGTTCAGGTCTTTCCTAAAGACTAAAGTTTTGACAAAATAAAACGTGTCAAAAACGACAAATTGGACGTTATAAGGACAGTGGAAATCTGTGTTATTTTCAGACAAAGCACAAGTAGGTGGGAGGGTAGGTGTTTTTTAGTTGCTTCAGTATATACATTTAATAGCTCTGTAATAATTCAATAGTTATGACCAAGGTTAAAGTTTATTAAAATTTTTGAAACTAGGTCAAACTTCAAGGTCAAGGGGTCAGATTTATAGTAAGTATGTAACTCAATTTCAGAAACCCCACTTCAAACTCGTTTTTTTATTATAATCTATCATTAATCTCCATTACATATATCTGAAAATCGCAAACTGGGAATAATGATACAATTCATTTAGTCAAATTACATCGACTAATGGCAAAATAACGTCATGTATAAAAGATATGTAGTCATTATACATCAACACTCGACTGCGACAGCTATGTTAATACAACGTTGGTCATTTTTTCAAGATGTGCCAGAACAAACCCCGATGCTCTGCAAAATTGCGGGTCACAAGTCCGGCGATGACTGTTGTCCCGAGTACATTGATAACAAATCTTCCAAAGTAGTATTCTGTTTGGAGAAAAATGTCTCGGCGGAGGCCCTGTAAATTTTGTCTACATTTGGGCACAACGTGAGAAAAATTTTACTATGTTTGACTATGTCATATACAACTGCAGACAACTATGAGGTTAAAACAGGTAAAATCAGTATGACAGAAAATGTCAGCTGATTTACTGTCATTAATTACCGAATAAGTATGATGAAAAAAATTTAAAAAAAAATTTTGAAAATATGTTTGCCCTCTCCCGACCGACTGCCTATAGATGTCAGATCCAAAACTTTTTTTGACTTCCAGGAAACAATATTTCTTTTCTATTCTCCGTATGCTCCGATCACGATAGACTAGTCATAGTAGTCATAGGGCGCTTGTTTCGTGAAAACCTAAGACGTAAGCTTAGGGACGAGGGGTGATCAAAAAGTTTGAGAACTAATGGAATTACTTCCATAAAAGAAATAAAATTAGGTTTCAGTGTTTAGTCCTCTCCGATTTTAATGCACATTTGCCACCATTCTGCCCAAGCGCGAATCACGTGATCCAGGCGGTCATGTGACATGCTCCGTAGCTTACTGTTCACAGAAGTTAAAAGATTTTTCCGAGTCTTATATTTCTTACCATCCAAGTTATTTTTTATAACTAGAATAGTTCATTTGTCAGAAAAGGCCACATCTCGACAACAGGATTGGGGGAATAGGATATCATTTCCCAGAATGAGCATCGTTACCATCACAACCTGACTCCTTTGTCTTTGTTGCGTAGTTTTTCCATTATGGATAAAGCATGGGCACATTCTTTTTATCACACCTGATATGCTTAAAGTCTAAATTAAACGATATTTCAGTTTATAATATAATTATATCATTGTAAAGATATTCAACTTTTTTTCTAACTGTAACTTGGCGATCTTTAACAAATTGCTCAACTAAGGACACATCTCTTCCCCAGCTTACTTTTACTGGGCACCAGAAAAAACATCATTATTTTTTGACCATCTCCCTTCCTTCACTAAAACAATCAATCCAATTAATGATTGAACTTCTGGCAAGTCTTTTGTCCTCGTAGACCTTGTACAAATTATTATATGCTACTGCAAAGGAATTTCCAGATATACATGTTCATTGAACTTTTAAGTCGTTCGTTGCTCGAGTACGACTGAGTCAACCATTTTTTGTCACAAGTCATCTACATATTGACGTCATTTTCACACTGTGGCGTCACAAACATGGAGCAAACATATAGTAATATGCAACATTTGTGCCGAATTTCATTTTGATCTGAATTCTGGTTTTGTAATTAAAGAGATAGTTCGCGAACTTTTGAGTCATCCCTCGTAGTGACTGCAATCGCATCATCTCGGGTCTTTCCGCCAGAGGTGCTAAAACAACCTCAAATGTGTTAACATCACGGGATGTTAAAAATTTATACAAGATGGAGTCGCTTCCTATTTATTAAAGTATTGGAAAGATGGAGTTAAAAGTCACTCCTTATGTATATTTTAGGTAATATCTTTACATTCAATAAAGTTGAGCTCCAAACTCTACAGATAAGAGGTCTCCCTACATTTATTTAGTTTATGAAAGGGGGGATGACAAGGACACCTATGTAACACATTCGAGGTTGTTTTTCGCTTGTCGGAAAGACTCGAGATGTTTTGATTGGTAGTAACTGTTCCTTCGCCAAGCGCCCGACACAAGAAGTGAAAGTCACGGGTCTTTCGGATGAGACCTTAAAAACCGAGGTCCCATGTCACGGTTGGCGTTGGCACGATAAAGAACCCTTATTGCTGAATGGCCCTGATTGCCGAGCATAGGTCTGAATTTGAAGCCCTTCACTGGCATACGGTATATATGAGTGAAAGATTCTCGAATGGGACGTTAAACAACATACAATCAATCAACACATTATTTCAACAGAAATCACATGACCATATTCAGGCTATTATTCCTTTGAATGTTTTTAAGATGATGGATTTGTTTGTTTTGTTTATCGTAGAAAAGTCCCAGGTCTCATAAAAGAAATGATACTAAACTGTATTCTCCAACACAAACGACAAACGCATTTAAAATGATTAAAGGAAAGAAGATGTCAGTAAGAAGAGCTTCAAAAATTTTTAGGTGTCCGATACAACACCTAGGGACAGTGTTCTTCTTTTCTCTGTTCGCTATCCTCAGACAGTAACATCAAGAAAGGAAAGACTATCACAATTCTTGGTGGAGGCAGTGCAAGTAGCGTCTCAATACCACCTTTTTTCGACTTCCCCGGCAAACGGATAATACTGTTGGGTGGAGCATCCCCCTGGGAACAGTGGCACAGTGAGTGAAAATGGGTGTTCAAACGGTGTAATCTTTCGACACTATCTGGAACACCATTTCCTTAAGTTTGTTCTACGAGATGAAGGGCAGATCTTCTTCCTTTTCGATGGACACAAGTACCTTTTGTCAGTGAAATTGGTAGAGTGGGCAAGTAAAAAGGAGATAATCATCTTCATTCTTCCTGCCTATGCAAGCCATTTCTTGCAGCCAATGGATGTAACCTACTACAGACCATTTCAAAATATTAACAATATTCAGTGACACAAGTTGATAAGGGAAACAGCAGCAACAATTAACAGGAATAACATATAGCATGCAAGGCATATACAACGGTACATTCCCTAGAATCTCCCAGTCTGGGTTCCATCACATCAGCATTTTCCCTATTATCAAAGACGCAGTTCCTTCAAGGTATCTTGGTACTAGCAGAGGTTTCAAGGGTCTGGCCATTGAAAAGAGAATTAGAAGCCAAGAGAATAAAAAAAAGATTCGGGCAAAGAAATGAAGAAAATGCAGATCAGCAAAATTATTTGGAAAAGTTAGAAGAGAACCAACTGATGTCAAAAAGAGTAGTGGAGAAACGAAAGAGAGGAAAACAAGGACAGGGTTGTTTCAGGGAGAGAAATCTCAGAAAATGTGAGTCAATGGATTCATGATAATAGTCAGAAGAAAAAAAAGACATATTGAGTAAGAAGCGTCAGAAGAAAAGCACTTCTATGACCAGTCTGGCCCATCAACAATGGACCTCCGAGGATACCTGTCAAACACTATTACGTCGACTAAGGAGAAAATGACGTCATAATTAATGGATATGATGTAATCATGGGCTCAAGTAATACCTAAATGAAAAAGATGAAGATAATGAACAGTGATTGATTTCCTAGAAAATAAATCTGTGAACAGGGCATAAGAAATGGAACTCCGGAAATTCCAGGAGTGAGATCAGGTGCTTAGGATTATTAAGCATCCCCTGTTGACCGGTCACACCCGCCGTGAGCCCTATGTATTGATTTAGTAGATGAAGTTAAGTATAAATCGGGGGCCTAACAATTAATTGAATGAAATGTGTTAGCCAAAATACGACCCAAATAGGTAGTATTTGCGAACAAGGTCATTATAACAACCATAAAATTTACATAACGCTGACTTTAAACGAGGTTGTTAAAGTCCCTGTAACATCAGCTTATCTGTCAGTAGCCCATGTAGGTTTAAAAAAATTGATCGTACTCAGAGCATGCTCTTGAGTATCGAATAAGTTAGGAGACGTAAACACCATGTGCAGGTTACAGCGGAATATTAATGCATAAATAAGGAAAGTTAACGATGGAAAAGCTGAAATCATCTCGGTTGTCACAAAATTTAGTTGTTAGCTTATCCTTATCGTCTGTAGTCAATAAAACATCTGAATATAAAACAAATGTTGCAGACGCTGTGGTGTCTTTTGTTTCATGTTCACTGAAGGCGACATATGAGAAGAAGTAACTATTGTTAATAGATAAAACGTCGTCGATATGTCTGAATGTCAAGTTGAAGGCCACAGCAAGTGTTTTCTTCTCATGTCGAAGTTTTTGAATAAATTCTGCTTCATAAAAATATAAAAACAGGTCGGCTAATAAAGAAGCACAATTCGTGCTCAATGGAATTCCAATTCTTTGTTGATAGACCTGATCTCCGAAGACTACATAAATATGGTCAATGGGGAATTCCAGCATTCTTTTAATATCAATTTCAGAGTACTTGTATGTAGAATCAGAGTGATTTTTAACAAAGTAATTTTGTTGATGACCGATCATAAGATAATTTCCGAGTTCCATTTTTATTGAGGAAGCAGTTGTCTATTATATCCAAAAAGCCTAGTATAATAATATAATATATAAAATATAAATTCTTGCATAATTCTCCTACTCTATTAACCTTTCAAATACATTAATCTTGCTGACTAATTATCAAAGGTGAAATGCAAAGGGGAATTACTTCTCTTAGTAGAATGAAAATTAAAAGAGCCCTGGCCAGCATCAGAACACTTGACCAAATAGTCCAGAATTTCAAAATTTCTGTAAAAATACCCTTGCTTATTAAAACTCTGCTTGCCTCTGAGATGCCCCAGAGCAGAGGAGATTTTCAAAGAAATAATGCATTTTTACTATAGATCCACACAGTCCTACCATAACACCAAAGCCCCTGGCCCAAGGGCCAAGAAATTCACAAATTTGAACTGGTACCCTCATTTATCATAACTTTGCATTTAAGTAAAGATTTTCAAAGAAATGAAGAATCAACACATTTTCACTATATTATAAATAGACCCTCCCACCCAACACCAGAATCCCTGAGTTTAAAAAAATTTGTAAGATGCACCCTTGCTCATCATAACTATGTACTATGTTTATCTGCTCAATACCTAGGAGCAAACAAGATTATTTAATAGAATTAATTCATTTTTACTATATTATCAATAAAGCCCCACCCTTACACCAGAACATCTGACCCACGGGCCATGAAACTCACAATGCTAGGAGAAGCATCCTTGCTCACCTTAACTATACACTTAATTGCTTAATAACCAGAAGCAGAAAAAAATATTTTCATAGAAATAATGTATTTTCAGTATATAATCAACCCTGAGGTCATGAATTTTACAATTTTGGAAGAGGCAGCCTTGCTCATCATAACCATGCACTGAGTTTGTTTACATAATACCAAGGAGCAGAGATGAAGATTTTCAAAGCATTAATGCATTTTCCCAATATTATCAAGGACCCTCGCCCTAACCTCAAATTCCCTGACCCAGAGATCATGAAATTCACAATTATAGAAGAGGCACCCTTGATCATCATATCTAGTTTAGCACTTAGTTTATAAGCAAAATACCCAGGAGCAGAGAAGATTTTCAAAGAAATAATGCAATTTCACTTTATATTTAAAGACCCCCCCCCCCCTCACCCTTGGGTAACAAATTTCACAATTTTAAAAGAGGCACTCTTGCTCATCGTAACTATATACTTGGTTTGTTTGCTGAATAGACAGGAACAGAGAAGAAGATTTTAAAAGAATTAATGCATTTTCACTTATTATCTATAGAGCCCATTCCTAACACAAAAACCCCTGACCAAAAGGCCACAAAATTCACAAGTTTTGAAGAGGCATCCTTGCTCATTATAACTATATACTAAGGGTTTTTTTTTTTTTTGCTTAATACACAGAGCAGAGAAGATTTTAAAAGAATAAATGCCTTTTCACGATATAAACAAATGAGTCCCCCTCTTTCCTGCAGAACCAGTCACCCTGGGGGCACAAATTTCACAATTTTGGAAGATGTACACTTGATCGTCATCACCATGCACCCACTTTATCTTATTTTTATACAGGGGGAGAGAAGATGTAGGAATTTAAGCATTTTCACTTTATGATCATTAGAGCCCTGATTTGAAAAATCACGCACTTTGAAAAAAAATTTCAAAGTGCGTTAAATTTGGGACAAAGTTAACGCACTTTGAAAAAAAATTCTTTTCAAAGTGCGTTATCGACTATATTAACGCAATTTGAAAAAAAATGTACACGGATTGGTCAATATTCTAGCAGTTGTCTATCTTTGCTAAAATGCTTGGGCCTACGGTTCCGACGCCTAATGTAGGTAAGATGGCAATGAACATTAATGGACTTTCAATTTTAAAAGAACTAAAATTCAATTCAATGCAATAAGGACTTCCTTATATTTTACTGCATTTAGAATTATTACAGTTTTTTTCAAATATGATCTTTAGGGCTACTTGTACGAGAAATGCGACAAAATGGGTTTGTAAGCTCATTAAAAATAATTTTCCCGCAATTTATAGTTATCTGATAAACATGAAAAAATTGTTTATTCCCGCGCAATATGATAGCTCTATTTTTAGAAAAGTTATTTGAATAGTATTAAGAGGTATGAAAAAATTAAATACATGTATTTATGCATTTTATACAATTTTGTATTGTATTGTATTTGATTTTGTAAAGCTATTTTGGCCAAAAATAGTTATATGGCTATTGTTGCTTAGATCAGCGATATGGTCCCTGAGCCTATCATTTTCAATATAAAAGGGTACGTTATTTTTTTTTATTCAGGAAAGTTTATTTCAATTTTTTCATCTATTTTATATGTATTCTCAAATTTCTTGAGAGAAAGTACATTGTATATCAGTGTCATACCAGTTACATAAATACATATATTATGTATATTTGAGTAGAAAAGATGAGGGACCTTCTACCTGCCTTGTCCTCGTTCTCGATGAGGTTAGATCAATTAATCAGCTTTTCGAAAGAAATTTAACAAAATAATGCAGTCTATTACTAAAATCTCAGTCCATTTTTATTGTTTTAGATATTTTTTCAAAGTGCGTTAAGTGTCTCCATGGTTAAAAATGTTGATGTACACTCTTAACGCACTTTGAAAAAAAATTTTCAAAGTGCGTTGATTTTGTCCCAATTTTAACGCACTTTGAAAATTTTTTTCGAAGTGCGTAATTTTTCCAAAGTGCGTTGCCACAGAGCACCACCCTAACTCCACCCTAACTCCAGAATCAGTTAGCTTGGAGCCATGAATTTCATAATTTTGGTAGAGGGTTAAATGCTTATTACAATCATGCTAACAGACTTCTTGATGTCCAGGAGTAAAGAAGAAGATTTTTAAAGATAGCACTAACTTTGATGGTTAAGCCCCTACGGCCCCAGGGGGTAGGGGCCATGAAATTCACATTTTTTGATTGAGAAGAAACTGAAAATGTTCAAATGTTAAAGCAGGACGGACAACACACGAAGACGAACGAAAAAAGATAGCAATAGGTCACCTTTTAATGATCAGGTAGACTTGTAAATGATTGATAAAATAAAAATGAGACAAAAATAACTTATCTTATTAAATGTTCTTCAAAGATCAAGAGAGACCAATGTGAGAGGTAATAATATGGGGTTAAAAAATAGTACTGAAGGACTAATATTTTGTTAATTGTTTGCACGGTAATAGTGATAATTGGGGAACAAATTAGAACTTACTTTAGGAGTTGTTACTGAATAGTAGATAATTATTATATCGTTAATCCTGATCATACTATTTCTCTTACTTTTGGGCAACAAAGCTTCATCTATCATTTTATTTTATACTCTATGGATCCTTTAAATTGTTGTTGTCTTAAGGCCCTTGGTCCACTTGTTTTTAATTTATCATAAGGATTGATTGTATAAAGCGTAGTAAAGTTGTACGTTTTCATATTATTGACTTTTGAAAAATTTGGTGATTTTAAACTTTCTAAAACTTCTTTGGAGTTTTTGAGAATCAACTTCAGATTTACACCACTTCTAGAATATGCTATAGCACAGTCTAAAGTTTCTCCTTTACAGCAGTTAAGATTTTTGTAAGGAGTAAAGATAGGGACTTAGTAGACATTGTGCTGGACCCGCCATGTATCTTTGTTTGTCAGGATTTTTATGCCACCGAATTTGATGAATTCGGGGGCATATGGTTTTAATTCTGTCCAGCCATCTGTTAAACTGTTTGTTTTTTTTTCGCAAAAAATTTAACCTTGACCATAACATTTGAATTGTTGATGTTAAGGAATTCATATTTCAAATGTGTACTCTTTGTGACAAGACCTTTCTTTGGGTACCAAAATATTTGACAGCTTGACTATGGAATATGATCTACTTTTGCAAAATTTCACCAAACCTAGCCTTTGCCATAACTTTTGAACGATTATCCTCAAAACAGATGAAGAAATGTCAAGTGTTTTATCAAAATTTAAATTTATAAACAGCAAAAGGCAGCCAAAAAACCTCAGAAGAATGCTCTGTCCTTCCAAAATAAAGAAATCTACAAAATCCGTGACGAAGTGTAAAAACCCGCGATGTGGCACATGTCCTTTTTTAAGGCAAGGAACGTCATTTAATTTCAGAGGAAAAGATATTTTTATTAATTCGGACATGACATGTAAGTCCAAAAACTTAATATATGTTATTACTTGCGGAGGATGTAACCAATTCTACATCGGTGAAACGGGGACCACATTGAGAGCCAGAATTCGGGTGCATAAACAACACATTCAAGTCCCCGAGTACCGCAAGACGAAACTCAGCGAACATATAGATATATGCGGACACGGACAATTTAAAGTATTTCCTTTTTATAAACTTTTTAGAGACAATATAATTGAAAGAAGAGAAAAAGAAAAACATTTCATTCAAAAATTTATACCCAGTCTTAACAGTTTGATTTAATTTGATTTCTGACAAAACTTTCACACAGAGTATTACCTTCCCATGTTCTCAATTAGTAAAATAAACACATGTTGGATTTCAGTTTTTTGGTTTCAGAAGTGTGAACCTACTGCAAGCATTTTATAGCTAGCTGTCAGATTCAATTATAGATAATGATTTTTAAAGTATTAATAGTTTTGTTAGACATTACAGTCAAGAAAACGTTATTATGTATTTGTAAAACGTCTGAAGATAATAATGAAAGCGCTAACGTTTTAACCTGTGTTGCCTTTTTTTTAATTTTATCTATATAAAAACCGGACACTGTGAATGTTTCAAATTTGGATATATATATATATATATATATATATATATATATATATATATATATATATATATATATATATATATATATATATATATATATATATATATATATATATATAATTTTTGGGTCAGTATATCTGGGTATAGATCCTTAATCAAGACAATGAATTAAACAAATGATTAGAAATGATAAGTGACAAAGCATGTGAAAATGAACGAGTCAATATATACAGATATAATAATAGGAATCTGACAAAAACAGTAAATATAATGATGATAAATGGTTTAATGAAGAAAACATGATCTATATAGACAATATGAAAGCAATGATAATGAGTATCTTAAAAGACTATCTGTCTTATCAGTTTTATAAGAACAGCATAAATCACAAATTTACATATTATAGATTTCTTCTCTCTCAACAATGTTCTCTACACTTCCACCGTTTTCATGAAACTTTTGCCATACAGAATAAAAGAGGAGGTGGGAAAGAGTAATCTCGTATTTTTATACAATGTTAGCTACACCTCTCGTGCAAACCTAACATGCGCGGATCTAGAGGGGAGTCGGGGGAAATGGATGTGTTTACCCCCTTTTTTTTTTTTTTTGCTTGTCAAGAAATTTTCTGAGTTTAATACGTTTGGGAGGTTTTTTGTGTTTATTTATTATTATTTTTTTTACTTTTTTTTTTCTTTTTTGCTTATGAAGAAATTTTTGGGTTGGAATTTTTTTCTTGACTGGGGTGGACCCTCCCCCCCCCCCCCCCCTGGAAAATATTCCTGGATCCGCGCCTGCCTAATGTTTAATCAAGGGCATGTAAGTGTAAATTCTCTATACTTGGAAAGCAGTATGACAAAAACCAAAGAATTATTTTATTGTATCACAGTCTAAAATCATTTTAACATTTAAATTTGGTGTCAAATTGACAGAATTCTTTAGAAAATATAAAAAGTGAAATAAGGTTAAGATATAAAATCATGAGAAGCGACGGAGAAAGACCCCAAACCCAGCGTTAAGTGCAGTTATCCATATAATCAGTCAATGTTAGATGAGACCAATTTGTTCGCACGCTTGAATCAACATTTATATATTTTGAACTTTTTTGAAACAAAGTATGGGTGGCAGGATGGGTGTTGATGCGGTAAAGAAACCATTTGAGTAATTGAAAAGTGTGCAGGAATGGTATTATTATTGCAAATATACCATTTTTCATGAAAGGTGTGGCTTTTTTTACATAAGCCATTGGATATATTCTCAGGTATTTGATCTTTATTTTTTGACCAATAAAATATATTTAAATAGCGCATTATACAACTGTAAATAATAAAACGTTTTCATAGTACACCAGATAAATTAATCTAACTTAGAATCGATTTTTTTTTTTCATTTGGGGGGAGGGGGATGGGGTGGGGGGAGGGGGGGAGGGGTAGGTAGCTTGTTTTAGATCTTCAAGCAAAAACTTATAATGGTTAAATGATATAAATGATAAATGAATATGTATGATGATATGAGAAATAATGATTGCGTTGTTATTGCAAATATCATGAACATCATGGCTTTGTTGACATATTGGATTATTTCTTTTTTCGCTTATTATGAAATTGATGTACAGTTGCTTACTAAAAGGGGGTCTGACCTTGAAGTCCCCATCTCCAAATTTTGTTGGACGAACCCTTTGGCGAGAGAGGGAAATTAGAACGTGTACCACTCTTTTCAACCCTTAAAAGTAAACCATTAAAGTTAGACCTGTGTTTGACAAATGTTCCAAGAGGTCTTATTAATTTGGGACAATTTTTTTTAAATTATGAAATAAAACCTTAACGAAAAAAGAAGGCAAATTTATCGTATTTGGTCGGTTTTCAAAGGTATAAATTGGACAGCACAAGTGTAGTTATTCTCCCTGCAACTTTTTGACAAATATCAAACTTCGGATTTACATCTTTGATCAATGCACCGTTTATTTTCCCCCTGGGTTCAGGCCCAGTCGCCAGGAGGGGACCACAGATAGGATCAGAGATCATGTATTACAAAGGAAGTGTATAAAGAACGAAGATTTATTTTCTTAACACCAACAGAAGTTCTTCACCCATCTACAAACTGTACTATGTGAAATTTCACCCTTCCCATATATAGCAACCATCTCTTTGTAGGTGTTATTTTAATGATTTCCCTAGCAATATACAGTTTATCATAAGTGCTCGCGTTTCCATTTTCACCTGAGATGCCATCTTTGAGCTGAAAATTCCTCAGTGTAATGTCCTTGCCGTTTTTGAATTGTAAGAACTTTATGAATATGAATTCAAATTGCGTGCAGTTTTCGACGAGTGAGAGGGAAAGAATGGAATTTATGGACCGTGAAAATAGAATCTTGAATTAAAACACTTGATTCATCATCGATGATTTGATCTAATTTTAATCTACGTATGGTTTTCCATAAAAATATAAAGTTTTGGCAATGCACCACCAAGTTTCAATTTATCCAATACATGTATTGGCAGTACTCAAATGAAACACTAAAAGAGGGCAAACTTGTCACTTATTTGTTTCTGAAGAACAATTTTAGACTGGAAAAATATCTATTTTTATTGAAACCTGAATACAGAAAGCCTATTTGTAGATTTCGTGTATCAGCACACAGACTCCTTATAGAACTAGGCAGATATAATAACACACCTAGAACAGAAAGAATATGTAAAAATTGTATGCTTAATCAAATTGAAGATGGATATTTCCTATTTCACTGCAGCAAATTTAGAAAGGAAAGACAAGACCTATCTAACTTAATCTCATCTAAAGTAAAGCATTTTACAAAATTGCCCGATAAACAAAAATTATTCTGGATTCTAAATTGTGAGGAATTATAATAAATATATTAAATTCTCTTTGAAGATTTTTACAAAAAGCATTACCATAAGTCAATTCTCAGGCATGTGAACTGTTTTGTGATGAATAATAGAAAAGTATGTACTTTCATACGTGTATGATATAAGTATGTATGTATATAAAAACAAATAGGTCATAGGTCAATTCTCAGGAATGTGAACTGTTTTGTGATGAATTATATAAAAGTATGTACTTTCGTACGTGTATGATATAAGTATGTATGTATATAAAAACAAATATTTTTGCTCAGAATTTATGTACATGTATATGTATAAAAAATATCTGGTTTATTCCTCCTTTGTACGTCTTTTTCCTATCAATTATGCAACTCTTTCTCTCTTGTATGTATGAATATTGTATTAAATTTATGAGCGAATTAAAAAAAAAAATGACCACCAAACTGAAATTTTTTGGAAAAATTCAACTACCCAAACATAATTTTCACTTATATCATCATATTGCACATGCATTCTAGTTTAAATCCTGAAGTGGCAATAGAAAAGACAATTGGATTAAAAAGTTTCATAATTTTTATTAGTAAAATTTCTTTTGAAAAAAGAAAATATCATTACACCTTAAAAGACTTTCTAAAGTACATAATCACAAGAAATTATAGTTTTTTATGCTTCAAAATGGTAAAAGGGGTATAAAGGATTAAATCTAGACCTTGATAGAGTATCTTCTCTTGTATGTGTGACAAAAAATTGGCTTTTTGATTGTTATTTTACATTATTATTTCAATTCTGGTTTAAAAAGTTTTAATATGAAAAAAAAATATGAAACAATAAAATTCCCTAAAATTCACTTTTTTGTCCCTTCAAGTCAATTCTTTAAATCTAAGCCAAAAAAGACTAGATTTTGAAGTGACTCTATGTTACATTATTGTGTTGCACTCCTGACATCTGATATGTATTTTATTTAACATTGTTTTTAAAAATTATAACACACAATAAACCATTCTTACTTTGTAAATCAATTTGTCGTTTTGATATTTTTCATCTCTCATGGCAGGTTTTTCATATTTTGAAGACCTTAAAACATGATTATTTGCAAAGTGTAATAAATATAAATTGTATTTTAAAAAATATGTGAAATGATGAAAACTATTCCCTGAATTGACTGTAAAATTTCTGTAATTTGTTGATAGACATAGTGTTTTGAACATCAAATAATATCGAAGATTTTTACAACATTTTTTTAGTAAAGATAGTTAAAAAGCATTAGTAATTAAAAAGCAGTTTTGTTGCACTCCTGACTGCAGTAAAATTTAGAATTAAACCCATAGAACACAAAAATTCATAAAGTGTTGGCAACATCAAGTGGTAATGAAATTGTGCAATATTTATAGTCCAATACTTCATAATTAAAACAGATAAAGTATTTAAAATTTCGCATTTTACCGGGAATTATTCCCTATTTATGCCAAAAAACTAGCTTAAATGTAAATTTAGAAGATAAAATATATTTTATAGCATATTTTCCTTTAGAGGACAAACACAGTAACCCACCAGAAAAATTCTATTCATTTTTTCTTTATTTTTATTCTTATTGGATGATTTATAATTCTAACATATTTGTTGCACTCCTGACCAAAAGCATTGGGGCCTTTAAAGTAGAATTGTGAAGTGAAAATTACATAAGAAGTTTTTCTGTTGTTTCAGTGAAGTTGAGGAGGAATTACTTGAATTTTATGACAATTTTTAGTGTGTTTACTTTTAACATTCATTACAAAAATCACAAAAAAGATAAAAATACATCTGAATTGATAAAATTGAAAAAGGAAGGATTTTAATAATAAAACTGTCAATAATTTAGTTTTAAATTATACAAAAAGATCATTATTAATTAATGAATATTTTTATGCATGAATAGAAGTGTTTTCGTCACACAACTTGAATCTTTAAAATAATGTGTTGCACTCCTGACCATAGAAAGCACAGACAGATCCTGTAATTGATAAATCTAATTGGTAAAAATGTTCTTTGTGTCTTTATTTTCCAAAATAAAAATCAGAAAATCATATAATGATAATAGTTTTTTCATGCTTGGGAGCAAAACATCAAATGTTGCACTCCTGGCATTATTGGGTATGCACATATACTTGACTCTCATTAATGCTGCTTGTGATTTGTATAACATTTATAAGTTTAAATATGTATATCAGTTATTGTTTTACACTTCGAAAATTCTTTTTTGTCTTAATTTTCTTTCAGAATTTTACAATTGATGTTTTTTTTTGGCAACACTACATTTTTTCTGTTGCACTCCTGACATGGTTTAACATTTTTTTAAACATCAGCCATGACCACAACTTGATTAAACAAAATTTACTACAGTCCACATTTAAAGCTCAATACCATGAATATCATCAGGAAAGTCTTTATTTTCAACATAAAGCATTATTATTTATTTCACAGATCTAAAAAAAAATGTTGAAATTTTAAAATATCACAAAAAGGTGTTGCACTTTTGCCAATTTTAGCATCATTTTTGGGCATAACTTTTTTTGTTAACTGAGATATCAACGAGATATTAGGCAGGTATTTAGACACTATCTAAAGACATATGCTGAGAAATGGAAATCTATTTTTATTGCCTGTATTTTTAGTGTGGGTTGATAAATATGTGTTTGGTCATTTTTTTTAATTCACCCATATATGAAAATATACATGTGTTTACAATGTGCATTCTTTTTCCCCATGAGGGCCCTTAATTGGTAAATAAACAAATTAAATTGAATTCCCAAATGACACACTGGAAGAGAATGTAGAGGCATGTTTCTGTGAAAAAAAATATAAATGATGTTTAAAAATAATTTATCGTGAGAAACCCAACATGATTTCCTTTATTATAGTAATACTCCCTTAGGTACATCCACATCATCTGTGTCATAATCATCTGCATATCCATCCACCAGACACTTTACAACAGCATCCACGTTGACAGAGGGTAGATTCATTGCAAGTTGGACCATACTCTTATTTATCCCTAGACCTTTGCAAGCACATTACACTCTGAATTGGAATTAGTATTAATATCTAAAGTACTTTAATGTAAATGATACGAATTTAACGCTGCATGGTTGAATATACATGTATTAGTAAGTGATTCGACACTCTAACAAGTTTGACTTATGAATTATCATGGGTTGTTTAAATACCAGATGAACCGATTTTTTAAGCATTTTTCCAATATCTTGTGTTCTGCCAAAAGAAGCAGCAGATTCATACATGTATATTTTTTTTACCGCAGCTTCACTGGGATGAAAAAGGAGAAAAACTTCCTGGAGAAAATAGACATACAGATTCATCAAAACCAACAAGAGGTCCTCATTGACAACATCTATGTAGTCTTTGAGGACCAAGTCTTCCAACGATCTGTTGGAATTCCAATGGGCACTAATTGTGCTACTTTATTAGCCGACCTGTTTTTATATTCTTAGGAAGCAGACTTTATTCAAAGACTTCTACCTGAGACAGAGAAAATACTTGCTGTTGCCTTCAACTCGATAATCAGATATGTGGACATTTTATCAATTAAGAATAGTTACTTCCATTTACATTGTATATGTCGACTCGATATATCATAGTGAACACGAAATAAAAGACACTACAAAGTCTGCCATATCCGTTTCATATTTGGATGTTTTACCGACTATAGACGAAGGACTTGGTGTTTATGTCTTCCTACTTATTCGATACTCAAGAGCACTGGGTACAATAAATTTTTAACCCAAGGCAGGCTACTGATAAATAAGTAAGTTACAGGGATTTTAACAACCTTGTTTAAAGTTAGCATTTGTTTATGCTATGTTTACAGATTTGTTGTCGGCTGCAGAAAGTGCACATGGGAAATGAGACATTATTTCTCCACTAGTTCGGTAAAATAATTCGTTAATGATTTGCATAAAAATTAAGAGTAAAATATTCTAAAAACTTGCTTCCAATTAAGAATTGTTGTTGATATGTTTCAATTTAATTTTTATTTCTCGTCAGATAATTATTAATTTATGATTATATAAAAAGCGTTTACAATAGATACTCCACAACATGGGAGTGTGTAAGATACGAACGCAAATCGTTATGATCTTCCGGATTACAGTGATGAATAAATAAATAAATGAAAAGTTGGAGAACTACTAAAAATTGTTTTGATTAAGCTACAGTTGCGAAAGACACAAGGATATTTTTTTCTATGCTTTGCATTTATTGTGTTTTCCATCACGGCCCCCGTGCAGCGTAGACTCAGAAATCATCGGCATCATTACGGGACAAAGATCCAGGGTATCAGAACGTAGTTCATAAAGAGACTCATATCTTCATTTTGATGACAATAAATTTTCATCATTTATCAATGATTTTTATATCGATGAATCAATTTTTTGTGCTTTGAAGATAGCCTGAAATAAATATGTTCACTCTTCTCGCGCTTTCCTTGAATATTTACTTGTGAAAGTACTTTATTTTAAATGATAAATTTTGCTTGTGGCCCACTTGATGCTTTGTATCAATTTTTACTTGCATTGTTTGTAGTTTTTTTTCTTCTTTTTTTTTTAGGTCACCTGAGTCACTCAGGTGACCTATTGCTATCCGCTCTCGTCCGTCGGCGTGCGTCGCGTGGCGTGCGTCGTGTGTTAACATTTGAACATTTTTAGCTTCTTCTCTGAAACCGCTTAACCAATTTCATCCAAATTTGGCATATAGCATCTATGGGTAAAGGGGAACAAAAATTGTGAATTTCATGGTCCCTGCCCCCCTGGGGCATGAGGGGTGGGGCTAAAACCAAAAATAATGCAATCTTTAAAAATCTTCTTCTTTACTCCTGGACATCAAGCAGTCAAACTGTTGGCATCATTGTAATAAGCATTGAGCCCTCTACCAAAATTGTGAAATTCATGGCCCCAGGGTCAGGGGTTCTGGCCCCAGGGCGGGGCTATATAGATCATATAGTGAAAGTGCATTATTTCTTTGAAAATCTTCTTCTCTGCTCCTGGGTATTAAATAAAGTAACTAAGTACATAGTTATGAAGAGAAAGAGTGCCTCTTCCAAAATTGTGACATTCATAGCCCCAGGGTCAGGGGTTCTGGTGTTAGGGCGGGGCTCTATTGATTATATAGTGAAAATGCATTAATTCTTTGAAAATCTTCTTCTCTGCTCCTGGGTATTAAATAAAGTAACTAAGTACATAGTTATGATGAGCAAGAGTGCCTCTTCCAAAATTGTGAAATTCATAGCCCCAGGGTCAGGGGTTCTGGTGTAAGGGCGGGGCTCTATTGATTATATAGTAAAAATGCATTTATTCTTTGAAAATCTTCTTCTCTGCTCCTGGGTATTAAATAAAATAACTAAGTACATAGTTATGATGAGCAAGAGTGCTTCTACCAAAATAGTGAATTTCATGGCCCCAGGGTCAGGGGTTCTGGTGTTAGGGCGGGTTCTATTGATTATATAGTGAAAATGCATTGAATCTTTGAAAATCTTCTTCTCTGCTACTGGAGATTATTTAAACAAACTAAGTGCATGATTATGATAGGCAAGGATGTCTCTTCCAAAATTTTTAAGTATATGGCCTCAGTTTTTGGGGTTCTTGAGGAGGGGGGGGGGGGGCTGTATTGATAATATAGTGAAAAAGCATTAATTCTATTAAATAACCATTAATTAATCCTGTCTGCTCCTTAGTGTTGAGCTGATAAATAAATTGCTTAGCTATGATGAAAATGGGAGCTTCAAACAGAATTTTTAAATCTTGTGGTCCTAGGGTCAGGGGTTCTGGCATAACGAGGGGAGGGGGGCTTTTGATAATATAGTGGAAAAGTGTTAATTCTTTGAAGTCCATAGTTATGATGATGAGGGTAACTCTTCCAAATTTGTAAATTTCTTGACCCTTGGTCTTGAGTTCTGGTGTTAGGGTAAGGCTTTGTTGAATCTGTAGTGAAAATGCATTGTACCTGTGAAATTCTTCTCTGCTTCTGGGCATATCGGAGGCAAACTGAGTACATGTAAAAGTTTAAATGATATAATAAAGCGTATTTCTACCAAATTTTTCAACATCTGGACCATTTGTCTAAGCATTCTGGTCCTGGGCAGGGCTCTATTAATGTGTATTCTACTGAGAGAAGTTATTCCTCTTTTCCATTCACCTTTGATAATTAATCACTGTAAATAATGTATTTGAAAGGTTAATAGAATAAGATAATTATGCAAGAATGTTTATCGTATAATTAAAAAAGTACTTTCTTAGTTTTAATAATCAGGTAGACCTGTAAGTAATAGATAAATAAAAATGAGACAAAAATAACTTATCTTATTAAAAGTTCTTCAAAGACCATAAGAGAGGTCAATGCTAGAGGTCTTAATATGGGTTTAAAAATAGTACAGAAGCACTAATAGTTTATTAATAGTCTGTATGGTGATAGTGTTAAGTGGGGGACAGATTATAACTTAATTTATGAGTTGATACTGAATACTAGACTAATTATTTTGTTGATCCTGATCTTCCTACTTCTCTTGCTTTAGGGCAACAAAGCTCCATCTATCAGTGTATTTAACTTCTAAATTGTTGTATTATACTCAGGTGACCATTAAGGCCCTTGGGCCTCTTGTTTTTTTTTTTTTTTGTTCGTCATCTTCAACTTTTTCCATTATGAGTTGCGTTCTCTTCATGATCGGGAGGCACAATAAAGAACCGTCACTGCTCAATGGCCCTGAGTGCCGAGTCTAGCTTTGTAGCCCTTCACTGGTATATGGTGAGGTCTCTATATAAGTGAAAAATTCTCGTTAAAATTTGGAACTTTAAAAACAATCAATGCATTCATTTTTAGCCAAATAACAGGTAACTTGATTCCATTTTGAGCTAAAATAACAGATAACTTTATTCATCTAGAGTTTAAGAAACTAAAGTTTTGGCAAGGAACTAATGGAATTTTTTTTGGTCACCTGGGTCACTCAGGTGACCTATTGCTATCTGTTTTCGTCCGTCGGCGTCCGTCGTCCGTCGGTCGTAAACTTTTGAACATTTTCAGCTTCTTCTCTTGAATCACTGAACCAATTTCAACCAATTTAGGCATATAGCATGAATGGGTGAAGGGGTACAAAAATTGTGAATTTCATGGTCTATGCCCCCCTGGGGCATGAGGGGTGGAGCTAAAACCATCAAAATTAGTGCTATCTTTAAAAATCTTCTTCTTTACTCCTGGACATCAAGCAGTCAAACTGTTGGCATCGTTGTAATAAGCATTGAGCCCTCTACCGAAATTGTGAAATTCATGGCCCCAGGGTCAGGGGTTCTGGCCCCAGGGCGGGGCTATATAGATCATATAGTGAAAGTGCATTATTTCTTTGAAAATCTTCTTCTCTACTCCAGGGTATTATTGAAACAAATTGAATACATAGTTATGATAAGCAAGGGTGACTCTACCAAAATTGTGACATTCATAGCCCCAGGGTCAGGGGTTCTGGTGCTAGGGCTGGGCTATATAGATCATATAGTGAAAATGCATTATTTCTTTGAAAATCTTCTTCTCTACTCCAGGGTATTATTGAAACAAATTAAATACATAGTTATGATAAGCAAGAGTGACTCTACCAAAATTGTGAAATTCATAGCCCCAGGGTCAGGGGTTCTGGTGCTAGGGCGGGCCTATATAGATCATACAGTGAAAATGCATTATTTCTTTGAAAATCTTCTTCTCTACTCCTTGGTATTATTTAAACAAATTAAATACATAGTTATGATAAGCAAGGATGCTTCTTCCAAAATTGTGAATTTCATGGCCCCAGGGTCAAGGGTTCCGGTGAAAAGGGGGGGGGGTCTATTGATTATATAGTGAAAAAGCAAAATTTCTTTGAAAATATTCTTTTCTGCTCCTGGTTAAAAAGCAAAGAAGCTAAGTGTATAGTAAGAGTGCTTCTTCCAGAGTAGTGAATTGCATGACCCCTGGGTCAGATGTGCTGGTGTAAGGGTGGGGCTCTTAATAATATAGTGAAATGCATTAATTCTATTAAATAATCCTGTCTGCTCTTAGTGTTAAGCAGATAAACAAAGTGATTACTTATGATGAGCAAACTTCTGGTCCCAGGGTGAGAGGCTCTGGTGTTTCTCGCTGGGGGGGGGGGGGGGGGCTCTATTGATAATATATTGAATCTGTAATAAAAATGCATTATTTCTTTAAAAATCTTCTCAGCACCTGGGCATATCAGAGGCAAAAAGAGTAAAAGTTTTAATAAGGAAAAGTATTTTTACCAGATTTTTGAACATCTGGACCATTTGATCAAGTGTTCTGGTCCTGGCCTGGGGGCTCTATTAATTTGAATTCTACTGAGAGGAGTTATTCCCCTTTGCCATTTACTTTTGATAATTAATCACTGTAAAAAATGTACTTGAAAGATTAATAGGATAAGAGAGTTATGCAAGAATTTTTATTGTATAATACAAAAAGTACTTTCATAGTTTTAATGATCAGGTAGACTTGTAAGTAATAGATAAATAAAAATGAGACAAAAATAACTTGTCCTATTAAATGTTCATCAAAGACCAAGAGAGGCCAATGTAAGAGATTTCAACAAGGAATTAAAATAGTACAGAAGCAGTGATAGTTTGTTAATATACTGTATGGTGATAGTGATAAATGGGGAACAGATTAGAACCTAATTTATGAACTGTTAATGAATACTAGACTAATTATTTTGTTGATCCTGATCACCCTATTTTTCTCGCTTTTGGGCAACAAAGCTTCACCTTTCAGTTCATTTTATACTCTATGAATCCTCTAAATTGTTGTATTATACTCAGGTGACCGTTAAGGCCCTTTGGCCTCTTGTTTTTAAAGTAATACCGAGAAATATTGGATGAAAGATAATAAAACAAGAAACAGTCACACGACATTGAATTATCAAAATTATAATATTATAAATATGACTGATCATGACTATACTGTTCTTCATCAGATTTTTAAAAAGATTTCTCCTACGTATTCTATGGAAACTTTGATCCCCATTGTAGGCCCTACATGTACCTAACCTAGGGGTCATGATTTGATCAAACTTGAAACTAAACTACCTGAGGATGCTTCCATATTAATATGATTAAAAATAGCTTTCCTATTCTTGAGAAGACTTTTAAAGATTTTCCCTATACATACCGATGTAAAAGTTGGATTGCCCATTGCAGCTCCAACCTACCCCCGGGGATCATGATTTGAACAAACTTGAATCTACACTACCTGAGGATGCTTCCATTTAAATATGATAATCATGACTTTCCTTTTCTTGAGAAGATATTTAAAGATTTTTCCATACATACTTATGTAAAACTTTGATTGTCAATTGTGACCCCACCCTACCCCCTGGGGGACATGATTTGAACATACCTGAATCTACACTACCTGAGGATGCTTCATTTTAAATATAATTAGTCACACCTTTTCTTTTTTAAGTTTTTTTTCCTATTTATGCCCATGTAAAACTTTTCCCATAGTGGCTACACCCATCTCCTTGGGTGTCATGATTTGAACAAACTTGAATTTACACTATGTCAGGAAGCTTTCACATAATTTCTATCTTTCCTGGCCCAGTGGTTCTTGAGAAGAAGAGTTTTAAATGGTAAAACCCAATTTTTACTTTTTATTAATCATTTCCCCTTGGAAGAGGGAGTGGCCCTCCATTTGAACAAACTTTTATCCCCTTCACCCTAGGATACTCTGTGCCAAGTTTGGTTGAAATTGACCCAGTGTTCTGGAGAAGAAAGTGAAATTGTAAGAAGTTTACAACGACGACGACGACAGACAACGGAAAATTTTTTAACAGAAAAGCTCACACGAGCACCACATAGATGGCCATCTGTGTGGTGCTCGGGTGGTCATAGCATTAACTCTTCGAGGTTTTGGTTCAGAAGAGCTAATAATTGAAATAGTGTAGGATGACGTGGTTTAGGTATTTCAAAAATTCCTGCCACTAAGCAAGGAATGAACCAACAGAAAAGCTTTCTTATTGAGTGTAGTTTCAAATTTGTTTTGTTTGTTGCTGGGAGGTCTGCATTAACAACAGACAAGCCTAAATTTCTACTTCCTGGTGCCTACACATGGACTATATTTATCTGAAATCAGACATAATTTGTATTGAAGATGAATTTAAAAGAAATTTAACATTTTTGTCTTTTACTTTGGTAAAAGGTACAGCAATGTTCATGAAAATTACGTATTTTAATGCAGTTAATTGACTCTACAGTGCAAAAATTCAAAGAAAATAGACATTCGTAACAAGAGACCAATGGGCCACAATGCTCACCTGGGTAACCAATTACCCTTCTGTTCTTCATCAGCAGATTTTTTTTTCTATAAAATCTTACATGTTATGTAAAACTTGAATCTACACCACCTGAGGATTCTGTACTAATATGACTAATATTGCTGTACTTGAGAATTTTGTAAAAGATTTTTCCCGATATATTCCTACATGTATGTAACTTTGATCCCCTGCTGTGGCCCCGCCCTACTCCCAGGGGTCATGATTTGAACAAATTTGAATCTACACTACCTGAGAATGCTTCTGTACTAAAATGGCTAACATTTTTCCTATATATCCCATGTTAAAATGAAAGAGGGGAAAATTTTTTGGAAATAAATAAGAAATCGTTCTTCTTTTCAGTAATACACACAGAGTCCTACATCTTCATCATTGCAGCAAATAGATAACAAGAGGCACAAGGGCCTTAACGGTCACCTGAGTATATTACAACAATTAAGAGCATCCTAAGAGTATAAAATAAACTGATAGATGAAACTTTGTTGCCCAAAAGCAAGAGAAATAGGATGATCAGGATCAACAAAACCTTTAATCTAGTATTCAGTAACAGTTCTAATCTGTCCCCCATTTATCATTTTCACAATGCAGACTTTTAACAAAATACAGTCAAACCTCGTTATGTCGAACTCGAAGGGACCGAGAAAAAACTTCGAGATATCCGAGGATTCGAGATATCGAGGGTAAAATACTTAAAGAATAAGTGGTAGGGACATGCAAATTACTTCGACATATCCATGGTATTCGAGATATCAGTGTTCGAGATAACGAAGTTCAACTGTATTAATGCTTCAGAACTATTTTTAACCCCATATTATTACCTTTTACATTGGCCTCTCTTGGTCTTTGAAGAACATTTAATAAGAAAAGTTTTTTTCGTCTCATTAAAACTATGAAAGTTCTTTTTGTATTATACAATAAAAATTCTTGCATAATTCTCTTATTCTATTAATCTCTCAAATACATTTTTACAGCGATTAATTATTACAGGTGAATGGCAAAAGGGAATAACTTCTCTCAGTAGAATACAAATTAATAGAGCCCTGGTCAGGACCAGAACACTTGACAAAATGGTACAAATGTTCAAAAATCTGGTAAAAATACCTTTGCTTATTAAAACTTTTACTACGATTGCTTCTAATATGTCCATAGAATATTTTAAAAGAAAAATTGCATTTTCACTACAGATTCAACACAGTCCAATCCTTACACCAGAGCCTGTGACCCAAGGTCATGAATTTCACAAATTTGGAAGAGGTACCCTCATCATCATAACTGTGCACTTAGAAGAAGTTTTTCTAAGAATAAACATATTTTCACTATATTATCAATAGAGCCCCCATCCCCAAGAAACACCAGAACCCCTCACCCTGGGACCACAAGTTTTAGCAAGAGGCCCATGGGCCACATCGCTCACCTGAGCACATTGGCTAGGAAAAAGCACAAATCACTTCAGTATTGAAAAGTTTAAAGGGGGAGGGGGGGTTGGATTTTGAACTACCTGAGGATACTTCCATATCAATATAACTAATGGCTTTGCTATTCTTCAGCAGAAGATTTTTAAAGATTTTTTTCCTATATATTCCCTTGTTAAAAATTTGATCCCCCATTGTGGACCCTTCCTAACCCCCCCCCCCCACCCACCCCCATCATTTGAACAAACTTGAATCTACACTACCTGAGGATGCTTCCATATCAATATGACTAAATATGGCTTTTCTGTTGTTGAAAAGATTTTTTTCCTATATATTCCTATGTAAAAATTTGATCCCACATTATGGCCCCTCCCTACCTCTGGGGGTTATGATTTGAACAAACTTGAATCTACACTACCTGAGGATGATTCCATATCAATATGACAAAAACATGGCTTTGCTGTTCCTGAGAAGATTTTTAAATTTTTCCTATATATTTCTATGTAAAACTTTGACCCCCCATTGTGGCCCACCCTAACCCTGGGGGTCATGATTCAAACAAAGTTAAATCTACACTATCTGAGAATGCTTCCATATGATTATGACTTAACAAGACTTTGCTGTTCTTGAGAGGAAGATTTTTCAAGTTTTTTTTTCTGTATATTCCTATGTAAAACTTTGATCGCCCATTGTGGCCCCACCCTACCCCCGGGGGTCATGATTTGAACCAACTTGAATCTGCACTACCTGAGGATGATTCCATATCAATATGACTAATTGTGGCTTTGTTGCTCTTGAGAAGAAGATTTTTAAAGATTTTTTTTTCTATATATTCCTATGTAAAACTTTGATTCCCCACTGTGGCCCCACCCTACCCCTAGGGGTCATGATTTGAACAAACTTAAATCTGCACTACCTGAGGATGATTCCATATCAATATGACTAATCGTGGCTTTGTTTCTCTTGAGAAGAAGATTTTTAAAGATTTTTTTCTATATATTCCTATGTAAAACTTTGATTTCCCATTGTGGCCCCACCCTACCCCCGGGGGTCATGATTTGAACAAACTTGAATCTGCACTACCTGAGGATGATTCCATATCAATATGATTAATCATGGCTTAGTTGTTCTTGAGAAGATTTTTAAAGATTTATTCCTATATTCTCCTATGTAAAACTTTGATCCCCCATTGTGGACCCACCCTAACCCTGGGGGTCATGATTTGAACAAACTTGAATCTACACTACCTGAGGATGATTCCACATCAATATGACTAATTGTGGCTTAGTTGTTCTTGAGGAGAAAATTTTTCAAGATTTATTCCTATATATTCCTATGTAAAACTTTGATCCCCCATTGTGGCCCCACCCTACCCCAGGGGGTCATGATTTGAACAAACTTGAATCTACACTATGTAATGAAGGTCTCACATAAGTTTCAACTTTTACAGTCCTGTGGTTCTTGAGAAGAAGATTTTTAAAAGATACCACCAAATTTCCACTAATTCTTAATTATCTCCCCTTGAAAGAGGGCGTGGCCCTTCATTTGAACAAATTTGAATCCCCTTTACCCAAGGATGCTTTGTGGCAAGTTTGGTTGAAATTGGCCCAGTGGTTCTGGAGAAGAAGTCGAAAATGTGAAAAGTTTACAGACGGACAGACAGACGGACGACAGACAAAATGTGATCAGAAAAGCTCAATTGAGCCTTCGGCTCAGGTGAGCTAAAAATTTTGCAAGAAGCACTATACAATTTGTTTACTAAGGAGTAGACAGGATTATTTAATAGAATTAATGCAATTTCCCTATATTATCAATAGAGCCCCACCCTTACACTAGAGCATCTGACCCAGGGGCCATGCAACTCACAATTCTAGAAGAGGCACCCTTGCTCATCATAATTATACACTTAGTGTCTTTGCTTTATAACCAAGAGCAGAGAAAAATATTTTCAAACAAATTATGCTTTTTTTTACTACATAATCAATAGAACCTTTCACCAGAACCCCCGACCCTGGGGCCATGAATTTCACAATTTTGGAAGCGGCATCTTAGCTTATCATAACCAAACACTTAGTTTGTTTAAATAGTTCCAAGGAGCAACAGTTAGACTGCTTGATGTCCAAAAGTATGAAGAAAATATTTAAAGATAGCATTAATTTTGGTGGTTTTAATCCCTACCCTTAAGCCCCAGGGTTGGGGGTGGACCATAAAATTCACAATTTCTGTTCCCTTTCACTCATCGAAGCTTTATGCAAAAGTTGGTTGAAATTGGTTCAGTGGTTCCAG